>NC_081827.1:40715000-41340000 GCF_030867095.1 Alligator mississippiensis
AGGTCATCAATGCTGTAATTTAAAATACACTTAAATACCTTCACAGTGATATCAAACATAAAAAAATATCAGCATAACTAAAGTTAACAGCATCTCTTCTTTTATACAGTGTTTGTTCTGCTAGTCATAAACAAAACCATTTAAGTTATATATACAAAGGCCATGTTTTGTGTGCTTACAGTTATGCACATCTGTTACTTATCAGGGTCATAAAACAGTTTCCATAGGCTTCTGTATATGCATAAGTGTATTGGGGATGTGCAGGTAGAAGACATGGAATAGAAGAAAGACATTTTACAGAGTGGTCATTAAATTTAGACCATTTAAACACCGGGCAGTCTGGATCCAAGCCTGAGTGGAACATGGTTTTAAATACCATTTATGTCATTTTAGGAGAAAAAAGGCCACACAGAAATATAACCCTACAACGTATGGCTTTTCTGAGAATTCAACAAAGATCTGTTAAAATCTAATATTTTAAAATCAGATATTAAAAAAAAAAATCCATTGTGTTAATGAAGCTTTGACAAAACGTTCATTACTTAGTCATACTGCTTTTAATATTGCATGTTTTCATGATTTTTGCCCCCTTTTTGAACACTTGGCCCATGGGTGTTTTTCAAAGCAATTCATTGGGAATTTTGATTTTGATATGATTTTAAATAGTCAGACATTAAAAATGTAATAAAATAGTGAATGCAGAAGGTCTAACATAGCTGTGGAAAGTCCCAGTGGAAGTTCTTTTTTCCTGTTTCCACACTGCCATCTAGAGTAAAACTATCAAAACTACATTTACTAAAAATCTTTGGGCCTAGTTCTTCACTGACCTATACCTAGTGTAGTCACTTTACACTTGGGCAAAGTAGATATAAAATACTATCCAATCAAAACAGAAACGCTTTATACACACAAGTATAAATAATGGCACAGGATGTAGTGTAGTGGAGAATCAGGCCGCTTATGATTATTTGTTACTACTAGATGATGAGAAAAGGGATATTAATTTTTCACAGGGCAAAATTCAACCTTCAAAAGATATGCAGAGTGCCATTTAGCATTTGCTTTGAGAACAGACTAGACATCACAGGCTGGATACACAGCTGACTTTCAGTTAGTATGGGTCTACTGTCTTCAGTGGAACTATATTGATTTACAGTTGGCTCTGTCTGTTCTGCATTTGTTCAAACATGTACTAAAAGCCTTCAGAGATAAATATATCTCTTTCGCCAGAAACTAGGGAAACATCTGAAATGAAATCACTGTTTTGGTTTGTTTATCCACTTCCTACAAGAACTCCCTTTCTTTTTTAAAGAGATCTGGGTAAGGGCTGCCTGGCATGAGAAGCAACTAAGAAAGGTTTATTCTTTGCCCCCGAGACTGTAAATTGATTCACTGGGGAAGCAACCCGGAGGGGTTTATTTTTCGTCTCCATAAAACTACAAATCAGTTGATGAAAGGAGCTACCCCTAGGCATTTTTTTTTTAATTTGGACTCTGTGTTCCTACTTTCATTGTACATGGTCTTTGGTGGGACCAATTTACTCATGATTAGCCAGTTTACTTGTGATTAGTTACTGCAAAGTTACACATGTGTAGTTGTGACATGGGAGCAAATTTGCTCCCAGGTTAGCCCTGCCACTAGAGGGCTGGCCTAAAGCCAGCCCCAGGGTTCTGGGCATGGAGCCTCTCTTGCCCCAGGGCTGGGTTGCCTCTATGGCAACCTCTGCTTCAGGCTCTTAAAAGCCTGCAGGCATTTTAATCCCTGGGGCAAACTGGCAGGCAGCCTGAGGTCACTCCAGGCCCTGTGTCCCCCTGGGAAGGCTGCAGGCTAGCTTGCTGCCTGGCACTGCAGTGCTGCACAGCTGCCAGGAGCAGGCTGTCTAGGTCTCCAGGGTGCTGCAGGCTACTGTAGCCTCCTGCCAGGTGTGCTAGCCCCCAGGCCTAGCTGCAGACAGCTTCTGGCTGGTAGGGCCTGCTCCACTTGCCTGCAGCCCACCCCCAGAAACCTGTTTGGAGCCTGCAGGTGCTGCAGAGCATTGCCTCTGCCATATGGCTGCCAGTCCTCTGCTTTGCCCCTGCGCTGGGTGCTGCAGGCAGCTGCTCAGGCCTGGCAGCACAGGGACAACTTCACAGAGGCCCAGAGAGCTGGTGTGGGAACCCAGTGACATCCTCCTCACTGACACCTGTGCCCACCACCTGGTCACAGAAGGAGACTGGCAACTATTGTGGCGCTATGGGGCGAGGCAGAGGTGCAGCACCAGTTCACATGGGGCAAGCACTTGAACGCCTATGTCTATGGGGGCTGTCAGGCTGGATGTGGGAGTGTGGGCACAAACAGTTGGTCCAGCAGCGCCACATAAAGGTAAAGGCTTTGCAGGCACAGTGGATCATTATGATCATTCAACCACAATTGTTGGTCCAGGAGTGCCTGCAAGTCCATGCCCTTTATGCAGCAACTGACGGAGATCCTCATACCCTGGACCCAGGCCAAAAAGCCATGCTGTCTACAGCATCATGGGCAACCTGCCCAAGCCCCCATCCTAGCCTGGCACCCGTGGTAACACGTTACTGGGGGCGGGTCCCTCAGGCATCCAGCTGCCTGTAACACTGAGCTCCCTGGCTGCAGTCACCACCAGCAAATCAGGGAGTCTGGGCTAGTGCCTGCCTTGCCAGCTCTGCAGTCCCAGGCCCAGCCACAAGGCATGGCAAGCCATGACACTGCCAGCTGCCAGCACTGCCAGCACTTCCCTGGGGGTGCCCCTGGCCAGGTGTCTGCATGCTGTGCCCCACTGTCCAAGGACACTGCCCAGAGCAGCCAGGACCAAGAAGAATCACCAGACACACCAGCCCCAGACATGTGGTAAGTCCTACACTGTGGGGAAGGCCCTCCTGACCCCTACCCCTGCCCTCACCTTCCTACCTGGCCTGGCCACACTCCCCTGGCCCCTGAGTTCTCCCCCGCCAGTACAAAATTTGATTGAGCAGCCTGTGCCCCTGCAGCTAGGTGGTTATTGGCCTCTTACATGCTGAGGAATGCAACAATGCTGGCAGCAATGTCCCCCTCAGTTGTGGGGGGCAGGGAAGTGTAGCATAGCCATAGGTAGCCTCCCAAGCAGCAGTGGAGGTTGCAGGCTATCCTGGGCTTTCCCCCTGCACCGCTGAAAATCAGGGTCATGTGCCAGTGCACAGGTGTGCCCATGACACCATTCAATCATCATCACCAGGGTGTAGTGGGTTGGGCACTCCTTAGTCCATGCAAACAGCTCCTCACATAGTTCCATGATGCACAACAGGGACATGCTCAGGGCACTGTGCTGGCACGGTGGGGGGCTGGCCCCAGTGTGCCTCTCTGGAGAGGCCCCCTTCAGGGAGGATAGGGGCATGGGCAGCTCCTCGTCCCAGTTGTCTGGGAGCCCTGCACCCCCTGCCCCTGCCTCAAGTCCAGGTATTGTGAGCTGGATGGCAATGCAAGAGAGTGGCTGACCTGCTGGAGAAGAGGGGGAGGGATGGGGTCCAGAGCTATGGCAGCACGTGCTGCCAGGAGCCTACCTTTTCCCACTCTGGGAAGGGGGCAAAGGAGGCAGGCTGCCTACAGACAGCACCCAGTGGTCTACTGGCCCCAAGGGAGTGAGTGGGGATGGGGGCTTGGCTGGCAGCTGCCTGGGCCCCGGCCTGCCTGGCTGACTTACCATGGTCCTTGGACACCTGTGCATGCCTGAACCTGATCTCAGGCCAGGCTGCGCATGGCCCCTGCTACAGAGCATCTTTTTTGAAAAATGTTACAAACTCTCACAAATAGTTTCTTTCTTGTGGCTCTGCACATCCTACAGCTGCATGCAGGAGAGAGGCGCCACTTGGCAGCCAGGATGTGGGGTCAGGGTCACTGCTGCCCACAGCTGGGGCCCTGTGGATGCACCAACTCTGCCAGAGGCAGACCTAAAATTGCACTGTCTTGCTGGGGCAGCTGCTGGTGGTGTCAGAAGACCAGCTGGAATGCTTATGGGCCTGGCAGGTGGAGAACATTACCGCGGGACCTGGCAGACTGGGAGATCTGGGCACAGCTCCTAGCCCTGGATAGTGAGCGGGTGGAGGCGCTGTGGGAGCAGAACACCTGGCCCAGACAGTGGAGATCATGGATGATGACTGCTGGGTGCTGGATTCCATCCTGGCTCTGGCAGTTGCCTTTGTGTTACTTGCTGCCCAGCTCCCAACCCTAGCTGCACCTGTCCCCTGGAAAATACCCACTGGCCAGCAGCAGGCCTCTCCATGGGCCTGGGAGGAGGTCCTGTGCTGCCTCTAGCAGCCAGGAGACCCTGGCCCATTCCTAGAAGTCCCTGGCCCTACTACCCAGCCCCCCAGCCTGGGCCCAGGCCCACAACTCACCCCAGCTCCACGTGGGCATGGAGCCAGAGTTGCCTGCAGCAGAGCCTGGACTTCATGCTGTTCCGGCTGGACGCTGGCTTTGTAGGGAGAGCCATCCGCTCCAGGGACCACTGGCTATCACACCCACCAGGCTCACCCCACAGCCACCAGGCTCACTGTGGCCTCCACACCTGTGGGGGAACAGCCAGAGGCCAGAGTGCTGGCTGCCTGTCCCTAGGCTCTGCTCCTTAAGTGCCCCCCACCCCATTGTGCTTGACCCCAGACAGCACACAAATCACTTTGTAAATAGTTTGCACAGGGAAGAGGGTAATTTATTGTTGGTGGGTGGGGTGGGCAGTGGAGGGGCTGGCATTTTGAGGAGGGAGAGGGATCTGTTTGTTGGGGCGGGGGGAGGAGGGGTTTGTTGTGAGGGGAATAAAAACTGTTGGTCTTCTGAGGTGTGTCTGCAGTGAGCGTGGTGCTCAGGCTTGGGGGTGGTGCCATGGCCAGTGGTGCAGGTGGGTTACAGCAGGGAGTGCAGGAGGAGGTAGTTGGCCAGAGCCTCTCAAACTCTGGTGTCCTGGCCTCCACTGGAAGGTGTGTGGCTTGCCCAGGGCCTCAATGGGTGGGGGTTGGGGGGTGGGCATCACTGTCATTGCCATCACAAGTGGTACTCCCATTGCCAGGAGCCTATTATGCCTTCTCTGTCCAGGCATGAAGGTGCCTTGATGGTCCACAATGGACTGGGGCACCATGGAGTGAGAGCCCCAGTGGCTGTAGTAGGGCCAGTCCCCATGGGGTGGGCAAGGGATGGGGATGTGGGTCCCATCTAGCGCCCTGATGCACTGTGGGAATCTCAGGGCATGGAATTCCACCACCACTGGCAGGGAGTGAAGCACATGTCCTCATACCTCCAGGATGGCTTCTCCAGTGGTGGCCTTGCCAACCCCAAAGAGATGACCCATATAGCAGAGGCTGGCATGTGTGGCCAGCTTGAGCAGGTTGACGTTCAGACAGGTTTCTATGGGGAGAGATGGCTGCATGGTGGTGTTCTGCCACTCCAGATGTGGCTGGAGCTGATCCAGGAGGTCCAGGAAGGTGGCCCAGGTCATCCAGAATGCCTCCAGCCACTGCTGATTGTCCCTGGTCTGCTGGATGATATGTAGCCACCAGTCCTCGCTGGCCCTGTGGGCCCAGAGGCAGCGAAGCTGGAAGCCCAGGAGGGCAAGGGTGGTCCCAGCCGTAGTGTCCAGGAGCCTGTCATCAGCATCCCTGCCTGGGTCCAGCCAGCTAGATGGGGTCCAGGTGGCAGCTGCATGGTGGTGGCAGTCCTGGGATGCTGTGGTGGGGCTGAGCAGGTGGTTGCTGCATATGAGGGAGCTGGGGCAGGGGGCAGACAGCTTTGAGCCAGCCAGCAGTTGGTGTGGTGGGCCAGCAGGGCCAGCATGGTGGCCAACAGGAGCCCAGGGCACTGGTTATTGCTGCCAGGGGCAGGGACTGGAGCACCCATGGTGCAGGGTGCCAGAAGCAGTGAGGAGAGAGCTGCCGCATGTTGCCCTTGTACTATTCAGGCTTCTTCTAGCCAGGGAAGTGGCTGGCCAGGGAGCAGAGAGCAGGGATGGCTTTTCAAGAGGGCTGCTGGCTGCTGGCAGCTGGCAGCTGTAGCCAGATCATGGAGCTCCCCACACTGGTGGCAGGGGCCCATTGCAGGGCTAAGAGCAGCAAATCTTCTCCCTAGTCCCTGAATGTGTAGACACCTGCCCAGGAGCATTTATTTGTGAACAGTTTACTTGCAAGTAAACTGATCTTGGATCAAATGCATGTATAGATGCACCCAGTGTGTAACAGGTTAGGCAACTGAGGACCATTGTGATGCCCCCTATAGGCTACCTCATCCCTGCCAGCTCTCTCTCTCTTGTCTGTCATGGTCTCACCTTGCTTTCTCAGCCTGCCATGTCTTGGTGGAAACTTCATGAAAGGGAGGCTGCCTTCAGAGACTGGTGAGCCTAAGGTGCTCCCTCTTCTTCAGTGGTCAACTCTCTCAACCTTGCTTGCCTTAAGGGTTTAAGTCATGGCTTCCATAGTCACATCCATGCCTTGCAGATGTTATGTATCATCACTCAGGTGAGACATGTCCCCAAAAGCCACCAGGCTACCTCAGGCCTTTACTCCCTTGTTGGAGCCTTCCTAGCTTCTGCCCCTCTACTCTGGATGGTCCCTTAGTCAAGGCCACTGTTCCAGGCCTGGCTTCTGGGCTCCAGCCCCTGGGGGCTTTATCTCTGCCTTTCTCAGGCTCTGAGTCCTTTGCACCAAGCTCTGCCCCTCTCTGGGCTATCAGTGCCCCTTCTCAGACTATGGGACCTCTGTTTGTGCCTGAGCCTGACCCCTGGCAGGGCTCAAGCTGGTCACATACCCCTTGGGCACTAATGAGACCTCCAAGCTACCCCTTTCTAGTTCCATCCAAACCACTGGTTACAACCTGATCACAAATTTAAGCTCTCTGGGAACAACACAAACACCCAGCCCACTGGCTGCCTTCCACACTTCTAGGCCCTGAATCAGGTCCTTCAGGTTGTATTCCCAAAGCTCCCTGCCAAACAGTCATCTCACAGCAAGGCCTCTTCACTCTCTGTCATCCCAGGTCTAACTCCTTGCTCTGGCTCTGGCATATATACTACTAAAGCCCTGTCCCTTTCTGGACATGTGAGTCCCCTGTCAGCTGACTTGACCTAAGGGCTGTTCCTTAAACCCCCGTTCGTTGCCTGTGCCACAGAAATCCTACTCTTAAAGGATGTCACACCAGTTCCCAGTAACAGGACAAGGTTCCCCTGTTATACCATATTAAAAACATTCCAAAAACAGCTGTCTAAAAATCCATTAAAAATTATGGATTTCTATAAGAACACAGAGCCACTGCAGCTCTAAGCTCTGTGGCAGGAAATAAGCTGGAGGCTGCCTTGAAAGACAGATGGAGCATGGTAGCACTACTTGCTGCCTAAGTGGAAATGCAACATCTGGCATTGAACTCTTGTCAGGGTTTTGCAGCTCTCTGAACCATGCATAGACCACTCACCAGTTGCTAGCCATGTGCTGCCACAGGATCTTTTTCTGTTCCCTGCCTCTAACAGCAGCTTGCATTGAAGGTGTGTATATGGTGGGGGAAAAGGGGGGCAAGGGAGGAGAAGGGGGTGGTGTGGCCAGGATGGAGCTGTGAACCAGGAAGGGGATGGCAGTAGGTGTGAGTCTGTGCCAGAACAGGCTTGTAGGGTCAGTAACTTAACTAGGTGGGGTAAATGGGGAACCAGCCCTGGGTACTAGGGCTGTGCAAAACACCATCATTTCATTTTGACATCCATTTCACTGTTTCAAAGGGACAGTGTTTCGTTTAATCATTTCATTTTGTTTTGAAGCACTGTCCCATTTTGTGTAATCAAAACTGTTTCTTTGTTTTGACTTGTTTCGACGTTTTTCCCATAGGCTATAACGGGGAATCATGAAAATGCCTAAGGTGCAGAGCTTTCCCAGAAACTGCACCTCAAAGACTTGAAAGCAAAACTTGCCAGCAGTGGCAGCCTCCTGTCATCTGGCATGCAGATCCAGGGGCTTTCACCCCTGGGAGGGCTATGGGGCTGTGCTGGACTCCTCCTGGGGGTGCAGGCCCCTGGATCTGCGCCAGATTACAGGGGGCTGCCACTGCTGCCTGGGACTGGTGCTGGGCACAGCCTGCACCCAGCATCGGGGAAGACAGATGCTGCTACTGGCCACAGGCAGCAGTGGCAGCCTCCTGTCATCTGGGCATAGATCTGGGGGCCTGCACCCCTGGGAGGAGTCCAGCACAGCTCCGCAGCCCTCCTAGGAGCGCAAGCCTCCAGATCTGCACTGGATGACAGAAGGCTGCCCCTGCTGCCTGGGATTGGTGCTGGGCACAGCCCATGGCCAGCACAGCTCCATGGAGCTCAGCCTGGCAGCGGGAGGTGGAGCGCAGCTCTGGCTCTCCCCACCTCCCACCATCAGGCTGAGCTCCACGGGGCTGGCAGAGCTGATTGGAGCGTAGCCTGGCAGTGGGAGGTGGGCAGAGTTGGCACTGCGCTCCGATCAGCTCTGCCAGCCCCATGGAGCACAGCCCGCTGGTAGGAGGTGGAGAGAGCCAGGGCTGCACTCCCCCCACTGGACTGAGCTCTTTGGGGCCGCGGAGTCGCTTGGAGCACAGCTCTGGATCTTCTGTGCTTCCCACCACTGGGCTGCTCTGAAACTTGAAATGGTTTGAAACTTCTGAAATTTTTTTGAGTGCCCTCATTTTATTTCAAAGCTGTTTCAGTGCCTTTTGTTTCATTTTGATTTTGCTGTTTTGAGCTCGAAACGCGTCAAAATAGCTTCAAAACAGAACAGTTGGTGAAATTTTGCACAGCCCTACTGGGCACCAGTATGGCCTCCTGCCCCCAGAAGTATTTTCCATGGCAGCAGTGGCAGCCCTGCATAGCCCCTAGTCAGTCTTAGAAGTCCTCCCCTTCCCCTCCTAGCCCAGCCCTCCCCCTTGCTCTTCACTGGTCAGCACCCCGCTTTTCCCCCCATCATCACCCCAGGCACTGAAAAAGCTTGTCACATTTCCACTGGGGGGTAGAGGCAGCACTGTACAGGGTGCAGGCAGGGATGTCAGCATCAGGGCTTCTAACCCAATACATTTTTTTAACTTACAATCCGCAAACTTTTTATTAACAGCCAAACTTTTTTTTTTACTATGACTGGTGTTAAACCCCCTAAGTTTGATGCTTGCCCCTGTCACTGCCATCCAGAGTTTGGCAGAAAGGTTGTTATTTGCATTATGCAAAACACATGTCAGTAAAAACATCTGGTTTCCAGCAAAAAGTATGTAGACTGTGAGTAAAAATAAATTTCTTGTGTTGGCAACCCTGCTTTGTCTCTGTTCAATAGAACAATGCATTCTCTCTCTTAAAGAGAATACATATTCTTCACAGCAGTGACAGCTCCTGCTGTCCTGTGAATTGGAAGACTTGACTTTGGGGCAGCTCATGATTGTTTTAATTATCAGTGACAAAATGGTCATTTATCGAGAGTCAAGACTTTCAACAACAGGGATCATTAAGGAGAAACTATTAGAAAAGGATGATGTTCTACACCCTAGTAAGAAACCAGACTTGCTTTAACAAAAAGGCTCAACTTCCCCATCAGAGAGGTATTCAAGGAAACCTGTTCATGTTCATATAACCACTAGAGGACAAGAGAAAACCAAGAAAGAAAGCCAGAACTTTAATAGACTGCTCAATTACCATAGTTCATGCAAGAGGCATCATACAGAATATTTACTTAGTTAGAGACAAGAGCAATTAAGGCATATTCAGAGTGATAAAAACTGAGGGTAAGGTTAATCTATCTTCTAATCCATCTTCCCTACAATTTTCTCAGCCATAAATAAGTGGAAGCTTCCAGTGAATGAAAGAAATGTGTAAACTGTGATTTTCATCACCACTGTGGGTATATCTATATTGCTATTTAGATGTGACCTTTGCTGCAGCTGCATACTAAGCATAGGAGAAAGAAAGAGTGGGCAGACTGTATTCTAAAAGAGCTGTACTTGAAGGAAGCTTCTAGGAATCAGTCTGTTCACTACTCTTTTCTTATTTTGTACTTGGTTCCTGTCTCTACTTGTGGGCAGTAGAGACAAGAAATGAGGTATAACAGGGCTGGAACTGAAGTACAGGAAGTTGTATTATTGGTTTTGTCAGACTTATTGTATTTTCAGTCTAAAGCATATTCCAAGGTGGGGCAGGAAAGATTTAATGTTGGGCCCTTGAGTTCAGGAAAAGAGTTGATTTCTTCCATCAGATGAACTAGGGGACTTTCAATAACAGTGGGAACAGGTTTGGGCTAGATGAGGGGATGTGCTAGTAGGCTGTCCTAAAAAGAGGTGCAGAAATACTCTCTGTAAAGCCTCAAGATTTTCAAAGCCATCTCTCTTTTCTTAAGAAATGTAGGAACAGTTCTGTAGTACACAAACAATTTTCTTGCTTGGCTACTTTACTTGTGGCTGTGCTTCAGGCAGGAGCAACCATCTTAACTGGACTTTACACAGCAACCAGTGTAAAAAGAGAGCACGAGTAGAAAACTTGCAGGAAAGCCTAACGGGTTACATGATTAAAATGTCCATATCAACAATCTGTCAGAAAACTGACAACCTGACTGACAGTACTGTGCATTGCAATGGCTTCCAAGAAGTTAACTCATGTCCTGTTCAAATCTAAGATGCCAAATTTAGGGAGGAATGGAAGTAGGCCATGTCACGTTTTAGTCTACCTCAATATCTGCAGCACAGATGTGAAGTAAAACTGCCTGTTAATAATCTCTAGTCCTCTTTTCTCCTTTAAACCTGTACTTCTCTGGGCTCTATCTCTTGTACAAATAGAACCTCCTTTCTAGGAGGCACATACTAAGAAGAAACACTCCATCCCAGCATGCTTAATGTATTACCTTAAACCTCACATTGAAGTTTATGACAGATTTTTGATAAGAAGTATTTGCCTGAGAGTTGCCTACAAAGGGCATTGAATCTGGAATTTATCCTTGTCATTTTCACGTGCAACTCCTCTGAAATGTCAAATGCTGCTCCGCAGGACAGGTCTTCATTGCCATGAGGTACCTAAAAGGAGCGGTGGGCTTTCTTAGCTATGTTCTGAAATGGACTTGTGTAGCAGACAGTCTTCGGGGAATTTATATTTTAAATTAGGGCCAGGGGGAAGCTGTCTCAGAGGCTTTATTCCATCATAAAACTTTTCATGGTTCTTTTTAGATTTCCTTTTGAACTGTACAAGCAAAAATGAGATTAGTGCACATAATAAACAGGTAGTTAATGCCAGAATAGATCTGACCATGACTGTGGAAGAAGCAGACTATAACAGAAATCTGTCAGTCACTTATTCATATATTAAGGGATTCTTTTCCAAAAAACAGTTCTGTATTACTCAGATAGGAAATAATATAAATGATAGAAAGTATGTGTGTGTGCATGCCTGTATCTGGATTTGTATGAATGGCTAAACTTCAAAGAATTAATTTACTCTCTTGATAGGTAAATGAAGGGGCTAAATTTTCAAGTGGTTTATTCCCACAAACTCCCATTGTCACTACCATGTGTTGAGCGTTTATGAAAATGTGACCACCTTTCAGGTGCACACAATGGGAGCTGCTGAACAGGAAGCCCAACATTTCCAGGGGCAACTGCCATTTCACTAACTTTCTCTCATTTATTGATGGAGATTTCTGGTTGTCATGTTGACTGATTTTTGTCTCATCATTCCCTGACTGTCTGCATCTACCTGCTGTCTCTTGCTGTATACTAGGTTTGCAAGCTTCTGTGTTTATTAGGTGCCTACAACAATGTGACTTCCAAGCACTACCACAATAAGCAAACTATTACAGAAATCACTCCTGAGATTTTTGGACCCATTTTATATGGGGATAAATTATAGTAATGTTAAAAGAGATTCTTTGCATTATAAGCAGGGACCAGCACCTCCTCCAGTTGAGGCAATATCCTCCCTCAGTAAGGACCTCTCTCCAAAATCCTCACTTCCTTCACCTGCCACACTTTACTGTTCCTTCAGTGGTCACAACCCTGGGAGAAGAACCTGCTTTTCAGGATGAGGCACATCCACCAACCAGGACTTAGCAGGTGCTTAGACATGAGACGATTTCTGCTATTTAAAACGTTCTAAAGCTGTCTCTTAATGCACATGGGCAACACTACTGCTTTTTAAATGGTGGAAGTCACCTTAATTAGACCTTTTTCGATGTGCATGACAGGGTACAGGGGTGCGCCTGTCTATTTCAGAGGGAAAGCAGCCTGAGAGGTGGCTTGCAGGTGTTGAAGGGGGCTGATTAAGGACTCACCTGACAGGAAGGGAGCTGGGCCCAGTGCTTGAGTTGGTCAGGTAGGTCAGCCTGGAGAACCTTGCAGGTAGGAGCTCCTGGCAGCAGGGCTCCTGAACAGATAGTGAAACTGGGTAAGAAACTCTGCTGGCCTGGGAACAGGGGAAATTGCCTGGGGCAGAGAGAAAGTCTTGGTGATGCAGGCAAGTGGCCTTGTATTGTGCTAAACCCAGAGAGAGATTGGGGGTGCATGTCAGAGGGTCAAGATACTTTTTATTTAAGTTGCACCAGTGGTTTAGCCTTGAGCCCTGCTGAGAGCTCACTCAAGGCATGCTCAGAGAACTGGAGATGCTGAGGGTCCGGGAGCTCAGAGAGGAGCTGGGAATTGGATACAGAATCCCCCCTCAGGAGTGGCTTCAGGGCCCTGGAGGGCCTAAAGGCCCAGGGGGCCACTGCCAGGACCCACAGTCAGGGGGGCTGGAGCCTAGTCCAGTTTGCTTGAACCTACACCCAGTACTGTGGGTCTGTGCTGAAAGGCCCAGTGAAAGCAAGATGGGAGGAGGCTGATATGGCCAAGACCTCCACAATAGTGTGATGGTCCAGTAACACTTGTGAGGTGTGGGGTAAGGGAAGACGGGGCCACAAGATGGGTCCTTAAGGCTATGGATGCTATGGAGGGGAACAGATATGCAATTAACCCTTAAAGCTGCCAGTGCTCTGTACGGGCACAGACAGGCTGAGAGGGCCCATAATGCTTAAGGGCCAAATCAAGACTATTGGGGTCTGGGGGAGACCCAATGCTATTTAAATGGACTAAGGCTCACTCTAAGGCCTGTGTGCAGCCTTCCTTATTCAACCTTAATTAAGAGCAAGGCATGATGGGTGAGAAATCAAGGAGGGCAAAGTTGGAGGCAGAACTGGGCAGGAGCCACCCCTGGGCCTTGGTCCTGTCACAATGTGTTTTTAAATGTAAGATGAACTCTGGTAGTACATCTCAGCCTACCTAGTTCACCTTTATTGTATGTGTATTTAACTGGGCCTTCTCCAGGGCCTCAGGCTGCATTGTCTGGCACCCCGTCTCCTACTCTACAGAACTACAGCAAGGCACAAAACCTGCACTAAGCCATGGAACATCTGTTAAGTTTTAAGGTACTGTACCAAAAGCACTTTAAGTAAGCACCTTCGGAAATGCCTACCCTGCATTTGTATATTAAGTGATGGCTCTAGAATGCTTTAAATGGTGAAAATCGTCCTGTGTACAGGCACTCAAAAGTTTATAGAACCTCTGGAAATGCCTCCCCTGCATGTGTATAGGCACCCAGGGTGGGATCCTTATACATATAGCCTCCCACCTCACCTTTATAACCATCCCATACCTCCATACCGTCTTTGGTCCTACCTTCCCTATTAAATGCTAGCTGGCCCACTAAGTCCTACCTGGGTCCCTCCTAGCTCAGGGCTTTTCTTGCAGTACTTCATCTGGGCTTCCTCCAAATGTAGCATTTCTCTAGACCAACTCAGGACTCTCCAATGATAACCCTTTCCCAGGCCTACTCAGTCTTGTATCCCTTTGTCTCAGGTCCCCACTACACATTACATGTAAGGCATGATTAACCAGGGCCTTAAGTTGTGACCCAGTTATATGTTCAACCAATTAATGGCATGACAAAACAAGCAATAAACTACAAAGTTACCAAAGTCTTTTTTTTTTTTTTGTGGATTAACTTTGTAGCTTGTTCTAATCATGGCATTAATTGCACCTGTGGCTAAGTGTTCTCCTGTGGCTGGGAGCCCCATCAGCTGTGGGGCTCCCAGCCAGAGGACTGCACCACCCACTGCCAGTCCTGCAGCTGACTAAGCTAACAGTGGTGACAGCATTATCAGCTGCGGGGCTTGCAACTGGGAGAATGGCATCGCATGTGTGGCATGGCAGGAGGTGTGATTGTGTGGATTGCACATCAGATCCCATTGCACCTTTACCTGCATGTGTAGAGGGGCCCTCAGTCTGAGTTGTAGCTCCAGCTCACACCTCTCTTCTCTTCTCTGTTGTCTCCCTGTCAGGGACACTTTCAGGCAGCCCAATCCAGACTAACTGCCCAGTTAGTCAAGACTACCAATGGCTCTAATGAGTAACCCCACCCTAGCTCATAAACTTGCCACTGTTATGGCTTCCTCAGTGGTTGCTGGGGAAACCAGGCTCCCCATTTAAGTCCACCTGTTGCTGCAGACAGCAGGCTAACCAACAGTTCTTGCCTGTAGGCCTGCTGCTCTGGAACTTGTGCTCTTGGTTTGCTGACTTTAGAGTCTGCTTGGCTTTTTCTGGACTGTAGCATGTTTGGAAATTTTTCCTAGGCTTTGACAGCTTGGTGTCTGACTCCAGAACCCTGATTCAGCCTGTGATACGGTCTCTGTCCCTGGATTTTTCCCCCTTGGATTTGGTAATTTGTTCTCTCTGACTAGAACCATGACTTGGCCTGTAACTTAGACCCTGCTCCTGGAATTCCTCCCTCAGTTTTAGCAACTTAGACTCGTGCTCAGGGGGCAGGCAAAGTCTGGCTCATGGGCCAGATCAGGCCCATGATGGACTGCATTTCCTAGCAGCCCCTCTGCCTGCATCACTGCAGCTGGTTTCCATAGAGAAACCAGATGCACTGTGATAGTACAGGGCCAAGATTTCCATGGAGACCAACCCCAGCAGCACTGGCAGGGTGTGCAGCTGGGTGGAGAGCTGCTCTGGGCCAGGGCTTGGAACTTGCAGTGGTGACAGTGTGGTCCAGAGCTGGGGTAGAGTGAAATCCACAGCCCACATGAAAAAAAATGAATTAATTTGAATCCTTTGCTGTCAAAGTGGGGCACTCTGAGTAGGGTTTCATAGACCCCATAAACTAAGCATGCGCCAACAATATGATCTTATTCTGGCATGTAGGAATGACATGAGGTAACTGTTCCATCCTGCACTGAGCTCCTGAGGCCTCAGCTGAAGTATGGTTCCCAGTTTGGGACAGTGTACTTTTAAAGAAGTTGTAAGTGGATTGGGGAGAGTTCTGAGGAAAGTAGGAAAAATTATAAAAGCAGGTTTCGAAAACCTCACCTCTTGGGAAAGGCTAAGGAACTGAGTTTATTTTCTTTAGAAAAGAGAAGTGAGAAGTTTTTTATAACAGTCCTGCAAAACTTAAGAGACTGTTATCAAGAGGAAAGTGGCTAGCTGGCCCACCAAGTCCTACCTGGATTCCTCCTAGCTCAGGGCTTTTCTTGCAGTACTTCACCTGGGCTTCCTCCAAACCTGGTGTTTCTCTAGACCAACTCAGGGAAAGGATGAGAAGAAGCCAAGTTAGTTGGCATCAAGGAAGATTAAGGCTGGATTTTAAGAAGATAACCTTTCTAACAATTAGAGTGGTGAAACACTGGGGCAAGCTATCTGTAGAATTGTGAATCTCCTTCATTAGGAGGCTAAGAATGGGTTAGACAAACATCTGTTGGAAATAGGGATACTTGATTCTACCTTATCACAGGTGGCTGGTTTAGATGCTCACAAGGTCCTGTTTAGTTCAAAGTTCTGTGACTTTTTTGGGGGATGTTTAAGTGTCAAACATGTTCAAACCCTAGTAATTTAAGAGCATGTTTGACCTTATTACTACGCAGTCTTCAAATTTGGACAAGAGGAAAAATTAGCACTTCCCCAGGAAAGTACAGCAACTAAATACTGGTTTTCTAATACTTCAGCCAGTTTAAACCAGGCCATAGAATTCACATTAGCAGGAAGCCCATGGAGTAAGTGAATTCATGTTGGCAGAAGGAGATCACAAATGCCTATCTTTGGATGAACCTGTGGATGGTGGATTTGGACTCGTCTATAAAGATTTACTTTGCAATTCACTTGAACTTGGAGGCTTGTTAGGACCCCAACAAGAAATAACGGATGAAACCCAAATCCCATTGGCCTATGAGGAAGGACTGGCTAGGTTGCAGTACTGCAGAGAGGGACCTGGAAGTTACAGTATACCATAAGCTGAATATGATCTAACAATGTGCTTTTATTGCAAAAAACCTCCCCATCAGTGATTTGCTGCAAATCAAGGAAAGAGATTCTTCTGCTATATTCCACACTGGTGAAGCCTTACCTTGAGTACTGTGTCCAGTTTTGGACCCCACATTTCAAGAAGGGTGTGGATAGATTAGAAAGAGTCCAGCAGAGAGCAACAAATGGATTCTGGGCTGGAGGTGATGGGGGCAGACTTGCAAAGAAAAGCTGAAAGAACTGGGGTTATTTAGCCTGGAGAAGATAAGAATGAGGGGATTTGATAGCAGTCATCAAATGCCTGAAGGGTGACTGCAGAAAGAATGGAGATGGGCTTTTCTCTCTGGCCATAGGGAACAAGACTAGGAGTGATGGCCTCAAGCTACTGCAGGGGAAACTTAGGTTGGAGTTTAGAAGGAAGTTTCTGACCATGAATGTGGTGAGACACTGGAACATGCTACCTAGAGAAATTTTCAAAACTCCATCTTTGGAAGATTTCAAGAGCAGATTACACAGACACTTGGCTGGGATGGTTTAGGCAGGGATTCCCTGCCATAAGCAGGGGGCTGGACAAGATGAACTTATGAGGTCCCTTCCAGCCCCACTTTCCTATGATCCTATGGTTCATATTGACTGTCAGTGAACTCCCAAAGAACACTGTTTCAGAGCTCCATCAATAGGCTGGAGAACTGTGAGACCTGAAGATCAGGAGATGGGGATTCTGTTGTTCTTGTGTCCAGTTTAGCAGTCTATTGTGATACACATTATGCTATGTGATCAGATATTCTCTCTATTGTATTGCTTAGTAGCATGTATTCAGTCAGGGGAAGGTGAGGAGCAATGCTACAGTACACAGTGGGGCAAAAGACTAAGCAATAGGCCTGTGCGAATAGGGAAGTATTCAATTGGGATTTGTATTCAGCCAATTTGGAGGACAGTCATTCGATTTGGATCTCTGTCCTGAATCAATTTGGCTGAATCAGCTTCGGAAGATTCAGCACCGATTAGGAGAGATTTGATAATTCAGATCGGCCGGGGAGAGGCAGGCACAGCCAGGCAGCTGCAGGTTCTCCCGCAGCTCCTCTGGCTGTGCCTGCCTTTTCCCAGACAGGGGGAGCCTCAGGAGAAGTCCCTATGGGTGCCCTGCCGGACCCATCCCTCACCTGGCCCAGCCTCCCGGTACTTTAAAAAAAATAAAAAAATAAAAAAGCCCCTCATGAACTAGCTGCAGCATGGGTGCCAGGTGAGGGGGGCCTCTGGGCGCTGGTGACAGAGCCCCCTGGTTTAGCGTGGGGCAGCAAGGATTGCCTCCCCACCTGGAACCTGCGCAACTTGGCAGGGCTCTGGGTGCTGTCTGAGAGCTGGGCCACTGGGGCTGAGTGCTGTTGGGCTCCAGCTGACACGTGGAGCTGCCCCAGCTCCCAGGTGAGTTGAACTGGGAGCTGGGAAATTGAGCTGGGGGCTGGGAAATCAAGCCAGGGGCTGGGAAATTGAGCTGGTTTAATTCCCCAGCCCCCAATTCCATTCGCCTGGGAGCTGGGGTGGCTCCACATGTCAGCCAGAGCCCAGCAGCACTCAGCCCCAGTGGCCCCAGCTCCCAGACAGGATGCGGTGCCAGACTGGGGAAATCCCCACTGCCCTGAGCTGCACAGGGGGGCGTGGGATGAGGCCAGGCAGGGCAGCCATGGAGTCTTCTCCTGGAGCTCCCTTGGCTGTGCTTGGCTCTCCCTGGCAGGGGGAGCCACAGGGGCTCTGCCCTGCTGCTGCTTGCCCAGCCAGCATGGGGGGGCATGCAATGCAGGCACAGCTTGATCCGGGTGGCAGCAGGGTATAGCACCCACTTCCAGAGCTACCATCAGCGCTGGGAGTGGGGGCTCTGCCCTGCTGCCACTTGCCAGCCAGTGTGGGGGATGCAGGATGCGGATGCGACAGTGCTGGGAGTGGGGGCTCTGTCCTGCTGCTGCTTGCCCCCTTCCACCTGGAGTGAGCCACGCCTGCATCCTCCCCCTGCGCCGGCTGGGCAAGCAGCAGCAGGGAAGAGCTCCTGCTTCCACTGCTGCCATGCCTGCATCCTGTGTTCCTCCCTCCCCTCCTGGAGAAACACACCCTCCCTGCCGCAGTTGAGCAGCCTATCCCAGCCCCAGCCCCAGCCCCAATCCCTCCCTCCCCCACATCCCTCCCCTCTCTCCCAACCCGAACAGACTTACCAGCTGGAGGCAGCTATCAGCTGCCTGTTTAGTCTATGGCTGAATCTCCGAATCAGCCAAAGCTTTTCCAAAGCTTTTCTGAATTGATTCAGATGCTTTGAATCAATTTGAAGCTTTTACTTGGTCTCCCAATTCAATTCAGATTTGGAGATTTGGTTCCTGAAATGGGCCAAATCTCTTCCAAATAGAATCAGTTACCAAAGCTTCACACAGCCCTAGTAAGCAACTGTAGCCATTACGTGAAGTAACAACAATGATACTTCTAACTTCCACGCAATGGGATAGAACATGAGCCTGGAAGTGAATGATCTTCTATAATGGTCTCCAGTGGATAGACTATTAGGACACCTTTATAAAAATTAAAGTTTCCGTTCTTGGCTTGAAACCATTAAAGGGCACTACTGGTGACACAGGTTGCCTTTCCTTGGGACTGACTTTCCCTTGGTTGTACTTGAATAGCCCTTGAACAAGCTGGTTGCTTGGGGTTTGTGGAATTTCTTCTTCTTTCTTTCTCTATAATCCAGTTAACTGATCAAGAAGTTGGACAGCTGCTTAAAAAGGGTGGAAATTAGATATAGAGTTATTCATAGAGCTGGTAGAAGAGTTACAAAAAAGTAAGTATTTTAAAAAGTACCAAATTCAGTTACTTGTAAACCTGTTGTTTCTTGGTTACAACAATTTGAAAACTGGCAGCCTTTTCGTTAATTTTTCCAGGAACAGTATTTGATACTTAGAAGAAATTCACTATAACCTCATGTATTTTCTTACTTTCCAAATATTCTACGGAATTAACTTAGTAGTGACAATTTTGTGGTGAAAAGCCAATTTGATGTAAATATTGTCCAATATTTATGGGAATTTTGGACTTTCATGAGTATATACATTGATGTCTAGATTTACCATGAATTTTTACCGAATTGGTAAAGATAAAAATTGAATCTGTAGCCAAGCAGAGCTAAACAATGGAGATCCATTCTAAAATATGGAATGCTAGACAGCACTGTTCAGTGACCTCCCTAGTTGTGCTAGTTAGAGGCCACTAGATGGTAACATTGTGTGACTTCCTTTAAGGCATAAACCTGAAAGCAGCAGCAACCAGGCCAATTCTTTACAGCTGAAATATTAAGTATGCATATACTTGAGTGACCCTTCAGATAACCACCAGTGGGCTCATTTCTTTGGTTAGGTACTGCACTGACTACCAGACAGCATGTAGCCTAGCTAAAAATCTGAGTGAAAACACATGTAGATAACATATACTTCCTCACGAACCATTTAGGGTCAATGTTGTGGCATACACAATGAAGCCACACCTTTATGTAGGTAGGACTTTCTGTGATTTGTCTCCACTGGTCTAAATTTTTGATCATCCCCAAGTTTTGGTACTTCACCTGCCATTTGCTAATCACCATTCCTGGTGGGTATTCTGCTACAACCCTTTCTTTGAGTAGGTTATATTGTTCTCTTCTCCCAGTTTGAATTCTTTCTCTGCCATTAGTAATCTTTCTACTGAGATGTGTTGGCAAATGCATGGCAAAATAGTCTCTGAATCTGAAGCTGTGTGGAGGGAGCTACACTTACATTTCAAAGTAGAACCTGTAAGGGGCGAGAGACTGGAATACCTGAGATGAGGCAAGAAACAGAGATGCTGAATGTGTGAAAGTTGTTAGAGGCATGGAATATGTGATGGATATGAAAAGCATTTCATTGTCAAGGCACTGAATGGGGAAAAAGGGATGCAGACTACCAATAAAAACCCAGGAAAAGATGAGGCCAGTGGGACCACCCTCACCAATTAAGATGACCTGCAGATCCCCTAGAGAAACTTCTGAACACCTGGCAACAAGGAAACACTACAAGGAAACAAGAGCACATCTCCACATGCATTAATGTGCCATAGTTACTGCTATTAAATTTAGTAACTATAATAACAGGTACTAACTCAAAGCTCAGTAACCAGTGCTCTTAGTGCTGGCACATACTTTTTCAGTGAAGCTAATGTGTAGTAGACTAATTCTACTGCATATTAGCACAGTTTTTGCCATGATGTGCTAATGCACAGTTGAATTAGTCTACTGCACATTTCATGCCTCATGTAGTCATGCCCACTCTGTCTTCAGGACTACATAAGACTTATGCAAAGTTTCTGTTGTGTCTCTTGAATTAGGCTAAATTGTGTACTGTTACTGCATCTGATGTTTGCTGTGCTTTAATTTAGGTGAAGTTTTTCTTTGCTTTTGTCTTATGCTTGAAATAGCAAATTGCTGTGCTTAAGAAACACTCTCTTCAGAGAACAGACTGTTCTTATCCAAGCATTTTATTACTTCAGTGCCACTACCTAAAGTCTAATATTACATCCAGTAACAGATGGGTGTTATTAGATTGTCTGTCTGATTCTGACATGCCCAGTATGACAAAAGGACTCTGGCTGTCTGTCCCCCACTTCCCTCCCATTATATACTGAATCTTATTGGCGGAGGGATAATTTATATATATATATATATATATATATATATATATATATATATATATATATATATATATATATATGTGTGTGTGTGTGTGTGTGTATCTATATACACATACATATATATACATATATATACACATATATATATTTGTGTGTGTGTGTGTGTGTGTGTGTGTGTGTATATATATATATATATATATATATATATATATATATATAATATGGATGATGATAGGTACTTTTGAATACCAGCTAGTATCTCATTACTGTTTCATATCTGAGTATTCTGGGGAATAAGCTCAGTAGCAGGAATTTTGAAGAAAAAAGCCAGTTTGATATGAGAAGTACATCTGAGATACTAATGTGACAGTAGCTGATATTTAAGAGAGAAATGCGACAGTAGCTGTTTTTCAAGAGTACTTATCATAATTCCAGGATTTTTTAGGCCTAGTAAAACTTGCTGCTGTTCAATATAAATTGCTTCCTTGTGTAACTCTTAACACTCAGTCTTCTTGTATGCTTCTTTCCTCATTGTGTTCCAGGACTGGTTTATGGTACAAAGTAGGGAAGAATATGGAACTTGCTTCCTTTTCCTGCTGTGTGGATGTCCAGTGTCACAACTTGTCACAGTCCTCTTGTACATGGATTCCACATGGATTTTAAACCCTTTTAGTTGGGGAGTGATGGGCCACTCTGTGTAGCTTGGTGTCTCTGGGTCACTCTCAGGAAAAACAATTCGGTAGTCTGGTTACAGCTGCTTATTCATGCCTACTTACCATTCCAGGCTCACTGTGGACGTGCTGATCTTCTCAATTTAAACCTTTCAGTGACAGTGTGACAGGCAAGCAAGTAATACAGACTTGCAAAGAAATGTCTTAACTACTGGCACTTTGATTTCATACAGAACTGTACATCTACAAGGTCTTTGTGGAGAACCTGGGAGTGCCCCGAAGAAGGACACCTGAGAGAGCTTGAGGGTGGCTCTGGGTATGTACTCATGGATGCACTATTCTGCCTAACTTCTAGACTATCCTGGGTATGTCTACATGAAACACTTACTGCTCAGAAGACTAATTCTACTGGGCATTAGTGTGGCTGGCAAAAAAACCCATGCTAATATGCAGTAGATTCACTCTAATGCACATTAACATCATATAAAAAGCATTCATCTGTGCTAATGCTCAGTAGTGCTGATTATGGTACATTAAGTTAATACCTGCGATTACAAGTACTAACTTAATGCACTGTAATTACAGCACATTAATTAACGTGTAGACGTACCCCCTGAGAATGAGCAGAAGTGCTGTGCCTCTGTTCCCAGGTTCACCACAGAGGAAAAAGACTTGGCCAGACATTATAGATTTCATAGGCATTAGGGCTGGAAGGGACTTCAGAAGATCATTGAGTTCAGCCCCCTGTCCCAGGGGCAGGAAGTCAGCGGGGGTCACAGGATCCCAGCAAGATAAACATCCAATTTTCTCTTGAAGGCATTCAGAGTAGGTCCTTGAACCACGTCTGATGGCAGGCTATTCCAGACCTTGGGGGCTTGGACAGTAAAGAAATTCTTCCCTACGTCCAGCCTGAAATGGTCTTGCAGGAGTTTATACCCGTTTGACCTTGTCATCCCTTGGGGGGCTCTGGTGAACAATCGTTCCCCCAGATCCTGGTGAACACCCCAGTAAACTGACAGGTGGCCATCAGATTGTCCCTGAGCCTGCGCTTTTCCAGGCTAAAGATTTCCACAGCTCTCAACTTGTTGTCGTAAGGTCTGTTTTCATTACCTCTGATCATGCGTATGGATCTTCTCTCTAATCTCTCAAGCTTCTCCACAACCTTTTTGAATTGTGGGGCCCAAAACTGGACACAGTACTCCAGCTATGGCCTCACCGAGGCCAAGTACAATGGGAGAATGACGTCCTGGGATTTGCTTGAGAAGCATCCATGAACGCAAGCCAGTGTTTTGCTCGCTTTACTAGCCGCATCACACTGATGGCTCATGTTCATCTTGTGGTCAGTCATGACCCCTAAGTCCCTTTCATCTGTAGTGCTAGCCAGCGTAGCACTGCCAAGCTTATAAGGACACTGCAGGTTTTTCCTCCCAAGGTGGAGAACCTTGCATTTTTTCAGTGTTAAACACCATCAGGTTCTCATCCACTCATTTCCTGAGCCTGTCAAGGTCAGCCTGGATCACCCTCCTGTCCTCAGGTGTGGATACTTTACCCCAGAGTTTGGTATCATCAGTGTACCTGCCTCCGCTCTAGTAGGTGTTCCCGCGCCACCTTTGCCCGAGCCCTAGATCTTGCGGGCCCCGGGTTTACAGGTGGGCCCCGGAAGCTACCCCTGCTGAGGTTAGGAGGACCCCTGAACTTGCCTGCCACGACTTTGAATGTAACCTCAGTGGGGGGTCCTTCCTTGGGGTAGCCACCAGAGTTGGCGTGGTCCCTAGCGGGCAGTCTTGGGGCTCCGTCCTCCCCTACACCCCAGCCACTTCGCCACCTGTAGTTCTACCTTTTCTTGGCTTCCCCGATGTCCTAGGCCTGCTGGTGTCTCACCCCCAACCTGCCAGCCATCTGTACAGGTCTTCGGCTCAATGTGGCGTCTGCCGGGGTCGCCAGCCCGGACCTTCCACCTCGGCTCCTTCCTTAATCTGGCTGCTCGTTCCGGCACTAACTCTGCTGCTTCCGAAGCAGACGGTTCCTTCACCAGCTCTTCTGCCTGCAGCGCAGCTGGTTCCTTCACCGGCTCTTCTGCCTGCAGCGCAGCCGGTTCCTCCACCAGCTCTGCTGCTCAGGATGCCACCGGTTCCTTCCCCAGCTCTGCTGCCTGCAACGCAGCCAGTTTCCTCACTGGCTCTGCTGCTCCAGACGCTGCTGGTTCCTCCTCTGGCTCTGCTGCCTGCAGCGCAGTCAGTTTCTCCTCCGGCTCTGCTGCTCCCGACGCCGCCGGTTCCCCCACCGGCTCTGCTGCCTACAATGCAGCCGGCTTTCTCACTGGCGCTGCCGACAGCGTAGGAGCTGGTCCCACTGTCAGCACTGCTGCCGGTTGTGTTGCCGGCTTTCTCGGAGCCTGCCCTGGCTCCGCCCCTTGCTCTTGCTGCAGCTGAGAGCGGCAGCTGATCTCCTCCACGCTGGAGTTCCCTCCCGTGATCTCTCCTCACCAACCGCCCCGCTGCTTCGGCGAGGCTGCTTTTTGTTTCTTCTGGGAGGCGTCCTCCGCCCCCACTGCTCTGCCACAGCCAGATAAATGCCCGGCTGATCACCCATGCTGGCGTCCTCGGCGTACGCGCCTCCCCCGGCTCTTCCGGCTTTGCAGGAAGTAAGTAGGACTCCTTGCTGCCCCGGGGTTCCTTTGGCGTCCCAGCTCCCCTCGGACAATCAGCAAACTTGGCCAGTCCACTTCTGACTCCAATGTCCACATCTGAAGATGTTGAACAATATAGGCCCAAGGACAGAGCCTTGAGGGACCCCGCTGGTCACAGGGCACCATGATGATTGACTTCCATCAATCACCACCCTCTGGGTCCGACCACAGCCAATTCCCCAGCCAGGAGATCATGGTGAACCCAAGGCCACAGTTGGCCAGTTTTGCCAAGTGGTGATCATGCGATACCAGATCAAAGGCTTTTTTGAAGTCAAGATATACAACATCAATCTCCTCCCTTGTCCAGGTGATAGGTCACCTGGTCATAAAAGGAAATGAGATGGGTCAAGCAAGACCTACCCACAACAAACCCATGCTGGTTATTCCTCAGGATGTTGCCATCGGCCAGTCCATTAAGAATGGCCTCTTTGATGATTTTTTCTAAGACCTTCCCAAGGATAGAGGTCAGGATGATGGGCCTGTAGTTTGCCAGATCCACTTTCCACCCTTTCTTGAAGATAGGCACCACATTGGCCTTCTTCCAATCTTCAGGCACTTCACCAGAGTGCCAGGAGTTCTTGACAATCCATGTCAAGGGCTGGGCTATGATGCTAGCCAGCTCCTTGAGTACCCTGGGGTGTAGACCATCAAGGCTGGCTGACTTGAAGGTGTCCAGCCTCTCAAGAACATCCATCTTGCCTCAGATGTCTACAGTCCTTAATATTTAGGTAAATGATTATTAAAAAGAAAGTTCAAGATTATACAAAATGTTGCAAAGCCAATAATTGTACCTATTTTGTCTCATCCTGCTGAATGTCCTTATTTATTTATTTTTATTTTTAACAGCCATAAGCTAGGCAGTAGGGCTGTGCAAAGCTTTGGTCCCTGATTCGATTTGGTGGAGATTCAGCCCAATTTGGTGGCTGAATCTCTGAATCTGAATCGAATCAGAGGACCCTTTAATTTCTCCGAATTGAATTGGAATCCTCTGAATCAATTAGGAAAGATTTGGTGATTTGGACATACACACAGCTTTAAGTGTTTTTTCTACATACCTGTAGGTAGCAGGTGGCTCATGAATGCTGCAATGGTAGAGCTCATGGAGTGTCCCACAGGAGCGGGGGGCGGGGTCCCAGTGCGCTCCCTGGGGGACCCAGAAGTTGACTGGAAGTACTTTTGGTCCACTTCTGGATTTGCTGCCAAGCATGTGTGTGTGTGTGTGTGGGGGGGGGGGGGGGGGGAATTAGTTCTTCTAAACTGAAACAGTGGTTTCTTAATTTGTGGGTTTTTAATTGTGACCCACTATTTCAATTTAGGGGCTTCCATCACTGTTACAGAACAGTGACAGTCCACCAGCAGCTCATCTCCCCTCTTTTTATTCCCCAGCAAAACTTGTGACATGGGTGCTTGTGCAACTGTGTCTGTCTTGGGGTAGGGGTGGGGACTATTGTAGGCCTGGCTGCTAATCTACTGTGTTACCAGTTACCAATCAATCATGATTCATTCAGGGACCAACTCAATTCACAGTAGCTAGCTAATGTAACCAGTTAATTAGCATAAATTAACACCTACAAAATCAGAGACTAAGGAGAGGAAATAATCAATTCAGACAATCAACTGCCCCAAGACTGACACAGTCAGTTGCACAAGTACCCATGTCATGAGTTTTGTCTGTCAGCAGCTAGAGGTGCAGGGCCCCAGAACCCAGAACCCCCCTGCACCTATTTCCTTGACAGCTGGCAGGCTTCGTGGCTGCAGCAGGGGCTACCATCCCTGCAGCTTTCACCCTGCTGCGCCTTAACACACACACTGTCACCCATGTCACGAGTTTTGCTTGTCCGCAGCTTGAGGTGCAGTTCCCCCCAAACCTCTGCACCAATCTTATTGAAACTTAGCAGGCTTCATGCTCTCAGCAGAGGCTACCTACCCTGTGAGTTTCATTCAAATCAGACTTAAAACAACAAAGTTACAGATATTTCATTGATTCCCCATTATACCCTGGCTGGATCTCCGAGGTGGCTCCAAAGCTTCGGAGTCACTGTGGCCAGATTGAAGCGGAAACCTGGTCTGGAGCTCCGGATCAGATCCCTGGCATCCAAAGCAGCCAGATCCGAAGCTTGATTGAATAGCTGCCTACTCGCACAGGGCTATTACCCACCTCTGGTTTCAGGGCTATAAAACACAAATAAACCATGAACACTCATGAAACAAAAAGGACTGTATAATTTTCCATTTCTTTATTGATAAAGATTTATATGTCCTGAAAGATCTTTACATGCAAGAGTGTGTTTAGACCTTGCCAACTTGTGGGAAAACCCTCAACCAAGAAAGCTTTCAAAACTTCAGTGTAGCAACTACATTTCAAATCCATTTTTTTATGAAAATGTATTTTCACTCTTTCAGAACCTCTAAAAAGAATTTAAAACCTTTTAAAGTCTTTGTATAATTTTAATCACTTATATATAAATTATCCAATAATGAAAATAAATATATATTAAAAATATCATTACACTTATATTCCAAAATATCTGAAAATAATTAACTTTTATTTTAAATATCCCTTCCCCTCTCTGCTCCAGGATTTACCCTCCATCCTGGGCTCCAATCTACTTTCACTAATTCTCTGCCTTCTCTGCCTCCTGCCAAGTACTTTTCTCTTCTCTCCAAATCCCAGACAGAAAAGAAAGTAGGCAGCAAGGGAAGTCTTTCTGCTGAGTCTGGGGTCACACCTGTCATACAAAAATCCATCTGGTTGTCCAGCCCTGGACAACCGGATCACTGCAAGAGTTTAGAGCATTGCCTTCCCCAGCTGCTGGGAAGGGATTTCTCTTTCTTTACACTCCCTGTGAGCAGAAGCTGCCTCCGAAATTTCTTCATCCCTCACCTAGCCTATGATCCTTTGTACCTCTTCAGTCTTCCCTTACCACCCAGAGCATGCAACCGCCATATCTTCCAAACTAATCCCAGTAACTTGCTCCCCTTTCACCTCTACAATCCCGCATATTACAAAATAGGTAAAAACCTATTTTTAAGTTCTAAGGATAGTATTTTCAGAAATGTCTAGTGGTGGCCTAAACTCTAAAGTTGATGGGATTGTCACGACTGAATTCATCTGAAGAGGTATTCAGATCATTGCTGAGTGCCTTTTAAATAACATTATAAATATATTAGTACCATTCTGAGAGACTGCCTTTCTCCTTGTGTCATATGCTTACAGTAGCATTAAAAAATGTTGCCTGTATCTCTAAAGAAGAACATTTTTCTGTGGAGGATTCCAAGTCTTGTATTCAGTTCCCCTGATCTGAAAAATCTGGAAAAGGAATAATTTTTCCTATGTTTTTATTTAATGGAAATGGGTTGGATGTACAGCTCCTGGTACTGAAAACAAAGCTTTTGCAGCTCTTATAAAATGAGTTCTAGATAAATATCACATTGCATGACATTGAACTAAGCTTTTCTTGCACCACTCAAGTCATATTGTATCATATGACTGCCCTGATCTATCATGTATACAAATTATCACTAGCTTTCCTGAGATATGAACTGAACAACTATATGGCACTGGCTAGCCATTTGGGAAGTATAAGGTCCCCCAGGGATGGAGTTAGAAGCTTAGAAGTAAGTAAAGAGCTAGGGGACCTAGATAGTAACCTAGTGGGGGGAGGCAATAGTGAAAGCCTTAGCAATGTTTTCAAGCAGAAAAAAGTACAATCAATTTATTTGAAATGTTTATATACTAATACAAAAAATATGGGAAATCAACAGAAAGATTTGGTGGTCCTAGTACAATGGAGGAATTATGATGAAATTAGGATTATGGAGATGTAGTGGGAGAGTTTACATGACTGGACAATAGCAGTCCTTCAATATGAGGATGGCAGTCTTCCAGTAAATAGGAAGTCATTTGTGAGTCTGTAGATTACTGGGGAGGCCAATCCAAGATCTGCATGTTCAACTGCAGACATGGCAAATAGTTCCACAAGGAAGGAATAGATCCTGATAATGTTGGGTCACAGCTCTTTCCCTTTGTCTTTCTCATTCATCTGCCTCCTTAGTGAGGCAAGTTTACTCAAAATGATCAATGCCTTCATATGTTACAGTGCCATCGGGAATGATTCTGTACTTGAGCCTTTTAGGTATTGGTGTTAACATTATATTTCTAGGACTTTAAGGTGTCCTTGAACCTTTTCTTTTGTCTGCCTCTAAAGTGATTACTGTAAGTAATTTGGGAGTATAAGACCTGTTTCAGGACCCAGTTGTCAAGTATCCTTATAACCTATCCTGTCCAACAGAACTGGGGCTGTATAAACTTGGCTTCAGTGCTGGTGGTGTTTACTTGATCCAGAACACTGATGTTCATTCTTCTGTCCTTCCAGTTGATATGGAGGATTTTTCAAAGACATTGCTGGTGGCAACCTTCCAAATCTTTTAGGTGTTTCTGATATATCATTCAAATTTCACACTCATACAACAGGGCAGGGATGACAACATCCTGGTAGAAGAAAAGTTTGGTTTGGGTCTCGTTATCATGGTCATCAAACACATGGTATTGGAGATATCCAAAGATAGCATTGGCATATTTTAGTCAGCAATAAATATCATAATCTATGATTACTTTTTGGGAAAGGCTAGGGGAAACCCAGATAGGGGAAATGGTCAACATTATCCAAGGACTGCCCTCAAATTGTAATATGTGGAGGAGCAGCTGGTTGGTTTGTGGTGGATTGGTAAAGTATCTTGGTCTTCAATAAGTTGACACTGAAGCCAACCATGAAATTCTTGCATATCACAGGAGTGTGGTCATGGGTAGATATAGCTTGTTTAGGAAGGATAGGCAGGGGAAAAAGGAGGAAGTGTTCCCTATATATAAAAGAGATAAACATGTATTCTGAGGTGCTGCATGAAGTGAAAGGTAGGCCTGTTGAAAGCCTTTGGATAAAGGTCAGAGGGGAGAGCAGCAGAGGGATGGCACTATGCGCATCTGGTGTATGCCACAAAACAAGGAGAAGGTAGGTGAGGCCTTCTTTACATTGATAGACATTTCCAAATCACAAGACCTAGTTCCAATGGGGGACTTTAATTACAGTGATATCTGGGTCATGCTGGGGAAATGTGTGGGTCAGGAACACTCCTGGTGCTCTGGAAGGGTTCCTGTTGCAGGAGAATGGGCTGCCCCCACCAGAGTGGGGCAAAGCATCCTTCCTGGTATGGATCCCAGGGGGCTGGAATGCATGTATGCACCAACTCCCAAACTATTTTTTAGTGCTAAAAAATTCACCGAATTTCTGGAATGCCTGTCTATGGCCTTAGAGAAGCTAGATGCTTTCAAGTAGGTAGGCAGAGCTGATGTGATGCACCCTAAGGTACTAAAGAAATTATCTGAGATAATGTCAGAGCCATTGGCTATCCTCTTTGACAATTCATGTACATCAGGTGAGGTCCCAGCTGATTGGAAAAGGGCAAATATTTCAAAAAAGGAAGAAGGATCCAAGGCAATACAGACCAGTAAGCCTGACCTCAATACTTGGAAAGCAGGTGTTTAGGGAATCTATTTTTAAGCAAGGTAATCAGGAGCAACCAGCATGGATTCAGCAAGAACAATACATGTCATACCTGAGCAACTTGATTTTCCTTCTATGATAAGGCGACAGGTTCAGTGGATGGGCGGAGAGCTGTGGATGAGATGTATACCCTGAGTTTAGTAAGGCTTCAGACACTTTCCCATTACATTCTCATTAATAAACTAAGGAAATACAGACTAGATGGAAGTACTGTAAAGTGAATATGTAACTTGTTGAAATATCATGTTTAATGAGTACTCATCAATGGCTCAATTTCTAGTTGGGAGGAGGTATGACGTAGGGTTCCCCAAGGGTCTGACCTGATTCTGGTATTGTTTAATATCTTCATTAATGATTTGGATGATAGGATCGAGTGAACACTTAGCAAATTTGCAGATGACACCAAGTTAGGTGAAGTTGCAGACACTCTGGAGAGTAGGACTAGGATCCAGAATGACCTGGATAGACTGGAAAAATGGTCCACAATTGATCAGATGAGATTCAACAAAGACAAGTACAAAGTTCTGCACTTGGGATGGAATAATTGCATGTACAAATACAGAATGGGGAATGATGGGCTAGGCTTCAGTACCGCAGAGAAAAAACCTGGGGGTTTTATTAGACCATAAACTGACTATAAGCCAACAGTGTGTTCTTGCTGCAAAAAAAGCCAAAAGCATACTGGAATGTATTAACAGGACTCTCGTTTGCAAATCAAGGAAGTGATTCTTCTGCTCTGTTTGCCATTGGTGAGGCCTTATCTGGAGTACTGTGTCCAGTTGTGGATTCCACACTTCAGGAACAATGTAGACAGATGGGAAAGAGTCCTGCAGAGGGTGACAATAATGATTAGAGTTCTTGAAGACAGTTTATGGGGAAAACCTGAAAGAACTAGGATTGTATAGCGTGAAGAAGAGATGGGAAAAGGGGAACTGGGATTTGATAACAGTCTTCAAATATCTGAGGGGTGATTATAAAGAGGATAGGGAGAGACCCTTCTTATGACTGTTGGGGACAGAACAAGAGCTATGGCCTCTATCTGCAACAGAGGACATTTTTGTTGGATTATATGGAAGAACTTTCTGACTATGCGAATGGGCAAGCATTGGAACAGACCACTAGAGAAGTTGTGGAATTTCCATCCCTGGAAATTTTCAAGAGCAGAGAGACAAGAGTTAGAGAGAGATTTGTCTGGGATGGTTTTGTCAGGTAGAATCCTACCTTGAACAGCAGGCAGGACTAAATAATCTCATGAGGTTCCTTCCAGTCCTGCTTTCTTATGGTCCTATAAGAAACGATACGGCAAAGCGTTCAGCAGGAAGTATACAAGGACAGGAATGTAGGTTGTAGCCGTGTTGGTCTAAGGACATAGGCAGACAAGGTTCCTTGGGTGAATTTGATATCTTTTATTAGACCAAACCAAATAGTTGGAGAATAGTTATTAAGCAAGCTTTCGAGTTCAAAAACCCTTCGTCTGGCTAAGGAAGTTTCAGCAGTTGGTGTGCACTCTTCCTGGAAGTATTTTATGAATCTTACACTCCAGGATTAGGTGTCAGCTGAGAGGGAGATTCATGGTTCCTAGTTTTGGATTTAGGTGTCTTGACTGAATTTAGTTAGGTGAAACTTAGACATCAAAGTCTTTGTGGGTCTAGTCTTTAGGACTTGATTCTGCAGACTCCTAGCCTTACTATCATGAGTATTGTTAATTGGATGTAATAAAATTAAACATGTGCATAACAATTTTTAGGATCAAGACCCAATTCGGAAGGATTTAAAACAAACAAACAAAACCCCAATGAGAGTGCCTTAATTTTATATTTCCCTTAGTTTGAAACCACTTGTGTGAAGTGAACCACTTGTAATGGTTTTTAATGCTTAGAACATTGTAGTAATGCAATAATTCATTTGTGTTTGATTGAGAAACAACCAAAAGAAATGTTATTGAAACTGCATTCTTGTATACTTGTTTTACAGAAAAGAACAGGCTCTTATGTGAGGTTTCATGGTGGCCTTTGTAAAAACTTCTGCAGAGAGCCGATACAAAAGTATGAAAGACAAAGAACTGCAGGGCACCCACCATGAACATCTATTTATGACTGGTTTTAACTATTGATAACGGGCCAGTGCCTGCCTTTATTCCCACTGGTCAGATAGAGGAGTATCTAAAGATCCTACATTTTTTAAAATGAATTCATCCAGTATACATGCACACCATTATGTTCCAAATTGCAAATATTTAACTTATCTCTTATAAAAAACTTATTGTTTAAAATCTTTATTTTATTTTAACTCCTTTTTCGCTTTTGTCGCCAAACTCTCACACACAAAATAACATTGCTGTAACTGAAAGAAGTCAGTGTGAAGGTGCACTGGACATATATGTTTTAAATAGTACTAAGGGTATTACAAAAATTTTCAAGGCCATTTTTCATAGTATAAGCTATTTCTGCCATAGCAGAATTACTCCATTGCAACAGGGTATTTATGGCTTCAAGAAATTAGGATAGTACAAAGCATTTTATTTTATGAAGTGGAAAAGATTTTGAATAATATTTGGGAGACTTATATAGTACTGCTCAGAAAGGCCAAACTTGATTGGAAATGGTTAACAAAAGCTTTAGCTGGTTTCCTCTTGTAACAAGTAACTTTAATATCTGCTGCAGCTGCTCAGCTTTTCAGCATGTCTCTTTTGCCTGATGTGTCCTTTAAGAGGCAATGGCACATATAGCTTCACACATTGGGTTGCTCTACCTTTGTGCAGCAGTTCTTTACTCTGTAAAATGTTCTTCTCAGTACACAAAAGCAGCTGCTGAAGAAACAGCTTCAGACTGAGAGTGCGAGAACCGACGGCAGCACCGCTAAGCAACCTCCAGTGGAGACAGAGAAGAGAGACGGATAAGTGCACAGACGCCCACAGGAGTTTCTGTAAGAGACAAAATTATCAGCTTGGCTCACCTCAGCTTTATTTCCTATTTCCAGACCCCCAGGTGAGATTGGAAAAAAGCCATAGAGCCAATTTGGCTGTAGAAAGATGGACCTGTATTTTGCTTAACTTTTAGAGAATTCCCCTTGAGTTTTGAAATAGGGTATTTTACAAAGATGGTGCCAGCAGCCCTTTTTTCCTTTGTCTTACTGAACTTTTTTTTTTTCAGTAGTGACTAAAATATACCCTAAGGAAAAAGTCCTGTACCTATCTGAAGTTTTATTGGAAAATGTAGTTCATTCATTAAAAATTCCACAGTGCATAGACTTCAGAAATGTCTATAGCTGACTAGGTTCCTCATGCATCAAACAGCCTCCTGAAAATCGTGGCAGAAAGCCAAACATGCAAAAAAACTGATGCTTGCTACTTAGTTTTTGGGCTTGTATTTAAATATGTTTCATTCTAATAATTTGTAATAGGAGAGTTACCCTGAAAGACCCCCAAAAGCTCCGCATAAAACATGCAGAGCTATTTCTCTCTATACTCAAGCTTTATTTCAGGGGGGTTTTTTGGGTTTTGTTTTTTGGTTTTTTTTCACTGCTCTTGCTATGCAGCGATCTGTAAAGGGAACCTACTCTGATACAGTTTGAAAAGTGCATTTTGTACTTGGCTCTCCCTTTGATCGAATTAATCTGGGCTTTTTTGTAGTTCTAAATGAGGCCTATGGGCTGACAATGTAGCTGTTTAAAGGGGATTTTAGGGGATAATAGCCAATGCAAATAGTGCCATGAGAATGGCAACTTGCTTTTTCACTTTCAATCACATAATAACAGCAAAGAAAGCTTTTAAAATGAATTGAAATTTTGTGGCATGCCATCTGGGATTATTTGGGGAAACAGTTCTGAATACTGTGGTTGTGCAGAAGAATGGTACTATGGACCACTCTTAAGCTGACATGTTTCAGATGGCAACCTTATGCTAACTGCTGCAAAGTTGGCTAGCATTTTTTTATTATTTTCTTTCTCTTGGATTATCTGCAAAAAATTCTCTTTGCTGGTATTTGGGCCTGAAAAACTTTTCTATTGTTAAAGAATTCAATTCAAACCCCTTGCAGCTGCTGATCCCTTTATTGTTCCAATCGTTATGTATACGCGTCTCAGATGAATGTAGCCAAGCCTTTTAGTGCCTTAATAGGTGTCTGTGTAAAGGTCATTTATTCTGCAGTACTTGTTTTAACAAAAGTTTATACACAAACAACAACTACAGCTAAAACATTCACATTAATCAATGCTCCTTGCAGTGTAAAATGCAAAAAAGGGGGAAAAAAGGTAAAAGAAAACCCTAACTAGAAGAATGTCAAAAGCATGAGAATATTTTCTGTGTAATACTATGAAAAAGCAAATCTATTAGGCACCACCATCATCAAAAGCTGTATGAAGAAAATATTTTAAAGCTGTTTCTAACTAGGACAAGTGATTCCACCTTTTTAAATAGAGGTGCATTTTAGATGAGACTGTTGAGAAGTTTAATACATAAGAACAAATGGAAACTAGAAAATAGTGATTTCTCTGGGACCCCCAATTATCGCAGCTAGGCTGTGTTCTAGAAAGCACCTTGACCTCTTGGGTGACATGTGTGCCTTCTCTTTCCTTCTCCCTCTCTCTTTGCAGTAGCTCCAACTGATTAGCTTTTACAAACATTCTTGAAGAAAATAGAGTGTATGCAAGTCAGATACATGAGATACGAAGCTTTGAGTGACCCATCTAGTGAGCTAGCTCTACTTCTTAAAAGGAATTATAAAATATACAGCTGGCCCCTACAGACCTAAGTCAAGTATATGAAGAATTGAAAAGTGGGTAAAATGATGAAGAAAACTATAAGCCAAATCTGAATTGTGGTTCCGGCAGTGAAACTGCAGAGCAGCTCTGCTGACTTCAGAGGATTTTCTTCTATTTATATGCATGTAACCTGAGATCAGAATTTGACATTCTAATTACAGATTCTAGGTCAGTAGAAAATAAGTCCAGAGTAGCCAAATGCCAGCTCTCAGTGATGTGAGGAATGGGACTTGTCAGGAATAGTGAATGTAATGTGTGAGCTATAATGAAAGAACATGGGGAGGGGACCAGGGGGGCCCCCAGCTACTTACTCAATCTCTAATAGAAGAGCAAATGCAGGCAGAAAAGGCTGTGCTCATTTTCAGCTTAAAATTTCTGGCATTCTTTCTTGTAACTGTTCCTTCTTCCACCCCTAATTGCTACCTGAATTATAAATGTATCATAATGAAGCTATTACCACTAGGGGCATTTCAACACATGAACTCTCACATCCCAGGTTAAGCAATATACATAGATCACAACTGCCTTGTATACAAAGCCCAGCAATTGTTTCAGCAAAGGTCTGAGAAAATTAATGTGCATTCCTTTGTGCCATAATGATCAACAGGCGTTGGCTCTGTTAGACTGGAGATGATCTTTTAGTTGAGGATTACATGGAGACTGTCCATATACTGAGATTGCCAACGTGAGCAATTCAGGTGATCTAAAATGTTAGTTGTTAACTGTCAGCGAAGGGACAAGCAACACCTCTGCCATACTCTGTGGATGCATCTCATCCTCTCCTTCTCCACCTGTCACAACTGTTTCTTTTGGAACCTGATATACCTTTTTCAGACACATGGATTTAGCACAGACTAGTCTAAAAACTAGTTCCTGCTCCTGCTGAAATCAGTGGTACAAGTCATACTTTTTTTAGCAAACCCTGTATGAATGATCCTATGAACCATTTCCCTTTATGTAACACTTCCCAGAATCTCTATTCTATATACAACCTGGGACACCTAGTATCGAAGTGATACTCCAGCCTGTGGCAATATGTGCTTAAAGACCACAAAACAAGCTGATTTATTATTATAAAATCAGTCTTGGTGTACAGTTGTGCCTAGAGGGGCCATGTTAGGGGCCATGCTCTTCTACTGTGCTACATTTCATGTCTGGTACCATGGACTGTGATTCAAGTTAATTTGGCTTTTAGCCAACTCTCTTGGAGTTGAACTGACCTCCATAAGAGCTGCTCTAACTTACATTAGCTACACTAATATTATACATAAGGACTATTCCATTGGCAAGGGATCAGCAGTGGGGAATAAACAATAACCCTTCTGACTTGTTTCATCTTTTCTCTGCCCCTTACTGTTCCAACCTTCTTGTTTTTTGGGGTAAGAGGTTGGAGAAAGCAAGTGGAACATCTGGCAGTACCCACAATGATGAGTAACTCAGTTCAAAAGATTCCTCAGCAGTTCACATAGGGTCACTTTAAAGTCATTTTATCATGCTTTGAAGATGCAAAGTGACCTTACCGGGGCTGAGAATTTGGCCCGTTTCCTTTGTTATAGGCAAAAGAGAGAGAGGCAAAATTCACTACATTCTCTTTTCTGTAGTAGAGAGCAGTGCTAGTTAAGCTTGATGTTGAGCCTGAATCTCAACATGAGACCTTTACTGCAGGAGGTGACTAATTAGCTGAATGTTGCACATCTACATGTGCAGGCCTATTAGGACTAAACCAATAATCTCTGAAGCAGGGTATTACTTGTAAATACAAGTACTATTCTGCTGTGAAGTTTTGTACTCTGCAGCAGCATACATGTAGATGCTGCCCCAGCTGGCTGGAGCACAAAGGTGCTTCAGTGTGGGGGCTGCCAGCTGGGGCCTGCTGCCAGCTGGGGCTGCTCCAACGTGGCTCAATGTGCTGCAGACTCAGGCGCACATTCAAAAGTTGCACCCAGAAGCAATAAACTTTGGAACTTATTGCATGTGCAGGCACACCCAGCAAATATCAGCCAGAAGGCCTGTCAGACGTGATACTATCTTTAAAATGGGAGGGCTAAAAGTATTTGAATGTCGTGGTTGTGTGCACAAAATGACTGATTACAAGCACCTTCACAAGTTTGCACAAGAGGTTGCCCACAAGGTGTCCTCTAATGGCATATGCACTTCTAAGTCTAGGGACAAACCATAGACCACCTGCTGAAGGTACAGCAATCAGGTCTTCAGTATACCAGCCAAGGTGGTGGGACAAGTTTCTCCTTGGTTAAGAGTTTTGCCTAAACTTTCATTTATGTCTCATTTGCTTTTATGAACTCTTTCTCTGTAAGTTATGCTGTTTTCAATGCCAAAAGAATAGCAGCAACACTCTTTAAGAGACTTAGTGAGGCAATCACCAATTAGATGTAGCAGAAGATGCCACAAGATGATGCTGTAAAGTAGTGGTTACCACTACTTTGAAGCTCACAGGTAACACATTGCCTGAGAAACTCTTGACATTGCTTATGGCCATGAGAAATTAAAAAGTAAAAACAGAGAGCACTGGAACTACAGCCCAGGTTGAGCAGAGAGCTAAATCTGATATTGATGCATCAAATTGCTTGTTCAGTATTGTTGCCTCCAGGCAAATGAAGGTTGTGAGCCACTGCTATTACTGCAGACTTACAAAGTTGTTATGACAGTTTAGCTCAAAATGTATACACTCTTACTAGGCAACTGGTAAAGAAAAAGCAGCACATTATGTTACTTGCCCATAAACATACACCGTTTATACCTTCCCTCCCCCCCCCGGTGCGTGAATGGAATTCTGCAGATATAACAGGTTAACGTCAGTGCTCGTGTGAGTTTTATTGTTCATCAGTATCATTTGCATCTGGTCATTGTTCATGCTGAATATATCAAGATACAGAAATTTAAAATGAAGAATGAAACTACCAGGTGAATAGTAATTACTTTATTTTCCTGAATTTCAGTGACTGAATTTACTGCATTGAACATTCACTGCCAATGGAGAGGTTGTATAATGCCTGAAATCATAAGATAGCTATACTATTTAAAAAAAAACTGGGTTCAGTGTCAGAGCTGAAATTAGAGCACAGAAGTTCTTTTCTCCCAAATTATTCTAAGCACACACTTCTCTGTACTTCTGAACTAAAGCTTGAGATGTATGTAGAGGAAAATAAAAGTTTAAATGCTCCTACCTACATGCATCATCCTGAAGCCAATCAATTACATTTAGATTAAGTGGGGATGCAAACACAGGAATATTTTTTTCCTCTCTGGTTGTTACTCATCAGTGAAGCTGCTATACAGCCAGTATTGTACCCCGGAAGCTAGAAAATTTCTACTGTTCTATCTAACTTGTTCCCTAGGAAGCAATAATTGTTCAGGTTAATAGACTGGCAGCTTCACTAGACCTGACTCACCCTGCGAAGCTAAGCTATCCTGCCTCACCATAAGCAGAACTCTGTCTGGGACCTTTTTTGGCACAGAAGAAGGGGTATGATTGATACCTTTATGAATAACATAGCTAATCTGGAAGATCAAAATGGCACAGGATATGTAAGGCACATTGTTATATTAGGGAAACTTTTTAAAAAACAGTTCTATCCTGCTTGCCCTTATTTGGAGTTAGTCCTCTTCACTCAGAGCAGAAAGATTTTGCTGAAGGATATCTTTTCATGTATGTACAAATAGGATTTTTGTGTCTTTTTCCTTGGGGACATCTCTAAAAACTGGTGACATCAGTTTAGGTTGCACAGCACTGGCATTTTTTACATGTTGCTGACTTATTTCAAGTTAGACAATTCTTGACCAGCATTGGCAGTTCTAGTAATTGCTATCTGTGATTTAACTAATGTAACAACATACAGGTGACAATGGCCATTCACAGGGGACATATTCTTGAGATCCCTGTGAATGGCAAAATCCACGAATACGGCACTGCGTTCATGAACATCATGAATGCAGTGCCCCTGGCAGCTGGGGGGGGGGGGGAGGGGGCACAGCTGTGCTAGCAATGGCGGGAGCCTGGCTGTGGCAGTGGAAGCCAGGTGGTGGCAAGCGCAGAGCTCCTGAGGAGCTCCTGTAAGTGTATTTAAGATGTGGGTTCAGCATTCGTGAATATTTGAAACCGTGAATACCAAACCCGCAAATAGCGAGGATTTCCTGTATCACAAATATATTGTATCCATCTTTTGATCTTCTAATTGAGATGCGATTTTCATAAGCAGCCAGATGTTGTTTCTTGTTTTATGTTCATAGAAGACTTTGGTTCATAAGAAGCCAATCAAATCACTAAATAGTTTTGGGGTATCTAAAAACAAGCAGGTTTTACAGTGCACCTACAGCCAATTACTTATTTTTATGAAACCTATTTACATTATCCCCTTTTTATGTCATGAATCTATGTCAGAATATTTACACAAAGATTATATTTTATCTTTTGTCTCTTTCATGACTGCTTTTCCCTCTACATTCATTAGTATTAATTTCTAAAATTGTCATGAATTTAAATTAAGTAGTTGTATCAAATTAAATTTCTAATTCAACAGATGTGAGTGTAATATACATCTTTATTACTGTCCCCAGGCATTACCTACTGTGTGCTTATTTCCAACCATGAAAATCAGAATCAGCCATGGGTGGCTGCATAACAGACTGAATAATATTAAACATTTATTTTATATTTTGAAGTACTTGTTCAAAGGTAAATGTAGGAGAGCTCAGTAATTCAGAACTGACTTGGGTCACAAAGATTCATCATCTGAACAAAAGCTTTAAAAAAAGCCAGGTTAAAAATGCAGATAAATATTCAGAGAGACAGAAGTCTAGTGATCTGTGATACATTTTTAATTTCTGTGCTACTAATTTTTAAGAACATTACATTCTTCTGAGAGTACTGAAGCTGGTAATTACAACACATAAAAATAGCTAAATAACCAGATAAACTAGAATTATTTTGTCACACACAAATCAATTAGTTTAGTTCAGTATGATCTATGTATATTGCCCCTAACATAATACTTTCCTTACTTAAAAAAATGCAGAAGAATTATATGTTTAAAACAATGTCTGTAAAGCAGGGCTGTCCAGCTTCTAAGCAGCAGGAAGCCATATGATGAATGGACCACACCAGTGGGGGCTACATGCACTAGAGGTCATACATGTGTAAGCCACAGCCCCTGAGCTCTACTTCCACTCTCCCCACTTTGGTGCACTGTGTGCACAGGTGGCTGCCACCTCAGCTCTCCTGCTGCCCTGCACAATGGGCTTCCCTGGCACCATAGGCTGCACTGCTGTGCCCCCTGGGGCAGAAGCAGAAAGCGAAAGTTTTAAAATTTCTATTACACAGGTGGCTGGAAGGCTCAACTGGAATCAGGCAAAACCCTGTGGATGCACATGCTTCATAAATCTGTAACAATATGTGGCCTGAAGAACTTAAGACCCTGCTACAAATGGCAAGATTCTTTGCTTGTCCTACCATGTTAGCCAGCTAATATTTGTCCCTTGGCTACTTATTTTCCTTTTAGAATTGTTCATGTATAAGTAGCTATCTGAGTTATGGGAGGAATAGCACTGCATAGCCAAATCCATCTGCCCATAGGCAGTGAGTATATACTGACGGCTTTTATTTATTTATTTATTTTAAACAGGACATAGAGTTTGTGAACTCTGTCCTGAGTATGAGGGATGTAGAAATTCTGTTGGCTGGAGCTAGGGTAGGGGTGGGCAAAATATGGCCTATGGCAGGGATGGGCAAAATGCGGCCCGTGGGCTGGATGCACATTCTATCCAGTCCACGGGGGCCCTAAAAAATTTAGAAAATTAATATTTATCTTCCCCTGGCTGCCTGTCATGTGGCCTTTGAAGAGTTGCCAAAACTCAGTAAGCGGCCCTCCGCCTAAAGTAATTGCCCGCCTCTGGCCTATGGGCTGGATCTGGCCCACCACGCAATTGTATCCAGCTCATGGGCACCTATCAATTAATTATACCCCACTCAGCCCGAGTGCCTCACTCCCACCCTCATGCATGGGAAGGTCGTGGTCTGGCCAGCATGCACAGCTTCCAAGTAGGGCTGCTGCTGCCACTGCTGCAACTACCAGGAGAGCTGCTCAGCTTCCCTGGCCTCCAGTGGCTCCTCCTTGTGTCCCTGCTGCAGCAGGTAGGGAAGTGGTGGCAGTGGGGGGGAGCTGCAGCTGGGTGGGAGCATGGAGCATGATGCTGGGGCTGCAGAGAGCATGGAGCCTGTGTTCAGGGGGGACAGTGAGGGCAGGGAGCCTGGGCAGGCAGGGTGTGGGTGTGAGTGTGTGGGATGTGAGGGAGGGTGGGCGGGTGTGGGGACCCCCCACATTGCCCCTCCCCCATGGTGCACAGCCCTTGCTGCTGGTGGCAGCAGCAGGAGGTAGGCCCTCAGGGTGCTTATGGGCTGTGCAGGTGCAGCTGCTTGGCAGTGCCCAGCTCCAGATATTTCTGGGAGCTACACATGGTGACAAGGAGTGGAGCCAGGCTGGCCCACCTCTATCACACGGGGCTCACATGCAGCTCTTGGCCCTGCACGATGGAACTGGTTGCCTTCCCCACTCCCTGCCACCGCATGTAGCTCCTGAGACACTCCTGGAAGTGGCCGGGAGCCCCATCCCCCTGCTTCCCTGTGGAGTCCTGTGAGCTGCGCGTGGTGGCAGGGAGTAGGGAAGGCAGCCTACTGCATTGTGCGGAGCTTCCCTCTGGTTGTGTACAAGTTTCAGGAGCTGCATGTGCAGCTTCCGGAACTGGCTGGAGCTGTGCACTGCTGGGTGAATGCACCTGCGCAGTTCACGAGTGCCCTGAGGGCCCACCGCCTGTTGCTGCCACCGCTGGTGGCATGTGGGGGGAGGGAGTGTGTAGGCTGGTCCCCACTCCCCCCACCCTCCCTTACACCCCAAAAACCCACACCCTGCCCTCAATGATCTTATAAGGTCCCTTTCAACCCCTAACATCTATGAATCTATGAACATACCCTACACCCTGCCAGCACCCCCCCATCATACACCCCCCAGACACTATACAAGACTTTATTTTTGAGCTATTATGCAATTACTTCTATATACACTACGCAAACACAAAAAAAATTAGGACAATTAAAAAAAAATTAAAATACATTATTGTGGATATTTGACTGATTATATGATTTGGTTTTTTTCTGGTTCCAAGATGACAGCCCCCTCCCCGACAAAAGAAGTACTTCTGGGGGCAAGGGGATGGACTTCCAGTAGAAAAATTCAGGGGTTAGAGGTGGTATTTCTGGTCCCAAGATAGTGATCGGGGGCAGGACACCTGTCAAGGGAGGGGGCTACCCTTGTGGCCATGGGAGACTGGTGCCACCTTAGTCGGGGGGGCATGTGCCCCCCACAGCAACCAGTCAGTGACTGGGCACTCCTTCCTACCTCCCCTGCCATTTGCCTAAGTGGTGAGTACAGCCAGTCAGGTGGTGCACTGGTGCTCTCAGGGGATCCATGTGCGCCCCCATGTACGCCCTATGCATTGTCATTGCTTGTGGCCTTCAACAACTCAGCAAAACTCATTAAGCAGCCTGCCAGCTGAAATAATTGCCCACCCCTGAGCTAGGGTTAAGAACAGAGAAGCCATGGCCATTTGTGGAAAGAAAGCTTGGCTTAAAATTTATAGTTAGTTTTTCTGAATTATGAATGAAGCTTAGCCCCCAAGAAAGGATTAAATTTGGACTAAATATAGTCTGGCTAGTCACCACCACATGAGGGAATAAAGGCCACACATGAGCCAGAAGAGGCTGAAGGAGGATTTCCCTAGCAGAGTAGAGATGTAAGGAGCCCTGTGCTGCTCCCTCTAGCAAGCTATGGCATGGGGAGTGGTATGGGAAAAAGTGGATCCGAGGGTTGATTGTTGTGGGAAAGGCCATACTTATAACATTATGAGGGTTCTGGGGTACAAAAACAGCTAAGAGGTAGCCATGGAAGAGCTATGCTATAATTCATACCAGAGTTAATGTAATTCCTTGCAACAGCCCATAATCTGGAGTGCACAATATGGGCTAAAGAACTTCTGGCTCCCTTTCTTTTTGTGTGGCACCTTACAGCTCCTAAAACATGAAATAGCGCTCCTGTTTGGAAAAGTGTGGAATCTTCCTCTTTAGAGCTGTAGACCTCAAGATTGTGGCTGTAATATTTATTCACAGTTAGACAGATATAGACCATATTTGACTTGCTGTCATGAAAAATGCACTAGTTTGTTAATCAATTGCTATCAACAATAGCCTTGTGAGGAATGCTGGGAAATACAACAGAGCTCTATGCAAACTTCCACCTCTCAAAGTGAATGACAGCAGCAGGCTGATGCTAGAGTTGCCAGTGACTGAGGTCTCAGCAGGTTCTATCCAGAAGCTCCTTTGTGCAAGGAAGGAGGAGATACAGGTAGTGTTGTGCTGAAGAAGTCTGTGGGAGGAAGAAGGGGGCCAGGGGTAGGGGATGGAGTTCTAAGAGGTAGGTGGCAATGGGAAATATCTTTGTGGTGAAAAGTAGAGTGAACATTTTAGCTGCAATGGACTGGCCTTTCATTATGTATGGGTTTGAGGGTGGAACTGTGGTAGAAGGAAAGCACAGCAGTGCCACTTTGAGGTTTTGTGCTCATGTCCCCAGATGAAGACAAGTAGACACCTGCACCCAAGGACAGAAGCTCACACAGATTGAGCTTGACTTGGGCTATGGAGATGACTTGGGCCAAGGTAATAGAACTAAGTCAAGACTTTCTGTTTGAAGTTTTCTAGTTCTGTACCCTGAAAGAGATGGCATTTTTTCTAATTTGTCCAGGAAAATGAATTAAGCAGTTTGGTTAGAAGAACAGATTAACCTGTTGTACCAGTAAAAGAGAGAACACTAATTGTCAGGAAAGCTAAGATATAGCCACTTGAGCTATTTCAGTTCATAGTAGTAGTTAATTGGTTCTTCCCTAAGCCACTCGAATGGGAATGTGATATATCATTATGATGGTTTACTGAAAGGACATGCTGCAGTGTTCTATTCGGTAGCTGGCTTTGCCCCACAGTTACTTGTGTCCCTTTTAAAATTATTCATGTAGAACTAGGTCTATCAGTAATGGGAGGAACACCACTGCATAGCCTTCTACTTTAAATATTCCAGCCAAATCCACCTGTACTCTTTTTCCTCATGTTTGTTGCCTGTCAAGCTAGCAAATAGAGGAAAGGACACTGCTAGTCCTGTGTTAAATGACTCTCGCATATGCAGCTGTCAGCCTAGCCCCTTGTACTTAATTTTCAGTTTCACTTTACAGTTAGAGCTGGCATGAGTATATCCAATGGTGCTTTTGTGGACTAGGGCTGTATTGTTACTGAAATGCTAAACTAAGTACTTAGAAATAAAGAGTCCCTGTGCCTGGAATATACTTCAGTTTGTTCTTGTTGATTGACTTTACTTATAAAACTAGGTTATGGATCTAAACTTCATGAAATTTTAGAAAATTCGATCCAGTAGTTCGATTCTAGCTTATAGCTGGGGTTTTCTTAAAATGACAAGGGACACAGGTGTGCAGATAAAAGGTAATTTAGACATTTTACTGTAAAAAGTGGAGTTGTCCAGAGGCTATTCAAGATCAGCACGCTTCTAGCCGACAGGTGTCAGTCTTGCAGTACATTTCAGATTTTGAGGATTTGCTCCTTCTGTGCTTTGCTATAAATTTCTGCTTTAAATGAATGAATATTACAAAATGTACAGAGATAAATTAGAATTAGCTCATTTCCCTGCTGGAGAATTGCCTCAAAGTAAAGAACATTTTTTTTGCCTGTGGACTTGGGGATGAAACAAATTAGAATCATTTTTCAATAACACAGCTTCGCTACAAATGGCAAAATGAACAAACCTCATCTGGTGCAAAAAGTATGTAATAATGAAAGTGTTTGTGAATGGAAAGGGGAAATACAGTTATTGAAGACTTTTAATTACAAGGAGCGATATTTGTGTGTTGATATTATCTTTTCCTAAGTATAGCCCAGGCTGCTCCCTTATAGGCTTCAGTCTTGGCCTTTCAAAGGAGACTAGTGAAATACATTTTTATTTTAGACCCTAATCATGAGAACTACACTCATTCTGGGGGGTTGCAGCATTTGAAATATTAACCATAACTCTATTTATAAAAATACCTTTTAGCATGTCTATTAGACCTTGTTTTTATGAATCGCTCATAAAATGTCAACATTTTTAAACCCATTCTTCAATGTTGGACCGCCTAAGTCCATATTTAAGCATCTGAATGAAAGTGGTATGATTCTTTTTCAATGCTGCTGATAACCTTCAGCTTCATTTGAACACGATTTTTGTGTGGTGAAAAACCAGTGAAAAATCACTTGAATTCAAATGTTTAAATATGGTTTGAGGAGCCAGTCTTAGGTTTAAAAATATTTTGCCCAGCCCTGCCTTTATATCCTAAAAATAGGCTGACTCCAGAAAGGAAATTAAAATTGCTTTGTTGCATAACATTTAGCATTATTGACTGAGCTGATAGGGTCATATATAGTTAAGGATGCCCAATACTTGACACAACACTCTGCCTTCAGTAGCTTATAAATTTGCCAAACTCTATTTGGACTATAATTTTTCATGCTGCATGTGCTTCTCAGATTATTATTTTTTAAAGTTTTGGCAAAAAGGATTCAAGCATGTTTTGTTTTGATTTCTAAACAACCAGTTTGGGGAAATGTCACCACTTGTATTGGTGTGTTTTTTGACTATTTCTGCAGAAACATTAATATTTAGTGAAGTTATCAGCCATTGAAATATCTCGGTTTGCACGCATTCTGTAGAGAATTGTTAGGATTGGTAGCTAAATTCTTCAGAGATTCCACGAGATGTGCATGTTCCATCACAAGGTTATAGAGATACAGCAAGACTTTCCGAGTGATTGTTTCTTCTAATTGTTGTGTACCACTGTGGGACCAGAACTGCAATGTTCTCCTCACTGATACCCAAGTCGGGTATTTGTTGAAGCTATCTGACCTGAATATAGGAAAGATGTAGGGGGAGAGGGAAGCCAGTGGTGGCAAAGGGAGCAGACTGGGACAAAGAGCAGATTGAAGGGAGCAACCTGGGTCAAGTTGAGGAGATGCTGTGGCTAATTACTTGAAGACACTGGAATTAGGATAAGGAGAGGAGTGGTAAGGGAATGGATGGCAATATGATGGGGAATTCAATGGGAGAGGAGAAAGAGGTTTGAGGCAAACATTATCACAAAGGTATGTAAGCACGAGACATACTCCCATCAGAACTGAGAAAGGAAAATCAGGATTTCTGAGAATATGCCTACATTGTATGTTGCAGGGCAGTGTACTGATATTTAAGCTAACTCAGATTCTGGAAGCAGTCAATGAACCATTAAGTTATTTACCTGGGTAAATTAGCTTGGGCTCCCTGCTGCCTCTACAAGACAGCTTCCAGTATCTGGCCTCACTTGGATATGTTTATGCTATAGGTTTCCTTCAATTTATGCAGGTTCTTTATATGCAAATTTGCTCTTATGTGATGAGCATATTTAGACCCATGATTATGTGACATAAATTCACTCTTATGTGATCAGCATAGATGCCCCCCTGCCCAAGCAGGTAAGTGTGTGGGGGGAGGAGAAAGGGCTATGGCCCCACTCACCCCAGCCCTGGTTGCAGTGTGACCCTGGGAGCAGCTGGTGCCTGCTGTCTCCAGCCACTGGGCTGCACCATGCTCCACCTACCCCTCCCCCCCACCCCCCCATGCCTGGGCTCCACCTGTCCCCACTCACCTCAGCTCCTGGGCTGCGCTGTACCCTGGTGCAGGCAGCTGGTGTTGGCTGCTCCCAAGGCGAGTGAGAGCAAGCAGGGCCCTGGGTGGTGTGGGGCACAGCATTCACTCCAGTCCCAGCTGCAGTGGCCCCAGGAGCGGCTGGTGCCAGCTGGCTGCAGCTGCTGGGCTGCACTGTGCTCCACCTGTCCCCACTCATCTCTGCTTCTGGGCTGTGCTGTGCCCTGATGCAGGCAGCTGGTGTCGGCTGCTCCTGGGGCTGCTCCAGCACGGGCTAGGGTGAGTGCCACACTGCATGCTCCACTGCCCAGGTCTCCACTTGTCCGCATTCACCCCAGCCTGTGCTGGAGCGGCCCTGGGAGCAGCCAACACCAGCTGCCTGCACCAGGGCACAGCATAGCCCAAGAGCAGAGGTGAGTGGGGACAGGTAGAGCCCAGGCATAGAGGGACAAGTGGAGCATGGTGCAGCCCAGTGGCTGCAGGGTGCTGGTGCCAGCTGCTCCTGGGGCCGCTGTAGCCACGGCTAGGATAAGTGCCGCTCTGTTGCCTCTACTTTGCTGCCTTGTTCAGCCCCAGGAGCCGCATCCCTCCCTCTACCCCTTCCCTACTTCCAGCTTCACTCCCTCCCTCTCTCCCTCACTGCCATGGGAACCTATCCCTATTTGTTATATTGTAAATTGGGTTCACTTTATGTGAAGTCGATTTATGCACTGTCCTCTGGCAAAGCATGTACTGTATAAATTGAGGGAAACCTGTACTCTGTATCATGCATTGTAGATGTACATGCCTGTTGTCTAATCAAAGTGCAAGTGGTAGAGATCTGTACCATGAATTTGTAGGTGCAATTCTGCTGATAATCCAGTTGGATGGCCATATATCATATGGTGGGATTTGTTTGTTATGATTATGGTAGAATTCAATTTAATTAAAAAAAACCATACAGTTCACACAGAAATGTAGATGAAAAGAAGAAGATTGCAATGGCAAGAACTTAATATTAAGAAATGTGGAGGTTAAGGATGCCTGTTCATGATACAGTTTATAATTACCTGATCATGTTATTTTCCACAGACCTGCATGTCAGACTAGGCACATTATGGATTGTATTCTGAATAGGAATCAAGAAGACGTGATAATGAATGCATTGTTTAAAGAACCTCAACCTCATTTGTTACATAAGTTAGAAAGTGTATAATAAATAAGGTAACAGGAAGAGAAAGGATGGTCCCTTGCTTGACACAATAGAATGGGATTGCCTTAAGAAACAGGACTATCACTGATTTCTTATATGATGCTAAACAATCACTTAAACTGAATTTTACACATTTCATTACTGATTGTGTGTTTCTTATTTTCTGGATGCTGACTTAGGAGCCTGAGGTTTGATGTGCACAAGTCCTGATCACTCACAGGTCATGGTCAACAGGAGCTGTGTTTTGAACATGTGAAGTGGTATTTAATGCTATATACTTTGAAAAAGGCAAGTCCTAGATGTCACAAATGAGGCACTCAAAATTAATGAACACGGGCCACATCCACATGAGATGCTGACTGTGCAGTTGCTACTGTGCAGTCATTTAGTACTTGTATAAATTAAATGACTGTGTAGTAATCTGAGCTACTGTGCAGTACTGCTGACGAATGGCTTTGTGATGCTGACTGTGCAGTAGCCTTGTGTCACAGTTTCTGCCATGCAATGCCATTGTGCAGTAGTCTTGTGCTATTGCATAGTCAGCGTCTTGTGTAGATGTGACGACTTTGGGTGAAATCTTATTTCACTTTATGCATTTAAATGGGGGCTGGACACAATGATCTTACGAGGTCCCTTCCAGCCCTAATGTCTATGAAATCTATAAATGGCAGGTATGCAGCTGCACTTTTTCACACTTATGCACGGTTTTGAATTCTAATTTACCCTAAGCAGTAGTGTACAGACAACCACTTCGATCCAAGAGAAGAATGGACTGCAGAATCCAGGTCTCTCCAGTGTTTGATTTGAGACAGCTTACATCAACTCTAGATTTAATTCCCTCATGGCCACTGGGAATTGGGGATCCATTTGAAGTGCTTACACAAGTTATATTTTTTGCATGATTGAGCCCCTGAAAGTGCTCTACAGGCATGACATAACACATATTCATGGCTTCAGAGTGCTTTTGAAATGGCCAGTCACGTGAAAAATTAATTCTCAATAAAGTAGCTATTAGCTAAAAGTGCTCTAGAGAAAAATGCCTTAGGGAATTTCTGTTCAGTTTCCCTTGATAGCTAATTTTTCATGTGCATGGGCTGGGCCCAGCCCTTCCCCCAGAGCTGTCACATAGAGGGGAGAGCCTCCTCCCTGTGCAGTTGGGGAGTTAGGGGGAAATGAACAGCACTAGCTGTTGGCTGGGCTTTGCCATAGCTGCAGCTGGAGGATGAGGAGGGACAGGGTGGAATGCGTCTCTTCACGTCATGAGTACCTGGGTGGGGGTGCCTTGATTAGGATACTAGGGGGAAACCAGGCCAGGCCTGCAAGGTGAGTGTGCTCTGTTCCACAACCCCTGCCCCTCAGGTCTGGCCATGGCAAAGTCTAGCTGGCAGCTACAAGCTGATAGTTCTGTGCTGCTCTGCTGTCAAGAGGCTTGGGCAGGGGGTAGAGTGGGCAGTGGCCTCACTTTCCCTCCACCTTTGACCCAAGCCTTCTGACAGGGGTAGCATGCTGCTGCTGGCTTGGCTTCACTGTAGCTGGAGCTGCGGGGTGAGGAGGAGCAGGCCTGGGGAGAGAGGTGGTTTGGCAGCCTCCTGGGAGACTGCTGGAGTTCCCCCACCTGCTGGCCAGGGCCAGTGCAGGCAGGCTTAAGTCCCCCAGATGCACAAGGAAATGTCTGTTGGGTTGGGGATGGGGGGCAGCTGTAACTCATGGTGCTTTACACAAAGCACCATGAGTTAGAGCACCTCCCCTAAACATATGTAGGCATCCTTGGTGTCTCTAAGGGCAGGAATAAGCTTCTGAGGTCATGTACTCTGGGGGCAGAAGGATTTGACCTGAATCTCTCATTCATTTCTCCACTTGGAAGTCTGTGAAGAACCAGCACCATGTGATGCCTGTGGGGCAAAAAAGTCCTGCTTAGTAGAAAGTTTATGGGGTTCAGCAATGTGGGCTGATTCCAACCCCAAGCAGCAAAATTAGAGCCAGATGCTGGGCCTAAAGGAAGGGACTTATACAGCTCTTATTTCTCCTACAACCAGCTCTGGCAGATCCCCAATGTTTATAGCTCAATAGCTGCTGTTCCTCCTGCTGCTTTGGGAAAGGGTGGCCCTGGCACTTCAGAATGTTTGTATATATAATTTCTCATTTTGATACACAGCTAACATTGTTCAGAGTAGTGTGAGGGGAAAAAAGAATAATTATTTTAATAAATTAATATATTAAGAAGAAAATAACAAAATTTCATGAGACAGAGTCTAATTATTTGCTTAGTTCCCTATGTCCCAAGTACATTATACCTGTTGTTTATTTAAGGTCTGCAACAAACAATGGAGAAGTGAAAACTTTTCCAAGAATGGACACTAGGATCTTCTATAACATAAAGATAGGAGGAGCTGATAGCGACCCTGGCAGTTTGTATATTTCATGAATGTAATTTCCTCCATTTTCTCCCATCTATTGTCCCATTTGCAATGCCTACTGAGACAACCATTGATTTTCTAGTTGAAGGTGAAAGGAAGGTATTATTTTTCTTAGTTCCATCACTGATTGCTTCCAGTAGAAGTCATTGTAAAGTAACATCATGAGATCTCAGGCCATTACCTAGCTAGGAGTAGAGCACTTGTTCTGGGATCTGAGAGTCAGGCATCCTCCACAATGTCTGGTGCAGTGAAGTTGGTGCTTGAGGATTGCCAACTCCATGCTGGTAATGCTGGCTGCAGCAAGGACGCTGATATTTGTGCAGTGATCTTCGCATTTGATGTGAAGGATTTTCTAGAGGCATTGTTGGTGATACCGCTACTGACTCCTAAGATGAAGATGGTAGGTCACCCACATTTCATATCCATAGAGGAGGGTGGGGTTTCATTATAGACCTCTATCTTGGTGTGTTTCTGGAGATTACAATGAATAAAGACACACCAAAACAGTTTTCCAATGCACACTGAATCCTGTGCTGGATCTCCTCAATGTTCACTCTGACAGAAGTGACTACTGAGGTAAAGGAAGTGCTGGATTACCCACAGAGTCTTTTCTTCAATAGTAATTTTGGGGGAGGGGGGTCATATTCGTGGTCTGGAACAGGCTGATAAAGCACTTCAGTCTTCTCAATGTTGAGAGAGAGGCCCAAAGTTTGGTAGGTTTCTCCAAAAAGATCCAGTATGTCTGTCAGTTTTCCTCAGTGTGTGCAAGGATGGCTCAGTTGCTGGTGTACTGAGAGTCAAGGATGGTTGTTTTGAGTAATTCGGTGTTTGACTGAAAATGTCCCAGATTGAATACTGAACAGATGGAGAGCTTTTAAGTGTCAATTCTGGAAGGAAGGTAGTCCTTAATGAGAACCAGTATGACTGTCAAAATTAAAAAAAAAAAAATGGAGAACATAATTAAAGTCATGACACATCCTTGCTTGACCACAGTTTGCATGACAAATGGATCTGTCTCTGATCCGCTACAAAGAATGGTTGCAGTCGTCTGATCACAGAGAAGCCTCAGGACCTTGATGTACTTTTCAGGACATCTGAATCTGGCCAGTACTTTCCACAAAGCAATACAGACAATACAGCAGTGCGCAGACAATCCAGACAGTTTTTGGAGAGTGTTGGAGACCAGTTCCTGGTGCATGTGCTGGAGTGGTCAACAAGGGGCTGTGCAGTTTTTGACCTGCTGATCAGACACAGGGAAGAACTGGTGAAGATTGTAGTAGTGGATGGCAACTTGGGCAGCAGTGACCACGAGATGATTGAGTTCAGGATCCTGAGGAAAGGAAAGATGGAGAGCAGCAAAGTAAGGACCCTGGTTTCAGAAAACCAGACTTTGACTCACTCCGGGAACTCATGGGCAGGATCCTCTGGGAAGCCAGTGAGGGGGAGAGGAATCTAGGAGAGCTAGCTGTACTTTAAAGAAGCCTTACTGAGAATGCAGGAACAAACCATCCTGATGTGCAGGAAGGCTAGCAAGTGTGGCAGAAGACCAGCTTGGCTTAGCAGGGAACTCTTCAATACACTAGATCACGAAAACGAAGCATATAAGAAGTGAAAACTTAGACTAATAACTAGGAAGGAGTCATAGGAATGGTCAGCATTGCTCAGGCATGCAGGGATGGAGCTAGAAAGGCCAAAGTGCAATTGGAGTTGCAGCTAGCAATCCTAGTGAAAGGTAATGAGAAGGGTTTCTACAAGTATGTCAGTAGCAAGATTGAATGATATCTTCATTCTCTGATGCAGAGAGAGAATGCCTTGTCATAAACTGGGACCACCAGGTTGGGTTTCTGGTAAAGTCTTTCCATAGCCCACATCGTGCTTTGCAGTTGGATGATGTTTCTTGTTACAATTCTGCCAGTCTGTCACTAATGATCATTGACTCAGTTGGCAAGATCTCTTTCTAATTCTGGCATCTTTTTTATGTTATTCATGTTTTTCCACCAGTCGTGAACCAATTTCTCATTCACACCGAAATGAATGGCTGCAGAACTGTTGTTAGTAACGAGAGCAAGGTTGATGACTCTGGTATTGAATTTGGCATCATATTTCATTTGTTTTGGTGACATCCTGAATACTGTGGGATATTTGGGGTACTGGTAATTAGGCCTGTGCGAAATTTCACCCAGCATTTTGTTTTGAAACTGTTTCAATGAGTTTCAAGCTCAAAACAGCAAAACTGAAATGAAAGAAAAACCCTTGAAACAGTTTCGAAATGAAACAAGGGAACTTGAAGCATTTGGAAAGTTTCAAAATGTTTTGAGTTTCAAAGCCAGGCCTACTGGCTTCAGCAGTGGTCCCAGCTGGCAGCACCCGCCTCCTGTCATCAGGTATGGGACCGGAGAAGATCAGCTCATGTGGGGACCCGCTGCCCTGATTCCGGGGCAGGGGAGGGTCCCCACACAAGCTGATCTGCCCCGGGCCCCATACCGGAGCCAAGTCAAGGAGGGCACAGAGCCTGAGGCAGATCAGCTCTTGCAGGGACCCTCCCCCACCCCAGGATTGGGGTGGCGGGTCCCCACACAAGCTGATCTACCCCAGCCCTGCTGGCCCCAGATGGCAGCACCTAGCTCCTGTCAGCTGGCAGGCAGATTGGGGGCCTGCCGGTGCCCCTGGGAGGGCTGCAGGGGCTGTGCCGGAGTCCTCCCAGGGATGCATGCCCCGAATTTGCCTGCCGGTGACAGGAGCCGGGTGCTGCTGCCTGGGGCCAGTGCAGCACCGATCTTCCCGGCTCTGGGTGCAGGCTGTGCCCAGCGCTGGTCTGTCATCTGGCCGGCAGATTGGGGGGGCCCACACCCTCAGGAGGACTCCAGCACAGCCCCCACAGCCCCCCTGAGGGTGTGGGTGAGCTCCTGATCTGCCTGCCGGATGAGAGGAGCCTGGTGCTGCTGCCTGGGACCAGCAGCAGCACCGATCTTCCCAGTGCCAGTCCCAGGTGGCAGCACCTGGCTTCTCTCATCTGGCAGGCAGATCAGGGGCTCGCACCCCCGGGAGGACCCTGGCATAGTTCCTGCATCCCTCGTGGGGGGTGCGGGCAAGCCCCTGATCTGCCTGCCTTCTGCATTTTATGTTTCCCCATAATAGTCTATGGGCAAAACATTCAAACAGCATCAAAACAGGAAAACACTTTCGATGAAATAAAACAGAACAGTGCTTTCGAAATGAAACTCAAGACAAAACACTGTTCTGTCTAATCGTCGAAACGGAAGTTGAATCGGAACAATGCTGTTTTGCAGAGCCCTATTGGTAATTAAGTTCATTTGGTCTTCATTAAAATAGTGCAGATGTAATTAATGCAATTGCACCTCATGTAATTAGTGGGACCACTCCTCCTGCAATTAGTGCAATTAGCCTGACCACGCTTCACATTTGCTAAACTAGTGGTATGTCAGCAGCGATTTTTTGATGTGACACGGTGCATAGGATTTATAGATTGTAAGGCTGGAAGGGACTTCAGAAGATCATCAGGTCCACCCTCGTGCACCAGGCAGGAAAGACACCTGAGGTCACCAGATGAATCCAGCAAGGTGACTGTCCAGTCTCCTCTTGAAGATTTCCAGGGTAGGTGATTGCACCACCTCTGGAGGGAGCTTATTCCACAGCCTGGACACTCTAATTGTGAAGAAGTTTTTCCTAACGTTGAGCCTGAAATGGGCTTTGAGGAGTTTGTGGCCATTACTCCTGGTTTTCCGCAAGGGTGCCCTGGTGAACATTTGTTCACTGAGCCCGTATTTCCCTGATTGTGCTAATCATGCAGGTGACTGTTTATTCTTGTCTTTGAATAAAATGTGGGTTGACTTATACACCGCCCCTATGAAAATCCTAACTTTTTGTATTGGAAAAATGGCGTTGATCTATACACCGTGTTGACCTATACACTATGAAATACATTAGGTATGGCTCTGCTGTTATCTTACCCACTCTCTCCCTTGTTTCTCTGGTCCCTTCGGACACAGGAAGGGCTCAGTTACTGTATTTCTGCTACACTCACAGTCTTCTGGGAGAGAGGCATTCCTGGCATGATCCCTGGGCTCCTCTGTGAGCTGACCTACTATCTCTCTCCCTCTTGACACTCTGGTCTTGTTTGCAGGTTCTAGTTCTGTCTCTCCCTGGCTGACTCTGGCTCTGTTCTCTCTGCGAGCCTTTAACTTCCTATGGGCCAGCTAATTATTCCCTGCAGCTGCCCTAGTTCTCCTAGCAAGCCTGCAATCAGATGTTTACCAGCTGCAGCTGGCTACAGCCCCTGAAAGCATGCAGGCTGCTACAAGCCCCCTTAAAACACACAGCCTGTTCCAGATGCCTTTTCTACCTGCATGAAGAGGATCACTTATTTTTCAGTCGCTCTCAGTTGCTCCATAGCAATGGTACCTTGAAAGGAAATCATGTAAAGATGACATGTGTGGGAGGAAAAAAATATATTCCTTACCATAAGATATCATTGAAAAGCTACATATTTAGGGGAATCAGAGTAGCAAAGTGAGATTTTTTTTATTTCCTGCTCATACTAAGGGGTTGGGAAGAAATATGTAGAATAGACAGATATTTGTAGCTGATGCTGGCACAAAGCTTATCTACAATATATAGAGTAGAGGAAAAAAATTAAGAACAGTTCAACTTTGCCAAAATTTTACCCTCATAATATTGTAAACATCTACATTAGGGTGAATTTTTTATCACGAAAGTACTAGACTTCATAGTTTAGAGTAGAGGAAGGCGAAATAGTGGATCTGGCTGATGGCAGGACTCCATTTCCCAGGAGCCTCTGCCAGTGTTGCTGCAGCTGGTTTCCATGGAGACCCCAGCAGCAGCAGGACCATGACAGTGTGGGGCCAGGGCTTCCATGGAGACCAGCCCCAGAAGTACTGGCAGGGCGGTCGGCTGGGTAGGGAACTGCTCTGGGGCTGGGGCTGGGGTCTTGTGGTGGTAACAGCTTGATCTGGAGCTAAGGCAGAGCTGGCTGCGATTTGCTGCCTGCACGCCTTTGCCTGGAGGAAATGGAGTTGGCTGTGGGCCTTATCTGTTCTGTGGGCCAGACATTGCCTACCTCGTGGGTTAGACATACTTGTGAATGTTACAACATACAGCTAAACACTTAAAGCAATATGCAGTGCTATATGATGATAGTAGTCAAAATAAATCCAATAGCTTTCTGGTGAGGCTTCAGTTTCATAGACTTAGACATCAGGGCTGGAAGGGACCTCATGAGATCATCAGGTCCACCCCTCTGCCCAAAGCGCAGGAAGTCAGCTGAGGTCAGATGACCCAAGCAAGATAATCATCTCAGCGCTTCTTGAACACATCCAGAGTAGATGCTTGCACCACTTCTGGGGGGAGTCTATTCCAGACTCTGGAGACTCGGACAGTAAAGTTTTTCCTTATGTCCAGTCTAAAATGGTCTTCCAGCAGTTTGTGACCGCTTGACCTTTGTCTTCCCTTGTGAACAGATATTCTCCCAGTTCCTGATGCACACCCCTTATGTACTTATAAGCTGCCCCTGAGTCTACACTTCTCCAGGCTGAAGAGTTCCATGCCTCTCAGCCTCTCTTCATAAGGCCTGCTCTCTTGACCTGTGTTCAACTACTGTGTTCAGTTTTGGGCAGCACATTCAGAAGAAAAATGAAGACGAAGTGGAGTGAGATGACATAACAGCCACAAAAATGATGAGATTTAAAAAAAATAATATGACCTGGGAGGGAAGTCTAAAAGAACACGTTGCTTGAGTTTAGAAAAGAGAAGTGAGAAGGGCATGATAAGTCTATCAATATGTAAATACCTACGATAGAGAAAATAGTGATTAATAGTTAGCCATGTCCATTGAGGACAATGTGCATGAAGGAAAAAAAATTAGATTTGTTGCAAGAAATTCTTGCTATCTCTAAGGACAGTTAAACACTAAACCATTTACTGGTACCAAAGGAAATTGTCAAATCTCTGTTGGAGACTTTTTAAAGCAAAGATTAGACAAAGTGTGTTGGGGATTGTCTAGATCTACATGATTTTGTCTCCTTGATGGTCCAGGTCAGGGCTGTTCAATTTCTGAGTGGCTGGGGACCACTGGTTGCTTATTGTATGGGCTGAATGCCACAGAGGCTGCACACCACTGGCATCCCAAGAGTTCCACTTTTTCAACAATGTGAGCCCCCTGCCATATGGATGGTGCAAACTCTTGTCACAGCCACTCAGGGAGCAGACCCTCTCCAGCTATGCTGCTCTGCCCCAGAGACCCTGCCTGCCACAGCAGCAGGAGCAATGGAGGGAATAGTGGCCAGATAGGAGCCCATAGGCCTCATATTAACCCCTCACAGGCTACCAGTTGGACAGCCCTGGTCTAGGTCTATTTCAGAGCAGGGGATCAAGTAGAGGATCTCTTGAGGTCCCTTCCAGACCCATATTTCAGTGATTTCTATGAAGAAAGACAGATGAAATTCATCAGATAAATTATTTCTTATGACTAATTCCTGACTCATTCTTGCTAACACAAGAGTACAGTTAATTGTAGTAAACAAACTGCCAATAATTTAATCACTCTGCTTGCTCCATAATACTTACCATACAAGGTATGACACTATAACTGATGTAGTATGTGTAGAAAAAGACATGCTGTACTCCATATATATCTGTTAAGTAGGAAAAAATCCATATTTTTTACTTTAGATGTTCTTATCAATATCCAGCAGTAGGACACTCATTTTCTAATGGAGATAAAAGAGTGGTCTAAAAGTTTTTAACCAAAAACTTTTGAATTCTATGTACATGGAAATAAGCTAGAGGCTGTTAATTATTTTAACAAGTTTTCAGTTATTTTTTATGACTTGCCCTAAAATGTAAATGCAGTGTAAGAACCCTAACTCATTATTTGTCAAACATGAGTTTTAATTGATTTATTTTCTTTAAAATCTCATTTGCCTCTCTGATTACTTGGTGCAAACCATGATTATTTCAACAAGTTTTGCTTTATTAAAGCAGATTTTTTCCCTACTTTTCTAGTGCTACATTCAAGATTAAATTAAAATATTAAAGTGTTCAAATGAAAAAGTGAGGAAAAATTACTCAGCAACTCAAAATGAAATATTAACAAAACAGTCTAGCATAATGAATGCCTGCTGTAGGAAATTACATGCAGTGCAATCACTATCTTGAGATAAATTATATATTTTGTTCCTTTCCAGGGGCTCTATTTACATTAGCTACAAGAAAAATGTATTACAACACATTTTTATTTGTCTAGTAGTCGCTTTTGTTTTGGCTTTCTATTCTTGCTGCACTTACTTTAAAATATATATCTTAAAAGGCATTGCAAAGACTTTCTATGGTGATTTACCACCTGTTAGGCTCATAGTCATATTGCTTATGATTATTCACACATATAATCATTTGAATAACCATTTTATTATTTATTAGTAGTAGTAGTAGTAGTGGAGGTAGTAACGTCAGTTATTATGGACATTCTTGAGTCAAAGAGTGAAAATATGAGTCAAGTTGTGCATTAATTTATTCATAATAAAAATATTCTTCCTTTGCCTAAAGGTGGAGAAACAACATCTACAAACACTTCTGGTTAGAAAAGATCCCTTATACAAATGAACCAATAAAGAAGTTAATAAAATGGCTAAAAATCCAATTATCTATTTGTTAGTTAGTGAGCAAACTGCTCTTGCCAACTGCATTGCAGAACTCTTCAAAGACAGGGCATTGCTAGCTCCTATGGAATTCAATGGGAGAAGAAAAGGGCCAATTATTTGAAAGCTAGTTCCTTAAAACATACAAATTAGGGCACACAAGCTATTGGGAAGAATGTCACTCACTGAATCACCAAGACAACTGTCTGTAGCATCTATTTTTATGTTAGTCTCCAATCCATTGTTGCTATTTTGGTTATGAGTGCTTGAGGTAACACAATTTCATGCTTTGAGATGCCTGAAACTCAAAGTAGAACAAAAGCCATTCGGTGATGCCACTGTGCAGTAGCTCCGGTTACAGTGCAGTCATTTAGGATTTGTATACAAGTGTAGTAATGACTGCACAGTCAGCATCTCATGTAGACATGGCCATTATGGCTCTTTCTGCATCTTGAATCAACCTAGAATATCTAGGTTTTCACATCTTTGTTCCTGAGTGTGGCAGAGCACCTTTGGTGTCTGCCACTTTAAAGCTGAGAGCAGGCAGCCAGCATATGTGGGCTAGCCCTGATGAGGTGGTGTAACGGGGGGATTCTTTGGGGCCAGTCTGATATTGGCCCGCCCACCTGTTTCTGGGCCAACTGCCCACTTTCTCTTCTGCCACGCCTTGATGATATATAATTATGATATTAATTAGGTGGAAGGCTGCCCATTCTTGCCCTAATGCCAGGGGGCGCTATCTCTGGCTCCGTTCCTCCCCTACAATGCAGCCCAAGCCTCGCAGATGGCAATCACTGTTCTTATCATCACCGGCCCCACACTGGGCCTCAGAATCCTCCAATCAGACCATTAACTAGATCCCTCCTATCAGGCAGCCTACTTCGCCCTCATTCTTGGCTGTGCAGCTCCCTGAACTGTTCCCCCTTTCAGGTGTGGTCCCCCCAGGACCTTTGGCCACACGGGTCCTGGCCTCACCTCCAAGGCCAGTCAGAAACCCCAGGCCCTCAGCTCTCGGCATCCCTCATGGTGGGCCCTGGGCCCTTTTGACCATTCTGGTCCTGGCCCCAGCATTGAACAGTTGAGAGTTTTCAAGTCAGGTCTATGAGCCTCTATCCCCCTCTCTAACTTGGGTCTGCCTTCTTGGCCCAACTATAGGTTAGCCCACCTGGTTGTGGGAGCTGGGGTTAAGGTACCCTGACCCACCTTTCACCGGGGTGGTCACTGGCCTGGTACTTCCTGGAGGTTCCTGCATCACTGGGAGCCCCACCAGGCTACCCACTCGTGGCAGGGTGCAGTATTAGGTCATGCCCAGGACCAGGAGCCTCCAAACCATCCCCTACAGCTCCTGCCCTTACCTCCAGGATGTTGCATTCAGCCTTGCAGTCAGGCAATGTTACTGCCTGGCCTGCCAGCAGCAAACTGCTGTGTTTAAATAGGCAGCCAGAGATCTAAAATGGCCACTGGAATCAAGCACCTGCTGGCTGCTTGGCTCAGCCCTTAAAGTAGCAGGTACCAACTGTGCCTTATGACAGGTGACCATTTTAGATCCAGGCTCTCAGGGCTGAGGCAGCAGTCTGCTGCTACAGCTGAAACAACAACACCTGGCTGAGCTGCTGTGCACAACACTTTGGAGAGGAACTATAGAGATGGAAGGAGGTTCTTGGGGGCCCAGTCAGGTCCCAAGTCCCACAAAGAGGGCTTGGGCCTAGTGAGAGCAAGGCCCAGCCTAGAAAAGGGGCTTATTATTTGTGGGCCTACACAGGGGCTAGGCAAGTCCCTTATTTAGAACCTGCTTGAGGCCTCAGTTGGGTCAGAGGCTGAGACCCCAGTAAGACTTCAGACATGGTGAGGCCAAATTTGGGTCAAGAATTAAGAACTTTGAGTAGCTGAATACACAGTGTGTCAGCATAGTGATGAGGATCTCCAAGGGGGAGTGAGAGTCCCAGTGAAACCCTGAAGCATGGGTCACAGTGAAGCACTGTGCAATACGGATGCCATCTGTAAGGCATGGGCCATGGTATAGGGAGGTATGGAGCTGTGGACAGAGCCCCCTGGCATTGGGGCATTCAAATGGACAGCCTCCCACATTTTACAACAGTTTTGGGAACAGCAAGTTGTGGCAGGAGAGACTGAGTGGACTGCCTTACTTAGATAGGTGAGTGGGTTGAGGTTGCAACCCGGCCCTGGGATGGCCCCTGTCACACTGAGTCTTTCTAGGTTTTATGACATAGAAAAAACTTATATTAAAAATGATCTAAGTGTGAAACAATCCACTAAAAAATTGAGAAATGCCAGATTTATAGAGGTCCACACAGCTCAACCTCTGACCTTTCATGTGTGTATTTTTTCACTGACTCAGAAATGACATACTGGATAATTTAGCTGGCAGCAAGGAATGTGATTTGGATGAGGTACTGGGAGTATATTTTGGTTCTAGGCAGGTGGTTGAAAGCAGCCTAACTTAAAGCCTGGATAGACAACTCATTTATATTGGTCTAAATTATATGGTTTTTGTCGACCAATGAAAATTATACTGAGATCCTGATTGGGCAGACAAGCTGGCATTTCAAGGTAGCTGCTTTCAGTAGGCATTACAACATTTTTCTACTAGGGTCAGGGCGAGAAATTACATATTAACCAATATAAATGATCAGAAAATGGTTCAAATCTGTAACACAACAGAAGTTCAGTGCACATAAACCACTTCGTAAAATTGATTTATTGAATGACCCCCTCTAGATTCAAATTAACTCATAGTCACCAGAATCCCAGGCTGCTTTCCACCTCCCCATGTATATATGTATGTAAACCTCCCCTCACAGGGTGGGTGGCCTACATTGGGTGCAAGCTGTCTGCTCCAGTGGAGTAGGGAGGTGTGCTCTAGCACTCCCCAGTTTCTGGCCTGAGCCACTACAAGTATGTGGTTCAAGATTTGTTCACTTGCTTATCCACTTCCATCTACGCAGCTTAGATTAACCTATGAAGTTTGAATCGATTCAGCCTCGGGCTTTTTTGGTTGTCTGTATTTAGCCTAGGTGGTTGGGAAAGTAGGAGTTTTAAACTTCCAGGCTACGTATAGACACTCAGAAAGCCCAAGGCTTGCAGGTTAGTTTGAGTTGTATAGATTGAACTGATAAGCAAGTAAACAAACATTGATTTTTGATTCCAGAAATGCAGTCACATGCCTGCAGTGGACCAGGCCAAAAGTTGGAGAGGCACTAGAGCATGCCACCCTGTTTGGCTGGAGCAGACAGTGTGAGCCAAAGCTATCTTGCCCACCCTGCAAGTGGAAGGTGTTTATGGGAAGCTGCAAAGCATCCTGGGATGCTGGGGGACTGTAAACTTGAATCTGGGATAGAGATTCAATAAACTAATTTAACCTAAATCAATTATGCCTGATACTAGATCCATCCAAGTTTATCTTACACTGGTTTTGGCCATTTTGAAAAGAGGTTTATGTGTACTGAATTTCTTTTGTGTTACAGATTTGAACCAGTTTTTGATCACTTAATTCCAGTTTATGTGTAATTTCTGTCCCTAGCCTAATGACTGCTTTATGCAAATAATTACTCCTAAATTGAAGTGGACAAATGACATCCACATTCCTATAACTGGCACTCATGTACTTACATCCCTGACTTTTCTCTGCTTAAGTCTATACAGTATTCAAGTGAGCTAGAGCAGTTCAGGGGTTTACATCATGGACAGAATCTTGTTTTGCTTTACATGCCCAAATGGCCTTTTAAGTGCTGTTTTTGTTGCAGTTTGTGATCCTAGTCCACATGGCTACTAAACATTATCAGTTGGCTGCACTCTGGCTGGGCAGGTATGTGGTTCTGTACGTACATGCTTGGGTAAGCCTAAATCCAAGAACAATAGCCTAGCAAAATGGGGGAGGAGGCTTTTCCTCCAATGTTTTAGTCAAATTGCCCAGTGATTATGGCATTTGCCCAGGAAAGGGGAGACAGACAGTTGGTGCCCTACTTTACCCAAAGGAGATTGGAACATACATCTCTTTAATTTGCCAGCGCTGTACTCTAACCATCAAATTAGGTATTACTGGGTGTGTCTCATGAGACTGTGGCAGTGTCAGGGGAGATGCCTGTACGTGGGTACTCCCCAGACTGAGATTGTCCAAGGAATGACGCTGCCCCTAGTATTTGCTTTCCTACCATGACTTGATTTATGATCACAGAACAGGATAGAGTTGACCGTGATGATGTGTAATCCCTTTATAGGTAGGATTCATGCTCAGGAGGAGTTACAGTCCAAACTTAATTCCAAATTAGGGCCTTCACCTTTAAGGGTTGGTCAGGCTTGCAAGTGCAGTTGCCTTGTGCATCTGAGCAAGGCACTGCTGGCTGGGAGCTTCACCACCTCTATACTCCCTCCACAATCCACTGGAATTACAACAGAAATAGATACAACAAGAAAACAAGAGCCTTTACACTCCTCTTATGCCCTGACTGGGAGTGTCGCAGCCTGGCAGCTTCTCTCGCTGTCTCTTTCTCCCCTTCCAGCCTCCACAGCTACTTCTTAACTTCTTGCCGGAGCCTCAGCAGCCAGTCATCTGGCTTCTTCACCAGCTGACAGTCAAACGCCCCTCAAGTAAGTGTATTCCCCTGGAACTTCCCTTAGTTCTACTCCAGGCCTGGTTTTCTCTTCCACCCGGCAACCGGCAGTCTCTCTGTTCTTCACTAGGGTGCTTCAGTGCAGGGAGGGGGTGCTGTTTGCTAGCTAGACCTGTACTGAAGCATCTTTGTGCCCCAGCCAGCCCCTCTGCAGCACATTGAGCCAGCTCAGACTGGCCTGGGGCTAGCAGGCTGACCCCTAGGGCTCCTCTAGCAGCCAATCGCTGCTGCTGGCAGAAGTGCTGGCAGAAAACCAAAACTGCTGTTGGCGCTTCTTGCAGCACCCCCACATTCTCAGAGAGGGCACCAGCTGTCGCCTCCCACTCCCTGGCCAGTGAGGGCCAATCTCAAGCGGGGCACATGCCCCCCGCTATGCCCCCCACGCGTTGCCATTGTGTGGGCTGGATCTGGCCCACCAAGAGATTTTATCTGACCCATGTTAGGTCCTTCAGCCCCAGCTGGCCCAGGTGTGTGGGGCAGCTTGGGCCGTGGCATGTGCAGTCAGTCCTGCCACTCTTGGACGTGCAGCAGGGCTGGACTAGTACGGCTTCCTGGCATCCCTGGTAGCAGCAGCTCCCTTTGGCTATCACTGCTAGTGTCACTGCCACTGCTGGACCCAGCCCTGCTGTCCAGTCACCCCAGCCCATCCATCCTGCAGCCATCAGCGGGGGCACCAAATGGAATGGGTGGGTGGGTTCTCTATGGAGGGATGGGTGTGCTTGGCCAAGTGGATGGGATAGGGCTGTGGGTAGGCAGAAACTGGTGCCCAGGGGCAGGATGGGTTGGTAGGCATTCAGGGGCTGGGACCAGGGCCAGGGCTAGGGCCAGGGGCAGAGCTGAGGCTGGGATTTCAGGAGCCAGGACTGGGGAAGTGTGGGGCCAGGACTGGGGAAAAGATACGATCTGCTTCCTGCACAATAGGTTGTGATTGGCTTGATCCGCGAGGGGGGACGGAGCATAGTTCCATTACCTGGTCCTCACTACTCTTGCTCCAGCACAGGCATGCACAGGCAGCCCCAGTACAGCATGGCTGTGGAGTGGTGTGGCTCAGCAATGCAGGGTGTCCCTGATGGATCGTGACTGGATTAGTCTACCCTGCAGTGCCAGGTGCTGCTCAACAGCTGTGCTGTAGAAAGGCTTCCTGTGCATGCCTTTGCTGGGGTAAGGGCAGTGAGGGCCAGGTCATGGATGTGTGCTCTTCCCTGCCTGCAGAGTCAGGCTGATCATGATCCATCATGCGGGGAGTGGATTACAGCCCTGTGCTTTCACCATCCCATGATCCTGGCTCTGGCCTTAGCTTCTCCTGCCCATCCCACACCTGCCCACAGCCCCATCCCATCCACTTGGCTGAGAGCATCCTGCCCATAGGGGTCCTGGGTCGATCTCCATGGAGACCTCACCTACCTGCTCCATCTGGCACCCCCAGACCAGTCTATTAATCTACCACTTAGGCTAGGGACAGAAGTTACACATAAACCAGTTTAAGTGATCAGAAACTGGTTTAAACCTGTAACTTAACAGAAGTTCAGTGCACATAAACAGTTTTTAAATGGCTGAAACTAGTTTAAGATAAACCTGGTTGAAAGTAGTATCAGACTTAACTGATTTAGGTCAATGTGACCCTCCAAGATCTTACTTGAAAGGGGGGAAACAAAGTCCCTCTCTGTTTTTCCTGCCACGACTTGATTACAATAGAAAATATATGAAAGGGGAGGCTCCAATATTATATGGTTTCCATTCTTTCAAAGAAAGAGGGAATTCACTCTTAGCATATTCTTTGGGGCTCCACGTCCCCTACACCACTTCCATAAATCAACCATGGTTTTAAACAAGTGGTATATTCCCATTGCAAGACACAAATAGTAAATTTCCCAAAACTTGGTCTTTCTTTTCTATATATAGTCACCTTAATGCCACCAAGTCTGGAGTGACCATGGTATTGGCAGAGTCTCACAGTCCTGTGTCACTTTCTCCCCTGGATAATTTTAATCAATGATTAGCTTGTGCTAATACATTCAGTGGTACATATAATTCTTAATCAGAGAAAGAACCATTAAAAATATGTATATTTTGTCTTGCAGTGCCCTATGCCTGGTGCTGTACAAGGATCGGGCTCACGTGACTGAGTCAAAGGCTGTCTCGGGTGCCTTGGTCCAACCATTGCCAAAGCTTCTCTGGCTTGCTCCCCTGTGAGTGATGCTCCTCCAAGCCTTCTTTTGACATGTCCTCCCTTTAGGCAAATCCCAGAGCCTCTGGTTCCTCAGCTTACTGGAGCTTGGGGCTTTCCTTGTACTTTTTGCCTGTCTCAGCACCATAGGTTTGGGTCTGGGTTGGGGCATGGAGGCTCTTGCAGCTGCCTCCATCACACTCTGGCTCTTTTACTGCCTCTCACACCCGGACTCTCACTGTCTCTGGGTGCTTCAGTTCTATGTCACTCCCTGCATGTCCTCCAATGCACAGGGAGTACGTGCTTTGAAAACAGCATGGTAGTGGCGCATGCTGCTCTTGCATCTCCGCTTTTGACCCTGCAGGTAAGCTTGACTTGTCAACAGCCCTTTCCGGGCTCTTTTCCATCATGGTTTGGAGCTGACTAGGGTGTAGATGACCATGCGCCCTCAGTGACTGTCTCTTTAGTCACTTTAACTGGTGACAGTGAAACTGGTTTATGAAACTTTTGTCCCACACCCCTTACTGGTTCAAGTCAAATCAGAGTTCCCTAGCATCCTTTGAAGTCGTGGGCTGGGCTGGGCTGTGCTGTCTGCTTCAGAGAGCAGGGCTGGCCCCACCCCTCTGTTCCCTAGTTGGAGCACTAAGGGCTGGCTCACTGGCCTCACTGGCTGGCTCACTGCCCCCCCAAGGCAAACCCTGGCTGGGGTCTGGGGCCAGGGAGGCACTAAACTCCTCTTCCCCTGAGTATGGAGCTGCCCTTCCCTGCTGGCTTCCTTAGTTCTGGCTGTGACTGTGGAATACAAACCCCAGAAGCACCTGGAAGCAGGAAGAGGAAGTGATGAGCAACTCTGCTGTGATTGTGGACTGTAAATCCCAGAAATCTTGGGGACAGCAGGAAAAGGAAGTGAACACACAGCACATGCTGGCAACATACCAGAGAGCCATGCTTTAGCACCCCCCAGCTTATGGCTTGAAGCACTGCAGGCATGTAGCTGCATTTCCTGAATCAAAAGAGAATGCCTGTTCATTTTGCTTATTGATTTAATCTTTGCAGTTTAGACTAACCTGCAAAGACTGAATCAATTCAACCTCGGGCTTTTTGACTGTCTGTACTTAGCCATAGGCAGTTTTGGTGAGCTGCTGTGGGAAATGCTGACCCAGCCCACAACACCTCATCAAACTCTTTAAGTGGCCCTCCAGCTCAAATACTTGCCCACCCCTGGCCTAATTGGGGGTCAGAGCACTGTGTTAGGAAGCAGCTATATATTCCAATCACTTCTAGATGAAGAAGGGGAGTCCAGAATCTGGGTCTCCAATTCCTGGGTGGCTGTCATAACCACTTGGCTATTAGGCTAAAGTATGTTGAGGGAGGAAGACTCCTCTGCCCAGTTTTTTGCTGGGCTACAGTTTTAGGACTTACAGTTGTCAAGGTATGGGCATATGAAACTGCATATCTCACTGTCACAGCTTTGTAAGAATGGTCCATAGATACATGGGTGCTTATGTGTTTATGGTGCATGTAGAATAGGATTGCAAGCTATACAAGTGGCAAACATGGCAGTTATGTGGCTGGGTAAATGTCATTTAGGTGCATAAAAGGTGAAACAAGGTTCTCCCCTGTCTGTCCACTCTTTGCTTACAAATACCAGTTTATATGTCATCCATCCAAACACCTAGTCTGCCTCTGCCTCTGCTTTCCTCAAGAGATTGCTGTCACATGTGGTATTCTGGAGAACAGAGATGGTACTGTGTCCATGTATTAAGTCTGAAAGGGGTGGTCAGACAGGGAGCATGGTCAGCCTCTCTCTCTTCGCCCCTGCAGGGTGAAGAGAACCGGTAGGTTCCAAGTGTACCTAGCACATGCTGTTGGGTGGATCTGGAAGTTGTGCAGTGGTATGGTTGCACCCCCCTTTGATTTCTGCTTCATGCAAAATTTAACCGCTTGAGAGGGGCACCAGCATTCCTATTCAAGCAGTGTTGAGGGAGTCATTTGACTTCATGGGTCATTATCAGGTTCCTCCTAATCTCTCTCCACTTCACAGGTGTTAACAACCCTCTCCTTTTAATGGACTTGATATTTCACTATTCAGACTATGCTTTCTTCTGCAATATTGCTACCTGTTAGCTATTCCTGATAATTTCTCTTTTCTGTTTCACAGCCCTACAGATTGTTTTTAGCTTATTCTTAACTCAGGTCTGGTGATATTAAAGTAGACATAGAAATGACTGACAGTGAAGTATTGGAGGCAGAGGCGACACATAGCGGGTGCATGTGGGTGCATGTAGACCCCCGGACCATGGCAGTGCACCCGCTACAAAAAGGTGTTGCCGACACTGTCGACAATGCCTGTGGCTGCTGACACCACTGGTGGCATCTGTGGGCAGTCCGTTACCCCTGCTGGATGCTGCCAACACTGCCGGCGGTGTCTGCGGGTGGTCACGGACCCCCGGTCAGCGCTTGCCACCCCCACCCTACTGCCGGCAGTGTCTGCGGTAGCTCCCTTGTTACCACCGCCAGGCTCCTGCCATCACTGCCACACTTCTGCCGCCACTGTGCCCCCCCAGCTGCCAGGGGCATGCATTGTTCATTACTGAAGGCACTCCATACAGTGGAGTATTGGAACTGTAAGTTGGAAAGCTGAACCTCTGCTCCTTCAGAGGTTTTTGTTGGAGGGGAGCAAGAGCAAATTCAATGAGATAAAGCTTCTGGAATTTCTAGTCACTCTGTGGATATTTCTTATGTGGGGGAAGTTTGGGTTTTAAGAGTTTAAATGATCATAGATGAGCTTGTAGCCTTCTTGGTTTGGACTTAGTGTACACTGCTGCTGCAGATAGTATGCCTACATAACACAAAAGAAGCTATATTTTTGTTTGTGCTGATGCCAGATTTAATATTTTCTTTAATATAGGTAGTTGGATATGTTTTATTGAGTTATCTCCCACTGGTATATACTTTAATTGATAAAACTCTCCAGAATATTTCTAGCGATCAGTTTCAGTTACTTTCTACCTTTTTCTGTAAGGTCTTTTTATTATTGTTAGCCTTAGAAAGAATGGCACTTTTGACTCCATGTGTAATTAGTTACTGGACTTTGTTTTGTTTTATCTTGGATGTTACCTCTACTCCCACTCTATATGGAATATTTTGATTTGAAAAGAAAGTTAATTTACTGGACTTCTACATAAACACTCTATTATAATGAATCTGCACATTTTCTGAGTGGATCTGGTGCTGAATTTTCTCAGTTTAGGGATGTGTGCGCATGTGTTTGTATGTGCATGTACATGAGGGTGTACATGTGCATATGTAAATTTGGGGGTTTGGTCTTTTTCTGTATATTTGCATATTATGTTAGCACTACTCACTCTTATTCACTTCTCACACTGGTTTAACTCTGGTAAAGTCTTGATTTATCCTAAGCCAACGATCTCAAGTGGAGCGTGAAGACTTTTATGTAAAACTTTTCAGGGTTTAATGTAATTAACTCTGAAAACCACACAGTGTTTGTAAGTAGAGGTCTGATCTGTTTTGTGGGAGTCTGCAAATAATCCCTTATTTCTTGACTGTTGTAATGTTACGGCATTAGATGCACCATAGATTCATAGCTTTGTAGGAGATGGCAACTGACAACGTCAGAAAAATGTGTGGGTAGGGAAATACATTGCTTTAATTGTTGAAGTGCTGCATTAGAGTCTTGTATCAACAATATTTGAGTATTCATTGTTCGGGTATTTCCAATTCATTTTTATTCTTGTTTTCACTGAGAAAAGATAGCTAGGTCTGGGCACATGCCTCAAACTTTGTCCCCAAATTTGCAGGGTTTAAAAAATAGATATGTTTTTCTTGTTTTCATACATCTTCTGCATTAACTTTCTGTAGCATTCTAGCTAATTAGTCTACTGCCAGAAATATTTGTCAGCATGATGAATTTTGAGAAGACCTGTTGGTGAACATTTGAGGAAACAAATTTTGAATTCATAAACTAAATTATTCACATCACAGCCTTGATTCAGAGTTACAATTAGGTAGTTGGGAATCAAAAGCAGTAAGGTGATGTGACCTATATACATAGTGAACAGAGAGATGTGATTCACCCCATTTATCTGAAGTCAGGCAGAAGGCAGGGTAGAGAGATGCCTTCTCGACTGATTCATTTAGTCTGCATCTTATAGAAGCTTCTCTCTCCTGCCTAGATGAGTGGTGCTCAACCTTTTTCTCCATGTCTGTCCACTGGCTGGATTCCACTTGTGATCCTGATCTGGCAGGGAAGGTGTGGTGGGCACCATCTGGCCACATGGAAGGGGGTGGGGAGGGGTGGGGGACAGTCCAGCTGCTATCTGGCCCTGCAGAAGAAGGGGAAGTGGCCCAGTCCTGCAGGGGGAAGGGGCATAGTTTGGCCATTCATAAAAAAGGTGGTATGGCTTGTCCTGTGGAGCGGAAGGAGAATGGGGCATTGCCCAGGCCCAACCCAGCTTTGCAGGGAGAAGGTGTATGGCCTGGCTCCATGGGGAACAGGGGGCATAAACTGGGTAAAGAGATCTTGGTCTCACAAGGATAAAATGGACCCTGCAGGAGTCTTGGCCCCAGGAGGGTAGAGGGGGAGTGGTCCAGCCCCAGCCCAGCCCTGTGGCGGGGATGTGGCTTGGCTCCATGGGAAAAGGGGGTGTGGCTTGGCCCTGTCAGGGAAAAGGCATGGCCTGTTCCCAATCCAGATGCAGGAGAGGGGGCATGGCCTCACTGCAACTGGCAGTTTTGGGTTTGGAAATTTTGTCGGGCAGGTGACCATATTAATGGCCACAATTCCCCTGCCACCAAATTTCCTACCTTATGGGGAGCCTCGCAGACCAAATACCATGGCTCCATGGGCTGCATTTGGTCTGTGGGCTGAGCACCCCTAGCCTATATCCATAGTGAAATGTAATTGCCACAATTGAAATTTCAGATGTCAGCATGAGCTGCTTGTTCATGAAAAAACTTTAGAGTAAGAATTGTTCACCTCAAGTATCCAATGTGTTCCTTTGAAGAACAAAAATACTTTAGTAGTTCACTAGTTATTCTTCAATAATTCTTGACCACAATTTGCTAAATTTGCCAATTTATTCAGAAGGTATTTGTTCAGCTGTTATAGTGGTGGTATCTTAAGAGCTTCTCTATGGCAAAACTGTACCAATCTTACGTTTTGATTTTCCCACTGAGCTTATTCATGTGTTCAAAACTCACTAAAGTTTATAGAATTTTTGTAGAATAACTTCAAGGACCCAATTTCTTGTGCTTCTGTCACAAGGGTGCTATGTTTTCCAGAACTTTGTAACTTCCAGCACTGCATTTGCTGGAGTTGCAACAAACTCAGAAAGACCACAATAACTCAGAATGTTTTTAACACTATGGATTCCTATTTGAAATCTCTGGATTAATCTTGTTAGCACTGTTAGATGTCCAAACATAATATCCATTTTGTAGCAGCCTATGGCACCCTTGAAAGTATCTCAAATCATGCTGGTTGAGAATCACTGGTATAGTGACAGGATGATTCTCTCAGGCTTTTCTTCCCTACTACTACTAAACCACATTTAGTATACAGGTAATTTCTTGATATAAATACAACTTTGAAAAGAGGGGTATGTCCTCTGTGAGTGTCTGGTAGAATTTCTTGTAATTTTCAACCTTGCAAAGTCTTCCCTCATTTCCCTATGTATATTATTAAGAGAGAAAGCATGGTCTGGATTGTTATGTCCATGCCCTACGAGTACCATGCAGGGTCACTTTCAGGGTTTAGCATTTTGGATTCTAGCTTTTAAGTTCCTTTTATGCTATGGACATGCTGCATAACTTTTGAAAAGATCCTTTTCAAATCTGTGTGTAGTTTCCCCATTTGACCTGTGCAACTATTCATTGGTCTCCCTTCTATTCTAAGTGTATTCCCTCTTCCATCCCTCCTTCTTTAGGTATAGGTTCTGTCCCATAAAGGGTAGGGCTCATGTTCATTTTAATTTCTTCAAGGTATCATCAGTGACCTACTGCCTCATCCATTCTTTCTCTTTTTCTGTCATATTCATGATATCAGGAATAGCATCCCTACACTGTGTATTATTTAACTGTCAGTGAAGTCTGTTTGACTATTCTCACTATGTTTTCGTCTGCATAAAAACAGAATGCACTTGGAAAGATAAACAAGCTGTTCCTATTAAAAAGTCACCAGAACTTAACTTCATGCAGACAACTCATTAAAATATATACACTGGGTTTCTAATTAGAGGATCTTTCTTGATATCATAAATAATTCAGTAACTAGCTACAGATCAAATTACTTACAATCGAAACAATGTAGTTTACAAAAAGTAAAAGGAATAAGTATTTTTCATTAATTAAGTAGTACAAAATGGAAATCTATGGGACCTGGTTATGTAGTGTGGAAAAAATAGATCTCAGGTTTTCAAAGTGAGACTACACAGATCTTCAGATCTTCCATGGTCTTCAACAAGTACGTACATGCTCTCCATCATGTTCTACCATTTTGGTCATTGTCATTTTGGTCAGACAGTTTCAGAAATGTAATGGTGTTTGTGTACAATCTGAATGTACGTGAGTTGTGAGTGGGATATTTGAAAACTGGTCATGCTGAGGAATTCCCTTTACTTGATCAAGTACAGTCAGTACTTGAAGACTTTTCTTCAGCAAAGAAATTACAAGAAAATGTTGTTTCACTGTGTAATTCATGTGTCCTTTTCCTCTTGGAAGTCACAGAGTGAGGTTTAGTGTATACCACTGAGGAGAAGCTTGCCACGTTGAAAGCATACGTATCATGCCAACGATATCCAGAAGTGTGAAGAAATCCTTTCTTTCATGATGAACAGAAAAGAAGCTGGAAACAAGGGGCCAGGTCCAAATCCTTTAACCCCCGAATAACTAAGCTATGTTAAGAACTACTATATAGGGCTATCTTATGAGGTAGGTGATCCATTTTTTATCTGTATGAATTTTTATTTTTGATCTTTGTAATTCTTGATCTCTATTTCTATTTCTTTTTAGAACTATTCTAAAATAAAGGAGAAGGGATGGAGAACAAGAGACCCAGGACAGCTTGCCATGGCAAAGACATTAGGGATGAGAGAATGAGGATGAGAAGACCCGATTCTTTTGGAAAGAGAACTACATTCAACAAGGACTCTCATTTGCTCAGCACACTCATGTAAAATATATCACCATAATAAAATCATTTAAAATTAAGTGTTTCTCATACATTATTATTTTAAAGCAAGTAGTAGTCAAAAGCTGGCAGCTGATGGACAAATGGCATTTACCAGAACACATGTTCATTGAAACACAAAATCCATTTAAAAGAGAGGTTATTTGTACTATTATGCTTAGAAAAGTCTGACTTGGTGTGAAGAATCAAAGGCATAGATTTTAACCTGTTTTGTATATATTGCTACTCCACTGGTGTCAGTGACACTATTCCTTATTTTACAGCAGTGTAAATGAGATCAATGAGACTTCACTTCTTAAAACAGTTCAAAGTATTGTCTTGTTGGAAATTGTGGAAATCTCTTCTTGTAAAACAAAGAAAGAGAAATCACTTTTGTAGTTTCTTTTATTTTGTGTCAAGCTGATAAAATCCAAAATGATGCAAATCCTTTTAAGTCTGCTTTATTAATTAAGGAGCTGAGGATATGTAACAAGAGACTTGCTTTACAAAGGACCTAATTCTTATATATATATATGACTGGAAACCTAAACTACATTATGGAGCACCATTACTTTGCACTCTGGTGATATGTGCTTTTCTACTTAATCTGAATCTATTAGTGAATCTCTGGGTTTTGGAATTTTTGGACTTTGGAAAATACTAAAGTTCAGTCACACATTCTCACTGGCTGCCTGGTGGAAGTAAAATAAAATGATCAATTCACTGACTAAGCAATGTATTCCACAAAACTTACCAGCTACAGCAACTGCTACCCACTCTATGCTCATCTGAATGCATTAGTTCTTACTGTATTGGACCCACTAGTTCCTGAAAGCTGGATCCTTAGCTGTTGTAAACTGGTGGACCAAGAGAAGCAGCAAACATCATCCTACAGAAGCAAACATCATCCTACATATATTATTAAAAATAATATTCAGCCTCTGGGAAACAGCATCTTCTTAAATGAATATACTTTTAGAATGGGAGAATAGCATTGTATTTGAGGAGGGATTTTTGAGAAACTGCCCCAAATCACTGGGGCAAGGTAGCGAGAGAGAACCTGAAGAGCCATCTCCCTTTCTGTCCTCTTTGGGAGACAGTACGGATCTCTGCTGTACAAAACATGCAGGATCTCTTTGAGGCCTGCTGGAATAAAATGTTAACAGTGTTGTAATCATTACCATCCTCCTAGGGAGGTTGGCAGTAGTTGTATTTTAAGAATACAAAATACAGTTGGCAAAACTGTACCAACTTTACATTTTGGTTCTCCTACTACAGTTGTGGCATACTGTATCCTACAGTTGTGGTCAACTGTATCCAGAGATTCAGTGCTTTAGCAATGTGCCTCTTCCATCATCTCTTTATCTGTACGTTAAAGCTTGTTACTACTGTGCAATAGTGATGTGTGGTGTGAAGTGTGATGTGATGCTACTGCACAGTAGTAACAATCTACAGCACAGTTAGCATCCCCTAAAAGCCATTCAGTGATGCTATTGCACAGTAACTCTGGCTACCAAGCAGTCAGCATCTCATATAGATGCGCTCACAGATACCAAACGTTCTTTCAGTGTTCACAAATATTATTTTTTTTAAACAACGCATATTTAAAGACACTATCATCCTGCTAATTTAATGAATACAAATTCTGCTGTTGACCTAGGCCTTGTGCAGACACATAGTTTTTCCTGGAGTGTTGTTACTCTCCCAGGAGAAACCATGAATGTACAGATGTACAGGTTTTTTCTCCCAGAGTAAGAATGTCTGCTCCATGAGAAAAATAACCTGGGAATAACCAGGGCTAAATCACAAATGGCTATACATGCTGCCACTGGCTTTTCTTAGAAGAGAACACAGTCCTTCAGTATTTCCTTCCTTCCTCCTCCCCAGAAGAGTGTGTGTCATGTGCTGGGTTCTGATGCTTCAGCAGGGAGCAGAACATGCCCCCTTCACAATACCCACTTTCTGCTGCAGAGGAGCATAGTATGACCATGGGCAGTCAGGGCTGTCCTATGCACTGCTGCCATCTGTTACCAGGCAGCTTAAGAGAGCCTGCAGAGCATGCTAAGATATGTACACAGGGCTCCCCGCTTTCCCTCTCCCACCATGGTTGCCAAGTCACATCGCAAGCTCTCCATTCTTCAGGGCCTCAGGATTTGAATGTCAGTATATGTGGCACTGGGTAAGTTTTTCTATCAGAAGAATTCTCCCAGATTATTTGAGTGTGTGTCTGCAACATTAGATGAAGAAATGGGTCAAGGTTTGCATGTAGCTTGCACCATGTGCAATATCCACAGGGGTCCACTTGCTTGCTGGTTCCTTCCCTACCCCCCTTTACCTCCAGTTACTTTCCTGCCATAGCTTTGGTGTTACTCATTGCTGATGAGAAGGGGTCCTTGGGGGGCAGTAGTCACCACACAGGGTATGTTGCATGGTCCAACCTGACCAGCCACAGCTGGGGCCTTTTTGTCTTCTTGCACTACTTCCCCACTAAGATGATACACACATAGGTTTGTGAGACACTTGTTGGGGTCTCGACTGTCACAGCCTGGGCCCCCTTTTCCTTTCTGGCCATGCCCTTCACCTGGGCCTAATGTTCAAGACCTCAGTCTCCAGGGTTCAGCCTTGCCTTGACAGCAATCCCCCCCTTTTGGAGGGGGGGTCGACTTGCACCTCAATTGCCTCTGCCTTAAGGCTGATACCTTTGGTGCTGGCTGGAAGGGGAGTGCACCAAAGCACCCCTGTCCATTTTCTCTTCTTCCCCTACAGCCACAATTCAGTCCTCTGTTGTCTAACCGCAACATACATGCCAACACAATGACTGTGAAACAGAATCCTCCCAACCCTGGGTTAATACTCTACGCTAAGAGTTCCCCTTGGCTTCTTCTTCTCAACTCTTGTGAACTGCTTGAGCACCTGCCAGCCCTCCTCCTGTGGCAGCTTTATTCAGGAGCTCCTTTCTTTTTAGCTTACAGGGCCAGACTGCCCTTTCCAGCTCAGTGACCCGACTTATATTCCTCAACCCAGCCCACTTTCAGCCACCTGATTGGCCCTTTTTTGTCTCTGTTTCTCTACGGCTAGGTGCAGTTAATTTCCTCATTTGCTGCCTGATCTCTGGTCCTTTACCTACTTGAGCCCTCTTGGTAGCATGGGCAGGGATTTCCTGTTACAGAACATACACAAAATTTCTGTGATTGAGTGTACACTGTTAAGTCCAAGTTTACAGGGTTGCTAAGTGTCTGAGAGACAGGAAGTCCTTTAGGATACAGCCAACCGAGGGACAGACTGAATAATTTAAAAATACCTGAAGGTAGCTTTAACAGAACACAGTTATCTTTCAAAATATTATAATTTTATTTGCATTGGGAAAAAAGGCAGACCTTGCTAATATTTCAGTGCTCCATCCTCTCTGTGTTCCTTATGGCTTTTGATCTCTCATTGCCTTTCTAGTCTTCCTTTGCATAACTCCATAACTGAGATATATGCTGTTAGTGATTCGAAGAATATGCATTTTGCTTAAGATAGCCAATTTGTACTTTTTTCATCTGAGCTGCAGAAAATTGAAAAGTTGTAAATTAATGCAAAAGTAAAAGTTGCCTTTTAGGAATAAAGTGCAAAATACATAGACGTCAGCATCTTAGATATTGGTAAGTATCAGAAAAAATTCTTGAGTAAGTTCCAGGCACAGGCAAGTGCAGAACTTTATGCTTCATAAACTTCAAACTACTGGTTAACTTTGTAGCCCTGATTCATGGACCTGAACTGAAAATGTCATCTTGGCTTTCACCACATAACGAGTTTGAGAGTTTGACTTCAATATTGGATGTACACGAGAATATGGGTAGCTGGTTTGTGTCAGAGCTGATTTGGATCAGTGCCTCGACACAGTGGAACTTTCTAGCACAAGGCACGGTAAGGCAGGGGAAGTCTCGGCATGGTGAAGAGTTCCGGCGTGGACAGAGTTCCCGCTGAGGAAATGCAGATTTGCATAATACGATTAGCCGATGTTAAATTATTCTCATGTGGCAGCTGGCAATTGGCTCGCTAGCCATATAAAAGGTTAGGGGCGTTTCCGCCCTAGTTGGAGAACTCCGCGATTCCCCCTGGAGTGGAACTCCGGCAGCTTGATCACCTGCCAACAACTCCCCGTCGGCGAAGCCTTGCGATGTATCCTCCGTGTTGCATGCCCGAGTTAGAGCCGAGCTACCCGGTCTACAAGAGCTCCTCGATTACTGATTAAAGAATAGAATTGTTGCAACTATGATTGCCTGCGCTGTATACGACTCTACAGTGTAAGTAAAGCTACCTCTGTTTTTTCCAATTGATACGTGTCTCGTCTGTGCCTAATTCCGCTCCAGTGATAGAGAGTACCCATCTGCCCACCACGGGATCACAGCTGCAACCCCAGCTAGCATTCCCGAGGACTCCTGAACCTCGATTCCCCCTCGGCCCCCACAGTTTGCTGTCATCTGTGTCTGGAGTTATCTAAACCATGTACGCTCAGGGGCACATTCCAATAGTTACATTAGTTTTTGCTTTTATCTTAAACTGAATAATGTAGTGCTAGCACCCTCGTATATTAGTAAAGCATCTAGTTTTTCTTTAATTGGAGAAGAATGTGGCTATGTTATATGTGATGATGTGCCACATCATCTGCACCCCCCTTTTCAAAATCCTAGACCCACCCATGTGTACACTAATACCTTGCATAGGGAAATATTTGCTTCTTACAGCAAGTGACATTCTGAGGAATGTCTCAAACTCTGAACACTTTCCTGGGGAATCCTAAATGTCCTCAGTGCCCATCAAATTCAGTACTCAGTATTTCATAGCATTTTGACCACAATTTCTAAGTAGAATGACTTCAAGAAACCTGAACTTCCACTGAAATTGATTGGAGCTAAACACACTTAATACCTCTTGGTATCCCTAGCATTTATTTTTGTCTCATGATTTTCCTGAATTCTAGGTCAAGAAAAATGGAGAACTCAATCCATCATTTTCCTGTCTAGTAGTGATTGGCTTCCAGCTTATTCCAGACATCTTTTTCCTTCCCCCTTGCCTCAGGGGTTGAGCTCGTCAATCATCCTTTGCACTCTGGGAGTAAACAGAGAGGAATATAGTAATTTCTTATCCCCTACTAGCAAATACCAGGGTCCATAATCCTATCACAATATTCCATGTATTATGGATGAAATGCCACCCCAAGATGTATGCCCCGCATTGTTTGAAGAGATGAAGTAAGATATAATTGATGTATACATCTTGTGATAGTTCCTCACAGCAGGTGAATTTCACCCTAAGATTTTTTTAAATTATTGAGATGATAAAAGCAACCACTTAGGGGCAGTAGATATTTGTGTTTTGATGATATATAGCATGCAGATCTCCCTCACCAATCATTTGCCACTTAATAAAAAAATACAAAGGTTCTATAACAATTGCCAAATCAGATTGTGCAAAACACTATCATCAAGAAGCATGAATTAAACTTCCTACATTACTCATAGCTTTTTTCAGGAAAAAAAATGTATGTTTACTAGAGAAAAATCTATGTATTTTAATTTTTTTTCTTTATATACTATTGTGGGACTTTACATCTTCACATCAGCAAATCTTATGCCTCTCTTTGAGGTTCGGTATCCTCACAGATCAGCCCAACAGCTTTTACTGTACAAGGGAGTGTTGGTTATTGTTAAAATGCCACAAGTTGGAAAAGTTCAGCTCTAATGTCAGAGAAACTGATGGTTACACAATTATTCCTAAGCTTCATGGGTCCCACAATCCATGAAAACTACACGAACAAATCATTTCTAATTCAATATGTATTTTTATACTTAATATGCAATATGCTACTGACAGGAAATAAAGATTAGATAGATGCCAGCTACTGCAGCTGCAGTATAAAAAGATCACATTTGATACAATAAGCACTGCTCATTTCTTAATTTAGCTGGATAGAAACTTCACTCCTTTGGGTAACAGGTTTCTTCATTCATTCACTATACAGACATTTCTTATGTATATTATTTTCTGTAATCTGCCTTGTGAGTGCACTAGCCTCTTGAAATAGCCACTGTCTATGGTCATTTTTAGTCATGCAAGGAGGAAGTGATTAATTGTGTTATGTGCTTTTAGTAACTATGCACAGTCTCAAGGTACTTAAATATGTCCACATATTTAAGAACAAGTGGCCTTGTGTACTTTAGTAATCAATCATGTGCTATTAAAGTATTGCATATACTTGAGCACCATTTTTGAACTGGGACCTAGTTCAACTAATATATGCTCGACATCTTGCTTTCTAGTTGCATGACATTGTTATATTTATATTGCAGCAGCAACATGGATTTAAATAGTATTATTTTTCTCAGCCTTCTTTTCAGTAATTTAACTTTTTCCAGCTCATGGCTGTTTAGGTTGATACTTCTCATGTTTGTTTCCTCTGATGTGAATAATTTTGGCAAGTTTAAAGGCAATTTATTCAGCTGTTTTTGAATTATCTAAATATTATGGGCACCCTGTGGTTTTTATGCTTTCAGGAAATGGTTCAGATTTTATTTATACTCGGATAACTTAACAATGGTTTGGATTTAACACTTCAAACTCAGCATGCACATAATTAAGGAGAAATATGGGATTTTCTATAAGATTAAATTAAAATAGTGAAGAAATAAGGCTATGACAGTGTGCAAACAGCTTCCCACTTAGTACACAATTGTTGTGCTGAATCCTTCAATGATTTAGACACCTCTGAATAAATCAGTTATTTAGGTCTTTGCAGCACTGCATCATAGTGGTGTGCAAAGATTCATCCAAAAGGCAAATCTGAAACCCAGAATCTGCCTGAGTAATCAAGCCAGCTGCTGGGCAGAGATGCATGCAGAAGGAATCATCTCCCATGCAGACACAGCATAGCTGTGTAACCACATCACTAATGCTTCTCCAATGACAAAATCACCAGAATATTCTTTGTAGGCTACTTATGTGAGAAATGTAAAAAAGGACCTATACAACAGTCTTTTCCCATGCTATAGTAGAATGTAAGCATTTCACCAGGCTGAAGCTCTCTGAAATCTGGTAAATATGCTAGTAAAAAGCAGCTCAGATGCCTTTTGCACAAACTAAACTTCACTGTAGATTTTGCAGCTGCTGTATCTCTGCATCTTTCCTCCTAATTTTTCTAATTTGTAGAAAATTACTTATCACTCTATAAATATTTTTACATAGAAAATGAAATAGAGGGTGCGAACCTAACAATGAATTTCTTATAACCTGCCTCGGAAGATTTTCTGGTGTACTTTGGGGTTTATCTTTACTGAAGCTCATGGCTTGAGTTAATACACTTGAGTTGCAGTCCTCAAGCTATCTTAAATGGAATTATGGCCAGCCTAATTTCAGTGGAAGCACCTACGCTGCAAAACAACACTCCAGCTATACAGAGTGATCCAATTAGTAGCACACAGAAGTTGGATTAACAGAGTGATGGGACAGGTGAGGTGTCATAGATTAAACTGCTGCACTCAGGCTTAGTTTATACCTATGTGCTGCTGTCACTTTAACTATAGTGAAAGTGCTATAGCAGCTAATGGAAATGCAGCCCTGCCAGCAAAAGGAATATGCTGCTACCCAAAGCTTTGCTGACAGAAGGCTTCTGCTGCTGGCAGGGCTGGAATCACACTGAAGGTTTTGCTGTTGGGATTTTGCCACACCCCTTGCAACCATGCTTATGTTGGCAGAACTTTGCACATGATGTTTAAGCAGTTTGTTCACCAGAGCGCCCCAAGGGATGACGACTAGGTCGAATGGTCATAAACTACTACAAGACCGTTTCAGACTGGACATAAGGAAGAATTTCTTTACTGTCCGAGCCCCCAAGGTCTGGAACAGCCTGTCACCGGAGGTGGTTCAAGCGCCTACACTGAACACCTTCAAGAGCAAACTGGATGTTTATCTTGCTGGGATCCTGTGACCCCAGCTGACTTCCTGCCCTTTGGGCAGGGGGCTGGACTTGATGATCTTCCAAGGTTCCTTCCAGCCCTAATGTCTATGAAATCTATGAAATCTATGAAGCATAAGTAATGGCTGAACTTCAATCCAGCCTCTGACAGGCAAATTACCTTGGGTTTATACTAACATTTTGTCATGCATGTCTAGGTCTAGTGGTTATCAACTTTCACAGATTAATAGATTGTAGAGTTGGAAGGGACCACAATGGATCATCGTGTCCGACCCCCTGCCCCTGGCAAGAAAGAGGACCGAGGTCAGACAACCCCCGCCAGGTGACTATCTAGCCTCCTCTTGAAGACCTCTGAGATGGTGATAGCACCAGCTCTCTTGGAAGCCCATTCCAGATCCTGGCCACCCTTACTGTGAAAAATTTCTTCCTAATATCTAACCTAAATTCACTCTCAACTAGTTTACACCTGTTATTCCTAGTCACTTCCTGGGGTGCCTTACTAAACAGTGCTTCCCCTATTCCCCGTTGACCTCCGCTAATAAATTTATAGGTGGCCACAAGATCTCCTCTCAGCCGTCTCTTGTGAAGGCTGAAGAGATTCAGCATTCTCAACTTCCCCCCGTAGGGTCTATCACAAAGGCCACTAATCATGTGAGTGGTCCTCCTCTGGACCCTCTCCAGATTCCCTGCGTCCCTCTTGAAGTGCGGCACCCAAAACTGGACACAGTACTCCAACTGCGGCCTGACCAGTGCCACAGAGGGGGAACATCACCTCCTTTGATCTATTAGTCATGTACCTGCTAATGCACGACAAGGTGCGATTGGCCTTGTTGATGGCCTCGTTACACTGCTGGCTTATGTTCATCTTGGAGTCAATTATGACTCCAAGATCCCTCATAGCCTCTGAGCTGCTGAGAAGGACACTCCCCAACCTATAGGTGTGCTGGGGGTTCCTCCTTCCCAGGTGGAGTACCTTACATTTATCTTTATTAAATTGCATCCTATTTCTTTCTTCCCATTGATCCAACCTGTCCAGGTCAGCCTGAATTTGCTCCCTGCCCTCCGGTGTACTAACGTTGCCCCATAACTTAGTATCATCAGTGAACTTGGAGAGGGTGCTCTCCACGCCCTCATCCAAATCGCTGAAGAAGATATTAAATAATATCAGTCCGAGGACTGAACCCTGCGGGACCCCACTGCCCACCTCCCTCCAGGTCAAGAAGGAACCATCCACCACCACTCTCTGGGTGCGGTCCCAAAGCCAGTTGGCCACCCACCTGACCGTGTAGGCGTCCACTCCGCAGTCTGCTAGCTTCCCAATGAGGATAGGGTGCGAAACTGTGTCGAAGGCCTTCCTAAAGTCCAGGAAGATGACATCAGCCTTGGCTCCCGCATCCAGGCAGTGTGTGACCTGGCCATAGAAGGCTTCAAGGTTTGTCAGCCAGGATCTACCTGTGACAAACCCGTGCTGGTTTCCCCTCAGCATCGTTTCCCCTGCTGGGCCTGCACAAATGTGTTCCTTGATTATTTTCTCTAGCATTTTCCCAGGAATATAGGTAAGACTGACTGGTCTAAAGTCAGTCTGGCCTGGGAGATAATGACCATCACTTGGTCGAGTTCACTATCCAGCGAAGGGTGGGTAAAGTAACTAGTGGGGCTAAGGTGTTGGAGTTCAGAAGGGCCAACTTTAGCAAGCTTAGAAGGCTAGTTAGTGAGGGGATGCAACTCAAGAACATAGAGCATATGGGAGTCCAGGAGGGTTGGAAGGATCTCAAGGGAGTGATCCTTACGGCTCAAAAGGAGTCTATCCCATTACGTAGGAAGGGAGGTAAGGGGGCAAAAAAGCCCCCTTGGCTGAACAGGGAACTCCGGGAGAGTCTGGGGGCAAAGAAAGAGATGTATAGGCAATGGAAGCAGGGAGCAGCCACCATGGAGGAATTTATCTTCCTGGCGCGCTATTGCAGGGAATCAGTTAGACAGGCCAAGGCAGGGCTTGAGCTCAGGATGGCTTCAACAAACAAGGACAAAGCACCTAAGAGATTTCAGCAAAAGGAAAGCTCAGAGCAACATAGGGCCCCTGTGGGACAAATCAGGACAGTTGGTGGTTGATGCGGGGAAAAAAGCAGAGCTCTTCAATGAGTTCTTCGCTTCAGTATTTCTATAACTTTCTTAGATCCATTCTCCCCAGACCTTGCCTTAGGGGTGGGTGATGTGGGCAATCACCCAGGGTGCCATGGCAGGAGGGGTGCCACACACACATGTGCACATATATACCCCCCCCCAACCTTCTCCCCATCCCCATCCCCAGCCGATCCCTGCCTGCAGCAAGAGGAGTGGTGCCCAGCTCAGCCTGCCTCCTGCCTCCAGCCACTGGTCAGGAGAAGATGGGCCAGGCATGGGGCACCATCCCCAGTCCGGAACAAGTGTTGGGGTACTTCAGCCTACCTCCATGGTTCCCAACCAGGGATCTGCCACCACTGCCAGGTGAAAGTGCCCTGTGTGCCTCATGCACAGCCAGATTGGGAAGGGCTGTTGCAGGCACACATGCTCTTCTTGCTCATGGTTGTTTGATAAACCTAGAGCAGGCAGGAGATCTGGATCATACTGCAGACCATGTTTGGTCTGACCCCACATAGTGTCCTGGAAACAGAGGCATGAGAGACAGGTAGAGCTGTCCTATATGTTACTGTTTCCAGTACGAGCATGTGGGAGGCCAGATTAAAAAGGGATGTGGCAGGAGAGGTTTTTCCTGCCTGCTTTAGGCTTATCAGATAACCCAATGTAGAAGGACCATGTGCACGTACCACAGCTCTTCCCAGTCCGACTCTGTGTGAGGTGTGGAGGGTATTTCTACCTGGCTGCAGTGGCAGCAATGCCTGAAAGGTTCTTGCAGCACTCAGGGGTACCATGGCGTTCTGGTTGAGAACCACTAGTCTAGATTGTAGTTGTTGCTGTGACTGTAGCACTGTGTAGATACACCTGAGGAAGCTGTAAACAAGCTAGATGAAGTACTAGTAGCAGTTTAGCTGCATAGCCTGGAGCTCAGAATGAGCTTACTATTTCAGTATTCATCCAGCTCCTCAGGTGGGTTGTGCAGTGTGGACTACATGCTTCTGGTACCTGAACCAGTTAGTTTAAAGCTAGCTCAAATATCTCCACTACACTTCAGTCACAGCAGTGACTGGCGTGTACATGTACTCAGCTTGAGTTAGACATGTGTTTGGGTTGGTGTCAGGTTAGGGACAAACCTGGAGTTATCATTTAAGCTAAAGAGCGTGAAGACAAGTCATACAAGCTGTTTAAAAGTGCAAACCATTTTAGAAAATTCTTCAAATGTACTGGATTTACTTGCAGATATGGACATAGAGGGTTTTCTCTGGGGAAACTTGTCTGAAATGCTCTGCTTGGACTTTGTGTTTTACTAGAAAAACTAGTCAGAACTAGGACTAAGGTCTAGAAAGCTAGAGGTTATAATAGTCGGCCTGATGGGCCAGCCTAACCATTCATTTAGAATATTATTCACCTGGGAAGATTCTGAGAAACATATGCACATTGAAAGGCACTAGGAGCAGTGCACATGAATAATTCTACTGAGGTCAGACAGACTGTTTGTAGAGGAAGGGTCCACTCTGCCTTAGCAGGAATGGCAAAACATGAACACTGTGTATTGTAAATCAAGTTTGTTTCCTGCTCTTGAATAATTTGTAATCATATCCTGGTCTGCTAACATACCTGTTGTTCTTCAAGCTACTTGTCAAATAACATTTAGCATAGAGGCTGTTCAGAAACTCCTCACACTGAACACTTCCTTTTTGCTGTTTGGTACTTGTAGTATGTGAATGGTCACTTAAGTCATAAGTTATTGTGCCTGTTTCATGATGACTACAGCTTCTTGTACTTCATTATTCTGGAAGACTGAATGCTTAAACCTTGTTTACTACACTAAGTTTATGAAGAATCATGATGCCCCTAACACTGCAAGAACAAAAATCTATTAGTATGAATGTTTATAAATAGTTAATAATAAGGAGCACTAAAATGGTCAGAAAACCCAAATGTTTGGAATTCAAATGAAGGGTTATGAACACTGTTTTCAATGCAATGTCACATTTATGACTCCAGGGCAAGGTCTTTGAACACCAGCCAATGTGAACATATTAATGCTACTTACAGTTTTAAAGTACTAATGGGCTGTAGTCTTTCGACATGAGCTTGTAAATCTATTTGGCATAAATGAGTTGCACATATTTATATCGAAAAATTTTCTCTTCATTCAGCAAATGGACATACAAGCCTTTCTTTTGTTTTGAGAAAGTTTATTAGGCTGCATAGATCCTTATAGGCACTGACCTGCTGTGGGATGCTGCAGAGATACCTGTCCCTAGTCAGTTCTGCCACAATGACTCTTTAAGAGCTCAGGTGTGGAAAGCAAGATTGACCACTTTGATACATAGTGGGCACATCTACACATGACACTATGTTGCCATAGAAATGGGCTATGGTGATGGTTGCCAGGCACAAACCATGATGCCACAGCGGCATCTCTGTAGCAACGTACTCCCTCGCTATAACGTGTTGCTATGGTGATGTACTGACTAAAAATAACTGTGCGCCACCAGCATAGAGCAGTATGGGAAGTACGAAATGATGGTGTAGTAACAACAGCACCACCATAGGGGCACATGCAGATGTGTCCAGCAGCGTGCACTCCTTGGTGCGCTGGCTAGTTTGGCAGGTGAATGCAAAGAAAGGTTAGAGTCTTTCCCTTTCTTCTTTGCTCCTTTGGGATTCTTAGCATGACTGTCAGCCCAGAAACACTTCCACATGGGTGAGGGAACAGGGCGGTTTATCCCTTTAAGAGGGAAAAGTTCACCTTTAAGAGAAGGCTAGACATGTACCTGGTGGGGGTCATCTAACCTCAGCACTCTTTCCTGCCTAGAGCAGGGGGTCAGACTCAATGATCTACTGAGGTCCCTTCCTACCCAAACACCTATGATTCTTGTGACAGAGCCCAGCTGTGGTGCATTTGGGTAATCAAGGAGTATACCACTAGGAACTTTAAAAAGCTCCCAGAAGAATAAGCAGGAGAGGAGAAAGCAAGTGGTGAGTAGAATAGCTTGCTTGAAAGCCAGGGCCAGGCTGCTATGTCTGTACTGTGGGTCACCATTCCCCTCCAGTAGTGGAGTGGGGAGGGAGAGAATGAGAAGGCAGATGGTTACCAATGTCACAGAGAAGAGAGGGAGAGAAGGGTAAGGGAGAGAGGAAAAGAACTTACTTCTGGGCTGTGGAGGGGATCAGCAGCACAGTGCTGGGCAAGGAAGGGGACATGCTATGCTGAGCCGCTTGCCACTGATCCCTGTGCTGTGAGCTGGATTCAGTCACTTCAGAGCCAAATGCATCCTGTGAGCTGTATGTTGAACACCACTGTAGTGACATTTTTTCACTTCTAATCACAGTTTAATAACAAAATAATTAAACAAAATGCAGCTTTTAATGGGCCACCATCAGCCCTCCCTCTCTCCTGTGTAATTTGTTTTCCACATCTCTCTCCTAATTGACAAAATATTACCTTTCCCTTTGGAATCGACATAGGTGGCAACCATTAGGATTCAGATAGTCCAGAAACAGCTTACAGACATTGTTAAAGCTGACATTTACTAATTGTCTGACAAGAAGTTAGAGTCTGTAATTATAAAAACAACATCCTTACCTATCATTAGGTAAAGCAGTTACAAAAGCATTTTCTAAGTGCAATAATGCACTGTAGCAGGGGTGTTTATCAAGTCACAAAGGCATCATTTTTCAGGAGTTGGAGTCATTCACTCTTCAACTGGATACCTTGCATGAAGCAATCAAGATGAGTTTATTTAGGTCATGAGCCTGCAAGTCAGTTTGTTACTGCAGATGCTATTGCCTACATATAATACTGCATGCACCCTTTGACAGGTCTGATCAAATGATTGCTTTGAATGTATTTTTTGTCCCATTGTGTCATCTATAAAAACTAAACACATAAACTTTTTATAACATGTTTTTATAAAGAATATTACAGACTTGTTCCTACTCACCCCATCAAGCCAAACTTCCAATTGATGTCCATGGCAGGCTTGGTATGGGCAAATCCTATATGGCTGGGACTTCTCCGTCTTTGTAGTGCGTAGCAATTATATTCATTATTTTGCTGGAGATTTTCAAGAATACTGAAAGGATAAAGGAGACTTGTGTCCCTGAGTCTCTTAGGAGCTGTTGAAATCTGCTGTCCTTGATTAATTTTAAATAATTATTTACAATGCTGAGAATTTAAAGACTGGGTTTCAGTCACCATTTTACAGTATAACCTCATAAATCCAGATATCAAAAATCTGGAATTATCAAAAATCCAGCACTTCTTTCCGCCACTCTGGGACCAGCAGCTGCTGCCCCCTGCCTAATCTCCCAGATGCGGAGGGGAAAACTTGCACACAGCTGCCGCTGCCATTCACCACTCCTCAGTGCTGCTCTGCACGAGGCCACTGCTCCAGGAAAGGCCACTGCTACTTCCCTCTCCCCACTGTGACTGGCCACTGTGCCAGTTTTAAAAATCCGGCATTTTCAAATTTCCAGCAGGTGCTTGGTCCTGAGCACACCGGATTTGTGATGTTATACTGTATAACTGCAAACTTATGTTAGTTAGGCCCACTTATACTGATTATGTCTCACTTAAGCTTAAGAGGACCAAGATAGAACTGCCTCCCACTCCCATCTTTCTTGATCACAGTGGACACTACCACTCTTGGCATTAAGGCCTATAACCCCCAGTATTAAATCTCAGCTTTCTGCATATCGGCTATCTTTGCAACAAAGCTGTCTAAATCTTGCTGGTTTTTCTGTATCCCTTTGCTACAATCTTTTCTGTCCATCTTCCTAGCTTAACTTTCATACAGGCTGTCATAAGAAACTTCACTTCTTTGGTCTTGATAATGCCATCTTGACTTATTCACTGAAAATACTGCAACAAAGATCATTTTCTTAGGCTGCAGCTCTGGCGACATGACCCCTCTCTTGGCATTTTTCCACTGCCTTCTTTTTCTCCATCACATTACAAAAGCTACTTGTCATTGCTTCCAGTGGATTAATGGACTGTTTCCAGCCAATTTATCATCTTTTATTTCCTATCAAGGTGTGGTCACCGTCTTTAAATTGGCGAAGGATGTCAACCTCTATCATCCATTTGTTAAATTTTCAAACAGGCATCTTAGTAGTTTCTCCTGAGCTGTCCTTCATACTTGAGAAGAACCCCTTGTGGACATCTACACCTTGGGGCCACTTCCTTAAGTCCCTCTTTTTTCTTCTTTTTTTTTTTTTTCCATCCTTTCCTTTTTCATGCCTTGTGACAAGATATTTAGCAGAATTCACAGATCCACTGGAATCTGACATGGCTGTGCCATGAGCGCTTCTGCTATAGCCTTCTCCTTTCCCTTGATACCTATGAAGCTCTTAACAATAGTGAGGCAGCTGGTATGTAGATAATGGCATTTAGCTGACTATTATTGGATCCTTGTTTCCTTGTGCTGTCCCATTGGCCTGTCTGTATCCATCTGCTATTTCCAGTTTAGTGTAAAATTGTAAGTGTGTTAGGGAAGGGACTTTTTTTTTGGGGGGGGGGGGGTGTTTGTTTGTACAGTGCATGGCACAACATGGCCCTGCCCCATGACTGAAGCTCCAAGGCACTATTGCAATGTCCAGGCAAAATAACAGTGAAAATAGCCTAATTATATTGTTTGAATAGTTCTGCTTGTCTGTAGTCTTCTTTCTTAAAAGCATCTGGCTCAAATGTCTCATGCTATTTTTCTGTTCACAAACCAGCACTTCTGACTTACTTTAAACAGGAAGGCCAAAAAGCAAGGCTGTGAAGAGTGCAAGCAAAAATTGGAAAACATTTACCATCTGTCCTTGGGAAAACTTCCAAGACATACAGTAATGGGATTTAAAAAAAATAAATCTTATAAGCAAAGATTGCCTACTAGTTTACTGCAAAAACAAAATAAAAACAAACCCTTAACAAAAAGAAATTCAATGGGATTTCTTTTGACTTATGATCAAACTTCTAAAATAATGAATTATTAAATTGAATACAAATTGTATCATGAGATCTCCTGGGTTCTGACAACCGTCTTCCTAATTCCAGACTCACATATCTGTCTTCCCCCCACACTTTTTTTTGCAATTTTTGGTCCCTATTCTTTATTACTGGTAAATCTGTTAATGGAACTGAATTCTATCCAAGGATCTCAAAACATTTTACATGCATGTGCATGTTAACAAACTAAACTCCAAAACAATCCCAGGTCATTTGCTCTATTAACCTTTATGAAGTTCAGAGAGGATAATTGACTTGCCTGACATTACAAAGCAGTCTGCAACAGAACCAGGAGTAGTACCCCATATCCCATGACTCCCTCCCAGACCACGTGCTCTTTCTTTTTGAAGAGAAAAACTACAGCATACAGTTGTTTGCCAAGAAAATAAATAAGTTAAAATAAAAACTAAAAACACACATAGGGAAAGCAAGAACAGGAAAAAAAATGAGTTCAGAAGAATGCCTTCTTCTGCAGAACACAGGAAAAGAGCAAATTCATTGTATTTTTAACCTTAGAACATGTTTTAACTTTTAAAACCTTAATTCAACCTTGCTCTACCCAAAGACCTGATTCATTAATCCTCCTTCAGACAAGCCTCCTGGATGGGCATCTGCTTATCCCAGATGCAAATAAGGACTGTTGGCATTATGAGCATAAGAATTAGTCCAAAGTAATGTAAAACTGTGGACATGAATAATAAAAGAAACATTCCCAAAGCTGGAATTTCCATTAATTAAATATTTTCCATCCTGTGGGATATGGATATTAAGAGCTATCAAGAAAGTTTTAATTTAGAAGACAAAGACAACATGAGAGTTATTTAGATGTTTCCCTGCACATGTGACAGCATTTCTAGAAAAGGGTGGTTTTTAAACTTTACTGCCGAGTCATTAATTCCAGGAATAAATTTTTCAAGAATAAGACCTAAAAGCAGCAACAAGGCCCATTTAAAATACTCTAGAACTTTTGCTTTTCTGTCACTGTGGGATAGCTCCCTTTAGTGGGCTTAGTAATCATGGTACTCAACATCACATTTAGGTTCCTGATGCATAGAGTGGGATTCAAAGCCCTGTGATGTCTAAAGCTCTCTACTCAGTGCATGGGGAGGGTTAGCTGAAAAATCAAAATAGAATTGAATCCAAGCTAGTCAGCATGATGAACAAGGACCTCTCATATAGCTTGCAAGGTTTTTTTCCCCTCTTATAGATCAATTCTTCTTTCCTTTTAAATCACTGTTGATAGCACTAAGCAGAGATATTGGTCTTGTGAAAAACAATTTTAGCTCCTCTAAGCTATTTTCTAACAGCTCTAGGCATTCATACAGACATGAAAAAGAAAAGAAACTGAGAATTAAAAATTATATTCCATATGACTCCATAGTTAACATATGTATGGTGCTATTAGCATTATCTACTATAGGAAAACTCAGATACTCCACAGGATTATGTTCCTCAACTCCACCCCGCCGCCTGAGTACAAGGAGGGTCTGCAGCCTAGACAAAAGTATATGCAGCTGCAGCAAACTACTGTACAGATCCACTGAAGTGCTCCAAGTGTTTGCTCCAGTTTTATTTCAAAGGACACTACATCTCCAGTCAGCTGTGCAGGACCATGGTTGAGCTCTAGCTGGATAGAGTAGCAGTGTCTTTTGAAGTAAAAGTCACAGCAAACAACCAAGCAGCTTGTTCTTCATTCAGCAACCTGCTGCTAATTAAGTGGATCGGGAATATGGATCACCTGGATATGAATGAGCTGCACTTAACTGTGTTAAGATATAATTAAAACCGATGCTTCCCATTATAAGACTCTGTTTTCATTTCCTGATTACACTACCAAACTTTCACCTGTTTGGACTGATCTTTGCCATTCAAGGTGGTTGCCCATGCAATGGGTCCTGAATGACAAAAGGGGGCTCACTGCACATCAGTCTGGCAGCTGAGACTAGAGCTCTCTGTAGTTAATAGGCAGTGAAGGGGGTGAAACTATATGGCCATACCACCTTGCATCTGCCCCTGCTGAAGTTAAAAGAATCTGGCATTTTTTTCTTTTGTGAAGTACCACTATTGCTTCCATAATTCTAAGTGGGGATTTAAAATTTGGCAGGAATTTGATTTTCATGTCAGAGACATCTGCATTATCATCTGCCTGAATTTGGCCTTTGAAAAACTGTAGTTTGGATATGCTTAGTAGAGACTTACTGGAAATTCATGGTTAAAGTTCCCAAAGATTTTGCCTGCTTTAGACAGACTGCCACCCTGGGTTGAGCAGGACCTTCTCTGAAACTGCCATGCCATTTCTAGCTGACTTAGGAGGGAAAGTAAGGAGTCTATCTCTCCTTTGCTTCCAATGCCATGACTTCCTACCCTTCCTCCCTTGCTGATGGCCAGGTCTGAATCAAATTGAAACCATTTGAGCCGAATGCAGGTGGGACAAGAACTGACCTGGGGGAGGAGCAAAAAGCCTTTGTCATTAAAAAAGGGAAGCTGGGTAGTTTTGATACTTCTCTAATAAAAAAAAATATATATTAGAGGTGAGGTGTGGGAAGACTGGGATTTACTGAGACTGGGAGTTGTAAGAAAGAGTGGAACTGGTTGGGAAGAAAGGGTGCAGTCAGAAGTGCAGTTCCCAGTTGTAATTCAGAATGATTTCTGCGAGGTGTTCCGAGTTACAACATTACCCCAAACCAAACAGAAGTTCACTGTTGATTCCAGGGGGAGGGGAATCTAGCTGCGACTAGGAGCCTGCAGCCAGGTTCCCATAGTGACATGCAGGGCTCTGCCAGTGCTCCCTGTTTTCAGCATGGGAGAGGGGAAAGACAGCAGAGGAGCTCATTCTTGGGGGTCTCCAGCTGGTGCTGAAGGGTGGGGGTGAGGGAGCTGGAGACCCCCCCACATTGGTGGAGGAGGCTGTAATATACCTGTCCCACCCTCGGGGAGGGGGGGTTGGAGTCGGAGGCTGAAAACCTCCCAGACTGAACTCCCTCCACTCCCTTTCCCCCCTCCCATCCTAAAAACAGGGCCAGGCTGGGAGCTCAGCAGACACAAGTTACAAAGAGATGCTACATTTTGTAACATATTTATCTGATACCTCATGCAATCAGGGGTCAGATTTTCACCCAATCAGCCATTTTTTACGCTGTTGGCAGCCGGGCACTTGTGTTTTGTCACAGCTCTAAACTGCTTTTTGTGGCCAGATCAGGAAAAAATTGTCACTTCTGTCTGCACCGAAAGACTAGGAATTGGGTGAGTCCAAGGAAGAAAAGTAAGGAAAGGGACTGAGAGCCAGTGAAGGTGGTGAGACTGAGTTTGTACGAGGAGCTGGAAAGAGATAGGAACTGGGACTAGGAACAAATAAACAAGGGTGGGCAGTGTTGGGGGGAGGGAAAACTGGGATTAGCTGGTTAGATTGGGGCATTGTTATATATCTCCGCTACAGAGTTCCTATTTGACATGCAAGCAATTTAATCCAGACTTTTCAAAGATGATCACTAACTTTGTGTTCCTCATCTTTCGTGTATCTCACTTGAGACACTGCAGTCTTTACAGAAGTGCTGAGCTCTCCCACCTGTAGCTGAAGTAAATGGGAACTTTGCTTTGAACATATCGGCCACACTGACACAAGCGGTGGACTGCGCAGTTGTCACTATGCAGCCACTTAGTACTTACATAACCAAGTACTAAATGACTGTGTGGTAACTGGTATTACTGTGTAGTAGTGTTTCCACATGTTTTTTTTCAGGTGCTAATGCACAGTAGTAACAAGCTACTGCATAATAGTTCATTACTACTGCACAGTAGTGTCGTGTCATGGTTAGTGTCTGTCAATGCTACTGACCAGTAGTGTCTCATGTAGATGCACCCATGGAGTGCTATAATTTGAATACTCTGAAAAAATCACGTTATAGGTACAGTAGTGTCACTAGGGGCAGCCACCCCACTGACTTAGGTGGGTGGGGGTGGAAAACACGTTGCTACTAGAGGTGCACCGATACATCAGTCCCATGTTGGATTGGCATGTATATAAGGAAAATCAACTGTATTGGCAATCAGCTTTTTTAGGCTGATGTAGCTGACAATGCCACTAATAAATGCCCCGTGCATGTGCAGCCACAGCACAGCACACAGGCAGCCAGGAGTGCAGCCCAGCAGCATGGAGCAGCTGGGTAAGTTGTGAAGGAAGGGCTGGGGGGGGGGTGCAGATCAAGGCCCCCGTGGTGAGAGAAGGAGTGCGGCTGGGGCAGGGACAGGTACTGCACAGCCAGGGCAGAGTATGGGACAGATCCACAAGCAGTTTCTCCATGGGGTGCAGGGGGAGTGGCAGCTCCCACTGTTGCATGAGCCCCAGGAGGGCATGGGGGCCATGTGCCCCTGGATCTGTATGCAGGGCAAGGGCAGGCTGCCACTGTGGGCTGGGGTCAGGCTCTTCCTGGTGGGGGTTGGGCTGGGCTGCACTCGGGGTGGGTGGTGGCGGTGCTGGCCCAGCCCCAGCTCCACTCTAACTCACACTGCAGAGGCCTCAATCTGTCCCTGCCATCCCCTTTCCCTCCCCCTTTGTCCCTTCCCCCAGAACAGACTTACCAGCCGGACACCTCTCTCCATGTTGGCCGGCTGCATGTTGGAATCAAATCAGTATTGTCCAATATGGCTTGTTAAAAATAAACCATCAGTATTGGCCCAAAAATTCTCTATCAGTATGCCCCTACTTGCTACTGAAGCTGCACAAATAGTTGGAAATTGTCCTGCTCCCTTTATGCTGCAGCTGCACTGGGCACCTAGCTGCTTTGTTACACCTCTGCATCGTTGTATCAAACTGGCCATCCAAAATTTGTGGATACTTTAGACTTTAATACCCCTTGCCTCAGCTCCCAAAATGTCAAATAGAGATGATAATACTCCTAAATTTACAAGAATATTGTCAGGATAAATGTTTGGGGAACATTCAGATACTATAGTGATGAGTGTCATATAAGGTAAGGGGAAATTAATAACAGTTCTCACAGCAGAGCTTGAATAGTACATAATAACTAAGGCAGGTGACCACACACTGAATAATCAGGAGAGTGGGGGTTTGCCATGTTATTCTGAAGTCAGGCTGAATGTATGGTGGCATGGCACCTTAGAATCACAGAATCATAGAAAATTAGGGTTGGAATGGACCTCAGGAGGTCATCTAGTCCAACCCCCTGCTCAAGCCAGGACTGTCCCCAACTAGATCATCCCAAAGCTTTGTCTAGTCAGGTCTTAAAGAGCCTCCAGAGATGGAGATTCCACAACCTCTCTGGATAACCTGTTCCAGTATTTTACTACCCTCCTCACGAGCAAGTTCTTTCTAATATCTAACCTAAACTTCTGTTTTTGCAACTTGACACCATTGCTCTTTGTTCTGCCATTTGCCACCACTGAGAACAGTCTAGCTCCGTTCTCTCTGGAACCAGCTGTCAAGTAGTTAAAGGCTGCTATCAAGTCCTGCTTTCAGTCTTCTCTACTCCTGATTAAATAAGCCCAGTTTCCTTAGCCTCTCCTCATAAGTCATATGCCCCAGCCCTCTGCTGGACTTTCTCAATTTGTCTACATCCTTTCAGTAGTGGGGGGCCCAGAACTGGAACCATTACTCCAAATGTGGCCTCATCAGTACCAAATAGAGGGGAATAATAGAGACTGGCTGGTTCAGAGAGGTGTAAGCTTTGAAAGCCAACAACTGATTTCATCAGATAGACTGGCAGAAAGAAAACACATTTATATATATGGGAAAGGGACAGAGGGAGATTTGCTGCCTTAATTCACTGTTAATAGAATTAAAAGTGGATTGATAGGATCGGCTGATGGAAACAAAATAGTCACCTGTGGTGTACACATAGACGTGACAGGAGTTTTGCTTTCAAGAATTTGGGGTGCAGTTCCCCCCGAACCTCTGCACCAATCTTCTTGAAACTTGGCAGGCTTCATGCTCTCAGCAGATGCTACCACCCCTGCAAGTTGAATGCAAATCAGACAAAAAACCCCAAAGTTATAGATATTTGATTGATTCCCCATTATACCCTATGGCCGGATCTCTGAGGTGGCTCTGAAGCTTTTCCGAAGCAGTTTGGAAGCTCTGAACCACTTCGGAAAGCCTAAAGAAGCCAGCGCTTCGATCCAGACATGCTGATTCAGATGCCAAAGTGTCTGAAACTTCTCTGGATCCGGAGCATGGTTGGAAGCCTCGCACAGCCCTACTACTTATCTTATAGCGTTCACAAAGTAAATTAAAAAAAAGTCAAGCTCCAACAAACAAAGTGAAAGTATTTTCCCTGCCTCTTCACCCAAGCAAAGGAGGACCATGTAAGTCCCCCTCTTGCAAGATGAGCAGTGTTACAGTTCATGGATGCTGGCAGTAGCTTAACTAGGGGAGGTGATTGGAGCTTCAGTCCTAGGCACCCACTTACAGAGGGACACAAGAACAGCTGCTCTTGCAGCTGCTGGGACCCAGGGCACCAAACCTAGTTGTTATGCTGCTGGTATAGATGGCTATAAATTTCAGCTTCCCTACATAGCAGGGGCAGCTTGCATAGGAAGAACCATCCCTCAAGAAAGTGCCAGCTATGTTTGTACCATTTACCTTTTTTGAAAGTTCAACTGGAAGAAAGTAGTTTTAACTTAGGACTGGCTACTGCAGCAGACGCTTCCTGGGAGATGCATTAGGCCATCTGACTAAATCCTCTTCCATGTGCCACCAACTGAGTTTTGATTTGAACTGTTTGCTTTGTGAACTTTGTAGCACAGTGATTCTCAACCACAGTGCCATAATACCCTGAGGTGCCTTGAGATCCTTTCAAGGGTGCCACAGGGTGTCGCACAATGTTAGCATTGTTAGGTGTATAACATGAGTCACAAGATAAACCCAGAGATTTCACATAGGAATCCACAACTGTAGTCTTTCTGAGTTCTTTGCAACATAAAAACTGCTCTATTAATTTTCTGTAATCAAAGAAAAGAGTGGCTATGGGGCCAGGGACCCAGGTCTGCAGCTCCCTGCCCCCAACAGCAGGCAGCTGCAGCAGGATCAGCACAGATCCAGCTCCCGTACTGCTCAGCCTGCTCGAGTGGGGGCGGGGCAGGCTCCTGCCCCCCAGCCAGCTCCACTTACCCCAGGCACCAGGAGCAAAGAGTGAGGCTGAGCTGAGCAGAGCTGTGGCTGAGAACCTCAGGCCCCACTCTTCCCCCTCCCCATCCACATGCCCCTCTGGGCAGGGCTGGGGGGTTCCCACCATTTGCAAACAACTCTTGCAGGAGGAAGCTCAACCAGCTTGCAGAGCTCCTTTGCAAAAGCAGGGAATTCTTGGGTTTCTCTGCTAAAAGGAGAAATCCGCGCTTTCTCTGATAAGGGGAAATCATGGTTTTCTCTGTTTTTCCGTGGGAAACGGAAAACCAGAATCCCTGCTCATAACAGAATTTAAACATTTTATGATTCAGATCGAGCAGTGAATACTTGCTTGATGTAAGTTATAATGGGATCATTTTCTTTCCTTGGATCGCTCTAGTACTGGCAATATGACAGACATCCCAGAGCAAGGCCACCTGCATGTCAATGGAGCTTTGCCAATTTACACCAGCTGAAGAACTGGCTCAAAATAGTTGATATGAAATAATCCTGTATTTATTCAACATGTTACTCTGTAAAGTGAGAAATTGGACTTTTGTCATTTTCGCTTCTTTATGGTCTATGAAGACAGCTTGAAATGTCTCATTCTTTCTCTGTCATAAAAAAAAAGAAAAACTTAACTCATCTGGCTTGAAGTATGGAGATTAATGAACAAACACAATTATGATATCATAGGGATTTTTTCAGGCAGGCTATTTTAAAATCTTAAATTAATTCCTATTTGCTTAATACCAATGATGAATGAATATTTGGATAAACTTCTGTACCCCAAGTAAGGTGTGAGAGCTCTGAAATCTCTTATAAGGATTCTCCGACAAAAACGAGCAACACTGGATTTGACATTCCTGCTATTTGCATGCTAATATATGTAAAAATAAAAATAATATTAAGACCTTTTAAATATTTTCATTACAATATATGATTTCCTCCCTCCTTTTTATGTCACCTTTGTGATTCAACACGAAGGAGAGAAATCATTTACAGAAAAGCAGAGTAAATTATTACTGTTTGGTAGCAATTTGATTTTTCTGTAGGTGGTTGAGTATATTTCCATTTTGTATGAATGCATAATAAGGGTATTACAGAGGTTTCACTGACTTGGGGAGTGAGTAGTACTGCATGGCAAGAAGGGATGCCATAAAACCCTAAGAGACATCTGAAGGAAATCTCAAAGAAAACTATTTTCCCCCAAAAGAGACAAAAACAAAAGAGTTAAATAAACCACACTTAACCAGAATCAAAGAAAAGAGAATCAAAGACCTTGATCTTAGCTGGCTGCAACAAGGAACAAATTACTAAAACTGTTTTTGGCACAACAATGTCACTGCCAAGCAACAAAAGGGAGTAACACCACATGCAATCAAGGAACATTAAGCATAGCAAAGGACTATGCACATTGAGTGGGAGGATTGAAAAAAGAAGTCCCTCTGGCTCTCAAGTGTATCTATCAAGTGGAGTGGTAAAAGATTCAAATATTGTTGGCTCACTGATTATTCTGATGAAGTCAGTCTTGACTTATTCCAGTCTGTCCCAGAAGCTATGAATGAGTCTATCCCTGTTCTATTCCATCCTTATCTGACACACATTGACTTACTTTAAAAAAAAAGATGAATTGGTACACTCCCTCCTCCAATCTTATTTTAATTTAAAGCACTTGCTGACTATGTTTCAACACCCTCCCTCCCTTCTGAAAGAAGAACTTGTCCACAGTCCCTTTGGTTGCTAGATTGGAGATGGAAGCAGAATATGAAGTGAGCTTAAAGGACTAATGTACAGCAGGGCTGAAGTATCTTGAGACCCTTCTCCAGCTAAGAAGATAACCTTACATACAGCCTTAAAAATAATCTATAATAAATAGAATAACTAACAGGGACTGGCACAATTTAGTCCTATGCTGAAAAATGAATTTACAATGTAAGATGTACAACCTATCTAGAACCAATTTGTAATTATAATATTAATCACTCAGCCCCAAATTCTGCAAGTTGTGCTTAGTGGATGGATCCCTGTGCCTGCACTGGCTTGACCCCAGGATAACCAGTAGGGTCTAATAATTTTGGATGCCTTGATTTTTCGGATGCTAAATTTGAAACACTTTGCAGGGATCAGATTTTCAGAAAGTGAGAGGTAGCCTTGCTTCTGAAAATCAGGCCCCTGCAGTGTTTCAAGTTGGGCATTCAACATCCTACCTTCTTCTGAAATTGTAGGTTGAAAAGATTAGACCTGCACCACTGCAGTGCTGCAGTACACACAGGAGAGGAAAACACAGACATACACACAAACGCGCTTCCTTTCCATGAGCAGAAGGAGCCTTTCTAATAGTGAGGTGAATACTAGGAAGTATGCTTGCCCAGCATGTTGACTTCTGCACCTGACTCCAGTGAGACATGATCTACAAATTATGATGTGCTGCTAGCCAGCTAGTGTGGATACACAACACAGCAGCTTGAATTCAACAGGTGTCAAACTTCTCCTTCCCAGAATAAGCTTAAGCAGAACATTGAAGTGACCTGAGCTGTCATTTTTCCCTGCCACTGCAGTGCAGAGCTTAGTGCAATAATAGAAGCCCATGAGTTTTTACTGAGAAAAATGAAAACATTGTAGATAATTGTGTTTGCCTTGAAAGAGCTAGTTACATAAATATAAAAACCAACAACATTTTTCTTCTCAATACTTACATACTTGAGGAGCTGTTGAATTTTAAAAAATAAAGGGAGATTTGATGTTGCCTTTTTCTGAAGAAAATAAGAACAAATTACCATTGCCTTTTAAAAAGATGTGAGGTGATAAATGGATTGAAATAAAAGGCAGTAAAAAAACATTACTAGAAAGTGCCAAACAGATGACAAAGGAATTTGTATGAGTGTGAGGAATAGTTGCTGGCCATGTAAACAAAATCAGTTGGGGTATCCGAATGACCTGAGAAAGACAGGGAAAGAAATAAATATACAGAGCACACACAATGTAGCCTCTAAGGATATCTGAGCTCCAGGATTGGCAAGCTTCCTCAGAAGGAATAATTAATATTTCTCTCCGAAGAAGTACCTCGAGGAATCATGCCAATCATTTCTTTCAGGGAGATGTTCCAAACGATTTTTGTATTGCCACAACCACTGCCAAAAAAATGTAAGTGAACTAGTCTCTACACTTTGTGAGGTGCCAGAATATCATGAAATGCAAAACTCTCTAGAACTCCCAGTTCAGAGATTAGGCCAACTAAGAAATTACAAAAATAGATTACCTTTCTTAGCAAGCTTTTGGGCACATGCACCCTTCTTCAGGCTGAGGGGAAATTAAAGATGGTAAAAGTCCCCATATGTAGAAAAGAAACGTCATTTTGCACAGAGGAAGCTGAAAGTGAATGTATGTTCCTCTGGATCCATGAGAGTCCCTTTGATGTGCAGATAAGGCAGTTTCTCTTCCCTGGTGGTGATGGTAGAAAGGCAGGGAGGGGTGGAAATCTTTCTTTCTTGTTTAGCAATGTGGTTTATTATTCTACCCCTCCCAGCCTCTCAGCCATCACCACCAGGGAAGAGAAACTGCCTTATCTGCACATCAAAGGGCAATGCACACAAAGTGACTCTCACAAGCCTAGAGTAACATGCATCCACCTTCAGCTTCCTCTGTGCGAGATGAAGTTTATTTTTTACCGAAGGGGAATTTTACCATCTTTAATTTCCCCTCAGCCTGAAGAAGGGTGCATGTGCCTGAAAGCTTGCAAAGAAAGATATATATTTTTTGCAATTTCTTAGTTGGTCTAATAAAAGGTATAATCTCTGAACCAAGTGTTTTAGAGTTTTGCCTTTCTTCTTGTCTCAGACCAAGATGGCTACCAAATACATCCCTGAGAATATCATGAGGCATTTTGGAAATGGAGTTTTAGGGATGAATATAATAAAGACCAGTTTAAAAACTAGGTATAAGTTGTAGGAAGCATAGGGTATGAACAAGCATTCATTTCTAGCAGTAGACATTTCTGAGAAATGTCCAATGCTGGACATCTTTCTGGGAGAGAGAGCAGTATGGATGTTCAGACTCCAGCTGTCCCTCTGCCCTGCTCCCTGTATTTTCCCCAGACTACGGCGACTGGTCTGGGGGAATGTGTGGAACAATGCCTGTTCCACGGTCAATGGGAGTTGAGAGGGGAGAAGATTCCCTGTGCCTTCACCAAGACAAGGGACATCCCAATTTCAAGGAAGGTTGAGGAAAACAGCAGTAGCTGGACTCGTCCCTGATCTTGAGGAAATGTGAGGAAATGTGTCCCTTCCCCTTCCTCTTCCCCTTCCCCAGATCAAAATCCCTCCGTTTAGCAGGGAAAGCTGCTGCTCCATGACTCCTGGCTGTGGGGGAGTTGAGCAGTCAGCAGGGCGCAGGCATTCATTCTTGTCCTCTAGTATGTGTACAACCTGGAAGATCTTTCTCTCAGAGGGGGCATATTTCCTCCGGGAGAAACTGAACGAATGCTTGTACGCAGCTAGTGTTACTGGGAGTGCTGTGATCCTCCCAATAGAAATGTAACACTTGTATGTGGCCATAGGATGTGCTGGTAGAAGTGTCCTTTCAGAAATACTATCATCCCTCTCCAATTCGATTCAATGAGACTATATTTGTGTTAATTATACAAGTTGTGCCACAATGGTAATGAGCAATAGATTTTTTGAGTATATGTCAGCATAAGTAAAATCTCTCAGTATAGGACAACCCGTTGTGTTCGGATTTGCTATTTTGTGTCCATACATCATTATGTCCATGTCCAATCAGTGGCACTTTGCTAACATACTGCCATGCTCTCTCTGCCATGTTTTTAAAGATGGTGGCCAAATGCCAAGATTAGAAAAGTGACCCCCACCTTCCCCCAAGCTAAATTTCTTTCTTAGCACCTCAGTTATAAACTTCAAGAATAAAAAAGAACTCCCTCCCAAACTGTCTCTCAAGACTAGGGGCTGTTTTTGTCATTATTTTTTGACACTGTAACTCACGGGTGGGCATAATGCAGCCCGCCACGCCATTCTATCCAGCCCAGGGGGCCCCTAAAAAATTTAGAAAATAAATATTTATCTGCCCCTGGCTGCCTGTCACGTGGCCCTCGATGGCTTGCCAAAACTCAGTAAGTGGCCCTCTGCCCAAAATAATTGCCCGCCCCTGCTATAACTCTTGATGTTTTCAGTAGGTTTTGGACAGGGGAGTATAAGATGCCTCTCTCTCACTTTCCCTGGTCACATTGGTTGCAGAATTTCTCTTCTATGGATTTGTGCTCTTCTTTGTGCCTCCTAGTTTGTACCTCTAGTTTTTGTCACTGCCTCTATTTAGCAAAATCTGCCTTATTTTGTACATTTCACTGTACTAAGGTAACCTGTTGAAATCAAATATGCCAAGTACTACAGTCTTATGCATTCATGAGGCAAATTTAATCCAGCAAGATAACTTCATACTGTATTTAGTTTTAACATAGTGGTAATCAACTGTCTGTTGAATAAACCATATAGACTGCAACATACAATATCTCCCTTGCTTATTTACATTTCTCTCTCTTTTTCTTTCTCTTTCCCCCTGTCCTTCACTTCTTGATGTCTCTTTTCTTCTTTGTTTTCAGTCTGTTGCTTCAGCTTTCTTCCTCCTCATATTCTCTTATGGCCCTTCACCCCTCTTTTGTTATATTGCTTTTTTTACCTCTTTCTTATTCTCTCTTTTTCTTCCTTTCTCTCACTTTCTCCCCCAATCTCTTACTCTTTCAGAGCAGTACTATTCAAAATCTTACTTTTTAATTGCCTCTCTCTCCCTCTCCCCCTCTGCAGAGTGATTAAAATATCTTGTTAGGGATTCAGAGGTTTGAGTGTGCTCTGGACTCATCAAGAGTACATTTTTGGATTTCCTGTACTAGATATTAAATCAGTAATGAGTATGTGAGTTAAATGGATAGTTTTATGTATTCATTTTGTAAGTACAGTAAGAAAAATACCTCTGAGTACTAAACTAAACAATACCTGAATCTTATAAAAAGTAAATTCAATTTATAACTTGAGAAGAAACTCCTAATATCCCATAAAAATCCACTTGTATGCAGTTTTATTTTAAATAAAGCATCTGTAAAAGTGACACATGATAACCATTTTTGTCATAGGTAGGTAAGTTACCAGGTATTAAGTAAGACATTATGAATGTTTATGTAAATCAATATTTTCTTAAAGGAAGTTCTGTTAAACAAAGTCATGATTTACATGGTCGGTGCTTGATAAGAAAAAAAATGCTTTATTGTTTGATAGATAAAGAAAAAAAATGAAAATATGGACAGAGAGAACTAAAAAGGGTCTCTTAAATCATCAAGTCCTGTTCCCTGCTATCACAAACAAAAGCATCATATAATCTCATTCATAAACTTATCAAGCTTCATCTTAAAAGTAGTTATTTCCCCCCTGCAATTCATCTTGGAAAGCTGTTTTATAACCATGCTGCTCCAATGGTTAGAAATCTTGTGATGGTTAGGAATTTAAATTCTAGCCTGAATTTATTCAAGGCCATTATTTCTTATGCCAACATTGTCCTTCAACTTAAGTTATTCTTTTCTGGCTTTGATGTTTAGCCCCAAATATATTTATAGACAGCAACCACATTTCCTCTCAGCCTTCGTTTTGCTGGAATAAAACTCTCAGCTCTTGCAGCCTCTTAATGTATGATAGGTTCTTCATTTCCCTAGCCACCCCAGTAGCCCTTTTTTTCTTTTCTTTTTTTCTTTTTTTCCTGCATTTTTTCCAGTGTGATCTCATCTTCCTTGAACTTGGGTGTTCAAAATTCCAGATAAAGTCTCCCCATTGCTTTGTAAAACAGCATTAATTCTTCCCAGTCCTTACTGAAAATTGTTTTGATAAGTGTAGACCTAAAATCTGCCTTCTTATGGTCACATATCACTGATTGATCACAGGATGCCTATGAGACATTAGTACAAACAGGAGTTTCAAGAGCTTCCAACTGATGAGCTCCCAAACTATAGCAGAAATTCTTGTTGCTGTAGGCACAACCTTTACTTTCAGGGGTGTAGGTTGTAAGCGTGTTAGTCTAAGAACATAAGCAGACCAGGTTCTTTGGGTAAATCTGGTATCTTTTATTAGAGAAACTGAAATATTATTGAAACTAAAGTTCATAGCCTTCATTGACAATCCTCCTTTCACATGTACTGGTGAATGTCAAAAACACCACACCACACCACACCAGCTGTGTAGAAATAGATACAAAAAGAGTTAGGCATGAAGACTCTAAGAGTGTGTGGATAGCAGGGGTGAAAGCAGATAAAGACATGGAGATCGGGAACAAGGAACCATCCAAGTGGCTCTAATTGCACAGCTATATGGTATATTGGCTAAAATAGAGTGAAGAGTGATTCTAACTGCAGATAGTCATATTTGCATTATTTAATTTACTTATAAAAACTTAACAGCGAGGGCAGTTTTGCAATATTCCTTAAAGGATTGTGGTGCTAGATTTGTTTTTGACCTCTGAAAGTTAATTTCAAAACCAGGTTCCTTGACCAAGAGTGAATCCTCTTAGAAGACAGGGCAGGAATAAAATATCCACAGTGAGGTATCCCAAAGAGGAAGTAGACATACGCATCCTTTTTGAGTGGAGCTTGGCGTTGTTTTCATATCCAGTCCCAATTACAGTGAATTACTGTAATCTAGCGAGGAAGTGACAGTGTGTGGATCATTATGGCCTTGGGCACAAACCTCTTAACTGAGACAACACTGCTTGGAAGTCTGATTTTCTCTAAAGCATTCAGCATTACACAGGAGTAGAGTTTGAAAATAATTTATTTGGGAGGTTACAGTACTACCACAAATTGAAAACATATGACAAAGTAATAAGCAAGCACATGAAGCTGAATGCTGGTGGCTGTGTTGAAAAACTTGCCAGAACAAATGCCAAACTGGAAGAACTCTTTTAATAATTCATCCTATGCCTATAACTGCATGTGAAATGAGACTACAAGATTCTCACCTTTCTATTTACTATATGTCTGCCTTTTGACATTACAGGTAAACCAAATGCAGACTCTGAATCTGACACTGGGGACCCTGAAGAATGTTTTGAAAAATGAAAACAAATGAAAGAAAAGAATGGACTGACATTAAATGTTCTCAGAAAAACCTGACACTTTTTGGTTAAAATCACTATGAACAGAAAGTTCCTGTGCTGCTTTCCTAGCAGGTGACAGAGTACTTGTCAGGAATTTAGTTTCTTTAGCCTCAATGAAAAAAAAAAAATAAAAAAAAAATATATATATATTTTTCATTAAATTGCAAAACATAGGAACGGTTTAGTAAGATGTTATCTCTAGGATCTTGTACTGGAGATTTCTGAGTCAAAGAGTTAGTATAGTAGAAAGTCTTATGCTTTTTTTTAGCAATTCATATGCTCTGTTGTTTACTATGAGCCCAGGAAACAAAGAAAATTTGTGAATGTCTTGACCTCAAGTTATTTCCATAGCCCAGTAAAGAACCAATGCCCAACCCAAATCCTGAGGCTCTTTGCTCAGCGAACCATTTATTATTCAAGCATGAAGACTCATGAAGTAATAGAAGGTAATTTCCCTTACTAGGGCAGGTTGGAGTCCCTGAGAGACTTTCCTCTTTTCAGTTTGCAAAAGAGAACCCCAAACAGGTGAACCAAGGAAATTAAGATTATACCATCAAGGCAAGATCATGTGGTATTTGCAAAGAGAGCAATCTAAGAAGTAAAAAGCAGCAGATGGGAAAAGATGTGGGAATTCTTTACTGTAACATTTTACTTCCTTGAGACCCATTACTTTTGGATACAAGACCACCATGTGAAATGTTACAAGGGAAGACGGGGACAAGGGTAACTATTGCAATAAGGGATTAAAATGAGGGCAGTGACTCTTAGTCACAAAGTGGGACAGTGACTCCAGCAATTCTTAGAGTGACAGTGAAGATACTGCATTTTAGTACCCAATACCATTTACTCTGTATCCAGAAACTCCAGATTTTTATTTGCATCAACAACATCCTTGTTCCTAGGTGTAGGGAACTTGGAAACTGTCGATCATATTCAAGTGACATTCATACCCATCATTTGTTAGACATGAATGATGGAATGAGGATATGGAACCTGAATTCACTTGAGCTCAGGCAAGTCTCCAGAACAGTTTGTTCACATTTGAGGTTGTTTGACATTCAACATCTAGGCCTCCCCTCTACACATTACAGGAATTGCAGAGTTAACCTTAAGACCAGCTACATCTGCAAAGTACTAATCACATGATTAAAAGCTCCAACCAGAGATAAAACTAGACTTCAAAAAAAGCGTACTAACTTTATTGCTGGTTGCTATCGAGCTTTAATTTGCAAGAGTAGCAGGATCTCCTCTGTGGCTCCTCAGTTGACAAGGCTCCCAGCTGCAGGAGTGCACCGTGCCCAGTGTGAAACTCCCAGGTCCTTGGAGATCAAGGTAGCTGCAAACCCCAGGACTCAGGGGCATGAAACCGCAGGGCTGGTGGAGGGAAAAGAAAAGAAAAGAAAAATAATCACAGCAGCCATGAATGTGAAACCCTTGAGCTCTGGGGATCATGGCTGCCTCAGTCCTCAGGAGTTTCATGCACCACTCAAGCCTGGGAGATTGTGACTATTGTAATCCCCCATCCCTGGGTGCATGGGGCACCCCTGAAGCTGGAAGCCCCTCAACTGAAGGGGCTCCCAGTCCTGGGAGATTGCTTCTTGCCAGAGCAGGGGGAGCCCAAGACCAGGTTCCCCCTGCACCACATGATGGCATCTAAAACATGATTCCAAAGTCATACTGTAACCAGGTTGCAATCCAGGGATGGCTATGCCTCATGGTGGCCCCATAACCCATGTCTTGCTCTGCTCTGAGGGTACCCTCCCCTCCATCTCACCCACCACACCTTCATGTACTCATTGGATTGAAAGTGAGGCTGCCTTGAGAGTCCTAGAGTGAATCTTGCTCCAATAGTCAGCAGTTTCCCCCTGAACACTGCTGGCCTCCATCCTGCCTGGAACACCATAAAAGTGTTGTGGGCTAATTATGTAGCTGTCTCTACACCATAAAAATGTTCTACTAAACGTTCCAATATCCCATACCTTGCAGGTAGTATGGATCAGTCCTTCATAGGGATCTTGGCCTACTTGGCCTCCACCCCTTTTCTCCCTAGACTGTTTAGTTCAGGATCTACTGTGTTGGACCTGGCTTCTGGGCTCCAGCTGCAGTCTTGCCCCGTTGCACTCAAGCCCCAAACTCCATCCAGCTCCAGGTGCTGGGCCCTGTGGTCCCAAATAGCTCTGGGCTCTTTGCTTTGAGTATGCCTTGAGCCTGTCCTCAGCAGGGCTCAAGGTGATCATATGCCACTAGGGCACTAACAGGGCCTCTAAAGACCACCCCTTACAATCCCAACTCAAACCATCAGACTAAACCATAACCAGAAGTTAAGTCCCTTTGCTATAACACAAGTTCTCCCATCTGAGCCCACAAACATCAACAAAAGGGAAGAGGACACACTACTACCTTAAAAAAGGGAAAACCTTCTCCCACCTCAGGATAGGGAAACAAACACTCAGGTAAACTCCCACTGGGTAACAACATAACCCCCAGCTCTGGGCTATCCCCATAAGCTCTCAGAGCTTTGCTAGCAACCCCAAGACAACTCAAAAGCCCATGAGGTGTTCCCCTTCAGCCTTCCTAGCTTGCAAGCCAGGACCTCCTTCCTCTTCACCCTCCAGAGGCAGACTGCCTACCCTGCTTCTGCCTTGTAGGGCTGCAGCCTCCAGTCCCACTGTGGAGCAACTAGCACTGCAGTAGGCTTCTTACTAGTCATGCAGGCATTGTCCTATTGTGCTACTGCAGAACAACTGGCTCTGTGGTAAGCGCTCATAGTTCCTGTTTCCCTGGGCCAGTCCTCCTGCGGTTTTCTCTCTCGCAGTCTTTCCCAAACCTGGGGCTTTCTCTGGGCCCTTTCTCCCTTAAAGTAGCAGAGAGTCCCAGGATCTCTGTCACACATGCCTGCCACCATGCATGTGTAGCATGGCAGAAGGCATGATTGTGTGGCTCACACATTAGATCCCATTGCACCTTTACCTGAACATGTAGGGGAGGCCCTAGGAATACACCCCTGCCCATGTTTAAATTCAACTCTTGGAGCGGTGAATGCACTTGAGTGCATAGCTTATGTTTGTCATGTACTATCCATAGTACCTATGGCTGTTTCTAATTATGCATTCTCTCCCCCACTGATTCAGTATTGGGACAAAAAAAGAGAGATTTGTTTATGGTATGACATTCTCTAGATCAAGAGCCCAAGAAAATAACTGTTAGGCCTATATGCATTTCAGACCTTTTTGTTTGGATTCTATAGGGCCTTGGTTATATTTTAGCACTTGATGGATTAAGTTTTATTCCATCAAGTATAAGCATGTCTTATATTGGTGATGTAATGATCTATTTGACTTCTTAAAACATCTTGAGAAGGATGCAGTGGTACAACAGACCTTTAATGACATACCCAACATGGCTAATTTCTAGATAGGTTATACAGGGACTAAATTTTGGGGGTTCATCCTGGGGAATGGGAATGAAAATACTTTGTTCATTAATGTGAAGTTCTTGTTAGAATCTTCAGTCCCTACTACAAGATAGTAGATGAAGTTATACCTGAGAGAGGGGCACTATTAGTTCTTTGGGGAGAGATTTAAAACAGCTTTTGCTGTGAACTGGAGCTATGGATCTCTGGACTTTACAAAGAGGTTAATTCTGTCAAGAAATAGCTGAGAGTAGGGCTTTGAAGTGCTTTCTTGCAGAATCTGGATTAGAGGGGTTAAACTTGTCGTTTATTCCAGTAGAAAAGTTATTTCCAGAGAGAGAAATATCTGGGACTCAAGAATCAGTACTTTAGCAATAAAATGGGCAGCCAAGTCTTGAGATATTGGCAGCTTAAGGCAACTTCTATTCTGGTTACCAAACAGCCTGCTCTGAAATGGCTGCAATCAATAAAGAGATCTTACATTGCTGACTATGCTAGTATCTGAGTATGTAGCCCTGGGCTTTCACCCTATGCCACAGAACAGGATGCAGAGTCTTTTTGTTTGAAAGGGGGAGATTTAGGAGCCAGTGTGTTTTGGCCCCACCCTTGCAGATGGAGGTAGGTGTGATGAATTGAAACAGGCAAAAAAAGGCTTAGTGGAAACCTGCCTGTCATTTGTCTCTGCAGGGAATTTAAGGAAGTGGTATTCTCTTTCTGGGGCTGGAAAGACCATGGTCTCTGGGAGATTGCAGTTTGTCCTGGTAAGGGAAATTACTTTGTTTGGTGTTACTTCATGACTCTGCTTTAATAATAAATTGTGCCGAGGAAGGGGCCTGAAATAGATTTGAGCCATGCTAAGGAGAGAGCATATGTAGTCAGGACATAGGCAGACAAGGTTCCTTGGGTGAATTTGATATCTTTTATTAGACCAACCCAAATGGTTGGAGAATAGTTATTAAGCAAGCTTTCGGGTTCAAAAACCCTTCGTCAGGCTAAGGAAGCTTCAGCAGTTGGTGTGTGCTCTTCCTGGATGGAAGCCTGATGAAGGGTTTTTGAACCCGAAAACTTGCTTAATAACTATTCTCCAACCATTTGGGTTGGTCTAATAAAAGATATCAAATTCACCCAAGGAACCTTGTCTGCCTATGTCCTTAGACCAACACGGCTACAACCTAAACCCCTGTAGTCAGGACAGGCATTTACAAAATTCTACTGTTCCATGGATGCAATGTGAAGGCCAGAGGGCAAGAACTGTTGATGAAAATAAAGTGTTCTACTATGCTGACTCCCTAATCATGTGATTTTAGGTACCAGACCACCAGGATTCTACACACTGCATTTTACTACATTATTTTGTAAGGCATTTTCTGTGTTTTGTGATCTGATGAAACATGCATTTATTGTGGAAGCTAAAGAACTTATAAAGCTTCAGAAGCACTTGTGACCTTATTATAAATAACTTAGAACTTTGAAAACTCTAAAGCTGTCATTAGCATTCATTAATCTGAGCATCTAATTAATTTCTGATAACTTTATCTACCAAAATTCTTACCTACAAAAGTGGTTAGCAACATTAATTGTATATCAGGTAGATTAGTGCTAAACAGTTTAGACAGAAGTGTGTGCGTGTGTGTGTGTGTATAAAGATATATAATACATTACATTGGCACGTTCCTATTTATTTAGAGTGCTGCAAAAATATGATTTCCCTAGTTTGTTGTCTTAACAGTATCACTTCTTTCCTTGCATCTTTCTATTGACTTGCTCTTTTTCCCTCAAACACTTTCAAGGTCCTTCATCCTATCCTAACCCATCCCATCCTATCATTAAGAGACATGCAGTATCAAAAGCTGTGTTCTGCAGCTGATCTGCACCTGATGCCAGACTTTTTGTCTGTTACAATTTCAAACAAATGCTTTCATGATTTTTCCCATACTTTTTTTTTATGGTTGGGAGGAGGTCCCTGTAAATACTGACAAAACAAACACATTATCCTTCTTTTAATTCCTCCTCAAAACTTTCCTACAAAAAAAAAAAAATGTTGTTCAGCCGATGTCACTGTGTACTATGATAATTGGTATTACCTTGCAGTTTCCTTGTACACTGTCTGTATCTGCCTGCTCTGTCTTCTCTAATACCTTTTTACTACCAAAAGTGTTAACTTTCTGGTTTAAGGCAATCAGGACTCATAGTAGAGATATATTTTATTAGACCAACAAGATGGTTGAAAAAAAAATCTTTAATTGTGAGCTTTTGGGCACAAACATCCCCAATCAGGCATTGGAGAAAAGATTGTAAAAGTTCTCCTGGGTAGAAATGGAAGTTTGTATTTCATAGGATTTCACAGAGGAGTCAACAGAAGGAAAATTCCTCTGGGCAGTCAGTTCATAGCTTGTATAACTTTCTGGTTTACAGCTTAACTCTTAACTCTTCAGAATTCACTTGCTTAGCAGATAGACAGATGCAAGGTAGTTTGCAGAGTTTCTTAAAGATAAAGAAGAGATGTAGATCATTAAAAATATCAAATATTCTGAATGCTCCTTGAACTAGCTCATTCTTCCCTGCAAGGATTTCTGTTTATCTTTCCCCTCAAAGCATCCTTAGAGCCTTACTCAGAGCTGTTTGTTATCAGGCTCTCTCAATCATATGGAATGATCACCCAATGTCACAATAATCTTGAAACTACCAAAATTTTGTTAAATTGTTGATTCTGACCAATAAAACTGGAGATGAAAATATGGCAGACATTTAAATGTAATAGTTGACAATGAGAACTACCCAAGACCAGGTGAAGTTGAGACAAAGATCAAGTCACTTAGTCACTTTGTGAACAACAGTAACATACATTAAGGTTAAAAAAATGGCAAAATTGAGGAAAAACTGGCATCTATGTTTTGAAAATTAGAATTTAATTGTATAGAAGATATTGGCCAGAGATGGATGAAAAAGAATTGGTTTATCATGCCATCTGGTTTGAAGCATGGCACTACCTGGTGGCATTAGCAGCCTGGAAACTGACTTGTTTTGGTCACTTTGAAGGCGTCTTCTAGTCGCTCCAGAGCTGCTCTGCCAGGTGTTTAGCTCCCAACCATTGCAAAGCTTCTAATGGAAGCCCTTTGGCAGCTGCTTCCCCTTCACCATCTCCAGCCCGAGTTATCCTGCAGTTAAATCGAATACAATAACATTACAGCATCAATCATAAGCACATTATGCTGTTAATATTGGGCACACCTCCAAAACTTGGTCTAAAACTTTGACCATTAACTTTTTTCCAAAGATGTGATTTTGTCAGTAGCTAAACCAGACCTGACTGCCATGGCTTTCTACATATTTTTCTACTGGGTGGTGAGGAGGGGCTGGACCTAACAAAGACTGTCTTCAGGTGGCAGCAAGAGGCGCCAAAGGGAGCTTCCTGTCAGTGCCGCCTTCATTTCCTTTCCTTTCCACAGGGGCAGAATTAGATTTTCCCCACAGCCTTGAGCTGCAAATATGCCAGCGTTGAAGATGTCCTGAAGAGGAAGAAAGACACTACTACAGAGAGGGATCTAGGCTGTAGCCATGTTGGCTTAACCACAGAGGCCAATGAACTTTTTGGGTAGAGGCGATCTCTTTTGTTAGACCGACTAAATAGTGGCAAAGAAGTTATCTGCAAGCAGCCCACCTGTAGCCGTGCACATAACTTTTTTTTTTTTTTCCTGCCATTATTTAGTTGGTCTAACAAAAGAGATTGCCTCTACCCAAAGAGTTTGTCCACAATGGGAAACACACTTGACTAGTGAAACAAATGCAGCTGTCGGATAAGAAGGGATCACAACTCGTGGAAGAGGCGATCTCTTTTTTTTTACACCAACTAAATAGTGGCAAAAAAAAAAGAAAAACGTTATTTGCACGGCTACAGGTGGGCTGCTTGCAAATAACTTCTTTGCCGCTATTTAGTTGGTCTAATAAAAGAACCAAAACGTTCTTTAGTCGGTCTTCAAACTAACACGTTATTACAATGAGCCAAATTGGGGGGAGGGGGAATATCTCCGTCCTCCAGAGGGAAGCTTTTTTTGTCCTCTCGCCCGGCGCCCTCCCTGTCGCCCTGCGAGTCACAGCCCCTATGCCCTGACGTCGCGGAGCGCGCAAGGAAAGTGACATTTGACGTCATGACACGGCGGGGCGCGGGGCCCCTCGCGCTTCCTTAGCTCGCGACTCTGGTGCTCGCGGAAACGCCTCCGCCTTCCCCTGGGCGCCCCGACCCCGCGGGGCATCTGCTCCCGCCGCCCGCCTGCACCTGCGGGCCGGGGGGGAGGGGGTGCGCGCGGAGGCGCGAGCCGTGCGCGGCGCCTGCGCAGTGCCACCGCCCCGGGCCGCCGCGGCCGCCGCGGTCACTTCCTGCTCCCGCGCCCATCCGGCTCCGGGGTCAGCGGCTGCTGCTCCGCTCCGCTCCGCTCCGGCGGGACACGGCAGCGCCCAGTCGTGCTCGGGGGGACAGGCCGCCGCTCCCGCCTCTCCCCCCGCGCCAGGTAGGGGGCGGCAACCTCCCCTCCCCTCCCCCCGGTGCTGTCACCTGCCGCCTCCCCCGCCCCCGCCCTGCCCTGCCCTGGGGCTGCGGGCCCGGCCGTGACGGCGCGTTTGCTTCCCCCGCAGGACGGAGCTGCTGGATGCGGACGGGGCGTCGCGGAAAATGCCGCTAAGGGACAAGTGTTGTCAGACTGACCATCACCACCACGGATGCTGCGAGCCAGGTGCGGCTGGGACGGGCCGGGAGGGGCTGGGGCTGGGGCTGGGGCTGGCTCCGGCTCCGCCGAGCTGCCCGCGGGGAGGCCGCTTGCCCAGAGCTGGCAGGGGTGCCTGCGCCGGGGGGGAGGGAAGCGCTTTTTTCTTTCCACCTGTGAAGGCCCCTTACCCACAGAGGCGGTGGGAGCTGGCAGTGCCCAGATTCAAGGGGGGGGAGGGATTGGAGCGGCTGCGGGAGGAAAGGGGCATTGGGCGCTGGTGGAGATGGGGTTCGGGCACAGAGATGGCTAGACCTCGACGCTGGAGGCTGCAGGTTTCTTTGGGTAGGTGTGGTGTCTTTTATTAGACCAGCCGAGTACAGGTCTCCCTCACCAACCATGGTTTTGAGTATCCACGCTTAGTATCCTATATACAGTGGTAGCCAAAATGGGATATGTTTTTGAGTAACCACGGTTTCCCGTGGCTGCGCATCAGCCCGCCACCTGCCATTTTTCCCACAAGCCTTTTCTCTTGCTAACCATGGGAACCTTCAGGAAGCTGACCCCCGCGGTTGGCGAGGGAAATCTGTAGTTAGAACACAGTTTTTGCAAGCTGTCAGGTGCATTTGCCCTTCAGGCATAGGAGGTCTCTGCTGTTCTGAGACTGCACGGGGGAGAGGAGCAGGGGGAAAACCCAGGGGTCATGTGCAGTGCTCTCACTCTTTCCGCGTTTGCCCGCTGCTACCATTTGACACAGGACTCTTAACATGGCAAAGGGAAACGAGGGCCTAGGCTACCAAGTAAACTGTAAGCCCCCTTTCGTAATGGGCCATTGACAACATGTTACTGATTTTTTGGGACATGACAATAAAAATGGGGATGGGAGTGACGGTCAAAGTAGTGCACCCAAGGGGACACTGAGCAGAGCCCACCAGATAGCACGTGCTGGCCCTTGAACAACGCTGTGGAGCTAGTGGACTGTGTGACGCAGGCCTGTTTGTTGCCTCAGCACTGTGGGCCATTGCCCACAAGGAAACTATAAGCCTCCCTTAGAAAGGGAAGCCACCAGGTAGATAACAACTGATTGCTTGGCACAACTAAAGACATAACAGTGACGGTCAGAGGTTTAAAGCTAGTGTGCCAAGGGGGGGATGCTCAGCAGATCACGCTGGGCAGCACCCACTGGCCTGCAAACAAGTTCAAGGAGCCAGCAGATTCTGTGGCGTACGCCTATTTACCACTCTGGGGATTCGTGGGCTAAAGGCCCACCAAGAGAAACTACCAGCCCCCCTCAGAGCAGAAGGCTACTAAGGAAGTGGCAAATGATTGCTTCAGACCAATGATAAAACAGGGACAGGAGTGGTCAGAGGTTAATAACTAATGTGCCAAGGTGGGATGCCGAGCTGAGCACACCAGGCAGCGCCCGCTGGCTCTTGAACAAGTCCAAAGAGCCAACGGACTGTGTGATGCAGGCCTGTTTGTTGCTTTGAGGAATCATGGGCCTACGCCCACCAGATAAAATATTGGCCTCCCTTAAACAAGGAGGTTACTGGAAAGGCAGCAACTGATTACTTGGGACAAATGATAACAAAACGGACAGGAGTGATAGTTAAAGGTTAATAACTAGTTTGCCACGAGGGGACACTGAGCAGAGCACACTTGACAGTGCCCAGTGGCTTTTGAGCCAGTCCAAGGAGCCAGCGGACTGTGTGACATGGCGACTGGGCTGGATGACCTTAGGATCTGACCCAGTAAATGGCCCTTCTTATGTTCTTACCTGAAGAGCCAGCGACATTTGCATGCCTGAAAATTACCAAAGTTTTCCAAAGCTTCAAGTTCCTGTGTAGCCAATTAAGTTCACAAATGAAAATATTTTTAAGAACATAACTGCTATGTACTGGGCCAGGCTGTGGGTCCATCTTGCCCAGTATCCTGTGTTGAACAGTGGCAGAGAGCAGATGCTGAAACGGAGAGTGAACGGGATATGACCAGGAATTTTTTTCCCCTCTGTTCTTCTCCCACTTGCAACCTCCAGTATTTAAGGTCTAGGTATACTTATCTTACACCTGCTTATCCCATGAACATTCACAGTTTTTCAGGAAAAAGAAACAAATGTGCATTTGTTTATTTGTATTAAATAAGGTTTGTATCTTGTTAGTAATTTTTTTAAATAATGGTTTTATATACCATTTATAGTTGAAAACTTGAAACAAATCTTCCTCCTCTTGTTTCTGCTTCCTTTTGTCTCTTGCTTATTGTTAAGTTGTTGGCATGATGCTTGTGTTTATATTTGACAAATTTAGTTGTTCAAAAACAAAATGAAAACTAATAGCAGGAGTGTGGGTCCGCTGACTGGTAGTGTTAGCTTACAAAAGTTTGAAGGGAAGAATAGATTGAATAGTCTTGACAATAAAGAAATGGTTCTCTATAAATGAATGCTTCTGAGTTACATCAGTGTTTTAAAAGAGAGACTTAATACACATTTCTTGCCTTAAATTTAACAACTATGCATTATACACAGTTGACATGTGAAAGTGTTGATGTCAGTGGGTGTGGCACTTGCACATCAGGGGCAGTGTATAAGTTGAAGTGTCCTCTTTTTGAAGAATGGCAAGTAGGGTAGTAGGGTACAATATGTCTTTGTGTAGGAGATCTCCAAGCGATTAGCTGATTTGTAATGGTTGTTATGCGTTCATGTATCAGTATATTATTATGCCAGCATAGTTAGGTGGAGTTTTTATTCTTTCCTTCTTTTCTTCAGCTGTTTTCTTTCTTATGTCTTCCGCAGTTTGAATTGGCTTGTAACCTTGCATCACTAAGGCAAATTTTTCCTTAAAATTTATCTATGTTGTTTATGTTCTGATGAGCAAAAATTGTGTTACTTTATTTATAAATGTGCTTATCTTATGTGTGGTTTGCCTTTGGAAGGGAAAAATCAGTTGAAAACAAACTATTCAGTCATTCAGGAGCTAAGTTTTAAAACACAAAATTAATTATGTTGATATGATATATTGTCTGTAGAAGATAAACTGTAGCTTTATCTGCTATTTTAACTTGATTTTCACAGGCATAATATTATGTTGTTATTAGTGTCCATAAGTCAGCTTTGATAAAGCTTACAAAGAATAAAGTGGGATTCAGTTAAATTTAAGACGCACTTTTTTTCTAGGTGGAGTGTAAGTTCTGAAGTGTACTTGATAAAAAGAATGCCTTGATGTGGTATTAATATTGAATTAGAATGGCATTATACTCATTTCTAATATTGATATCAGATAAAGGCATGATTTGTTTAACTGCAAAACAGTGTCAATATTAACTTTTGGCCTGTTGCTGAACTTGTTATAAATACTGATTATCTTCATGTTGGGTAAGTGAATAAACCACATGCATGCATGGCATCTTTCAGCTCCAATCTCTGCTTTGTAATATCATTGTACTCCATTTAACTGCATAATAATTGGGACCAGAAATCTTGAAGGGGATGTAGCTGTCAAAGGGCTTCCATTAGAAGCTTTGAAATTGTTGGGAGCTAATCACTCCTGGAACTGACCAAAGGAAACCTTGAAAGTGACCAAAACTAATCTGTTTCTAGGCTGCTAATGCTACAAGGTAGTCCTGAGACTGTGATCTTAAAGGCAATATGCTGTACATATTATTTAAATATATGTGCACTTCATTCTGATTGTTTCTGCTTTTGGTTTGATTGCAGTCCTTGTGTAAGGTTTGACATCTGCTATCAAAGGTACTGAGATATTCCAGTACGCATGCTGGGCTTGCATTTGGCATTTCCAACTTTTTTGTTCAGCTGAGTTCTTGTGTTTGATGTAAGCCAGTGAAGCTCAAGGCTTTGGCCCTATGGGTCTGATGAATGGATCAGGCTCGGTGCTGCCCTACATCCTCAGTGTAGCGTGCAGGGCCACAGCCTGAAGAGCTCTTCATGGACCCAGGGGGAGCCCTGCAGGCCAGAAAACATGGTGCCATGGACTGGGTCTGCCCTGCAGACTAGAGCTTGAGCACACCTGATGTAAACAATAGCTCAATTTCTTTTAAGATTTATTTATAGCCTAGTTGACTATTTCATAAAGTGTGTAGTCTAAGTTGAAGGAAATCCCTAGTGAGTCATGTTTATGGAAATATATAAAATAGAGGGGTGGTTACTTGTATCCATGCTTAAAACATGCATATGGTTTTGAAAGTGAAACTTAAAAAATCTCGCAATATACTGTATACATTAGGCAACTTTGATGGAAAACCTGTTACAGTACTCTGAAACTCATTTTAGCAGCAGGAAATGGAGGTAGTAAGAATTCCAACAGCTTTCACAAACTTCATTTAAAGGTTACAGTGAATAGTGTTAGTCATAATTTTTTTGAAACCATTTTGTTGGGAAAGAGATAGCGATAGTAATACTGTCCTGGTTTTCAGCCAGCTTCAGGTATTGATTCTGTGTGTTCTGAGTTTTCTCTAATGCTTTGTCATCCTTCATGTCTTACAGTGCATATGTTGGAACCTGGTGATCCTCCTTTGTTACAGCAACCTATGCAGACATCAAAATCTGGTATTCAACAAATTATTGAGTGCTTTCGATCAGGTATGAATGTTTTGGGGCTTTATGGAGTTATTTCTTTGTTTTTAAGTATGTTAGTAAAGTAAAGCCTGACTTGCTACACACAATTCCAAGGTACTTTTGCCTACGTTTTAAGCACTGCACTTAGGTGAGATCACTAGTTCTTATTAAAAAATGTTTTGATGCAAGGTATTAAGGACACAGGCCCTTCTACATTATCAATGTTCTTAAACTTCTTTAAAAATAATTGCTTTGCTTAGGAAAGTTAATAAAAACTGCTGTTGTGGCCTAGCTGTTATTTCATGGCTATAAGGTCTCCTTGGGATCCATAACTGCTTCTTATCTTTGCTTGCTGTGTTTTTCGTTGAACTGTTCACTGTTACATAGATAATAGCACTGTTGTATAGTGCTACTTGTAAGATGGTATGTGGTTGTTTCCAGTTGCTTCTCATGTCAATGAACATATGTACCTGACAGTATTAACTGAGTGTCTGGGTGAGAATTCATAAGATGGGTAATTAGGAAATTTAATGTATTTCAGGTACATTTGTAATGGATCAAAGCACCTGTTTATTTCCATATTTCAGTACAAAATCTTAGTGGTCCAATTCATCATGAGAGTTTTACAGGAGATTTATTTAACACCAGTGTCTATGTTATGAGATTTTGTTTTCCCTTGATCCGTAGGAATAGAACTACATATATGATTTTTGAGGATTTCATTGAATTATCTTCTACATAGCTGAACTAGCTCCTTCAGGTTTTCTGTCATACAGTGGATATTCTCCCTTCATTTGCTTTTAATATGAATGACCAGAAGGAAATTGGGATGTGAAGTCTATCCTCTGTGATGTTTTAAGGCACATTTGGATGGGATAGAGATTCATGCTTGTGCATGCCATTCTCATACTTTAAGCAGATTAGCTGGAGTGTCCTCTGGTAGCAGGGTGAACTGATTTCAAATAAGGGCCACTTCCAGAATGTTCTCTTTGGCACATCCAACTCTTTCACTCTTTAAATGTCCACATAATAAATCCATGGTTTACCACTACATCTCCATTCATTTGCCCTGGGAAAATCAAGCAGAAAGAAAGAGGTCTTTCTCTATTATCTAAAGTCACCATTGAAAAAACTTGGATTTGCTGAAAGATAGAGAGAGAAATTTTAATTTAAACTTTTAAAGGAAACAATTTTTAAAGGCATTTAAATTGCCTAGGTGGAACCCAATGGATTGTGTTTCTATTTCAACTTGGTGACTACCTTGATGATAGTAGAGGTGATAACAGTTTTTGTCAGCCCACATCAGTTTACTTGATGTGGGACACAAGTGCTGACTTTAGTGTCATTTTTTTGAAATTTGAAGAGTCATTCATCTTTCATTGTAGTGTGATGGTTAATTATTCCATTGGCATGTCACTAGTTAGCACCAAATCTGGCCAAGAGACAAGATGGACTAAATACCTGGAATGATAAAAAATAAACCAAATGAATATAAATCAGAGTGCTGAGGAAAGCCAAAAGAGAAGTGGGTATTTCTTTTTTTATTTAGTCACTTAATGAATTTAATTCTGTTGGGTTTTTACTGTTCTTAATTATACTTAATTTTTGAAGGCTGTGCAAGTGTAATTCTAGGAGATATTTGCATTCATTTTTGTGCATGAGAGACAGAGAAGGCTAGAAGATGATCAGGAGCACACAAGTATACATCAAGTTAATTAATGGCAAATTTGTATGCTAACTACATGCTTCATCCTATTGGAGGGAAAAATGGTGTTACCCAGTCGAGAGAGAGGATCAAAGAAGAAAGTAAGTTATGGGGAAAAAGAGACTGTCCAGGAACAACTTAGAGCCCCACCAGGCAAGCAAACTTCATCATTTTAGATTCACAAATATTTTTTTCAAAGCACTTATTTTTATAATTACAAAGTAAAATTTTAAAACAGGAATGTGGCCATTAAAAACTTATGTTCCTAGGAGCTGTTATCACAGTGTGTATTTTGCTAAATGTCATCCTTTGTAGAATGCTCTTTTGCTATTACTACTTGAAAGCAAAGGAATTCCCAAATATTAGATGCTTATCCCACAGGTTGGGTATCCAGGGAATGTATATCTCCTAAAGTATATATATAGCAATAGTGGCTGAGGCTGCATAGGCATGGTTCAAGTGATTTTTTTGGGAAAATTCTCAGGTTTGTTCTCCTGGTAGAAAAATGTACCTGGAGACACCTGAACAGACATTCAAATACTAAGACCCAGGCTGCTCAGAGTTGATCTATCCCCTCGCTACATTTTGGCATTGTCAAGAGGTTTGTATTCCACTCCCTGCTCAGCTGGAGTAGCAGTGTCCGGTGAGCGGCATGCTCACTGGAATAGCAGTGTCTGGGGTGGAACTGGGGTGGGGGGGGAAGGGGAGGAGTAGAGCAAAACATCCTTGGATGTTGGAGAACTGTGCTGTGGTTTCTCTCTCACGAGACCATGTACATTTGCAATCCTAGAAGAAACTCTCCTGGGAATGATAAAGCCCTGGTTGTTCTTGGGTTATTTTTCTCTTGAAGTAGCCATTTTTGCTTTGCGACAAAACTCCTGAACATCTGTAGAGTCATGATTTCTCCTGAGAGAGCAGTGACTTTCCAGGAGAAACTGAATGTCTGTATGTGGCCTGAATGTCTATCTTTGACTTCGAATAAAATTCTCAGGTGATTGGAACTTTTAATTACTGAACGAGCAAATTGCTTGTCAAGAATAACGAGGTGGGGTGGGGTGTTAGGGTTAGAGTTAGGCCCACTCCTCCCACCTGCCCCTGCCACTGCTTCAGGAACTGGCCCACTCCTTCCCCACTGCCACTTCTGTACTGGGTCTGTTCCCACCGGCTGGGGCTGGGCCCGGCTCCACCCCTGCCACCACGGGGCCGGGCCCACTCCTCCCATCCCCCTTTGAGTCCAGGGCCTCGCCTCCCCACTCTGTTGCTGCTGCCGTCTCCAGGGAGCAGGGCCAGGGGTGTAGGGGTCAGCAGTACTGACCTCGCCTCCTCTCTCTGTCCCTGCTGTCATGACGCTGTGCTGCTGCTGCCTGTCCAGAACACTATTGAAACCTTCTGATTAGTTGTTTCAGGCAGACAGACAGACAGACTAAGACTTTTATAATATTTATAATATTATTATATCCAGGTTGAATCTTTGTACAGAAGGATTAAAATTGGTGACAAACCCAAAGAAGAATTTGGCAGTTTCAGTTTTGAGTTAAAAAACTGAATGGGGATGAAGTTAGAGATTTGTGCATTTGATTTGGGCACGGGAATTCTCTCCCTCTTTTCTTTTTTTTAATTTCTGTCCCCTATATGTGTTTGTACAAAAATGTTGCAGACTGTTGCTCCAGTTGTACTAGGGTTATTCAGTTTCATTGGAAATAAACACTTACATTATTAATAGCATAGCTGTTTTGGATGTTCCAGTGAACTGTTTGCTTATGAGTGCTGATAAGCAAATCTTTAAGAATGGTGGGACACAGCTTGTGACCTAGTCACTGTTGTGGCTGCTGATCCTCTCTCTCATGCCTTACTGGTCCATGTAGAGGGCTGATCTCATAGCCCCTTATTGCAGCCTCTGCTTACCACTGCCACAGAGTGCTGCTGATTCCTATTGCCAGTGGAGAGTGCCAAATTTGGCAGTGAGAGTAAATGGAGGCTGCAGTAGTGGGGTGAGGGTGTAGTCTTTGTGGGCCAGGTCCATTTTTTTGCAGGCTGGGACTGGCCTGTGGACTATCGGTTGCCAATCCCTGGGCTCGGGAGTCATGCTGTCTCTCTTAATTTATTGTCTTGATACATCTTGTATTTCTCTGACCCAGCTTCAAGAAGGATGGGTGGAGCGTGCCTCCATTTCAGCCTTGCCTCTAGCTGTGTGGCTAAAGCATGCTTCTGGGAGGGTGGAGATGAAGGTTTGAAGGTGAAGCTAAAGCTGAGGTGGGCCTAGAATCCTGGTTGCCTGCTTTTTGGACAGGCTGTAATTACTAGGTTATTCTATGGTAGTGTTAGTGATACTGTACTTGCTATGGTCCAGGATTTAAGCAAGAGGCAAAAATTGATTTGGGGTGATGACTTTTGTTGGACCAGCTACATGGTTAGAATACAGTTAGATAAGTTTTCAAATGCAAGACATTCTTCATCACGTCTGAGGAGGGAAGGAAGGACAGCTTGAAAGTAGGAGCTGAGTGCTGTGTAACTGGAGGTGCGGAGAGGGAATTCCCAGTTAGCAGACGAAAAGCAGCTGTGAGATGAAGACATATCAAAAGGGAAGGGGATCATTAATATCTCAAGTGTTTAGGAATAATTTCAGAAATTGGATAGATTATTGTTTTTTTGACACTATATTGGTGTTCAGTCTTTGTTTCTGAGTGTCCTGGCAGTTTACGGATTTTTGTTCCCAGGTTTGCCTTTTAAATGTGTTTGTTAGATGGTGAAAAATGTGCTCCTACTGATACATACATGTCTGTCCTTTACATTTTTTTCTATGAGAGTTCATTCTGGTATGTAGTTGCTGTTTAGTTTCCTCCTCATAGTTACCATGAGGGCGTATGGTGTATTGGATCAGTTATATCATATTTTCAGAAAGGCACATGTTGGATCCGTGCCTTCTAATCAATTCATTGTGGGGAGTGTTGTAGAAGTGGAGATGTGCTGACACGTTAAGCATCTCATGCAGTTTCCCAAACTTTTGATGCTTGGGACACACATTGTTCTGGGTTAAAATTGGTGGCAAGCTTTTATCTTACACCTGAAAAATGAGTGTGCGCGGGGGTGGGGAGCAGTGTTAGTGGTGCAAACATAGTTTGCAGATGTCTGATACTGCTTCCCAGAAGCTGGAAGATGCATGCATGCTGCAGCTGGGGAGCATGGAGCTGGAAATAGCAGCAGCACAGAAGCTGGGAAAGCCCTCCTCAGGAAAGGTTGATGTCAGGCTGAATTGGGGCAGCAGCTTCTCCAAGAGTCCGCAGAGTCACTCCACTGTGTGTCCTGGGCTGAGGGAGGAGGGTTGTAAACAAACTTGGTGAGAGCAAGAACTCTTCTTGGAGCTTAGGGACTAGGTGACAGTACTTCCAGCTGCCCACAGTTGGCTTGATCTGGGAGGGGAGACAGGGGGAAATCACATCTGTCTGCACAGCAGGGGGGCATGATGTACAGGCAGAGCAGAGCACAGAAAAGTAGCACCAAGTACCCAGGTGGGCAGCACAGCCATGTCCCAGGGTGTAGGCAGGATGTGGCGGCAGCAGTCTGCAGATGTTCAGTATCAGTGCTACGTTTCTCCGCCTGCCATTCCCTGACTGCATCACACATACAGCTTCCAGTTGCTGGGGAGCTGTGCTAGGACTGGATATCTGCAAACTGCAGCCACTGCACCCTGCCTGTATCCTGGAGATGTGGCTATGCCACATTCTACTGTACCCTGCTCTGTGCCCCGCCTCCCCCCCCCCCCCCCCCCCCCCCGGTTTAAAATACAAAATAAAAGAAATAAAGTATAGTTTTTCATGGCATGCTTCTGCCATACTCTCAACATACTAGTGTGTCCTGGCACACCCTTTGGGAATCATTGATCTCATACTCAGGCAGGGCTGTGTCTCGTTAGATGTCGGTGGAGCAGTGGGTAGTTTGCTTCTGATGATAATTTGGGCAAGGTTGTGTGAAAGCCAGGAGTGGAGAGGTTGGGCATATTTCTTTCAGGGTCTGATCTTTGTCAGGTATGGGCTGTAGCTGATTGATGATTCTTCTAATTGGTTCTAGTATGAGGTGGTAGGTGACCACCAGGGGTGTCAGAGTTTCAGATGTGTTTCTTTTTGTATTATGGCAGGTTACTGCATGGTATTTGGGTCACTCTTTCAAAAAAAACAGCCTATTTTTCTACTGCAGTGTCCTTGTTGTATGATGGCTGGCCAGGTGGGCATCAAAAGTATTATCTTCAGAGCAGATGGAGGGGTATCTGAGAGCTTAACTGTAGATCACAGCTTGGGTACTTGGGTGTACTTGGCTTGATTGCTGGTCTTGTGGTTGTAATTGTGGTAGCCTGTAGGTTTTTTGTGTATGGTGGCTTTAGAATGCCATCCTGGATGCAGATCCTGGTGTTTAGAAAGTTGGTGATAGTGCAGGAGTATTCCAAGAAAGTTTAATTGAAGGGTTATAATCATTAAACCTGGGATGGGAGTCAATAAGTGAATCTAGGTGTTTAGTGCAGACGATAAAAACATAATCTGTGTAACACAGGTAGAGTGAAGGCTTCATGGTGCAGTTTTCTAGAAATTCCTCCTCCAGGTGGCTTACAAAGGTGTTTGGCATAATGAGAGGCTGTCATTGTGCTCATAGCTATGTTTATGGTTTGGAGGAAGGGTTGATAACTGGATATACAGTAACATCCCACACCATGAAACATAGCTGCCTGCTTAAAATACATTCAAGAACATGGAGCACACTCAGATTTGCAACATATTGCACAATAGTCCACTTCATCCTTATCCACAACAACTTCACTTGTAGTGATTGAGATTTCTGCAGTCCTGGACAGTGCATGTAGCACACATCAGCTTTGCCCCTATGTGGTGCATGCAGCATGTGGAGGTGACCTGCGGTGCACGCTTCATGTGGTGCCTAAGCTGGACTGGCCTGTACGCCAGATCCAGTGTATGGAGTTGGTTTGTGGGCCTAATCTGGAATGGTCCTGGATCCATTACACATGGTCAGTCTGGCCCTGCATGTGGTGTATGTGTTACATGTGCACAGGGCCAAACTCAATGGGCAGCACTGCAGGCCAGATAACAGGGCTCTAGGAGCCACATCTGGCCCATGGGCTGTATTGACACTTTTGATTTAGTAGAGAAAGTGTGGATTCAAAACTAAATTTTAAAATTTTTTGTATTATTCTTCACTGAGGAAGACATTAGAGATTAGAAGTGTGATAGAGGCTCAAATTCTATTTTCTTATATTAGTGCGACAAGACTAAGCTTAGGTCAGGTGTTTTTACATTCCTGAAACTTGCCTCATTATTATTTTCTTTTTCAGTAAAAGTGCCTCCTTAGCATGCTGAGGTACTTGAAGAAAAGGGGCTATAAACTTATTTAAATGGCTTAAATTGCTTTTCATTCTCTGCATCTGACAGGAAGTTATATCTTATTTACCAATACTGTAGTATAAACTGCCTACATTATAGTCCTTTTGCTGTTAACTCTAAAGTCAATGTTTGAAAATTTTACCTTCAGCCTAGTCCCTTTCTAATAGGCAAACCAAGAACTTGTGTAATAAACTTAAAAGTGAAATGGGAAATGGGATTTTTGACTTGTGTTTTACTATGCTTTAGCATTGAAACTTTTCCTGATTTTAAGTGTATTTTTTGGTTTCTTTTTTCCAGGAACTAAACAACTTAAGCATATCTTATTAAAGGATGTGGACACCATTTTTGAATGTAAATTGTGCCGCAGTCTCTTCAGAGGACTACCAAATTTAATTACTCATAAAAAGTTTTATTGTCCTCCAAGTCTTCAGATGGATGACAGTAAGTTTTGTTCACTGAAATATTAAATTTAGAATTGAGAGAATTTATATTTTTGTTCTATATGAAAATATATTTGAAACAAGATGCAATTAATCTTAACTAGGTAAATTAGAGGATCAAAAATGAAAAGCATTGAATACCTCATTCTTATTGGTTCATCACTCCAGAATCATTCTCTTGATCTCAATCTTTGCTACAAAGTTAAGGTGTTGTAACATGTACTAGTTTTAATCAAGTAAAACCAGTGAAGAAGTGTCAGCACAGGCTTTAGCCCATGTGAGCAATTAGATGAGGGTCCTTGGAGATAATTGTACTTTGGCTAGTGTGTGCTGAAGCCAGTGCTGCTGTTTTTTTGCTGCAGTTACTCATTCTATCTATATTAGGCTGCTGTGTTCCAGTATCATTCCTCTGTTTTGTGCTGTAGACATATCCTATGTCAGAAACTCCTTTGTGATAAATATAAGTCATTTTGTGCAGAAAATGAGGGGAACCAATATGATTCAAATTAGATCTTGATTTGACAAATATCTGGGGGTATTTTATGCTAGGATGTTATTAGACTAAGATTGGATCATTGTGTAAAACCTTTAAAATCCTTGTGTCTGACAAATGATAATTGAAAGATTCTGTATAGACAGTGTGGGAGGGAACCTGATGGGTTAAAAAAATGACTTGCACAGTGTCGTGGTGGCAGAGCTGGGAATATAGGCCAGATGCCATAAGTTAATTTTATCCCTTAAGTCTGTCCATTTGACCATGTTGCTTTTCTCCAGCTGATGGGGTAGACTAGCTAACGGTACACTGAGGCTTATATGAGACCGGATTCTTCTCTTGACTTTGCCACTGGCCTGTAGGGCAGGGGTGGGCAAAAGGCGGCCCTCGGGCCAGATGTGGCTCACCGGCCCATTCTATCTGGCCTGCAGGGTCCCTAAAAAATTTAGAAAATCAATATTTATCTGCCCCTGGCTGCCTGTCATGCAGCCCTCAATGGCTTTCCAAAACTCAGTATGCGGCCCTCCGCCTGAAATAATTGCCCGCCCCTGCTGTAGGGTGGCCTGGTGCTTTCATTTTTTTATGCTTCAGTTTCTTTATTAGTAAAACTGGGATAACAACTCTTATTTTCTTTTGTAATGTACTTTTGGATTTATTTGTTGATTTATTAGATTTATATGCCTCTCTCCACAGAAGAGGGTCAGGGTGACTTACAATAAAAAACAAGCAAGATAAGGTATTAAAACAGATATAAAATATTAAAATAGAATAATATAAATAGACATGCCAAAGCATAATCCCTCCTGCTAAAATCTTGTCCAAGAAAATGTTCTTACAGTGTTTATAATCAAGGATCCTGGCTTTCTCTGTTTAAAAGCCACAACTTGCGTGATAAAAATATTGAGAATTCTCTGATTAAAAGCACCCAAATCCATGTTCTTTCCATGATTAAAATGAAACACCACTATATAGGTATTAGTTTAACACACTATTTGATTGATATAGTTACAATTTTAAAGCACTTTGGAAGCCTACCAGTGCCTCAATCACTATAATAAAATACATTCTAAATGCCTATACATTTTGGTGTTTGATTTTGGGGTTTTTTATCATGGAAAATCAGAGTTCTCCCTGCCCCCTTCACTTGCCAGGATGTGGGTCCAGCTGTGGTTGTTCTCCCCACTGCTTTGTGTGGTGCTGAGCAGCCCTGATATGCTGGTGCCCTGTCCCTGCCATTGCCCCTCGCTCCCTACCCACAGCCTCCCCGCCCCGCACCCCTGCTGGTTCCCCTCACTCCCCACCCACAGCCCCCTGAACTGTGCTGGTGCCCCTCACTCCCCAACTACAGCTCCCTTGCCCTACTGGTGCCTTTCGCTCCCCACCCACAGCTTCCCCACTCCTGCTGGTGCCCCTCACTTGCCACCTGCAGCCTCCTGTTCCCCCCCAGCCCTGCTGGAGGGGGTCCCCAGCTGCCAGGACTGTGGGGCCAGGGACCCAGGTCCATAGGCCCCTGCCCCACACAGCAGCACCTGAGTCCAGCTGCTGCCCATAGGAAGTGTCTGCTGCTGCGGCAGATAAGAGCACAGAGCCTGGCTCTCCTTCCCCCCCACAAGCAGCACGATTGGAGCAGAGCCCGTTGAGGGGCATGGATGTGGGCTGCCTGCTACTGCCTCAGGCTCCCTGCCCTGCTGCATTCCGCCTGGGGCCTCTACATCCCAGCAGGCAGGAGCCAGCGTGGCTGGGCAGGGAAGCTCGATGCAGTCTCTGGGAGCTCTGCACCGCCATGGCGAGGTGCCCCCTGCTCTCTTAGCAGCAGCAAGGGGGCACAGCTCTGTGTTGTCACCCCCGCTGCTGCTGGGCAGGGGATGCCTCACCATGGTGGCATGGGGCTTGTGCCAGCGGCATCAAGTTTCCCGGTCCTGCTTTGCCTTGCCATACTGGGCTCCTCCCCCTGGGCCACAGAGGCCCCAGGGAGAAGGCAGGAGGGTGGGGAGCCCCGAGCCTGCAGCAGGCAGTCCACTCCCACCCCATGCACCAATCTGGGTGGCATGTGCCCCCCATCCCTCCCCAGGAGTGCAGGCAGCAGGGAGGAGCCTGCCCTCTACCACTGTCCCCCAGATGACCTGCCAGCGGCTCCGTCCCACTCCTCACCCAGGCCCTGCGGCTGGGCATTCCGGCCCTCATCCCCAAACACTGCCCAGGCAGGACAGTATCCCCAGCCCTGCCCAACTTCCTCCCTCCCTCACTATGAGGCCTCAATTCCCTCCCCCTCCACTTCCAGACTTACCTGTGGGAGCTGCTCTCCAGGCTGCCCGGTGGCCATGTATGTAGATGCACATGGAACCCCTGCTGATAGCCCTCCTCCCGCTGCCCCCAGTCCCTTGCAGGCTGGAACTCTGCCACCCTGCAAGTGGTAACCCAACGTTTCCCATGGTTTTCTCCTTAATGAGAAAATCCAGGTTTTACCACGTTATGATAATGCCCTGATCTACTGATGAGCAGTAGCATGCAAGATGGGTGTAAACAGTAATTTATTTCTGCTTTCTCAGTCAACTGGAAGATTATTTTACACAGAAATTTTAATTGTGGTGCTTGCTACTAAATGGGAATAACAAAGATAGGTTGATGTTATTTAATGTTTGAGTACATTGGTAAGCACTTATTGTATTCCCAGAATATAACAAATTTCTCTAATTAATGGATTTAACTTGATGAAAGAATGAACAGAAAAGTGCGTTAGATAAACATCCCCCTGGCCTTGCTTAGCTGCAGGTCTAGTAGAGGAGGGAAGGTCTTAGTCCTTATTGCCTTACACAACCAAAGGATAGCAGCAATCTAGCTCAAAAGGGGGCAAAGCTATCTGAGAATAAGGTTTAGGCATAGGAAGCAGTCCTGGCTGCCTGCCAAAATAGATACATGAGGAGGGTAAGCCTCTCTGGCAAAGGAATTAATTAATTTATTTCACTCTCTGAAAAGGATAGGAATGAAATGCTTGTGAATATGGACTAATGCATGCTTGGAGCAGCTTCAAAGCCTCTAGCCACATTTGCTACACTGTTACTGTAACTGTTACTGGCTCTTGGTTCTGTAGCAATTGATTTGTAGTGATAAAGGTGTAGCAAAACCATTCCAACCTTGACCAACCTTCATTCATTCATGCTGTCTCCAGCAACCGTGTTACATAATCCCCTTCAAAAGTTGATCAAGCTCTTATCTTAAAGCCAATTAAGGGACTTTGACTTGTTTTTTTTCCCCTCTCTTCCTCCCCTTCACCTCCTGGAAGGCTGTTTCAGACCCTCACTGCTCTGATGGATAACCTATTCTAACTTCCAGCCTAAACTTATTCCAGGCCAGGTTATACGGCACTTCATTTTCCTTTATCAGCATTGTCTTTTCACTTCAGTAGTTCCTAATCCTTCCTTGATTGATATATTACCTGAGAAGTAATAACATTTCAAGATAAAACATGCAGTAATTATTTTATATCAAGGATTTTGGGTAGTAGCTTTTAGTGGGGAAAAACTATTGATTGGTTTGGGTTTGGTTCCCCCACTCCAAATTTCTCTGAAACACTTGACATTGGATGAGGTACCTGGTATGTTCCTAAACAGTATTAAGATATTTCTCAATTTTTCAGTGGGCTCTGGGTCTTCTTGCTCAGGTACTCAGAATGGTGTTTTTAGGTACTCACCTGATTTAGTGTCAGGAAGAATTTTACTTTATATCAGATTGGCAGAGGTATTTTTACTGACTTGGGAATACTTCACTTCCTAAGATCATCTAAGGATTTTATGTGACAGATTCCCTCTCCATTACAGTGGTCTAGCTGTTGGTGTATTTGTGTCTATCCTGCTTATTTCTTGTGCCTCATTATGGGTCTCTTTTTAAACATCTGGTGCTTGGTGGTTGTGGTATATAGGAGAGGAGAGGTAAACATTTTTGTGGACCGGTTGGTCAAATGGTTTTCTGCAAACCCAAGAGACTGTGTTAGTAGTCTGTGAGGCTTCTACCAGTGTTGTGTTCCTATGAGTAACTTAATCAGGAGTTTTTCATTAATAGCATTTGAAGTAGTTGGTTTAGATGTTCAATTTCTAACAAATCTCATTTGGCACTGGGTTGGTAGTGGTGGTTGGGGGTGGGAGACAATGATTGTCTTGTTTAATCTGTGGCCACAGAAATGGAACAGATCGTTAAAACACCTGACTCTCTGTTCCTTACTTGAGCTCTCCATTGCAAGGTATTCTAACATAATAAAGGGCTTTGTCTGTCTGTCCATAACACTCTTGAAGAACTCTGATTGGTTACTGAAACAACCAATTGGAGTGCTCCAAGAGTGTTATGGACAGGAGGTGGTGGTGCCACGGAGCCCCACCATGATGGTGGGGATGGAGCAGGGGGGGTGAGGCCAGCAGGGACCACCCCAACCCTGGCCCTGCTCCCTGGAGGCTGCAGCAGTACGGGGTGCTGGCAGAGGGAAATGGAGATGGCAGGGCAAGCTTCTCCTCTCCCCCCCCCCCCCCAGCTCCTGGGAGGCAGCTGCAGGGTGGTGGGGGGAGGGTTAGAGTTAGCAAGCTACTCTTCCCCCCCTGTTCCCACCTGTCATTCTTGATGGGCAATTCACTAGTCTTTTAATATTAATATAGTTTAATATTCCCCCCTTAAACTCCATTAATTAAATAATTAATTTAGTTAATGATTTAAATACCTTGCCGTAACCTGGAACTCTTAATTGTACTAAATGAAATGTGATTGTTATTTTATGGAAATACTCCTCTAATTTCTATTTTATATACATTTTACACATTTCATTTTACCCGTCATCTAACACCTCAGGTTCTTTGTTTTATCGAAATATATTTAAAAATTCTTTGTCAAAGAGGGTATCAATCAATCACACATAACATTCTTCTTTTATATGGATAACCTATTCATTTATTTCCTTATGGGAAATTTGGGGTTATGTAGGCCTTGCAGTGTGTCCTAAAGATCAGTTAATCTGAGATCTAGGGGGAAAAGTTTAGACATTGGGGTCCTTCATAGAAAGTACCATGCTGGTAGTCTCCTTATGATACTACTATAAACTAGATGACTGATACTTAACCAGGGTGTTGCAGCACCCTTGAGTGCCTTGAGATTGCTTCAAGGGTGCCCCGAGGTGCCACTCAATGTTAGTACTGTTAGGTGTGCTAACACGATTCATAAGATAAACCCAGAGATTTCAAATAGGAATCCATGGTGTTAAAAATATTCTGACCCAATGGGTTCTTTGTAGAATGCTGTTACTTTTTTGTAGTCAAAAAACGAATAAAAACTAAAAACTAGCATTTTATGAGGGGTGTCTTGTGTCTAATGAGGGAGTCTCTCAAGTTTTAATAGGCTGCAGAACCACTGAGCTGGGTATTAGTCTTGAAGAGTAAGGTCAAGTAATACTGTATTTAATATAGGAGGAGTCCCCTCCTTCCCTATCCCCCCCACCGCATCAGCATGTCAGAAAAAGCCCCATCTCTTATATTTGCAAACAAGGAAGCCACATTAAATACACTGTCTATCATTAAACTACCAAAAGCAGCATGTGCTCAGTAATGGAAACCATTAATGAAGCTGATTAAATGCAGCCCACACTAAGCATAATTATAAGACACATGTCCAATAATGGGCAAACATCTCATAGGAACCTACCACAAGCATAGGTTAGTGCAGCCCATCTGAATAACATATATGGTAGTGGCTATTGCAGGCGGTCCCTCTTAGCATCAACTTGTTTTCAGTTGATGGGGAGCCACGACACCGAATACATTTCGACTTCCACTACAGTCTCACAGTTGAGCTGCACCTTTCCTTCCCATGTTCACTGATTTCTGTGTCTTAACCAGCCTTAAATATCTGACAAACATTTCCAAACAGGACCCCAGACTCTTCACTCAGAATCTCTGTTGCCCCCTCTCAGCCTGTTGTGTGTGATTAGGTGGAGCAGGACCAGGTTGCCCCGTGCCCCTATTGCATATAGTATTAGGAGAGTCCCAGGACTTGTGACAAGAACACCTGGTTCCAGTCATGAATGGAGGGCTAATTAGCACCTGGCTCCTTTGTGGGGGTATCTGGAGTATACACGCATACCAAACAGTGCTGTAGAGTTACTGTGGCTTGAAACATTGTTGACTCTGCTGGGGCCCAGCCCAGTGAACTCTGTGGTAAATCCAGAGCCTTTTAGTTTTGGATTTTATCATGCTTGGCCTTTTTCTTTTTTTAATATATAATATATATATATTTTTTTTGGAAGTTTTTTCACGTTCCAGGTCAAATTAACCAGATCAGTTCTCAATCCTTTTGACTGAACAAAACTCAATCATTCAAACACCATATGGGGCTCTTCAACCAGCAAGTATCCTCCATCCCAGACTTTTTCAGCCTGGGGCTTCAGATTCTTCCAAATCCATCAACAGGCATCCTTCATGCAGGCCCATTCAGATGCCCTCCCCGTCTCACTTGCCCTCAGCCAATGGCCCCAGGAGCAAACTATCAAGTGTAGTCCATGCACAGAGGCTTGCACATAGGATCTCAACCTCTTGTGAGCCAAGATCACCTTGAATGGCATTGTGTAGTTAAGGGTGGAGACTTGTCCATTGCAGGCAGGCAGGCCCCGCACATGGGAGCCTACTATAGCATCCCAGTGAGAGGATCTTACCTACACACTCTATTTTTATGGAGATGGGGGATTTCTCTCTAGCTTGCAGCTTTACCTTTTGGCTAAGAGCAAGTGAGATTTGGGGGCATCTGAACTTCAAGACCTCCGGGCTTGGGGCCTCCATGTAGGATGCCTGTCTTGGGTTTGGGAGTATCTGAAGCCCCAGGCTAAAGAGTCTGGGAGGGAGGATACTTGCTGGTGGTAGTGCCACATGGACTTGAACAATTGAGCTCTGCTCGGTTGATAGAATTCAGAACTGATTTGGTTAATTTGGCCTGAGACACAAAATAAATAAAAAAGTATTATATAAAAGTAGGTACAAAAGTACTCCTTAAAAATACGTTTATGGAATATACCTGTGCGAAAACTTGCAGCAGTTTCCAAAAGTAAAATCCATCAATTCTGGATGAACCAAGTCTATGCATACCTGTAGTAACTTGCACATAAGCAAAGTACTACCGTTATGTTTATTTCAAGTGTTTTTAAGTTTGCATCTCACTTCCATATACTCGGAGCTAGGAGAGTCAGAGTATAAGGAGGGAAGGAAGGGACTGCAAGGAGAAGAAGTTGGTGGAGGGTCAGAGGGCAAGGGGGCTACCTAACCCCCAGATTTATTTTTCTTACTATAGCAGTGGGAGTGGGCAAACCTCCAATTGTTAGATTCTGTACCTGGAAAATGATATCAAATTTATACATTTTCCATGTATAGAATCTATTATTGAATCCTATTATTTTTGTTTCTGGTCCGTAGATGACTTGCTGCCTTTCTTTAAAATAAATTTTAACAGTATAAATTTTAAACTGCATGACTAAATTTTAATGTACCCAAAGGATCCATATGGAAATACATGTAAAACATATGTAAAATAAGGGTACTTTTTCTGAGATAATGAAATGATGACTGATTTATTCAAAGACAATTCATCACTGGAAATGGAAGAGTGATGGGTCTATTTGTGAATTAAACAAGATTCCTTGGGGTAGGCTGGCTGTTAATTTATCAGTTACCATATATGGAAACATGGATTTTACTGTAAAACCTATTTTTGGGTGCATAATAAAATGGTTAAGCCCATATTCAGGTCAGACAAATAGAAATAGAATTACCCTGTCTTTTAAAAAAAAAATAACCTTTATTTCTTCCTTTTTTCTTTTCTTTTTTTTTTTTACCAGACCTCCCAGATATAAATGATAAACAAAGCCAAGCCATACATGATCTCCTGGAAGCCATCTATCCAAGAGTGGACAAGCAAGAATATGTAATTACACTAGAACCAATAGAAGCAAATCGGAATGCTGTATTTCAAATTGTTTCAAGAACCGACTGCCCAGATGAGAATACTGAGATTAGCAGTTCCCCTGATCAAGCTCCAGTACAAACACAGGAGCCTAGCACTGAACAGCCCCAAACAGTTTCAGTTCCAGATACAGAAAATTTAGATTTACCTCCTGCTGAAACTGTTATAAACAAGGTGGTACCTACTCCTGAAGAACAACCTCCACCATTAAATACTGAGTTGGACTCTTCCGAAAATTCTGATTTTGGCCACCAGTTGATTTGTTGTCTTTGTAGAAAGGAGTTTCATTCCAGACGTAGCGTACGTCGGCACATTAGAAAAGTGCATAAAAAAAAGATGGAAGAACTAAAGAAGTACATAGAAACAAAAAAGAAACCAAACCAATGCTCTACAAAAGGCCGAAATAAGAATGTTCTTATAACATTAGGTAGGAGTTGTCCGGTATGCTATAAATCATTTGCTACAAAAGCCAATGTAAGGCGGCATTTTGATGAAGTTCATAGAGGATTAAGAAGGGATTCCATTACTCCTGATATAGCTACAAAACCTGGGCAACCTTTGTTCTTGGATACAGTTTCTGCTAAAAAATCTTTTAAGACTCAAAAACAAAAGTCGTCTTCAAAGGCTGAATACAATTTAACTGCATGCAAATGCCTTCTGTGCAAGAGAAAATATAGTTCACAAATAATGCTTAAAAGGCATATGCAAATTGTTCACAAGATAACTCTTTCTGGAAAGAACTCTAAAAGAGATAAAGGACCTAATAATACTGCCAATGGCACAGAAATAAAAGTAAAAGTAAAAGTTGAACCAGCAGACTTTGTAGAATCTTCACCCCCGTCCATCATCCTTTCTCCGCAGAATGAATTAAAGGGAACAAATCATTCAAATGAGAAAAAGAGCACACCGTCAGCACTGAAAAATAAAGTTAAACAAGACACTGAAAGCCCTAAATCAACCAATCCATCTGCTGCAGGTGGCAAGCAAAAAACCAGGAAGCCAAAACTTTCAGCTGGCTTTGATTTCAAGCAGCTTTACTGTAAACTCTGTAAACGCCAATTTACTTCTAAACAGAATTTGACAAAACACATTGAGTTGCACACGGATGGAAATAACATTTATGTTAAATTCTACAGGTGTCCTCTCTGCACTTACGAAACACGTCGCAAGCGTGATGTGATAAGGCACATAACAGTGGTTCATAAAAAGTCATCACGTTACCTTGGGAAAATAACTGCAAGTTTAGAAGTCAGAGCAATAAAAAAGCCCATTGATTGTGTTCTAAATAAGGTGACAAAAAGAGGCCCTCAGAGGGATGAAGCAAAACAGATTGGTTCAAAACAGGATGTCACCTCTAATTCGCCCAGTAAAAAATATGAAGGAGCTGATGTTGGCATTGAAGTAAAAGTGACAAAAAACTTTTCTCTTCACAGATGCAATAAATGTGGAAAAGCATTTGCCAGAAAGACTTTTCTAGAACATCATAAAAAAACTCACAAGGCAAATGCATCTCATTCATCTGAAGAAAACAAAACCAAAGGCAGAAGTACAAGATCTAAAGCTCTTGTCTGGTGAGGAACAGCTAGTGTTTTGCCTTTTAAAAGACACAAAACAAGAAACAAACCAACCCCAAATCTGCTATTGTTGCTTTGTTGCCTGAACATGTACTTTCCTATAGACCCAATGGTGTAGGAGATGAAAGAGTAATGTGCGTATCACATTTGCCTCTTGAGTAAAATTTGTTTTCAGTGGCTTGGATATGAGTTCATTTCTAAATTTGTCTTCTGCAGGGAGTTGCAAGATAAAATGATTCGGCTGCACAGAGCCAGCTTTTCTAAACTGTTTTAATATTATAAAAAAAGAATTTATATTGGCTTATGTTTACTCTAGGCGACTTAAATTTAAAATTAGCTTTGAACTTGTTCATTTCAGGTGGTTTGTCCTGCTAATGAACACCTTTGTTTAGGCTACTTACAAAATATTAAGGTATTTGTTATAGCTTTTGTAAAAAAAGGAATTATGACAGATTAAAGCTCTGCGTATAATTTAGAATGACCAGCCAGGGAAGACTTTTTTTTCCTCCTCCTTTTTAATTTGCTGTAAAATATTCCCCTCACCTTGCCAGTATGAAGGTTTAGGGCCCAATCCTGAGAGTCTTTCTGAACTTCTGTGTACAAGAACTGCCAGGTTCTGGCCCTAAATTTGGTTTCTTTAAAAGGGTGATTTACTGTTTTTTCCATAGCCTTGTTTTATAGGACAAATGGTATTAAAGGTAGTCTTTATTTTTTAAAATGATCTTTCCTTTTATTAAAGGAAATGATCTATAATCTATAAATGGCCATTTTAGATTGGGGGGGGGGGGGGGGCATTTCTTGTAATAAAAATAGGCATTGGGAAAACTAGGTACATGTGCCTTGTCCTGTACTTCAGCTTTTGAAGTGCTCTCTTCCTGAAAGCAACTAGATATGGGCTCAGCTTCTGCAGGATACATGTTGGAGATGGGAGGGTGGATTCATTGGTTTGATAACCAGTCAGAATGAAAGGAAATGCAACTTAAAACTGAGCTGGCCTGGCTCAAAAAATTTGTTGGGGGGTGGGGAGGGACTAGCTTTCCCTTCTTTGGTGATGAAGTTTAAAGTGCTACCTTGCATTTAAGTTACTTGTGTAACTTGTAAACTGAAGTTGTATTGGTAAACTCAGAATATTAATTTATTCCCATTTCTTCTCAGATAACTTCAGTGCTGTATGGAAAGTTTGGAGTTTGTGTGGAAATAATTTAATTTGGTGTTAGAACCACTAATGTCTTGATAATGATACTATAAGAAAAATAAGGAAATATTTTAATAAACTATTCTTTTCTTGATAAATTAATAACTATTCTGATTGCTTGTTAGCAGTCAGATTGGCAGTGTCTTCTCCCAAACACATTCAGGTAGTTGAGTTGCAATGCATAACATGTGCCTGTAGACTAGTAGTTAATTACACTTGTCTCTATGCAGTTCAGAAGTTTTGACACAATAGAAAATGAACATTCTGTACTTTAAAGAAAAAATAGTGTTCTTGGAAGAAAGCTTATACTTCTTTATTAAACAAATCAACTTGAGAGAGCTCACCATAGATATATTGGCCCTAATACTGCTTTTTCTGATGAGCCAATTCTGTAACTCTGTGACATTCACTGTATTGGGAAAGTTTTATTTTATGTTTATGTTCTGTTTTAAATTTATTACAAATGAATGTATAAGAACAAACAGTGTAGTGTGTATTGGCTGAATTGTACTAATTTTTAGTATTTGCCATAACTTCAGTTTGTTCATTTTGACTAATTTCCCACATTTTGGGCATACTGAATTTCACTGTTCTAAAGTTGCTGCAGAGATCTCCAATGTGTTCTTCGTACATGGTTCATAGGACAGCCTTCCTTTGCTTTACATTTAAGGAAGTTTACAAAAACACCCACATTCCCCTATTCTTTAATTTTTTAAAAAAAAATTATACACAAGCACTTTAATGATAGTTGCAGTTAATTTTTCAATTTTTGTTTTGAAAGATCAACACACTAATGTTAATATGAAGGTAGTAAATATTTGCTGATGTTTTATAGACAGACAATCCATGCACAACCACTTCTTATAATGTTAGTTTTATTCCATTAAATATTAATAAAAGGAAGGATAGCGAGGGAGAAACCCAGAATATTTTTTCTCTCAAGACCGTAAATTACCACTTTAGGTAGCACTTCACTTGATAGAATTTGGAAAATTCTTACTGATCTTTTTGTCTATTTTATAATCAAGATTTTAGTAAAAGAATAGCACACCTGCTGCCTTGAAGCTGTTTGCAGGATTCTGTGCATTTTTTTTTTTTTTTTTTTTTTTTTTTTTTTTTTTTTTTACTTTTTAGAGAATATTTTGTTTAGTGACTTGTGTCACATGCCACAATTTGAAAGGTACTGTACATCAGAAGAAATACCATGGTTTTTAATACAGGTTCACTTCCTTATTTAGGGAGGGGCCTTTGTCCATATATACTTTTTTGTATAAAATATATCTAAAAATATTGATCACAAGATCATGAGTAAAGATGTTTTATGGAGAGAAATATTTGGCCCTTTTAGTGCTTTGCACTAAAAAAATACTGTGAATGGGAACAAGACTGTAACTGTTGCTGGAAATGTTTTATATTGAATGTACACACTCTTGTTTGGATAAATGTACTGTATTTGATGGAAATAAACCGGACTGGAAGTTATTTCAAGTGTGCTTAAAACAGAGGGGTATATTGTAGTAAAACTAAAATGCCTATCACCAACTCACTACCAGCAACTGCACTTCAGCATTTGCCTTTCTGTAAACTTTTATTCTTGAGTCATTGAAACTAGTTGTTTGTATTAGCCAATTGTAATAAATATATTTTGTATTATGAAAAACTTGGCACTTGTGGAGTGAACTCTTCTCCACAGTTAAAATGGCCTGCATTATATGTTTAAGAAACCATTGTCTAATCTAAACTTTGTTGCTTGTAAATTGACCCTTGTCTTAATTAAGCAGAGCTTAATGTTGTGGTCCTTTTAATACCATTGAGTCTATTGATGCCAAGGAAGACTGAATATGGGCTTTATAAGAAAAAGATTATCATTATTTTTGCATTAAAGATTTATGATTATGGTGTAACAATATTTCCCATTTTTATATGGTTGGAACATGAACAGTGAACCTCTGATTGTGGTTTTTATATGAAGATAATTTAGTTATGCAAGTGCAACTGACACTTGTTCCTGGATGGCTTCCAGTGAAGATTAGGTCATTTAAAAATTTATGAATATTGTTAGAGTTAATATTGATTACTTGGCTACTCTTGGTATATTTTGCTGACAGTATCCTCCGTAAATTTAAAGTTTTTGCTTCTGAGATACCTGAAGGTGGATTACTATTGTGTGGAAAGGTATGTATTGGATCCTTTATCTTTGGGACCGTATAACTGATAGCTAAGAGTGATTCAGCTTTGAGCTAGGACCGTTAGACTTGAGCCAAATGAGTGGTGCTACCACTCAAAGTTGAGGCCTAATGAGTGGTGCGGGTTAGGCTGGGGTTGAGTACCCCTGTTCTACATACAGCATATTGCTACTTGTAGATGAGGCTTGATAGCAAGGAACTGCCATGGTCATTGTTTTTGTTTACCTTCTGGTGAGGTGAAGTCGGTTGTTCTGGCTTGGAAATGCATGAGTGTGTCGTCTTATGACTTCTTCATGGAATATTTTTGCATGTTCCTTTATTTAAAATGAGGAAGCTTGACTAGAGGTATGAAATCCTTATTGTATTTTTGATTCTTAACTTTTTGACGTGGCCCTTCCTTTCTTTGGGGGTGGAGGGAGGAAGGAGAGAATTAATTCTTTATTCTGTCTAGTTAAGTTTGTACTTCTCTCTGTGATGAAATTGCCCAGTGCTTTTACTAATTCTTTTAATAGCCATTATCTGTTATGGATATTAACCACTGTGGAGTATGGAGATGGTGATCTCTGTGTCTGAATAGAAGATCTTAATAAGGCTGTTACTTTTTAATATTTCAGTCTTTGATACAGCTCAGCTGACTTGTTTTCCCTACCCTTATTTGAAGTAATCCATAAGTGCAAATGTAATTCTGTTAGACCTTCTGAGTCAAAGTTGAGGTTTAATACTAAGCTACCTACTTTTGTATAGATTGGATTTGGTAGATCCCATGATAAACTTCTGTAACCTTCAAATCATTCTGTAAGGAAGATTCCCATGTATTAGGGCTAATACCTTTTATAGGGTAGTTTTGAGACCATTTTAGGCTGTGAGGAACTAATACTTATTTTGAAGTTGAGTTACCAGATTTTTTGAAAACCTTAACAGTCATCAGTATTGGCAACATCAAATTTAATGAAGCCTTCAGCTTAACGAAATGCTGGGTTCCCTCAAATGAATTTTGGTTAGTCACAAATCACCACTTTACAGTACAAAATCAGATTTGTATGCTGAGGGTATCTAACTTGTATTAATGTTTCTATGTCTTCAGTTTTTGTGAGATATTGTCAGGTTAAAAATATTTTAAACTTGCACTAGTCTTTATATTCTTTCACATCTCTAGTATGTTATAGGTTAACAGTATAAATCCTTTTATAGCATGTATATTTATTCTTACAACTTTACAGAAGACTTATAAATGAATTCATTTGTCTTCTTGTATAAAGGAAATTCTGGTGGAGGCAGTTGACTGTCTTATCATTAGATAGGTGCTTGTCACATTCTGGTGGACTGACTGGTCTCTGAATATATATAAGTGAACAAATTAGGAATCAAAGAAAGGATCTCATAACTCTGATTGTCAAGAGGGAGAATTTTTAGGTATTATATACTCCTTTTTTCCAGATAATTGGACACAATAACTGATATTTTCAGTAGCTATAAATATCTGCCCTTTTGAGTTCTTTGAAGGAAAAGGGAAGTAAATATGAAATAACAAAATGAAACTAAGGCCCTAATTTTATATGAATAGAACTGGACGTGGTTAGAAGATGAATAAAAGTATGTTAGTTCTTCTCGGACTATAAACCCGTGTCTCAGTGGATTTGCTTACAAAAGTAATATTAGCAAGTGTGATGTGACTGTGAAAAAAATAATTTGATTATAGAGCATGTCAGGTGGGATATATTCTATAGAGGCCAATGGTACTGGTATCAGTGGTACTGGTATCATTGATAAGACCCTGTAGGAAATGGCTTTTCTGGTTTCCATTAGCCACAAAGGATGAATTTAAGTTGGAGCAAATACAAAAATGGGTCACAAAGATGATTAAGAAAATAGAGATTGTTTTTCTTTATGAAAAGATTTATGGGAGTAGAAGGATATGGTTATTTTTTCAAATATATTTGTAGATGAATGTAAAGGAGTGAGAAGAGCTTTTTGAGCTGAAAAGCAGCACTGTAAGGTTAAATGGCTACAAACTAGCTAGGAACAGATTTAGGGTGGATGTTAGATTTCTAACAATCAGAAGAGCAAAGCTTTGAACAGTTCTCTTAGCCAAATAGTGATGGCAAAAAACCTGAATTACTTTTCAGGTGCATTTCATAAGCTTGTGAAAGGGATGGCAGGAGTTAGGGCAGAGGTGGACAATTTGGGAGCTTGAAGGCATCTTAAGGAGTTTTGGTGAGCTGTTGAGAGCTAGGGCAGTGGGAGCTGCTGACCTGGCCTCAGCCCTGCAGCATGCCTGACATGGCAAGTGGGGGCAGGCCAGGGAGATGCCAATAGATCCTGTCTGGGCCCTAAGCCTGTCTGCCCTTCACCTACCATGGGGAGTGCTGGATGGAGCAGGTGGGCGGGATCTCCATGGAGACTGGTCTGGGACTCCTGCAGGCAGAGTGTGCTTGGCTGGGTGGAGGGGATGGTTCTGGATCAGTCCCCATGGAGACCCCAGTGGTGGGTATGAGGCAAATGGGTTGGGTTTCCTAGGCAGCAGGGCTGGGTATGGCAGTGGCGGCAGAAATGCTGGCAGTGGCAAATGGAAGTTTGAGGGAAGAGTGAACTGCTGCTGAGGGGGCTGCCAGGAAGCTAAGTCTGGTTGATGCACCACCCCCCTCCCTGCTGCTGTGCTGCCCAGCCCTGCAAACTACAGTTCTTGGTGTGCTAGAGAGAGCCATGTGCAGGAATAGGGTGGGCTGCGTTCCACTCCAGGTGGTACCTCCATGCCCAGGGGTGGCAGGGCTGGCCATGTGTGCCATGGCCCAGCCTGCTCTTCATGTCTGGGCCAGGCAGGGCTGAGGGAATCCTAGCAAATGCTGATTTAATGGAACAATAGGATCTGATCCCAAAAATCACTTTTGCCATGCCACATGTGCATGATAGAATGAGTGATTTTTGAGGATCAGATCCCAACCATGTCCTGCCAACAGGATCCTTTTAATTTACCAGTGCACGTGGAGCCTGTGATCATGATCCTGAGCCCCACATGCACTGACAAATTGAAAATTGGGCATGGTACAGTTAGAGTTGGGGAGTGAGTGGGGAGCCAGTTGCTCCCACCTTCTTGGCAAGTTCAAAGCTGGGCACCTGGCTTTGCAAGTGTTGGATAGGGAGAATTGATTGGCTGATTGTCATCATTGGGACAGGGCAGTCCAGGGTCTTGAACTGGCTCGTGTCTGACTGCCTCCTGATGTTGACAGCTAATGATTGTCAACATGGGGACTGAGGCATGCCACAACTTTAAGGCATTGTGCAAACCAGCCACAGAGTTGTTCTACATTGTATGTGGAACAACAGTGGTGCTTGCAAACATCAAAAAACCCCCAAACAAGCCATGTGTTACCAGAAGAAGTAGCACATTAGTTTGACCCAGCTCTGCAGTGCCCGTGTCAATTGTGTACTACAGCGGGGCTTTTGGGGGCTTTTAGCGAAAGCTGAGTCAATCAGCTATTAGATAAAAGTGCCGGAAAAACCTCAGTAAAGCACCTGATCTATACAGAAGTTAGGCGAGCTGGGTTCAACTAATGTGCTGATTATATAGAAGTCACATATAGATTCTAGAGGGCAAGTTTTATTCAAATTTTAGCTGTTGCTAAAGTGTTTTCATGGTCTGTAATCTCACTTGTTAGCTTGTTATATTGTTAAGTGAATCATTTCACCTACCTGGCCTTTTCCTTTTTTTGTGTAGGAGGCTTTAGTGAAAGGTACCTGGCTGGTTGCGGCAATGCAATGCGGAGTCAGAGAATAAGAAAATAGCAAGGGAAAGCACTGAAAGTTTTCAACTCTTGTGAGAATACATGCATGAGGCTATGAATTTACACACAGTTGCAGCAGCTTGTCTGTATGAGGGACTACATTAGACTATCATTTACTTTGTATCAATATTTTATGTGCAGGCAAACCAGTTTTCAACTCATAAGAGTTGAAACAGTTTTCAACTCACAAGAGTTGAAAACTTTCAGTGCTTTCCCTTGCTATTTTCTTATTCTCTGACTCTGCATTGCATTGCTGCAACCAGCCTTTCACTAAAGCCTCCTACACAAAAAAAGGAAAAAGCCAGGTAGGTGAAATGATGCACTGGCCGATCCTGTGTGCTAAATCCAACTGCAGAGTGACCCCGTATGCTGTCACCATAACATTGGCATGATCTAGCCTGCAGGGCCACATCATCTAGCCCATGGGGCTCCTCCTGGGTTTGGAAGTTTGGCAGCAGGGGAGGATTAAGTGCCACCTCATCCTCTCTGTCAAATTCCTGGATCTGTGGGGGAACTTCATGGTCAGAGATGTCATGGATCTGTGGGCCAGAGGTTGAGCACCACTGCATTGGAAAGGTGTGAGCAAAATGCTGTTTGCCTAACATTTAGATTTAGTTTCGTCTGTTTGTTATGGTAGAAGTGAGAATTGAGGAGTGGCCTGAGGGAATGAATAGGGATGCCTTATGGATTTAACTGAGATCACGCCCCACCATAAATGAGATGACAGAGAAAGCATCACTGATGCTGCCAGCACTCATTCAATCATGGGAACAAGTCAAATGTTAGGAGGAGTTAGAAAAAGTTTCAAAATAAGTGTGATAGGGGAAGATGGGAAACCACCAGGGTAAGTACTGCATTTTCTCTCATGCAACATACCCCCAAATGTATGCACCTTGATTGACTTCACTAGAATGTGAAATCCTAGAGTCACTCTTGATTCTTACTTACTGCCTGGGGTGATGTTTAACAATGCTGTTCCGTTGTGCTTCAGACTGACATTCCTATGAGACAGCAAGGGATCTTTTGGTTCATTTTGTCCTGCCCTTCCCCATTACAGGAAACCATGTCATATAATCCCTTTTATAAATTGACTGAGCTCAATTTTAGTTTATTAGGGGTTTTTTTTTTGCTTTCCACTACTGTTAGAAGGCTTTTCTTGGACCTCTTTGACTTGATTGAACTCTATTTTGGCTTCTTATCCTGTGCAAATAATCATGGTATCTAGATGCCAGCGGTGTAGGATACAAATACTTCATGCCGATTTTAGTTGAGCTTTTTGCTCCAAGAACGGCTACTGGCACCAGTTGTTTTGGGAATGTGAACTAAACACTGGATTGAGCCACTGACTCTTAGGTATGCCAATTAGCTATAGGCTGATGATAATCCATTCAAGATGGGAATAACTGCATCCCTATAGAGAACATGGTCTGCTTGGCCTTTCTCCTTTCCCAATTCTACTAACTGGATTAATTTCTATAATTTCTACTTAAAAGGATTCTTCTTAGGGGAAATATAGGCCAAATTTCAAAATAAATTGAATGTTATGGTTGAATTATAAAACTTTGAGTATATAGTAAGAGTGCTGACTATAGTTCAGTTGTATTAAAGCCCTCTGTTATCCCTATATTCTCTTTGCTATTATGAGAGAGCTCTTTCAGATTTCTATCTCTGTTCAAGATTTTTTTAAAAGGTATAGTTTGCTAAGTTTGTGCCACTTGTGATTTTCAATCTCTCTTCCATTAACATTGAAACATTAAGTACATAATAGCTAAGAAAAACCTTCCTACAGTGCTTTCTAAAAATAATGATCTTGTTTTGCTGCATGATGAAGAACCTTTATATTTTAGTTAACTTGAATTATATGCTGTTTTACAGCAACTAAAATATTTTCTGTCAGGTTTAACTGCCATTAGAAATTAAAACTGTACTGAACAAATATAGTATACTTTGTTTACAATTCCGAAGTGTTCATTTTTTATCAGTATTAACTGACTGATTTGGAGTTTCTCCTAATAATTTTTTAACATTACGCATTGGTTTGGGTATTAGGGTGTTTATATATAACTACTAGATAGAGAAGTATTTAGCTGTGTTAGTCTGATGGCAGTCAGGAGGCAAGATAGATATGCACCTTTATAGAATAAATAAATGAGATATATAGAACAAGTTGTCATTGATTCAAGTTCATTAGTTTGTTAACCTCATCAGATTATGGATAACTAAACGGGAGTCTATCTAGAAAAACATGCATGAAGAAAAAGAATGGCACAGGATAGCCACCTCTTGGGAAACCATTAAGAGCTGGTAATGGACAATGCTTCTTCTTTAGCTAGTTGATAGATTGGTTTGAGCCAAGATAAAAAAAAAAAAAGAAAAAAATAGTGGCAGATGCTTATGGGTGCTGCTTGATTTTAAAAAGACCTTTTCTCTAAAAGTTTGAGCCTACTGCTAAACATTATGTTCTGTCTGACTATTCATCATGTGCCTAAACAGCACAATGAATGAGCTAGCTCAGGTACCAGAAACAATATAATTGGGCTGATATACTTTTTTTTTTCTCTGACAACAATATGTATACCTATATTTATACAAATCTAGATTCATGGGGTATCGATTAACCAAAGTTTCTAGTGCTGTGAAGTAAAGAGCTGTTTGTAACTTCATTTCTTTCTAAAAGCATGACAAAAGATAAATTTGACCAAGTTGAGCATATTTACTAAAATGCTTCAATGTTCATTTTTTTAGTTTAAGTCAGTTATTGTATAAAATTTTCACTCAGTGTGGCTTGAATTACAGCAAATGCATCTTGCTATAGGTATGCATGAATGTACAATAATTTGTTTTCCTTTAAGTAGTGAAATTGTGGAAGAACCTGGACCAGTGTCTATGAGTTGCCATTTTACTAAGGTAGTCTATCTTGGTCCATTTACTTCTTGTTTTGTCATGGTAATTTCTTAAAAAACCTGTCTGGTTTAGCAATTGTAAATCATTGTAGTTTTTTTTATTTACGTGGTCTGACCTTGTTATAGTAAGCTCAGAGTTCTTGAAAGCAGTTCCAGGACCTGCAACCCTCTATCAAAATGTCACTTTTATCAATTGTTCTGGCATTGTTAAAATATTCTCTTAATGCTTGTGGTTGCAGACGTAAACTCTTTTGTATTAACAATTACATTTTGGTACCTTTCATAGTCCTAGATATTATAAACTCATTTGCTGCATGCTTTATATCATAGAGAACTTATAATTTAAAGTGAAAGTCATAATGGGGCTGAGACAAAAATGTGTACAAGTGAAAGAATTGGCGGCATAATTCTTAGGCAGTCAGAAGCAGCGATCAGAATACTATCTGCCTAACTCATTTTGATTTAGTATCTTGTGTTATGGCAGAGGTGACATTTGAAGAGTGGTATGAGGGAATGAATGTGGATGTTTTCTGGATTTGACTGGGATTCCCCACTCCATATACAAGAGATGGCAGAAGAGAAATCATCACTGATAATCAGTGCTAATTCAGTCACATGATAACATTAGTAGTCAGATGTTAGGAGCAGCTGGTGTGAAAAGCATACGATAAACAATTGGGGTAGTGGAAGATAGGGAATTATGACTGAGTTACCCTATTTTCTTGCATGCCACATACTCCCAAATATAATACACACCTTGTTTGTGAAAAGCAGAATGAGGAAGAAAAAAATTGTCCAGACACTTACGGTTCTGTAGACTAGAGACAGAGCCTGATCTGCCGCTGACTCATCCTTTCTCCTGCATAACTAAAACTGAAACCCTGGCTTTTGCTGAAGACTGGTCTTCATGGATATATATCTATGATTTTGAAAAGAGCTAAGTAAGAAGTCTGTGCTAAACAGCTAGAGAGTCTAAGCTAAAAAGCTAAAGAGGTTGTAGAATAGACCAGGAGCAGCTAGCAGACAGCAAAATTATGTGTTGTATGTGAGAAAATATGGTAAAAGGTCAGTGATAGATTAATGACTCAAGAATATGATATATGCAGCTTCTCTTTGGACTTAGGGGAGTCAAAGCAAGGTCTGAATGTAAGGCAAATAAGGCTTTCTTAATGCTGCTAGGTTCCTGTCCCCGATAAATTTGGGGCCTCTGTGAAGAGAATTTGACCTGGGTCATAATTCTGCACATGATGAAAGAGTGGCTGCATAGCAAGTTGGGAGCAGCAGAAAAGTTAGATGTGGGGTGAACTACAAAGGAACGTTGTAGACCAGACTGCAGTACAAATTGAGATCTTGTATGAATCTATCTATACACCATACTCCTAGCAGTGATGCCCATAAACACTCTGACCTGCACTAAGCAGGTTGCCTCTTAAACCAGAAGTGATGAGCTATCACTCGCCAATGCTGTGTGGAGGTGTGTGCGTTGCATCCAGTTCAGTAGGCAGCCTAACCAGAGCAGTGCTTGAGGGCACAACTGCCAGGAATGGTAACTTCATCATGTAGACTCAGCATATGTGGAAATTGATATGATTGTCTAACATGACAGCTGGATTCAGGTCTGTGAACATTCAGAGGAGAAGCGACAGAGTGAGCAAGAAACCAATACAGGGGAATCTGTCAGACATGCCACTCAATGATCCTGGCTTGAAAACCCACTCCTTTTTGTTTTTAACCAATTACTAGAATGGCAAAGACATCCCAAACCTGAGGCTTGAAGACATTAATCTGTGGGATTAATCACTAGTCTAGTTTTTCTTTGAACTATTAAAGACATTATTTGATTTTTTTTTTGATTTTTTTTTTTTTTTTTTTTTTTTTTTTTACCAGCCTTTTCAAATGCAGTTGTACTTTACCCAGATGTCTGAATGTTTTTACACAGGACTAGTGCTTACAGCAGGGGTGGGCAATTATTTGGGCTGGAGGGCCACTTAAGAAGTCTAAATTACCTTTTGTGAGCCGGTGGGGCGGGGGACAGGCTGATGGCTCGGCCAGCGGGGGAAGGATGGGGGTGCTGATCCAGCTCAGCACAGTGGGGGGATGAAGAGGGGGCAATTGATCCTATTTGGCCCCAGCCTGCCTGCCCTGCACCCCCCACGAGGGGCACCAGATGGAGTGGGTGGGGGAGACCAGCTCAGGTCCCCCATGGGCGGGGCGTGCTTGGCCAGGCTGATGGGATGGGTTTCTGGGTGGGTGGGGAATGGGTTGGGCAGGGGTAGGATTGAGGGATGGGTTGGCTTGGGGTTATGGGGCAGTAACAGCATAGGGCCAGCACCCACAGCAAAGCCGCGATCCACCACCCACACGTCCCTGAGGTGGGTGTTGGTTCCAAGGGCAGGGACATGTAGGGAATGAATCACAGCTCTGCCCCAGGCCCCAGGCTCACACTGTCACCATCCCACAATCCTGGCCCTGGCCCCTGCCTACCCATCCCTCTCCCAGATGCTGCTCCCCACCTGCCTGCAGCCCCATCCCATCCACTTGGCAAAGTGCACCCTGCCCGTGGGGGTTCCAGGTCAGTTTCCATGGAGACCCTGCCCACCTTGTTCCATCCAGTGCCCCTGGTTGCAGGGTGGACTGGCAGTGGCAACTGGGCATAGCAAGCCACTGCTGCAGGGGCTGCCAGGAAACCAAGTCTGGCCACCCCTACTCTTGCCCCACTGACCCGCTGTCCACCCAGGGGTGGTGGAGCTGGCTGCATGTACCATGGCTCAAGTTGCTCCCTGTGCCTGGGCTGGCTGGGGCTGAGGGACCTGCTGCTGGCCACACAGACTCCCTTGGTGGGCTGGATCTGGCCGACCTCTGGCTTACAGAGTATGGTGGCTTATGTGCCTCTAGCGCTTGTCTCAGGCTAACAGCAAATTTGGGCCTTTGGTAATCTAATGTACCATGGCACAAACCAGCTATAGGAAGTGGTTCAAAAGAGGTGGCTGAAGCAAAAGTGAGCCAAGATTATGTGCCTGAGATGTAAGACAGCTGAGTGTTTCTACTATAAACATGTGCATTATTCTTCTAGACCGGGGTTTCAAACTCATCTGACCCTGTGGGCCAAATGAGTCTCTGGGCTGGTCTGCAGGATGGCTTGGGTTGTGCCAAAGCCAGGGTTCAGGGTCAGTCTGGCAGAGCACTGTGTGCGGTGTGTGCCCTGTTCTGGCCCCATGTGCCACAGGCAGTGCCCACTGCCTCTGCTCTGGAGACTGCACTGCAGGTGGTATGTGGGCTGGACCTGGTGCTATAAGCAGTGCCTGCGGTCCAGGGGCCTGGCATGGGGCATGTGCTGGATGTGGTGTCCTGCTGGACTGGAGCCAGTGCACTGGGTCAGTCTGGCAGGGTGCCACAGGTAGCCTGTGCTGAGCTCCTCCATGTTGTGAACAGCACCTGTGGTGCAGCGTCCAGCCTGTGCTTCAGACCAGCTCAGCATGCTGCATGTGGCCTTGGTCTAAGACCCACAGATCTGATCGTATGGCTCCATGGGCTAAGCCTCTGTGCTGTATGTTTGACACCTCTGTTCTAGCCCTCTGGTTCTCAACCTTTTTTGTACCAGGACCCATTTGTAAACATTGATGGCCAGTCCCAACCCAGTGCCCCTCACTCTTGACCTGCTTCCCCCCACCCCCAGGCCCCATCCCCTAGTGTGTGAGGCAATGGGTGGGCATGTGGGGTATGGGGGACTCCAAGCAGCTCCTTGCAGGCTGGAACTCTGCCACCTGCAAGGGAAAAGCCACAATTTCCCACGTTTTTTCTTTAAAGGAGAATCCATTTTTAAAGTTCATTTGTGACTCTTTAATATACTCTTGCGACACTTTTGGGTCGCAACTCACGGGTTGAGAAACACTATTCTAGACAACGAATTTTCTAGGACATTTTTACCTCTCTTTATATCCACAAGGTGGCAGCACTTATTCTGCTTTCAGGAGAGAGTGTAGCTATTTTTGTGTTTCATATATTTTAATGTAGCTAGCTTCAGTTAAACACTTTCTTCAAAAGGATTAAAATCCAGAAAGTGATGAGGACTTATGCTATAGAGGTAGATCCTTTAGTCTGATAAACAAAGTGAGTCATTAAAGTGCTTTCCGTAAACAACTCCTGTATTGCAGCATTTGAAATTCACAACAGACTCTTCTAAGAATAAAGACTTTTCATTTGGGATTCCTGGCAGGCCTCGGCTGCATTCATTCTGCCACCAGTGCTGAGAGATTTGGGGGCAATGTTGTGTTACAATGTTAGGTGTCATATGCTTGGATGCACATTTGAAATCAGTGTATCAAGCACCTATGTAGTTCAGTGGTGTTTTAGACCAGTGCTGCTCTTTAATTCCTTAGTCACTATCAACTTAGGAATTGTACTTTATTAATGTCTGTTAGCAGTTCCAAGCTTCATTTAACATATCTGAGCATTTTAAAAAGCAAAATACTTAGTGACAGCACAATTACATCTGTCTTTCAAAGTGCGTAAGCTTTTCCTTGTGCAGGAAGGGGGGAATATTTTTAAGTAGAAATTTCCACTCTGAAACCTTATTTAACAGCTGTAAACCTGTCACTTTTAGCCTCATAATGCTATTCTTACACTCCAAGACTTGTCACATTGTAAAGGGTGAATGGAAAATCCCTAATTTTTCCAACTTGTCCTTAGGCTTTATGGGAATATAGCCATGTAACATTATTTGCCAAAGCTTCCACCAGAAGAAGAAAATCCATAACTGACAGTTGATAATACAGATATTTAGGGGTTGAGGGAGTTACTTTAGTATTTTAGCTACCCTAGTAGTTATTGCTAGTAGTGATTCTTTTAAAATATTGGTATTGTATTCAATGCAGTTTGACAATGTTTGGATGTCAACTATGAGACACTGGACTTTTGTAGCTTAATGGGGTTTATGGTGTAGTACTCGGTTCTTCCAGCTTCCTTATTTATTGTTCCCTTTTTATTGCTCTTGAGGATAGCCACCTTCTCTCTGTTTGCAACTCAATACCAGACTGATTCTAGCTGTGTTCAAGACCCAGATGTTATCTTAAGCTACCTTGTTAGCCCAGCTAATGATTCTCTGCTTGAGACTAGAAATCTTCATCAGCTAGTACTTTTCCTGCAAAAGGCTAGTGTTTATCTGCTCCTATTGCTACAGTGGAAAGCTAGAACTGCTTGTTATCCTCCTTTTTCCAACCTCAGCCACATGAAATTAAGGCATACAAGATTATTATTGTTAGTCACAAGGTGGGAGTCCTATTTAATGAAGTGTAGCTATCCCAGAGGAAAGAGGAAGTGAATGTTTAAGTTTCCTAAATATATAGTCCAAGTGATGTTGACTTTTGGGCAGTGGAAAGAAGTGTCTTGGTGGTAATAATGCTTGGTAATTCTTTCCCAAGGTCTCAAAAGCACTTGTGAGACCAGCTGACTTTCTCGATCCCAGCACCTTTCTGGCAGAAGAACTAACGTATTTTAGTACATACATTATATCCCTAAATGAGATACACACCTTGCTTTTCAAAGGGAGAAAGAAGGAAAAAAGATCTTTCCATGAAAATACTGGTAACTAAATAGCAGCTTCTGCAGCAGAAGCTCTGCTGCGGAGGTTGGGAGTAGGAAGATACAATGTCCATAGTAGGCAGCTAGGGAGTCCCATGTGCAACACTACAACTTTATTTTTGCTCCCTGGCAGAGGTAGAAACTACTATTATTTTATTTCTACACTAATAATGCATGTCCCAAATCCTAATAGTGGAATTTTGGGGGAAAGTTATATGTTGTACGTGAGAAAAATGTAATTATGAAGTAGAAACAAGGATTGAAGCAGAATTGTAAAAAAAAAAAAAAAAAAAAAAAAAAAAAAAAAAAGAAGAAAAGGGAGATCAGCAAGGCATGGAGACAATTACCAACAATTGAACTGTTCTTTGAGGGCTTTTCTATAAATAGTCCCCTCAGAGTGTGCACATATCCCTTGCACCAGAGTTCAGATGCCCATGTGCAGAAGTTTCTTTATGGAGGCACATTGTCACAGGAATGTCCTTGTTCCTCCCAAACAAGGGCAGCAAAGGCAAGGGAGAGCTCCACTACCCTTAATTCCCTCTTAGCTTCTAAGACTAGAAGATGGAACTTGTAGCTCTTCTCTCAATACAATTTTTCCATCCTTTGTTAGTTATCTGGCTTTGGTTTACTTGGTTACTGTTCTTTTGTTCTCTTGAGAGAATGAAAAAATCATCTATGCCAATAAGACTTACTCATATTGGGTCCAGCTCTTATGGCTTAACACAAATCTCTGGAATTTATAAACTATTCTTCATGTAAGGAAAAAAATGGGGCTTAATGGTGGATGTACAAGGTGCTTATTGTGACTTGAGAGAGGACATGCATCTGACAGATGTGCTATTTATAAATTACTCCCACAAAGAACTCAAAAAGCAATAGAGACATGCCTGGAATTGTTTCCTCTAGAGAGGTGAATGTGTTTCTCTTTAGCACTGAAAGCCTTGAGTCACTCCTAAAAAATGTTGGTGAAGACTATTCCTGATAACTTGAATGAGGAGTCCTTTTCCAAACTGACAAAATTCCACAGAAATATAGATAGAGGAATTTTAAGTCTCTCTTTTCTTAAATGGTAGTGCATACAGATTTTCAAGCATTTCTCAATACTACATCTGCAGCATCCAAACATCAGACAGTCTTTGTTATCATAGGACCATAGAAAAATAGGGCTGGAAAGGACCTTACCTGGTTATCAGGTCCAGCTCTCTGCTCAAGGCAGGACCATCCTTGACTAAGCTACCCCAGCCAAATGTCTGTCCAATTTGCTCTTGAACATCTTCAGGAATAGATATTCCATAACTTCTGTAGGTAACCAGTACCAGTGCTTTACCACCCCATAGTAAGAAAGTTCCTCTTGATTTCTAGCTTAAATTTCCTCTGCTGCAGCTTGAGGCCATTGTTCCAAGTCCTGTCCTCTATAGCCACAGAAAAAAGCTCATCTCCATCCTCTCTGTAATCATACTTCAGCTATGTGAAGACTGTTATCATATCCATCCTCAATTTTCTCTTCTCCAGACTAAAGAACCCTAGCTCTTTTACCATTTCCTCATAAGGTATGCTTTCCAGGCCCATATTTTTTGTCAATCTGTGCTAGGCTTTTTCCATTCTGTCCACATCCTTTTTTTAAGTACTTGGCCCAAAACTGGAAGGAGTACTCTAGGTGAAGCTACATCACTGCTGAATTGAGTGGAAGAATAGTTTCTCTTGATTTGCAAGCAACATTCTAATTAATACAACTGAGTGTAGTGTTGGCCTTTTTTGCAATAAGATCAGTGTCCACTCATATTCTGCTTATGATCTACTGTAACCCTCAGGTCCTTCTTTGCATTACTGCAACCTAGCCAGTCATTTTCCAGTCTGTATTTGTGCATTCAGTTATTCTGTGCCAAGAGCAGGACTTTGCAATTGTCCTTGCTGAATTTCCTTTGGTTGATTGTGGGCCATTTTTACAGTCTATCCAGGTCATTCTGGATCTTAGCCCTGGATCCAGAGTGTTTACAACTCCACCCTACTTGGTGTCATTCACAAATTTACTAAGCGTGCATTCAATCCCATTGCCCAAATAATTAATGAAGATGCATCCCTGGGGAAGCCCAGTTCATACCTCCTCCCAAATAGACATTGAACCACTGATTATTATTTGTTGAGCATGATGATCCAGATATGTATCCACCTTACAGTACTTTTAACTTGTCTGTATTCCTTAGCTTATTACTCAGAATGTTGAGAGAGAGAGTGTCAAAAGCCTTGCTAAAAAAAAAAGTTTATCACATCTACTGTCCTCGTCCCATTCATAGAACTTGTCACCTTATCCTGGAAGGAAATCAGTTTGGTCATGTATGACTTGCTCTTGGTAAATCAATGTTGGTTGTTCCTAATCATCTTGTTCTTCTCTAGATGCTTCACAGTAGATTCCTTGAGGATCTGCTCCATGATCTTTCCAAATATTACGGTCTGGCTGACTCATCTGTAATTCCTTGGATTCTCCTTTTTTTTCCTTTCTTAAACATGGACACTATATTTGCCCTTTTCCAACCTCCACAAGTTTTAGAAGAGGATAGCCAATGGCTCTGAAATTATGTCAGCCAATTCCTTCAGTATCACAGGGTGCATCTATCCAACCCTACTGACGTGAAGGCATCTAGCTTCTCAAAGTAACCCCTAATATGTTCAGCTGTTACTCTAGGCTGTTTGACTCCTTTTCTGTCTGCTGCCAACTCTGCTCATCATCTGTGAAGACACCCTTTCCTTTTTTCATCAGGTAGATCTCATTTCTTTCCTGTAGTTCATCATCTTTGAACACTACCCCATGCCAAAGCCTGCTGGCAACACTATTCCAGCATCTGCTCCTAGTCAGGCCTTTACCTTTGACTGGAATGATTGATAAGAACACCACCTGGGCCTCTGTCCCTTTCACCCTTGCACCCAGAGCCACATAACCACTCTTGATCTGCTCTAGATTGCCCCTGGCTCTCTGTGGCAGATATGTGCTCCTGGCAGGCAGCATACCTCCTGAGCCAACAATTCAGGCCACCAGATGGATACTTCCATGCCCAGAAAGATGGAGTTGCCAACTACTATTACCTGTCATTTTCTTTTGGCGGCAGTGGTCTTGATCCTTCCACCCCTAGGGGTGCATGACATGACCATCTGAGTCATCTTTGTCATCCAATGCCTTCTTTGGGTTTCCCTCTTCTGTGCTGCGCGATGTCTCTTTGTGCACTGAGATGATGAGTGCCTCATTCTCACAGATGCCTCTGAGTTTATGCCTCTGCTGCTGCAGCTCCCTTACCTGATTACTGAGAGAATCCTCCTCACTCTGCAAACACCCCCTACATGGCTGTCTGTGCCAGGGTCATGCAGATTGCAGTCAGACCAGAACCTAGGTGGAAGCCTCATTGGTCAGTTTCCATGCCTGGGCAGAGTCTGCACAGGTAAAGGCAGAGGAAGAGCTGGGAATGGCAAGAGCTGTCATTGCAGTGTTTTCCATCTATTGATTCCCCTGCTAGATAATTCTTTATACTCTTCTGGTACTTCCTGAGAAATTTTCTCTTCCTCTTTTACCTGCTCTCCTACTCAAAAATCTTACAATGAAGGAAGGGTAAGAAAACTCCCTAGTGAACTCCCCACTTGAATTCATTCAAACTCCCCTGTCTGCTGGCATATTAGTTTGTCCTGGTGTTGCTGGCTCCTGTGTGTCCTGAAGATCATCTGTAGATCCTTTGTTTGTCATACAGACTCCTTGAAGAATTGCAGCTTACTGTACATTTTTTTTTCCATCTTTAAGAGTGTGAATTCCTTAAAGTGAAGTAGGGGGTGCACACGGGTGCACATGCACCCCCGACACATGGCGGTGCACCCCCTGCAAAAATGCACTGCCAACACTGTTGGCGGTGCCTGCAGGAAGTCCCTGATTGCCCCTGGCTGCTGCTGCCACTGCCGGCAGCACCTGCGGGTGGTCACCGACCCATGATTGGCGCTCATCACCCCCTCCACCCTCTGCCGCTGACAGTGCTGGTGGCGTCTGCAGGAGCTTCCTGGTCACTGCTGCTGGACTCCCACCACTGGGCTTTGGCCAGCACAGCTGAGCCCCCCCAGCCTCCGGGGGCACCCACCATTCATGAAGTGTAGATTGGGGCCTTACTGTCTCTAAAAGATTCTTGAATGATGTTGAGGTTTCCAGGCGTCTACTTTTGTTTCAAAAAGAAAACAATTTAGGCTTTAACTCTTATCAGAGATGTTCTTGCTGTAGGCAGTACAGACCACTTGAACTTCTCCAAGTGTGTCAAAAGTTCCAAAGGAGAAAAATCTCTGCCTCAGCTACTGCTCTGTCTTATGTGGCCTCATCTGTGTCATTTGACTCCTTGGCCAATACAAATAATCTATACAATATTATAGATCTGTAGCGCTCATCCTCTTTCCCCATTGGGCTCAGATGGGCAGTGCCTGGTCTATCTGTAGGCCAGATCCAGCTGGTGATCCAATCCAGTGCCTGGGGCAGGTGTGGCAGACACCATCCTCCCACTTGGCGGGGTTGAAGGAAAGCCCAGTTCCAAACTGGCTCCATGGAAGAAGGCAAAGTGGCTTAGCCCTGTGGGGAGGGAAGGGAATGTGGTCTGACTCCAACCAGTTGTGTGGGATTGGGGTTTGGGAATTTGGCAGGGGGGAGGGGGTAGCCATATTAATTGCCACTGCTCTTGACCCTTATTTATTTCCTGACCCTTGGGGAGCTCTGTGGGTCAGGGCTGCATTTGGCCTGCAGGATGGAGGTTGAGCACCCCTGGTATAGATACTAATGGTATTACAAATAATAGAAAATAATGGTATACATTAATCTAAATAATTACTGTATCTATTGTATATACTATCTATCTAAGTAATAGATAGTAATGGTGTATAAATAATCTAAGCACTAGAGCAGTAGAAATGCCTTAAAAACATAATGTGAAGGGTTTTCACTTTCTAAATCCCCAGAAAAATGTGGGATGGTGCCCTGCGGTGAATGAGTTAGCTGAATACCTTCCTCTGGAGGTTCAAGTTCAGGATGGTAACTGGCCTAAATAACTTTGTATTTAGTTCCAAAGGAAAGTTAAAATAAATGAAAATTTGAGCAAATGATTTAACATAGAAACCATTATCACACAAGGATACCTTCTGCTGTCTCATGTTTGGTGTTACCATTGACTTCATTATGAATAAAAAGCATATGTAGTGTTACCATGAACTTGGACCATTTGGCTTTTTTTATTAAAGAGATGAGACTACAGCCTGTTTGATCAGGATTTTTATTTTTCAAGTTTATAGACAGAATTAAGGTACAGTTATAATGATAATCATTGCACTTCCTGATGACCATCCATTCTCCTTTAGCATGTACTGTATTACTATCCCCCAAGTCAGATTACTAACTCCTTTCCTGCTGGGAAGAAAAATCAGGCTGTGACCCTTTGGCCTCATTTACTCTCTACTATCAAAAATGGCAGAAAGCATAAAGAACTTCCTACTACATGTCAGCTGCCCAAGGAACCAGTTAGGTTATATCTATCACAGATGCTTGGTATGTTGGCTTCTGACAAGAGAAGCTACAGAGGCCTGCAGTCTGATCTTTTGTTATTTACATCCAAAAGCCCAAGAATAAGCACTAATTCCAAAGTCTGTCTGACTATCCACAACACTGTAACGGATATTTTTATATATACCAGGTGGAGAGACGTAGGAGGGAGAAGGAAAATGGCTTACTCACTTGAATTTGCTGAGTTCTAATTTTTCAGTCCAGTCTACATCCAGCAATACATGGCTTTCTAACAGCCATTCTTTAATTTGGTTTATTTAAATGTCTTTGTTCCACTGAAACTTTAGAAAAACTTTTTCAGTCAGGTTTCTATGGACTTTGGAAAGTGTCAGTTAAAGGGGTTTATGTCTTCACAAAAATTATAATTAGGAAAGGGAGGATTTCTTATCTCCTTCCTTCACCATCTGGGAATGCTGCTTTGCCTTTGTGTTCTTTTATCGTACTTTAAGGTCTTACCTGGTGAGGCTTCTCTGTTTTTACAATATATCTAACCAACTTGCCACAAGTTCTATTTGCCATCTATTCTAGCAAAACTATGCCCGATACATTTGGTTACATCAGTTATAACTACTAACATTTTAAAACTAGAGACATGATATAGTACAGGGGTAGGCAACCTGCTGCACACATAGCAGAGCATGACATGCAAAGGCATTTTGCTTGGCACATGTGCCTCTGTAGATGGCAGAGGAGCTGTGGGGGGGCCCAATTCTTGTTGTGGCAGCACAGTCCTGGCCCCTTTCCCACTGCCTGCCTTGAGCTGCATGTACCCCTGCTGCCAGTAATGAGCTGGATCAGGGCTCTGTGGACCTTGGGGTAACTGCTTGCAGCCTCCCTGCTGCCAGCTGCAAGCAGCCCAGCCTCATTAGCATATGGCAGGGGCCTGCCTAGAACTTGGGCTGGCTGTGGCAGGCAGCTGGGAGGCTGCAAGTGGCTGTACTGGAGCCTGTGGAGTCCTGGCCTAGCTCATTGCTGACAGTGAGTGCATGCGTGTCTCGGGTCAGATGGCGGGGAAAGGGCTGGTGTGGTACTGCCAGAACAAGGATTGGGCCCCTCACAGTTCCTTTGCCATCTGCCCCTGGCATGCCAACATCTTCCAAGTGGAAGTTGGAGTGTTTTTGGCACTGCCCAAAAAAGTTGTTGACCCTTTTTCATATAATGTCTCTTTTCAGGCCTTTGCTCTATTTAATTTGATCACATTTCTGATTTAGCTGAAAGTGTTGATTGTTTATCAGGTTGGTGGTAACATCTGCAAAAGCTCACTCTGTAGTCACTCAAAGACAAGCTTTAGAGCCTTCTGCTTTAGCTACAATTCTGCAGCTCACTGGCAACAATGGGTACAAGAAAGACATTGCATTGCTTAACAACAATATATTAGACTATTTAGATTCCTCTCGCATCTTTTGTTTGGTATTGCCCTTGACTTCATTATGTAAAAGTGTGTGCACAGATACCACAAAGACATCACATTGCTTCACTTCAGTATAATAGATTATTTGGATTTCACTGACATCTTTCATTTTATAAGCGATGATTCAGCCAGCAAACAAACAAAAGATCAAAGATTATCTAGCATCGTAAAAATAAGGATAGTAATGTAAAAAACATCTAATAATGTTGGCGGACGCCAACATCTTAAGGGATAGCCAGCACGGGTTTCTCGCGGGTAGGTCTTCCTTGACCAATCTCATTTCCTTCTATGATCAGGTGACCTATCACCTGGACAAAGGAGAAGAGATTGATGTCATATATCTTGACTTCAAAAAAGCCTTCGATCTGGCTTCCCATGATCACCTCTTGGTGAAACTGGCCAATTGTCGCCTTGGGTCCACCACGATCCACTGGCTGGAAAATTGGCTCTGTGGTCAGACCCAGAGGGTAGTAAGTCAGAAGCAGACTGGCCAAGTTCGCTGATGACACTAAACTTTGGGGCAAAGCATCCACACCAGAAGACAGGCGGGCGATCCAGACTGACGTGGACAGGCTCAGCAAGTGGGCGGACAAGAATCTGATGGTGTTCAACGCCGATAAATGCAAGGTTTTTCACCTTGGGAAGAAAAACCCGCAGCATCCTTATAGGCTCGGCAGTGCTACGCTGGCTAGCACTATGGAAGAAAGAGACTTGGGGGTCATCATTGGCCACAAGATGAACATGAGCCTGCAATGCGATGCTGCAGCTAGTAAAGCGACCAAAACACTGGCTTGCATCCATAGATGCTTATCAAGCAAATCCCGGGACGTCATTCTCCCCTGTACTCGGCCTTGGTGAGGCCACAGCTGGAGTACTGCATCCAGTTTTGGGCTCCACAATTCAAAAAGGATGTGGAGAAGCTTGAGAGAGTCCAGAGAAGAGCCACGTGCATGATCAGAGGTCAGGGAAGCAGACCCTACGATGACAGGCTGAGAGCCATGGGGCTCTTTAGCCTGGAAAAGCGCAGGCTCAGGGGTGATGTGATGGCCACCTACAAGTTTATCAGGGGTGACCACCAGTATCTGGGGGAACGTTTGTTCACCAGAGCGCCCCAAGGGATGATGACTAGGTTGATCAGTCATAAACTACTACAAGACCGTTTCAGGCTGGACATAAGGAAGAATTTCTTTACTGTCCGATCCCCCAAGGTCTGGAACAGCCTGCCACTGGACGTGGTTCAAGCACCTACATTGAACACCTTCAAGAGCAAACTGGATGCTCATCTTGCTGGGATCCTATGACCCCAGCTGACTTCCTGCCCTTTGGGCAGGGGGCTGGACTTGATGATCTTCCAAGGTCCCTTCCAGCCCTAATGTCTATGAAATCTATGAAATAAGAACCCGAGTAACTCTCAACTATACTATACTATTAGAAAGGAGCACATGACACGAGTTAGAGGCAGGGCATTTTGGGACGTTGACAAGGAAATGTTGACATGAATTGGCAAAATGGTGATTTACATACCTCAGCTTAAAGTGGAATGGGTTATTGAAGACCTCGGAGTGGGGGAAGGGTGTGGACTAGATCAGAGGGGGCCAACCTTTTTGGTGGCTCTGCTATGAATTAGTCCTGTATCCTCCTCAAGTGCCACTCCAGTCCCCTTTCTCTGCCCCATCTCCTGCTTTGCTTTCTGCTCTCTGCCTGATCTTCTGCTCTGCTTTCTGCTTCCTGTCCTGCTTTGCTGCTTTGCTGCCTGTCCCCTCCCTACTGTTCTGCCCGTGGTGGACTCCATTTCCCAGCAGTCCCCGCCTGCATTGCTGCAGCTGGTTTCTATGGAGACCCCAGCAGCAGTAGGGCCAGGGTTTCCAAGGAGACCGACCCCAGCAGTGCTAGGAGGGTGCACAGCCTGGTTGCATGTAGTATCAGACTTAACTGATTTGGGTCAAACCAGTTTATGCAATGTCCCAGACCCCTTTCTGGTTTAAGTTAAACCAGAGTCCCCCAGAATCCCAGATGCTTTGCAGCCCTGGGCTGTCTGCTCCAGAGCAGGACAGGCCCTGTCCCTCTTCTACCTAGCCAGAGCTCTGGCAGAGACTACAAGCACAGCAGGATCTGCCTTGCTTCCCCCTGCTCCACCCCCACCGCACTGCTCACTGCTCAAGCAGGGATCCCTCCATTCCTCACTCCAATCTCCTACCACATGGACCCCAGCCCCACGGACCCTAGGCATGTTGTATGCTTGCTAATGCTGAGAGGTACCTGTGTGTGTCTCCAATTTCACTGGAAAAGGCAGACAGAACTGCTTAGGGCTTTTTGGAGCTAATCAACAGGTCATTTGGCCCCTCCCTTCCTTCCTTGGAAAAAGCTGTTTAAGAAGTGCTTGAACTAATGAGAGGTTTTTGTTTTGTTGATGGGCTGACAATCACTGTGTTATCAGCCCCCTGCTGGCTCCCTCACCTGTCAGGTTTGCACACAGTATGAAGAATCAGGGAGAGGGAGATTGAAAACCTCTGTATCATCTACAGATTCATGCATTGCACACCCTGCCTTTGCTTCAGAGTGCTAGTCTGGGGCTGGCAACACTCCTGCCCCTTGAGTAGCGAGCAGGGAAAAGCCTGGGACTGTGCAGGCAGAGTGGGGGTTTAAACCCTCCCTAGTCAGAGTGTCCTGCCAGGGCCTGGCCATGCCCCCCCTCAGCTCAGCATTGTGAAGGGAAGGGAGGGCTGTTCAAGCACCCCCTGGCTTCTAGCCTGAGCCACTGCAGGCATGTGCCTGCATTTCTTTAGTCCAGAGGGAATGTCTGTAAAGTTGGAAACTGGTTCAGCCTAGACAGGTCAGACTAACCTGCAAAGATCAAATCAATTCAGGCTCAGGCTTTTTGAATGTCTTTCCCTAGCCAAACAGTGGACCAAGGCTGATGGTTTGGCCAGAAGGAAAGGGGCCAAGGCTGAAACAGCTGAAGTCCTGGCAAGTACTCAGAAGCTTGTGGGAGCACTCCCTTAAAGGTCTATGCCTTATGACCAACACTTCTACAATTAATATCACTGAGTTTTGTTTCCCCTTAAAGGGGAAGCACTTGAGGGAGAGAACAGGTCCCAGGTAGGAGGCTGGCTTGACCATGCAGGCAAGATGACCAGCAAGGTTACTCCTGGAACCAGGGACTGCCTCCCCCAAAATCAAGCAAAATAACATTGAAGTCGGTGCAGGTGAGAGACTGGAGGTGAGGTGTGACCAGGAAAGAGCAGGTGGTTTGGAGCAAAGGCGAGGGGAGTAGGTGCTGCAGTGGCATCCCCTCTCCTGCCCTACCATTGGTACCGCAATCACTGTGAAAGGATCTATACTTACAAGCAGTCAATGAAGAAACAGTTGTCTGAAAGAAACATGATTATAATAAGATGATTATCCTGCTGTCATGGAGTTATGTATTAGTAGTACTTGATATGGTGAAGGAGATGAGGGTGGGATTGCCTCACCTTTTATGCACTTAGACCACCAAAGCTCAGGTATTTTGGCTGAACAATCTGAATTTAAGAGTCACAAACCTATGGGGTTTGTAGAGGTTATACAGGGGTTTTTTTTAGTTTGTCTTACTGATATGATGTGTGTAGCCGCTACATATAGGTAACATCAAGGTGCATTTAGCCTTGTCTTCCTTATACATTGTGGTATTTGATATTAAATGTGCTGCTTATGTTATAACAGGTCCAGGATTCCACAATATGATAACAACTTTCACGTTGCCCTCCTGCTAGCTAACACAAACCCAGACATAGTGGGGCTCACTGAAACTTGGTGGGATCCAATGCATGACTGGGTGGTAAACATCAAGGACAATGCATAGGCGGGATAGAACAGGGAGGAAAGGTGAGGGTGTGGTGCTCTACGTCAAAGAGCAATACACATCCTCTGCAAACAGCACTAGGTCTGAGGTAGGGCAGACAGAGGTGCTCTGGATCAGAATACAAGGGGTTCAGGGAGAAAGAGACCTAATGGTGGGGGTCTACTATATATCACCTAGCTAGGAAGAAGAGGTGGACCGGGAATTCTCAGGTCAGCTCCCAGAGGCAGTTAAGTCAAGGGATGTGGTCATCATGTGTGACCTAAACTACCCGGACATCTGCTGGGAAGAGCAGTCAGCCAGGTCTGACTGCTCACGTAGGTTCCTAGCTGAGTTACAGAACCTCCACCTAACCCAGGAGGTGCACAGTCCCACTAGGGGAAATGCCTTCTTGGACCTGGTCCTGGCCACAGGTGATGACCTGGGGAGGGGACTATGGGTGCTCGACCACCTGGGTGATAGCGACCATCGCCTACTGGAATTTACCATCCAGCATAGGATGTCAAAGGCCTGCAGCAAGGCAGCATCCCTGGACTTCAAGAGGGCAGATTTCAATGAGGTAAGAAGACTAGTTGGGGAGGCACTGAGGTCCCAGAGGGGAGGGGATTTGGGAGTCCAAGAAGAGTGATCGATCCTTAAGGAGATGGTCCTCCAAGCCCAAAGCATAACAATCTCCATGCGGATCAAAGGGGGCAAGAGTGCTCAAAAGCCCCCATGGCTCACCAAAAGCATCCACGAATGCCTCAAAGCCAAAAAGGAGGCATACACCCAATGGAAGGGAGGGGCCATCACCAAGGAGGATTATACCTCCTTGGCTCGAGATTATAGTGGTGCTATTAAGAAGGCTAAGGCAGAGATGGAACTGGGACTAGCAACCCGGATCAAAGATAACAAGAAGTCCTTTTTTAAATATATAGGGGGTAAAAAGAAGGTGCCAAATAATGCAGGGCCTCTGCAGGACATGCTTGGTAACCTCGTGGTAGCACCAGATGACAAAGCTAGTCTCTTTAACAGATTCTTTGCTTCCATTTTTCTGAGCAGGGACAGGGACATCCCCCCACACTGGGTTCCCAGACGGACCCAGGGGAGGCGCAGCCAGGCCCAGGGTCAGCGAGGACCTAGTCCTCACTACTATCACTACTTCACTGTCAGGATGGCTAGGAGCTGGAACCAACTTCCAAGGAAAGTGATGCTTGCCCCTACCCTGGGGGTCTTCAAAAGGAGGCTAGATAGCCACCTAGCTGGCGTCATTTAACCCCAGCATTCTTTCCTGCCCATGGCAGGGGGTAGGACTAGATGATCTGCTTAGGTGCCTTCTGACCCTACTAACTATGAAACTATGAAGTAGTAAACAATGAGTTTTTTTGACATGCAGGAGGCAAGGGTTTCTAAGGGTGATATCTTTTATTGGACCAACTATGTAGTGGTCCAATAAAAGATATCACCCTAAGAAATCCTTGCTTCTTGCATGATTTCTGGGCCATTGTGGGCACAACATCACTCTTATACTAGCTTTGGCAGGTAGAAAGTGGCTGAAGAGCAGTAATGGCTTGGAACTAGCATTTGACTTGAGTTCTTTAATTGTCTCCTATGAAGACCTACTCTGAAGTACAAGAGCCAGGTAGTTAGTCAAACTATTGGGGTGAAGGACATAACTCCCTCTGTGGGGAAAGTTATCTGAAAGATGGCATCTTTAGGATTAGCAGTCTCCATGTCTGAAAGGATATATGTATTCTGCTCTTAATTAAATTAGGGAACATTAGATCTGAAAAATATACGCCTTTGCGGGGTGAGGAGTGGGGGCCAGAAAGTGATACTGAAAGGGTGCCCCACTCCTTCCTGCCCCCCACCAAGAGAATCCAAGAGGTGACATATGTGAATAAACATGTATACTTAAACCTGCTTTGAGAGCAGGATATTGTCTTCAGTCTTCCTGGGTACAAGGGAGACTGTGGCCCCTCAGCTTGAAGACTGAGTAAAGAAGCTGACAGGAAAACTTGCAGGCAGGAGTCAGAGACAGAAGCTGCTTGTTAACCTGCTGAAGCAGGCTAGAGACTGCATCCTTGGATTTGAAGTGTGGGGTAAGAAAAGGATATTGTTCTGGTATTTTCTTTTGTTGTTTAATCTTATTTCTCTGTTTGTATCCCAACCTATGGTTACTGACTTTCTTATTTTGGTTCTTATCTTATAATTATATCTTTTTTATTAACTTTTTTACTTACTCATTGTCAGTGTTAACTGATTCCGGAGCATTTGACTGTACAGGTTTGTCCATTCTTCAGAAAGGGGGATCCATCTTTTATGAGTGCATGATCAGACAAGGGTGTGCTTCTTCTAGTTGGCAAAATACCCTCTGCTAAGAGCTGGCAAGGCCTGGGTAAGACTGGTAAGGCTGAGGTGCTGCAGGGCGAGGAATTTGCCCCAACACATCTCAACTGGTTCTCAGAGGCCAAGCAGCAGGTGGCAAGGGGAAGTTTGGGGCAGAAAGGCACCAGGAATGTGTTTTAAAAGTGCATCCAGGCCACAGCTGGGGTTGGAGTGCATCACATCAAGTACACTGGGAACAGAAAGCCTGACAATGGACTATAAATGGACAATGCCTCATAGTTATTGTAAGGAAAGTAATCAAATATTGCTTCACAAGCTTAAATGTTGTACTCTTTTGGCTATGATTTAACTAGCAATGCATTTATTGTGGTTGCCATTAAAAAGCTGACACTTACTGAGACATACTAGGCATTATGGTTTTCTATCCTATATAGGGGGAAAACCTGTGGTATCCCAAACTGTTGGCAAACATTTGATTTGGACTCTGAGGGCTCCTTCTAGGCTGGATTCACAGCACTAATGAGTTCAAGAGGGGGTTCAATGGCATTGGTGACAGGGGTCTGCTGGCAGCAGTGGGGCTAAGCAGTGGTGGCACAGATGTTGCTCACCCCCCTGCCACCAATGGTCATGTCCAGTAGGGTCCAGGGACCGTGATTTTTGTGGCAGGTCATGCCACCCACTGGCTCCATCCTCAGCTCCTGGTAGCCCAGCAGGCCAGACACAACTCTCAGTCCTGTTCTATCTTTGACACTCCTGAATTATTGAATTACTAGTTTTATAAAATGAAAACTGTATAACCAATCTGTCCTTCTTTCATTTTCTATCCTAATTTTTAAACTAGACAGATTCTGTGGCTTATTGAATTGGGTGAATTAGTTTAATAACTGAGGGAAACAGAATTTGAGTCTTAAATTTAGGACACCATTGGTTACCACCTGGCTATCCTTTTTTCTACTTTGTGCTGTTCATTTCCCATCTGCCAAGTTTCTTTCACCAGAGCAATCATACTGGAGGAAAACTTGCCTACAAAGTCAGATAAACTGTATGGCCATGTCCACATAAGTGTGGATATTTGGTTCCCCAGGGACAACTAGCTGCAGGATACCTTGTGCTGCTGCTAGTTGTCTCTGGGGAATGCCTGTGCCATGCACCTCTGGGATGCAGCAAGTTACCCCAGGTGGGGAAGAGACAGCTGGGGCCAGCACAGTTGTTGGCCCCAGCAGCCTTAACTGGGGTCATGGGGGGGCCTCCTGCGGCTGCAGCAGCAGTGATCCTGCCACTCAGAGCCTGGCCAGCAGCTGGAATGTGGCTCCAGCTGGCCAGGCTCTAGTTTTGAGCAGTATGTATTGTCCTGGCATATGCTGCTCCACTTTTTTTTTTGTGCAGGTATTTTTTTATGCCTAGTTCAGTACAAGCCCTGTTCTGCACCCATGCAGTGTGTCTAAATTAGGGGTTTTTGCTAACATAACAACATGACTATTTCCTAGTACAGATGGTCCCTAACTTATTGTAAAGCTCTAACTTAATACTTTCATACTTTTTTCCTCTGTATTGTGTTTAATGTTAAACTTCTTTTGCCTGCTTTGTCACAACCTATCATCTTTGTAAGTACTGCCTCTGTGCTTATTTTACCATAGTAATGTAACTCTTTAGCTCAGCATAATCTTGTCACTGTTTCTTAGGACATAGGAAGATAGGCAATGCATGCTTCCTGAGGCTGGGGGGGCACGGCGACCTCCCACAGGTGGTGATGCAGATGTCAGTGGGGACCGTCCATAGGCAGCCATGGCAGTGTTGGCAGTGGCGGGGGGGGGCAATTGCTGACTTGGGGGGCCCGTGGCCAGATGCTGAGTCGAGAAGTGCCGGCGGTATGCCCAGAAGTGCCAGAGGCACGTCTCGGGGGGGGGGGGGCGGGGGGACACCAGCACTCTGCCTGCCCCCCCCCCCATTACCTAAGCCAAGAGCGCTTGTTCTCAGAGAGGACACCAGCGCTCTCAGGGTGTGCATGTGCACCCCTATGCATTGCCTATGCATAGGAAGATAGGACTGGAAGTGACCTCATGAGGTCATCTAGTCCCACCACCTGCTCAAGGCAGGATCACTTCTGACTAAACATCCCAGTCAAGTGTCTGTCTAACCTGTCTGTTGATTGTAGGTGCTATAGAGCTTATGGTCCTTATGGGATGATGTCATCTTCTGTTTCATAGGGGAAAAGGGGTCCTACATTACCCCTTTTTAACTCCTCCAAGTTGAAAATATCTCACCTACCATGACTTTGTTTAATAATGATTTTTATTATTTTCTTTTCTTTTCTGCGATGATGTTCCACACGAGAACAAACAGAAGAGCTATGCTCTCAAAGCATTGGGACACGCAGCTATTGAGAAATATGGGACTCCACCATCTCCGCACCCCTTCCTCACGCCACCTGAACCCAGAGAATCCCTGCAGGGTAGAAGTTAGAGTTCAAGTAAAAACATAAACAAGCAAACATAAAAAGTTCCTTGCCATTTCTGCAGCTTCAACAAACTTCTTATTCCTTTGTAATCTATTTTAATATTGCTTCACCTCATTGCAATTCTTTCTTCTCTATCACAAGGCTGTTAACGTCCCAGCCTTTGGTTCCCCACCTTCTCTCTCTCCCTCACCGGTTCTCAGCCAATATTTTTCAGATCTGCCACACCACTCCATGTCTTAATCTCCCTTGGGCTCCCAGCAAGGTATCCTCAGATGTACCTCGCCCCTCCCCGTCCATCTCCCACTCTCTCTCTTCTAGCTGAGCTTCTCTGGGTGTGTCCAACCCCTCCGTGTCCAGCTGCCCTCCTTCAGCTCCGAGCTCAGGATTTCTAGGTGTGCCCCACTTAATGGTGTCTGGCTATTTCTCCCTGGCTCTAAGCTGGAGATCTCCGGGTGTGTTCCATCCCTCAGCATCCGGCTGTCTCTCCCTGGTTCTGAGTGGAGAGCTCCTCCCGGTGCCGCACTCCTCCACCCCTCTGGAGCTGGAAGTCCCTCCTCCTGAGCTGTGTGGCCCTATCTGGAGCCAACACGTACCCTGGACATGAGGATGCTGGCCATTCCTTTCTTCCTTTGGGGTCAGTATGAAGAGAGAGGGGTTGGTTCCCCAGGAATTCCCCATGACTTGGTCCTCTCTCTCACACTGTCCTTGAAAATGTACATTGATAGAGATTCCACAACTTCTCTAGGTATTGTCCCAATGCTTGATCACTCTCACAAGCACAAAGGTCTTCCTAATATTCCACCTCTGTTGCAGTTTGAGACCATTGCTCCTATTCTAGTCTCCTACAGTCACAGAGAAAATCCCATCTCCATCCTCTCTGGAATGGCCCTTCAAGTATTCCCACCTCACCCCCACCTCTCCCTCATCTTGTATTCTTTTCTCCAGACTAAATAACCAGAGCTCTTTCAGCCTTTCCTCATAAGTTGTGCCTCTTAGATCCCTAATCATTTTTGTTGCTGTCTGCGGCAATCTTTCCAGACTGTCCACATCCTTCTTGAAGAGAGGGGCCCAAAACTGGACACTGTACTCCAGGTGACGCCTATTCTATGCTGAATAGAGTGGAAGAATTACTTCCTTTGATTTGCAAGTGATACTTCTGTTAATACAACACACTATGCTGTTGGGTTGTTTTTTTTGGCAACAAGAGCACGGTGTTGGCTTGTATTCAACATGCAGTCCATTGTAACCCCCTGATCTTTCTCTGAGGTACTAGATTCTAACCAATTATTCCTTAGTCTACGAGCACATCTACATGAGATGCTACATCTCCATAGCAATGTGCTACAGTGACATAGCATCGGCAGGCATAAACCTTGACACCGCAGCTACATCGCTGTAGCAACACACTCTCTCACTATAGCATGTTGCTACAGCAATGTAGCAGCCAAATAAATGTGCGCTGCTGGCACAGCACAGTAATGGCTGTTACTTCACAGTTCTTTACTTCCTTTAGGATGACACAGTAACAACAGCACTGTAAGGGCATGTGTAGATGTGCTCTGTATTTGTGGATGCTTTACACCTTAATTTAAATATTCACATTTAATATTTTTCAATTATTTTAACCTTTTCTTCCTCCACAGATTTAAGACTAGAAAGGACTATTGTGAGCCTCTAGGTTAGCTTCCTACAGAAGACAGCCAATTGAATTTCACTCAGATTTGCCCACATGAAGTCCACAAGCTCTGGCTGACCTACAGCATATTGTCTAAAAGACCTCCAGTCTTGATTTAAACCTTAACCTTGTGCTGCTCTCATTTTCTGGCTTTCTCTTTTATTCACATTACCTCTCCTGCATCTCTTGTCAATTTCTATACTCATTCATACATTTTGAGTCTCTTTAATCTTTAGTTAATTACATTACTGCCTTCCTAATAAAGTCCGGAGAGCTTTTAGTGTACAAAAAGGATTTGGTGTTAATTAGCCTCCATGCATATGTTTAGAGAGAAAATATCCATTATTTTGTGTTGTGGGACTGCAGAACTCCTGAATTTAAGATAAGTTATGTTAAGAATACAGGAAGCTGTTATAAACCACAATCAATTTAAACTTTCATTTTCCATGCTATCTATTATGCTTTTATTATAACATGAAAAATGAGAGCTGGTGCCCTGGTACTGTGACCCTACTTTACAAGAAACTTGCTTTGATTTCTAGTCCAATTTCCTGCTTCTTTTCTTAGTAATACCTGTTGTACCCATCTGCTGAAAGCTTAAAATAAATAAATGAATAAAAAGCTGAAGTGCTATGTTTATATGGATGTAGGTTGTAGCCGTGTTGGTCTAAGGACATAGGCAGACAAGGTTATATAATGTTTATAGCTTCCATTATGGCATGCATATTTTGGACTGGATATACTACTTGTAGAATACATTTACAGGTTTATAAGTAATATTCCATACAAGAGTTTTATGCTCTTTGAATTCTAAAGAGATCAAAGATTATCGGCAAAAAATAATTCTAAAGAAGATCGCTGGTAAAATGTCTCATAAAGGAACCCTATGTTGAAGCTATGCATTTTCTATAGGAAAGCTAGTAGCTGAGTAATTTGCACATGAAAAATAACTCTTGTCATTGTATAAAAAAAAAAGTTATAAATGCTAAACCCTTATTTTGTCATTTGCTCAATTTATATAACCAGCATATGGCAACAGTCCATCTACCACATACTGGCTGTAACTAATTTTAACATTATTATTCATGTTTCCGCCTGTAACAGAAGGAAAGAACTTCTGCTACTGAAATTATATACATTACCCAGTGAGTATTGATATGGAGTGTTTTCCTTTTCAATGTAAATTTTGATTACCATAAAGCCAAAAATTAGAAAACTAGATGCAGTTAAACAACTCAGTAGGGAACTGTTTATAGTGAAATTCCTGAATCATCTCTGTGCCTTTTCTTTGTAGTTATGGTGAAGTTTTGCTCTTTGGTATCAATCCTTTTAGACAGCCCTCCCTCCCCCCAGTGGTGTTGCTGGTGCCCTTCACTCCTGACCTGCAGCTCCCTACTGCTCTCCTGCCCCCTTTCTCCACTGGATGGGTAAGGGCATCCCCCACCCTGCTGCAGTCCCAGCATCTGGACAGCTTCATCCAGTGCTGGCAGGCACCACCCCCCTCACATACCCTGCCATACCCACACACACACACCCATCCCCCCTGGACAATCCCACCACCTTCCCTGGCTGCATGCCAGCCACATGCATGTGTGTACTCAGACTCATGTGATGCCTCCTGCCTCCAATTGCCCTCCCTCTGCTTCCCCCAGCCTCAAGCAGCTCCTTACTAGGGCAAACCAGGGAGTGCTAGGGAAAACTTCAGTGTTGAGCACAGCAAAATCCTGGACATTTGTTGTTAATTTAAAAGACCGCCCAGACGGAGATGGGAGGACCTAAAAAGAGGGCATGCCCGGGAAAACCCAGACACATGGTAATGCTAAGCAAGGCCCCTGTTACTTTGAGAGAGAGAAACAGCAGACTAGAGCTGCATTCTATAGGGGGCCAGCTGAGCTAGGGCTGCCTGCTTTTAATGCAGCTAAGGTGCTAACTGAGACATAGCCATGCAGGGCAGAGCTCCTGGCAGATTGGAAGGATTGTTGCTTGGCTGAGCCAACTGCAGTTGAGGAGAACAGCGAGTGGATGGGCCATACTTCAGGATAAGGAGTACATGACTGGAGCAAGTGGAGCCCAGGGATATATGAGCTCCTGAGCCAGGAAGGCTAGTGGTCTAGGCTGTGCTACACCAAGGAGCTCCTGCACAGAGCTGAGAAGCAGTGGGAAATGTGAGTAGGCCTAGGAGGGCCAGAGCTGAGAGAAGCCAACCAGCCAGCCAGCCAGAGTGGGAACCAGGGGAGAGCCTGGTATAATGTTTTGGGTTTTGATAATTGTGGTGGGTTAGACTCCAGAGGACTGGGTTGTAGCTACAGGAGTGGTAGGAGCCACAGTTGGGGTGTCTGGGAGGTACCCCATGTAGGGTTGCAGCCATGTCAGAGCCTATAAGGATGTGGGATCTAGTGGGTTGTGGAGGCTGAAGCTGAGACAGAGTGAAGGTGAAGGGAGTCCCAATGTGAAAGAGGACTGGGCTAAGGGGCCTGAGTGACTGGAAACTAATACAAGACCAGAGGGTCTGGTGAAGGATAACTGAGTAAAAGGCTGCAAGGCATGGGCACAGCTATAAGGGCCAGCTGGAGGGCAGATTAATGCCTCTAAGGCAATTTAGTGGCTTAAGGCACAGCTGTGACCAGTTGGGTCACAAGTGGAGCCTGTAGGGCAGGACAAATGCCAGCAGAGCACAAAATTTCGGTAGCAGACAAATAATCAGGACTGAGCATCTGGCTAGGTCAATTAAACGCAAGGCTCCAGGACTCAGAGGCAGCGTACCAATCCACATAACATAGGGTACATACAAATGTCACATTTAGATTCACCTAAGTGGGGTTAGGTTGACCTAAATTGCTGAGCTGTATGCATATTCAGGGAGGTTAGATCTGGCAAAAAATACCTATCTGAAATAATTTAGTTCACCCATGTGCAGATCTTACACTTAGATTGACCTAACTTTCTTGTACAGACATTTGGAAAGGTTTGATCAGGCAAAACATGGCCAACCCAATCTACCATTAGTTAGCCTGATTTATGGAGTTCACCTCCTAGGTGAACTTGTGCTTGATCTAACCAGAGCATTCCTGGATGGACAACCCCCACACAGGCCCACCAGCATCCTCCCCTTTCCACGCCCTCCCCCCAAACTTAGATCATGCTCCCAACATGACTCTCAGCAGTGGCAGACATGTGCACATATAAGACCTGATCTACAATCACATGGCTTAAAGTGAGCTGTGTGATTGTAGACTGGGTCCTATACATGTTCAGAGTGTTGTCCCAGGGCTGGAAAAGCCTAGCTGCTTGCCCTGGCCTCAGGGCTGCATTTTTCCAAGCCTTTGCCCTGGCCCTGACTAGACTATCTTTAGCTGTACATGTTCCCTGCCTCCACCTGCCATGGATACCCTCTTGTGCACTCATGAGTCCCCCCTGATCCTGCCAACCCCTCCCCTGTGGATCTCCTAGCCCTCATGATCCTGCTAAACCACCCTCCACCACTCCCCCCCCTCCCCCTCTCATGGACCCAGTAAACCCCCAATCCTGCCCACTCCTTCCCCCACCCGGACTTACTTAGATCAGACTCCTGGCACTAGCGAGCACCTGTACAATCAGCACCTGACTCTGACTGCAAGGGGTGAAAGGTTAGGTCACTATTTATGCAGTGGAGAAAGGCAAGAAAAGAAACCAATCTGACTAAAATGATATATTTTTTCCTGGATAACAGTAAACTGAGAGGAAAGATTTTGCATTACACTTATCGACAACTCCTGTCACTGGAGTGAAGATGTGCCCTCTGGTTGAAGAGGAAGGGGTGTTTTACTGGGAATGTGCTTTTCTATTGTTATAGCATTCTCCTTTGTTATGGAGAAGTGTGTGTGCTTTCACAAAGTGGAAAACTTAGTATGAGAAGATATAAAAAAGCCATTTCTGACATTTCCTAGTTCCCCAGTATATGTCCACTGAGTTAATAAACTGGGAGTGCTGCAGTGCATACACAACCTATGTCTAATATATGGCACTGACACATTTTAACTGTGGCACATGACAAATTTAGTTTCCTTCCAATGACTGCTCAGAAAAATCAGTTGTATGAGCGAAAGGTGAAATTGGTAAAGGCCTATATAACACTATCTAAAAATTCATCTCTGTTCCCCAGTCTTTGTCAGCAGGATTGGGATTGAACAAATGTGCCATGTTCTCTCTTGTCCAAAGCTGTTATTCTTTAAGGAAAACTGTTGTAGATAAATGATATTATGTACAGTTATGTTCCCAATTGCCACAGAGCCTTGACATTTTTACATTCCATGATAATCACCGAAAGTATTCTCAGAATTAACCAAGAGATGAGATGGTGGGTGATGGGAGAAGCAGCAAGTTCCAGGCCATGCTCCTAATTTTAATGTTATGTCCTGTATTACTGTTGTCTGTAACCAGGCACTTTTAGTAGTTAGGCCTGTGATTTGCATTTCATTTGTTCCCTGAGTACTGAGCTGATATGGCAACACACAACTTCATTATCTTAAAGACAATTGCATTAAAAAATGCAAGGAGAATGACCAGGAGCTGACATGCTTTTTTCTTTCTTTGTCACCAGGTTTTTTAGCTATTTATTTATTTATTGCACCATGCTTTATTCATTATTGTTTTTCCAACCCTGACTCTCCTTGCACACTTTTCTCTTTCTCTCTCTGCCTGTTCTCTCCTGTATCTCCTCTTCTTGGAAGAAGGCTGTTTGGGGGGGTTAGAATTGTCACCTGCTGTCCCAATTTCCACCCCGCCCCCTTCCTTCTTTCATACCAGTTGTCCCACTCTCAACTTCCATAGTACCTCCCAGTACTGTCCAGCCTTTCCCTTGTTACAGGGCTAATGCAGCAGGAGAGGAGAAAATACTGTTACTCTGTATGTAACCCATTTATGCCATCAACACACCCCTAAGAAATGGCATAAAGTAAATGTTGGATCCTCAGCAAATCAAGAAAAAAAATATTGGCTTTTGTCACCCACAAAAAAGCAGCTTCATGATGGAATATTATTCACCATGACAGTTCCTTTATACACTGGTGTGTTGCAGAAGAGTCCTCCAGAAAAACAGCATGAACACAAATTAAACTGCTGAACTTCAGTACTCCCCTGGGATGTTGGAAGAGGAACTTAATAGTTAAGGGAGTGTATAACTTCTAAAACTGTCCCCAATGACTATAATATTATCATTTATTTATGGCAGTGCTCACACTGTGCTGAGCACTTTTTTCAGATATTAAGAGAGAGACAATCTCTACTCTGAGTGCACAGTCTAAGGACAGAGACAGGTAGACAGAGATTAGGTATCTTGACTGAATTTCAAACAGGTCAGACAGAAGCAGTGCTCTTCTCTTATTTGAAATGCAAAAGCTGTTTAGGCTTGATCTATGGCTTAAGAATAGTTTTTGCCTGAAATGAAAGTCAGTTTACTTATGATTTAAATCATACTAATTCTCAGAAGGCAAGGATCCATCCATGTTGCAGAACCATGGATGTATACTGATATAAGCAATTTGAAAAACTTGTTTCAGAATCTAGGGAAACTCTAAGACAAAACCATTGTTAAAGTGAAAAATAATAGGTGTGCTAAAAATATCAGATGTCTGAAACAGGATTTTTCAAACTTGCTATTACTGGGTGGGGAGGGAAAAAACAAGTCTGACTAGTATAGAATGGTTTAACAAAGTGGGACCCAGGGAAGGAAATGCTGATAACAAAGATAATTATTCTTTTGTTGGGTGCTTTCTTTTTTCTTCATCTTGCTTCTCTTGTCCTTGTTGTGCACAATTCTGGAAAAAAACATTTAGTTCATAAGTGATGGCTCTTTCCATTGCTGCAGAGAGGTCTTTCTTTGTACAGGTCTCACCAAGAAGTTGGCAAATGAGCAGGTGCTCCATAGTCTGCACTTCACCACAGTTGCATATATTCGTGTCATTAGAGTAGCCCCATTTAATCATATTTGTTTCTTATCTTCTAGTTTGTGTGCACAGGTGATTTAGGCATTGCCATCTTGGCCTGTCTAGATCAGCCCCTCTGGGAAGGTTCTCCTAGGATTTCAGGTCTGTTTCAGAGCATCTGATTGTCTGCAATCTTTCTTTTTCATAAACTCGGTTGCCTTGTCAGCCATCATGTCTAACAGTGCAACACTGGTTATAAAACTATTTTGCACATTAAGTGGCTTAGTTACTTCTGTGTGTCCATAGAATGGATGCCTGGGGTCTTCTGTCTGCCATGATCTTTCTTTTTGGCTCACTACCTTTCTTCTGATATCAGGTGATGCAATGCCAGCCAGGCTATCCTTTGGTGTTGGCTTTAGATATTCTGTTATTTCACGACAACTGTCATTTAGAATGGGTGCTTCTGACACTGTTTCAGTTTTATTTTATTGCCCAAGAATACAGTTCTTGGCTCTCATTTTCAGGAAACTGTTCAGTTGACTTGAATCCTTCCAGCCTCCTGGACTTTTTTTTTTTAGTGTTTGATGTTTTAACATTAAGAAAAGACACTACTCACCTTTTTTATAATGCAGGAGAAGGGGCACTAAAATGCTTTGCCTACAGTACCTTACCTGTAGATCTAAGGTGGCTCTTGCTTCAGAACATCTCCTACACAGATGGTCTTTTATTTCTCCTCTAACTGACCCCTTCCTTGCACTGCCTAGGACGTCTACACATGCACACATGCATGCATGCATACTACCTCACATATTCAGCTATTAGAAAAGGCAGCCTCCTATTATACTGCCTTCTGAGCCTTTGGTCAGTGCTGGATGGCAACAGGTTCTTTGGAAACCTGATTTTCATGTGGATTGATGCCACTTTTATTAAAAGAATTGTTTGAGGCAAGATATATCTACACATTTTTTGGATATTCATACATTTCAAAGTGAGAGAGAAACATTATGATATTTTTGCCTGACCTCCTTTATAATACAGGCCAGAGAATTTCATATAGAAAACCAGTCATCAGGCTCATGACTCCTCTGGATTACAGTATTTTTTGTTTAAAAAAATCCATCCACCTTAATGGCCTCAAGCAATGGAAAATCCATCAGATCAGGTAAGTTATTCCAATGATTAACTGTCCTCACTGTTAAAAATGCGCACCATTTTTTGTAGTCTTAAATTCCTGGATCCTGCTTCTAGATGTTAGATCTCTTTTGTCTGTCTGATAGACTAAAGAATTGTCTGCTATCACTTTTCAAACTTTTAAATGAATGAGCCTGACCTCAAATAATTTTTGCAATGATTTTTTGCTCAATTTTCAGCACCCTATTACAAAATTTAAGTTTTAAAATTCTTTTAGTATACATGACCTAAATATCTGAAACAAAGTAATTTGGTTAAATTATCAAAGCATTTATTTTAAAAATTATTAAAATGGATCTTTTGAGATTTTTTTTTTAATGCATTTTCCCCCCAAAATTGGTAGACTCACTGAAATTGACAGAATAGTTTCACTTTGATGAACTGGCATTTTACAATTAAAAAGACTTAACTGAAAAATTCCCAGTCCAGATTTTCTCACAGTGTCTGTATGTAGAGGTAGTACTGCCTCTCTTTTTGCTTCCATATAAGCCTATTGTAACCCACACACAGCCACAGCATTGTACAAGACACTCATTGACAGTTAGCTATCTACTGTGAACAGTTAGCTATCCACCATGAACCATAAACCTTCAGTCCCTTTCAGAGTGACTTTCCAACAATGCAGTGGCCCCACCTAAAAGTTTGGTCTACAGTCTTTATTCAAATGATCCCACCAATCTATAATATGTTGTCTGATCAAACACTATTTATCATTTACCACTGCTTATCATTTACCACTCTACCTGTTGTTATATCATCTGCAAATTTCACCAGCAATTATTTTATATTCAGAATATGAATAAATACAACCTAACAGTGTTGTACCAGTAGAGGTCTCTGTGGGATTCCACTGGAAACACCTCTGTGATGATAATTCTTCAGCTATAAATTACTTTTGAAGTCTATCGATCACTTTTTAATCCATTTTGTATCACTCCTTTTTTATAGTAATTTTAATCAAATTAACATAGGGCTAAGTAAAATAGCTTACAGAAGTCTATTATAATGCAGCACTAAATAAAATATATTACCTAAGTGTCTTATGTCAGTACCATTATCAGTTATCTTATTCAGTTCAAGATCAAAGCAGAAACAAATATAACTTTATTGGAACGTGCATTAATTTGCTATATCATATATTAAATTAAAAAAAACACAACAAACTAGGCAAAAATAATCAAAAGATGTTGTTTAATTAGTTCTGTTATTAGAATTAAATATACAACTCTTTCAGATTTATAAAACAAAATCAAGCCTTCTTGAGCATCTTGATGGTGTACACAATACGAAGTTATATACAAAGTCCTTTTATTTGCGCACCTGAGTTGACGTTCACCTGAGTTAATGTTTTTCACTAGAGTTAAAAATGGTCTGCAGGGTTGTGAAATAGGATCTACAGTAAGAGGAGCAGCTAACAGACAGCAGAACTGCAGAAGAAAGGATAATCTCAGAAATGGAATATCAAGTCCATTAAACAGGATAGAATTTTTCACACCTGTGGAATGAAGAATTTAGAGCAGTGGTTCTCAACCTTTGTTAGACTTCTGACATCCCTTGGAAAATGTAAGCTCTTAGGGGCCTGCAACACATGCAGGTAAAGGTGCAATGAGACCTAATGCATGATGTACACAATTACACCCCCCTGCCATGCCACACATGCATAGCATGAGGTGTGATTGTGGAATTGTGAATTAGATCTCCTAGCCTCAGGGTGCATGAATCCCTCAGGGCTGAGAGATAAAGGAAGATTGGGGCTGAGGGAGATCGTGGCATTGGTGATCTCCCAGCCCTGAGGGCTTCATGCATCCATGGGGCTGGAAGATCACAGTTTGCCCTGAGGCTGCTGGGACCCAGCTGGGTGGTGGTCCAGGGAGGCATGCTGTGGGGACCCAGCATTCACAGCTGTAGCACTCTGGGTCTGGAAGGCCTCTCGGCTGTGGGACTCCCAGCTCTGGCTGTGCATGGTGCAACCCTGCAGCTGGCATCCTGGTCAGCTGATGGGGTTCCCAGCTACAGGAAAGACCCTGGTACATGCACAAATTAAAGCTTGATAGCAACCAGCTCGCAAGTTAGTACACATTTTTGAGGTCTAATTTGATAGCTGGTTGAAATTTGTTATGGCAAGATAGGTACTTTGCACGTGTAGCTGGTCTCAAAGTAACTGCACAATTAACCATTTAGTTGTGCAATACCTGTGTGTAGGGGGTCGGATGGGCTTAGTTCTCACTTGATTTTTTTTTTTTAACTACAGAATTATAATACAGCAATTTCTTTTGTTGCAAACAACTCAGAAAGCCCACAACAGGTCAGGATACTTTTTAACACTGATTCCTGTTTGAAATCTCATCCTTAACCTTGTAAATCACGCTTGCATACCTAACAGTGCTAACATTCAGGGGTGCTACAGGCCATAATGCAAAGGATCTCAAGGCACCCCGGGCACTGTAGCACTGTGTTTGGGAATCATTGGTTTAGAAGGAATCGGGTAGAGTATAATGAGCCATGAAGTCAAGTGACTTGCTCACTGCTGCCTGAATAGAAATGCTGATGCAATTGTCAAGTAGTTGGTTTTAAACTCTGGGTCGTCCAGAAATCAAAGTGTGCGGCAACAGCATCACTGCACACTGCTCTGAATCTGCCCCTGTTTATGGCATATGTTGTTATATGTTAATGAACTTGTTCTTTTGTTAGTTGTGCAGAGACATCTTCCATAGTTTCTGAATGCTGCTGTGAAAGTTAAATTTGCCAATTCATAAAACGATTCATTTGAGTCCTACTTGCCATTTCTGCTCCTCTCCTTTTTCTCTTTGTAGAACTTGAGAGACCTAAATGATAGTGGACTTGATGCTAAGTTATGCTAAGCCCCTTTGACATTGTTTGGCCAGAGTAAAGATACCTTAATATAATGAAGAATTAGGCCTCAAATGACCAAAGCCCAAACAATATAGTAGGCTGTATCTCCATTTAGGATTGGTCCAAGAAATAATTTTGGGCTGATTAAGAACCTATGCAATCCCATACACTTTGCTTTACCAGTAAGTTAGTACTGATTTGGCCTGATTTGTTTGGAGAAAAGCTGGAACAATGGTCTATACTAAATTGAAGATGGTGGGGAAGAATAAGCAATATTAAAATTATATCTCTCTCATACTTCCACTGAATATACTCAAACCATACTTCACCCAGATAAAAGTTCTATTGTTTACTTGAAACAAAAGGAAATTTCAAATGTTTATTTAAAAATTAAAAATGGGGAATCTATAACAAGAGAAGGCAGGTTACATATGCACCTTTATAGACTAAGATAGATCAATAGATAGATAGATATAGCACGAACTTTCATGAACCCAAGTTCATGTCATTAGATGTTGTGAAAAGACCTGGAAAAGAAGGAGAGAGGAGTTAGAATACAAAAGATAAGAGGAAGAGTGAGCGAGAGTGGGGTGGTGGTGGGGACAATGCTAAGAGAAAAGCAGTAAATCCATAGAAAAAAAGGGGGTGCATCTACGCAAGATGCTACTGTGCAGTCATTACTGTGAATTTATTTAACACTTGTATTAGCAAATACTAAATAAATGTGCAACAACTGGAGTTACTGTGCAGTAGCACCAGCAAACATCTTTTAAGTGAAACTAATGTGCAGTAGCCTAATAATACTGCACAGTACTATATTAGCACTGCCCATGCTGTGATATGCTATTGCATAGTATTATTCAGTTACTGCATAGTCAGCATCTCATATAAATGTGCCCAGGGAGGTCACAAAATCTAATTTAGGCAATGAGATCAGAATCCATAGTCCCAGTTTAAGCCATACTTAACACAGTCCAGTTTGTGGATAGTTTCTTGCTCCACTGCTTCCTGTTCTAACTTGTCCAGTACTTCCTCCTAGACAAGGATAACAGAATCCCTCTGGTTGTCACTTCCTTTCACTGTTCTTTCCCCCCATCCCCACCTTGTCTCTTGCATTCTAGTTGCACTCCCCTTTATGCTTTGCTTTCTGTATCTTTTCACAGAATCCAATGAAGTGAACTTAGGTTCATGAAAGCTTGTGTGTAATGTGCACGTGCACTCTCTCTATATGTGTATCTTATTGTACAATGCCCCAGGAACTGGCGCAGGGACGCTGCAAGGGAAGTTCCCACTCTTGTGTATGGGGTGCTGGGGATTAGGGTCATAAGCCAATGGGTTAGGGAGAAAGAGACAGGCACAGGTGAATAAACATTAATATTAAGGTACATACATGTAGGGAACACTAATACCACAGTATATACACTTGAGAAGCCTCCCAAAACTCCGGAGGGACTCCCAACCTGCCTCTGGTCCCCAAAATGTTTAATTGCTATCTGCCAGGACTCTCACGTCTGAGTGTCACTGCTGCAGCTTGTGGGGCTGGCTTCTGGGAATCACAGTGCATGTTACAGTACATTCCTCCAGTCCTCTGCAAGCTTCTGGGAGTTGCAGTTCACACTACAATTCTTTCCTCCAGATCCCTAGGGGCTTCTGGGAGCTGTTGGCTATGTTACAACATTACAGTACACGATATTCAACATTACATTTCAATCTATAATAAATCCCTGTTTCTATTCAAAACATATTTCTTTTGTGGAAACCCTCTAGATCTAAACTCTAAAATGGGAGGAGAATTATAATTAATTAAAGACAATAAAGCAATGTCTGCACTACTTGTATTTCTGCCGTTTGGTTATCCAGTGCTGTATCTATTTGACCTCCTACATGGTAAGCATTTTAGAACCAAGATTATCTCCTTGATTCATTTACAAATGGTGCAGAGTTGGTGCATGTTAATTAATATTAAGTATTATATTAATATTCCAAACAAGAATCTCTGTTAAGTAAAAATAGATGCATTTCCAGATCTAAATCTCAATATTTATTCCATTAGTTTCATTCATTGTGAAGCACAAAGATAATAATTTACCAGCTGAAAGTTGAACACTATACTATGAATTTACATTCATATGAAGTATTTTATGAAGCCAAGGATTTAAATGCTGATACCTTCAAGCATCCAATAGTCCAAAACACATGGAATAAAAGTCTTTTTCAGTAAACATCTGTGCAACCACATCCAGTGAAGACAATAGAAAGAAGAAATTATAGCTGGAAGATTTGATATATGCTTTTTTCCTCCACCTGGGGCTGATCTAATAGTCTTTAAACTGACAAAATTTCTGCTGATTTAAAATTGACATGTTGATATTGTCGTCATCATCTTCCTATTTATTTTTCTCAATAAGCTAAAAGTTGATGTTTCCTGTTTTGTTTTATAATTGAGTTTACTTCAGTGTGAGATTTGTCCATGTAAAGAGGCTCATGGATCTAGGTTGATAAAAAGAAGAAAAATCACAATTCCTATGATTTTCTATAGTTTCATCTAGAACTTCACTAGCTCTACAATGTAGCTGTGAAAAGACTATTCCAATTCCTTCTGGTGCTATTTTTGGCTGAATGCATTTAAAGGCAATGGTATGGAAAGCTAGAGTGGATTCAGTGTATTTAAACTGGATATATTGGACTCCAGTCTTAATCTGTTCATTTTGTATGAACTCTGGGACATGTTTCTTGGCCTTTTAAAAAAAACCAAACTATGCCTGTTTTCCCTATGCATTTTGAAAATTAGTTGCTCCAGGCTCTCCAAACAAAATCGACAATTGGCAAGGGCTTCCTTCCTATGGAGATAAACTCAGGAGATCTGCTTTTGTGTTTGAGGCCACAGACAGTTTATACCCACTCCAGAATATTTATTTGATTTATTACCTTGTATGTCTGGCCAATTGGACCCTTGTTTTAGAATTTTTCTCAGAAAGTTTCAACAAAGGTGATTTCTGTAGCTTTTTAGCTGTAAAATCTTATGTGTATGGCTGAATTGGGAATAAATGAGTGGGAGGCAGATTGCCACAATCTCTCTCTTCCCTTTCACCTCACCATCTCAACAACATGCAGCTGCAGAGCTATTTTACTGTCATTTGATACTGGCAGCTTTCCACACTTGTAGAGGATGGAAGATCACATGTGATTTTAGTTGGCTCTAGTCCATTGTTAACTGGCCTCTATTTGCTTTATCTGGTAATACTTCCCTTATTCCTGCTCCTCTCATACTTTGACTAGGGGCCAGATCCAAAAAGATTCAGGTGCCTAAAATAGCACTTAGGTGAACTCCAGATGCCTGAGTCCAAAATTGTGATTCAGAAAGTCCTCACTCACTTGCTGACCAACCCTCCAGGTGCCTAAATTAACTAAATATTTGCATTTCTGATCTGCAGCTGTGCAAATGTACCCTGGCCTGAGGAACTTAGCTCCTAAGTCCCATTAGGATCTAGAAACTAGCAGAGTGGCAACTAAATCCTCTGAGGGGTTTAATTCATTAGCTGTGCTCTAAGCAAGTCTAACCCTCCCAGAATGCATGTATGTGTGGCAGTGGTGTTCCCACCCACCTGTTAAGAAATTATCTAGTCATTAGAGCAGTCACCCAGGAAGAGGGGGAACCTGGGTTCTAGTCCCATTGTCCTTATAGCCATCTCCCACCAGCTAGAAGAAAGCCCTAAATACCAGAAGAAGGGCTAGGCTGACAACCTCTCACTACCACCTGTTGAAGCTGTGCTGCTGGACAGCAGGGACTGCAAAAGGTGGGGAGCCAGAAATAGACTATTCAAGTGACTTGTGACTCTACAGCCTAGTTGTTAGGGCACTCACCCTGTGGGAGAAAGCCATTACCTGTTTATGCATTTCACATTCACTGTTAGATAAAATACAGGAGCAGTCTTTGGATTGGATCTCAGGGGTCCCCTCTCCCCTGCAAGTGCTCTGCTCAGTAGGATACAGTCCTTGTGCTGTCGCTTTTTGATCACAGGATGAATCCTGCATCCTGATGCGCAATGGTCAAGCTTCAATGGGATGGGTGAGTGGTATCCTGGCCAACCTCTTTTCTAGCTTTGTGCCTAGGATGGGAGTTGAAGTGGATGTAGAACCCAGATCTGCCACTTCGGAGGTAAATGCTCTTATCATTAAACTGTTATTAAGAATAGGTTGTGATGGTGCTGCAGACTTTTTTTTCCCCAAACAAAATCAGGGAGTCCTGTTCAGTTTTTCAAGGAATGGCTGTAGATACCTGCCATCATGACAGGTAGGTGGTACAGGCTCTGAATCCTAAGCAGATGGAGGGGCCTGCCTGTTACCCTGACTCAAGTGCCTAAGCTCTGGGGAGGATTTCAGATACACTTCTGTGTTTATCGTTTATTGGTGTTTGGATGTGGAGACTAATCACAGAGTAGTTGACAGTGACTTGTATCTATATGTTCTTTCCCTATGGCAAGTGAAAGATAAACCAAGACAGCTTCTCCTGAATGAAATAGCCTTAGCTCCCATTTGCCATGTGGGAATGTATGCCTCAGATGTAGTCAGTGACTGAAACGCTACAATGACAAGTGCAGACTTTGGACCTAGCATAAGTCTGAATTATGACAGTATGTGCTTAAGATTGTATTTTAGCCGCAAGGAATAGTTTAGGAATGGGAAAGTAGAATAAAATCTGTTGGTCAAGGCCACAAGTGTTGGGCCAGGCCTGGTGACAATAATTGGTTTTCGGAAAAACACTAATGATAGTTAGAGGTAACAGCTGTGTTGTTTCCTTCTTTTGATGAGAAGGATGGAGTCATGTAGCTAGGTAGAAGCCTATTAAATGATAGCATGTTTTCTGCTGACTGAATATGGTAAGGTAGAAATGTATAATCACTAGCTGCCAGTATAGATCATATTCAAGGAGGCTATGCAAAGCTAAAAGATGGCAAAAGCAAGATGCCCCAAGAGCCTGTTACAGTTGTAGGATGAATCTTTGCAGATATGACATCTAGGAAAGGGAAGGAGAAAATAACATATCTAGCTAAACCAGATCAGATTAAATAGAGCATAATAAGAGACCTTAAATTAGATAATCCAAAAATGCTATATCATAACTTTATCTTATAGGTATTTGTATAACCAAATGTAATGAATATTATTTCATAATAGATATTTCTATTAAGTTTCTTAGATGTAGAAACAAAGCAGTCTTGTCAATAAAAACTATAAATAAAAGGAAAAGAAAGGACATAAAGAAAAGTTTATTAAAGAGACCATTCTCAACAGACTGTCCGATGGCAACATCCTGAGGGATAGCCAGAACGGGTTTATTGAAGGTAGGTCTTGCTTGACCACTGTTATCTCCTTTTATGACCAGGTGACCTATCACCTGGACAAGGGAGAGGAGATTGACGTCATATATATTTCAGAAAAGCCTTTGATCTGGTATTCCATGATCACCTCTTGGCAAAACTGTCCAACTGCGGCCTTGGGTCCACCACGATCCACTGGCTGGGAAATTGGCTCTGTGGTTGGACCCAGAGGGTGGTGGTTGACAGAAGTCAATCGTCATGGTGCCCTGGGACCAGTGGGGTCCCCCAAGGCTCTGTTCTTGGACCTATATTGTTCAACATCTTCATTAATGATGTGGACATTGGAGTCAGAAGCGGACTGGCCAAGTTTGCCGATGATACCAAACTCTAGGGTAAAGCATCCACACCTGAGGACGGGGTGGTAATCCAGGCTGACCTTGAAAGGCTGATGATGAGAACTTGATGGTGTTTAACACTGAAAAATGCAAGGTTCTCCACCTTGGGAGGAAAACCTGCAGCATCCTTATAGGCTCGGCAGTGCTACGCTGGCTAGTACTACGGATGAAAGGGACTTGGGGTTCATGATTGACCACAAGATTAACATGAGCCCTCAATGTTATGCTGAGGCCAGTAAAGCAAGCAAAATGCTGCCTTGCATCCATAGATGCTTCTTAAGCAAATCCCAGGATGTCATTCTCCCGTTGTACTCAGCCTTGGTGAGGCTGCAGCTGGAGTACTGCATCCAGTTTTGGGCTCCACAATTAAAAAAGGATGTGGAGAAGCTTGAGAGAGTGCAGAGAAGATCCATGCGCATGATCAGAGGTCAGGAAAACAGACCTTATGACACCAGGCTGAGATCTATGAGGCTCTTTAGCCTGGAAAAGTGCAGGCTCAGGGGTGATCTGATGGCCACCTATAAGTTTATCAGGGGTGTTCACCAGGATCTGGGGGGACAATTGTTCAACCGAGTGCCCCAAGGGATGACAAGTTCAAACGGTTATAAACTCCAGCAAAACCGTTTCAGGCTGGACATAAGGAAGAATTTCTTCACTGTTCGAGCCCCCAAGGTCTGGAATAGCCTGCCACTGGAGGTGGTTCAAGCACCTACATTGAATGCCTTCAAGAAAAATTTGGATGCTTATCTTGCTGGGATCCTGTGACCCTAGCTGACTTCCTGCTCCTTGGGCGGAGGGCTGGACTCCATGATCTTCTGAGGTCCCTTCCAGCCCTAATCACTATGAGATCTATGAAATCCTCCCCTCCAGAAGTGTATTTCCCCAGAAGCATATATCTTAACTGATTGACATCCTCCAAGCCCACAAAGAACTAGTTCAGTTCCAAAAGTTTCAGTGAAGCAAATAGATTTGAATAAAATCAATCAGAGAACAGTTATTTTAGAATAAGTTATCTATAAATGTTGGGTATAGGCTGGAGGGAAAAGCAGGGGGGAAGGGGACTGGAGACTCCATGAATTCAAAAAGACATGTTCCCAGTCTCTGTGACATGTCCCTATTATTTTATGGGGTAGTTATATGGTTACTGGAATAAGTGTTTGTTTTTATGTTTTGAGAGTTTGACAATAAAAGGTCAGGGTGTAGATTTCTCTAATCCCTCTTTTCTGACTGCATGGTGATAATTCAGGGAATTGTAACTGTACTTTAATTCTGTGTTTAAATGGTAATAATTAAAGTAATCATAGCTGTATCTTAATTGGGTGTTTAAGCTTGCTGAAAAGGCCCTGATCATACAGAGGCTGTAGTCTTGTCTCTCCAGAGGCTGAAGAGTAATGAGTTTTGGTAAGAGAAGAGTGGGTAATTGAACAGTTACTATGTATAAGTTGTTCCATGATAAGTCCCTGCTCCCTTTACAAGCATTGCACTTGTATAATTTGTCCATACCTACATTGACTAGCTCTAGGCTCCTTCCTGCTTAGAATGAGGGAGTTTGGGAGACTTTCTTGAGGTATTTTGAATGTCATTCTTAGCCACCTCATTCTCCCCATGCTAGGAAACCTCAGTGCTTGGACTCTGGGTTTTGGATTTCTGTGTGGGGACCAGCTACCTACAAGTAAGAAGCTGTCAAATCTAACTTCTAGGTGTTTATGTCCTTCTTTCAGTCTAAGAGAATAAATTTTAACATGGCTAAATTAGTGAAGTTTTTAATTACCACATGCATTTTTAGTATCTATGTGGTGTTTAGAGTCTGTTTATACTTACATAGCTGAGGTCAGCTTGCAGCTCCCTTCTGAGAATGCTAAGGAATATGTACCATGGTCACATATCGAATAGGGGTCTAGGAAGGTACATAATGCCACATCCCAAAACTTTGATCGTGTGGCATTTTTAAAGGTAAAATTATTTTCATTCTGTGAGAACGCTCCATGAGAATTTTCAAAGAAATGGTTGTCCTCAAACAAGATTTTTCCTTTTTATATATTTTCATAGTGTGTGTATAAAATAAATAAATATAACCATGTATAAAAGTGTTGGTTCAGTGCCTGTTTTTGCTGTATAATTTCATTGCTGTAAAAGATACCATGTGGTTGTATAGTAGTATTATTAATACCCTAGCATTTTGTCAATAACCACGGGTGATTGGTAAATTATTTTTAAAGCCAGAATATCAGTTAAACCCCAAAGGTATTATTGTAGCAAGTATTGCCAGCATATTAAAATATGTTATTCTAATGAAATAATATCTGAGACAGAAATTCAAAGAAATTAATTGATGCAAATACAGTAACCTGGGGCTTATTTTAAGTTTTTAATAAATTACACATATTATAAATTGTCATTCATAGAATTGTAAAGAAAAATCCTTAAGCAAGAAAAAAATCTGGGTGTCTTTATTAACTGTACTCTAAATTCCAAATTTCAAATTGACTCAGCTAAGAAAAGATAATTTAAAAAAATATTCAGAGTAACCCAATTAACTTCTTTTTTGTTTTAATTTATGTTAAAGGGTATATTTTTAAAAGACAAATGCCAGGTTAAATTAATTTTTCATTTGGTAAATATTATTTATTAAGTTCTTAAATTTGTATTCATTTAATCACATTCTCCTTGTGGTCTGTGTGACATGACTTTAAATATTACATTTTGGGAATAAAAGCATTTCAATGTCCTGATAGTTTAATGCTGTAGTCAAACTACTGTGTAGTTACAATGACAAATATCAGGTCTAAAATTCTCTGTTTCTGTGTGTGTGTGTGTGTGTGTGTGTGTGTGTGTGTGTGTGTGTGTGTGTTTAGACACACACGCACATACGTAAGTTTATATACATATATAAACACATACACATATACACACACGTACATATATACACGTGTGTACACACACACTTTTTAGATATTTTAGATATTTGTCATTGTAGCTATACAGTAGAATGTTTGACTAAAGCATTACACTGAAATGCTTTTATTCCCAAAATGTAATATTTAAAGTCATGTCACACAGACCACAAAGATAATTTGATTATATATAGATAGACAGTGCGTGTGTGTGTGTGTGTGTGTGTGTGCGCGCATGTGTGTATGGATGAGGTAATGTATGGGAGATGGTACAGATTTCTATATTGTTTCAGAAATCCCAGAACAAGATTCAGCCCTCTGCCTCCCTTCTCGGGATTCTGAATGTCAAATGTCTGCAGATTTTGTTTCAATGGAATTGAATTGAATTGACCCAGTTCTGGTGCGAGTCGTGCGGGTATAAGCCCACTGCGCCCCCATGAGCCCAGAGACCACCAGGAAGAGACCCCAGGACCCCCTGGGAGCTGTGCAACTGGAGCCTTGTGAACAGGCCACTCAAACAGCAGTGCTTCTGGGCCTGGTGCACGATTTAGCACGGGAGTTTGCACAGGAAGGAGAGCGGGAGGGCCCGAGGCCCTGACTGTGAGCCCCCTAGGGTAGGCAGTCCTAGCTGCAGCCGGCTTACCAGCAGCATGACATGGATGGGCACGTGCTGCAACCCGAGGGTCCCCTCAGGGTCTGCGGCCTCCTACTCTGGCACCTCAGAGGTCTCTACCCAGATGGAGCCCATGGTTCTGGTCTCCACGCAGACAGAGCCTCTGGCTCTCAGCTGCGGGGGCTTCCTGTCACTTTTTCAGGCTCTGGGGTCCAGGAGCATAGCCACCTCTTCTTGTGAGGTCTGCTTCCTTTTGGGGTCTCTGGTGCACCAGCTGGAGGAGTTCCAGGCCGCAGTCCAGAGACTGCGTGCCATCAGGGATGGTGAGCGGGAGATAGACAACTATTGCCAGGCCCTTCTCCCCTGGGAGGCAGAGGGCAGATCACGGTCACCCTCCAGGACAAGGGAGGACTCGAGGACTTCCTTGCTGTCCAGCCAAGGGGATGGACCAAGGTGGTCAAGGGCCCCAAGGTCCACCACACCAAGGTCTCCACCCTGCTGGAGCTTTGCAACAGGTATAAACCTCTTGTAGCCCCAGCAGAGCCTGCCAATCTGCCAGCTCTTGCAGGCAACACAGGATCAACTGTAACTACCACCCCTGCTCTCCCTAAGACAAAATGCAAAGTGTTTGTCAGGGAAGACTCCATCCTGAAGGGGACTGAGGGGGAAATCTGCCACCCCGACCCCTTAGCACAGGAAGTTTGTTGCTTCCCGGAAGCCTATACCCGAGACATTGAGGAGAAGATCCCTGAATTCTTCCAGCCCACTGACCACTACCCTATGCTCCTTTTCCATGTGGGCACAAGTGATATGGCTCAAAGCACTCCCAGCCAGGTCATGAAGTGCTATGGGGATCTGGGAGCAGGGCTAAAGGGTTTGGGGGTGGAGGTGGTGTTTTCTTTGATCCTCCAAGTCTTGGGCTATGGGCTGAGGAGGGAGAGGAGGATTGAGGTAGTGGACCAAAGGCTGTGGTGCTGGTGTCATTGGGAATGCTTCAGCTTCCATGACCACAGTCCACTCTTTGGTAAGAGAGGCAATGAGCTGCTGGGAAGGGATGACCTCCACCTCTCTCCGCTGCGGAGGAGGCTCTTCTCAGCCAGACTGGCTGACCTGCTCCACCGGGCTTTAAACTGAGCCTGCTGTGGCGTGGGGGTACTAACACCACTGCTGGCCCACTGAGCAACCCTTACAAAGCCAGCAGACCAAGGCACTTAAGGGAACCCACCCCTGCCCCAGCCCTGGAGTAAGAGGCAGGCAAGGCAAGGGCCCCCAAAGGGACACTTGCCTGCCTGTACACAAATGCCATGAATTGGGGAATAAACAGGAGGAACTTGTCCTCCTGCTTAACACAAATAACTATAATGTCATAGGGATAATGGAGACCTGGTAGGACTCCACCCATGACTGGGCCACAGATATAGACAACTATACCCTGTACAGGAGTGATTGAATGGACAAAGGGGGCGGGAGTGTAGCTCTCTATGCCAAGGAAAGCTACACATCCCTGTAAGCCAACATTGGCACCCAGGGTGGATGACTAGAGACCCTCTGGGTTAAAATCCATGGGGAACACGGTACAGGGGACACAATGGTGGGAGTCTACTACAGACCTCCAACCCAGGATCAAGAGCTTGACCATGAGTTCGCCAGGGAATTGGCTGAGGCCTTACGCTCCTGGTCCACGGTTGTCATGGGAGACTTCAACTACCCAGACATCTCGTGGGAAGAGTGCTTAGCCAAATTCAAGCAGTCACAAAGCTTTCTTTCTTTCATGTGTGGATGAGCTCTATCTAATGTAAGAAGTTGACAGGCTGACAAGAGGTAAAGTGCGGCTCTACCAGGTTCTGGCAATGGGGGATAACCTAATCAGTGACCTAATGATTGAAGGGAAGCTGGATGACAGTGACCACGAGCTGATCACCTTCACCATCTGCCATAAAGCTGGCAAGTCAGTCAGCAATACAGAAGTCCTTGACTTCAGGAAAGCTGACTTTGACAAGCTCAGGAGGCTTGTCAGGGAGGCCCTAAATGGCCACAACCCAAAGGGGAGGGGAGTTCAGGATGAGTGGTTGCTCCTCAAAGGAGCAATCCTGGATGCGCAAGCAAAGTCCATCCCATCTCGGAGGAAAGGCAGCAAATGGACACAGCAACCCCCTTGGCTCTTCAGGGAACTAGCGGACCTCCTGCATCTAAAAAGAAAGACCTACACGGGATGGAGGATTGGATCCACCCCAGGGTACTCAAGGAGCTGCTTTGCATCATAGCTCAGGCCCTGGCATGGAACTTCAAGAACTCCTGGCACTCTGGTGAAGTGCCCGAAGACTGGAAGAAGGCCAATGTGGTGCCTATCTTCAAGAAAGGGAAGAAGGTGGATCCGGTAAACTATAGGCCCATCAGCCTGACCTCTGTCCCAGGAAAGGTCTTAGAAAAGATTATCAAAGAGGCCATTCTCAATAGACTGGCCGATGGCAACCTCCTGAGGGATAGCCAGCACGGGTTTGTTGCAGGTGGGTCTTGCTTGACCAATCTTATTTCCTTCTATGATCAGGTGACCTATCACCTGGACAAGAGAGAATAGATTTATTTCATATATCTTGACTTTAAAAAAACCTTTGAACTGGTATCCCTTGATCACCTCTTAGTAAAAGTGGCTAACTGCAGCCTTGGCCTCACCACGATCCACTGGCTGGGGAATGGGCTCTGTGGTCAGACCCAGAGGGTGGTGGTTGATGGAAATCAATTGTCGTGGTGCCCTGTGACCAGTGGGGTCCCCCAAGGCTCTGTCCTTGGGCCTATACTATTTAACATCATTAATGATGCGGACATTGGTGTCAGAAGTAGACTGGCCAAGTTCGCCGATGATATTAAATTCTGGGGTAAAGCGTCCATACCTGAGGACAGGAAGGTGATCCAGACTGACCATGACAGGCTCAGGAAATGGGCGGATAAGAACCTGATGGTGTTTAACACCAAAAAATGCAAGGTTCTCCACCTTGGGAAGAAAAACCTGCAGCATCCTTATAGACTCAGCAGTGCTACGCTGGTTAGCACTACGGATGAAAGGGACTTGGGGGTCATGATTGACCACAAGATGAACATGAGCGTTCAATTTGATAGTGCTGCTAGTAGGGCAAGCAAAATGCTGGCTTGCATCCATAGATGCTTCTCTAGCAAATCCCAGGACATCATTCTCCTGTTGTACTTAGCCTTGGTGAGGCTGCAGCTGGAGTACTGTGTCCATTTTTGAGCTCCACAATTCAGAAAGGATGTGGAGAAGCTTGAGAGGGTTCAGAGGAGAGCCACATGCATGATCAGAGGTCAGGAAAGCAGACTTATGAAGAGAGGCTGAGAGCCATGGGACACTTCAGCCTGGAAAAGCGCAGGCTCAGGGGTGATCTGGTGGCTACCTATAAGTTTATCAGGGGTGCTTACCAGGATCTGGGGGAACATTTGTTCATCAGAGCAACCCAAGGGATGACAACTTCAAAAGGTCACAAATGCTTCCATGACCATTTCAGGCTGGACATAATGAAGAACTTCTTTACTGTCCGAGCCCCCAAGGTTTGGAATGGATTGCTGCCGGAGGTGGTTCAAGCACCTACTTTGAATGCTTTCAAAAGACATCTGGATGTTTATCTTGCTGGGATCTTATGATCCCTGCTGACTTCCTGCCCCTGGGGCAGAGGGCTGAACTTGATGATCTTCCGAGCTCCCTTCCAGCCCTAATGTCTATGAAATCTATGAAATGGAAAGTTTCATTATACCCCTTCATAAATTCATGGTGCATCCACTCCTTGAATACACTGGAGGGTAGGAGTTAGGATTCAGAGAGACAGAGAGATCTTGGTGGATTGGACCAAAAGGGATTAAAAAAACCCTACACTTGAGATGGAACAATCTCATGTAGCATTGCAGGCTGGGGACCAATGAACCCATGCATCATTACAGCCCGTGAGCCCATTCACCATTACAGGTTGGGGACCAACTGGTTAAGTAGCGGCTCTTCAGAAAAGGACCTGGAGGTTACAGTGGACAATAAGCTGTATATGAGCCAACAGTGTACCCTTGTTACCAAGAAGGCTAACAGCATACTGGGCTGCATTGGTAGGTGTGTTGCCAGCAGATCAAGGGAAGTAAATATTCCCCTCTATTCAGCGCTGGTGAAGCCACATCTGGAGTAATGTGTTCTGTTTTGGGCCCTCTACTACAGGAAGGATGTGGACAAATTGGAGAGAGTCCAGTGGAGGACAATGAAGATGATTAGGGGGGTGGGGGCATTTGACTTATGAATAGAGCCTGAGGGAACTGAGCTTACTTATTTTGGAGAAGAGAAGACTGAGAGGGGATTTAATAACAGTCTTCAACTACCTGAAGGGTGGTTTGAAAGAGGATGGAGCTAGACTGTTCTCTGTGGTGGCAGATGACAGAACAAAAAGCAATGGCCTCAAGTTGCAGCAAGGGAAGTTTAAGTTAGGTATTAGGAAAATCTCTCTCATGAGGAGGGTAGTAAAGCACTAAAACAGGCTACCAAGGGATGTGGTAGAATCTCCATCCTTGGGGGATTTTAAGACTCAGTTACACAAAACCTTGGGTGGGATGATATAGATGGAAATGGTCCTGCTTTGAGCAGGGGGTTGGACTAGATGAACTAATGAGGTTCCTTCTAATTTTCTCTGATTCTATGAAGCTTCTTGCTCCCTGGCACAATGTGAAGATACATGCAATGTGAGGTGTCATATAAGTACCTGCAATTATTTCAAGGTCAACTGAGGTGTTATGTTGAGAACCATGGCTAGTTCCTTGAACCCAAGACTAATGATTTTTCTTTGATACACAATGAGACTGTAGGAAGGTGTGGCAGGGCAGTGTTGGTGCCTGCTACTTCAAGGGCTGAGACAAGCAGCCAGCAGGTGCTTGATTGCGGCGGTCATTTTATATCTCTGGCCGCCCATATAAACAGAGGAGTTCGTTGCTGGCAGCAGGCAGAAACATCGCCTGGCTGCAAGGCTGTATGCAGCATTCTGAAGGTAAGGGAGGGGGCTTAAGGTTTGCTTTGGTTTGAATGGTTTGGAGGCTCCTCGTCCTTGGCATGACCTAAAACTGCACCTTGCCAGGAGTGGGTGGCCTAGTGGGGCTCCCAGTGGTGCGGGAGCCCCAGGAAATGCCAGGCCAGTTACCACTCTGGCAAAAGGTGGGTCAGGGTGCCTTAATAACCCCAGATCCCACAACTGGGTGGGTTACCCCATGGGAGGGTCAAGAAGGCGGACCCAGGTTAGAGAGTAGGTTATAGATTCAGAAGCCTGACTTAGAATACCTTCGACTGGTTAATGTTGGGGCCAGCACAAGAATGGTCAAAAGGGCCAGGGCCACTGCAAGGGACACCCAGATCTGAGGGCCTGGGGTTTCTGACTGGCCTTGGAGGTGAGGCCAGGGCCTGTGTGGCCAAAGGTCCTGGGGGGGCCACACCCAAGAGGGGAAAGAGTTCAGGGAGTTAGGCAGCCCAGAATAAGGGTGGAGTACGCCGTCTGATTGGAAGGATCTAGTTGGCATCTGGACTGAAGGATTCTGGGGCCTAGTGTGGGGCCGGTGACAGTATAAGAACTGTGAATGCCATCTACAAGGCTTGGACTGTGGTGTAGGGGAGGAACAGAGCTGCAGATAGCACCCCCTGGCATCGGGGCAAGAAATGGGCAGCCTCCCGCCTAATTAAGATCATAATTATATATCATCAAGGCATGGCAGACGAGGAAGCAGGTGACTGACCCAGAAACAGGTGGGTGGGCCGGCATGAGATTGGGCCCTGAGCATACCCCCTGCTCCCTGTTACACAAGGTTAATGCTCCAGAGGCAGCCATGACACTTCCTGGTAACCACACAACCCTTGCCCTGCTCCAGTTCCAAGGTGCCCTCCCCTTCTTACTCTCCTGACACGCCTTGGTGTATTTGTTTGATTAAAAGGAAGGCTGCCTGAGAGTCCTAGATTGAGCCCCAGTTCTTCCAGCCATCAGCAGGCCCCTCCTGGATCCCACTTATCTCAGTTCCTTTCCTCAGGCCCCTACCAAGTCTTCTATAGCCTTAAGGGCTATTCATGGTCTCCAACCTCCCCTACAGGCATGCCCATGCCTCACAGGTGTTACTTTATGATCATCACTTCCTGGTTGAATCCTTGCTCTTTTCAGTCTCTGCCCCTTTTCTCTGATTGCAAACCACCAGCCCTGGCCCACAGATTCGGGTTTGGCTACCTTGGCCTCAGCTGTGTTGGTCATTAGTATGTGTGCCTTTGGCCCCTGCATCCCTTGCACTGGGCCACTGTCTCCCATCTCACCCTTCTCTGGAGACTAGGTGACTGGCCCTGATTCTACCCTTCTTGGGCTGGCTCCCCGGCCCAGTCTGGCTTTCACCATTGCTATGCTTCAGCTGCTTTTTCCAAGCTTCAGTCCACTGGCTAAGTCCACCCTGTGTCATGAGCCCATAGCCTTTGGCAGGGCTCAAGGCACTCCCATGCTCTCAGGTACTACTGTGACCTCCGCCTTCCCCTGACAGTCCCAAACCCAACTTTGAAGCTAAACTTTAAACTTTCTTATGTTTAAATATATCGCGCCCCCCCCCCCCCCCCAAAAAAAAAGCACTCTGGCTATAACTAAACTTCTAACCTCCTGGCTATATACCAAAACTCCTACCCAGCCATGGACTTTAGTCCATTATTAGCCCTCATGCTATCCCTAGAGACTTGCCATCTCCTGGCATAGCATGCCCATCGTCTCTCTCTCAGCAACAGGCATCTTACTGCAGAGCTCCTCCCTCTTCAGCCTCCAGGGCCAGACTGATTGCCCTGGCTCTGGCTCTGTCTTATATATCTCCTAGACCCTGCCCCTTTCTGGTCAGGTGACTCCACAGGGCTGGTTGCAGGTGTCCTCTAATTAGGCATACTAACTGGTCTCCATGTCAGCCTATCTGTAGCAGTGCCTAGTCTTTCCTGCAAGGCACCAACCTACAGTCCTATTGATGAGCAGCTGGCACCACAATAGCCTTCCTACTGCTCACATGGGCATTGTCCTATTGTTCTACTCATAGCCCCTGTTTTCCTGGGCTGGATTTCCTTCAGTTTTTCTCTTACAGTCTTCCCCTACCTGGGGACTCTCCTTGGGTTTGTTCTCCCTTAAAATAAGATACCCTTAGGTTTTCTGTTACAGAGACCAATTTCACTCACTAATCTGGGGTTGGTGAGTGATATTTAGATAGAAGTGTTTTACTGAGATAATTTTGCCCCCCAAACAGTTGAAAATATTCACCACTGAAATACCTATCACCAGCATGTTTTAATATTGATATTTTAAATTTAAATTCATGTTTAAGTTGCCTTAATATATTATCCCATTTGAATGAGAACTTTACATTCCTCAAGGATCAGACTGAGGTTTTTATGGGGCCCAATTGTACTGAGGTTCAATAAATAATAAATAGCACAGATAGTCACACATGCTATTTTTGTGTAATACATAACCTGCAAAGACAAGAGCTGGATTTTGCACACTGATTTTGCAGAAACTTTAGGTATCCTTTGAGACCTTCATAAATGCAGGTTCTTCTATATTTTAATAGAATACAGTGGATTGAACTGTAACAGGGAAGCTGATATCAGCCCCTGCTAGGAGAAAATATGCATACTTACCCAGGACAAGAATGTGGAATGCAGTGGGGAAAAATTATGTAATCAAAAAGTGTGCACCTGTGGAGACTCTGTAGCCAGCAGAGAGGGAAACTGATTGATCCGGAATATCCACTGGAACTGGAAGGACCTATAAAAGAGAAAGAAATGAAGGTTAATTCCCAGGGAGGGGATGGAGGAACAACTGCTGACAGTTGCTGTGATCTACGTGAAGGTGTAGAGGTGGATAGATGGTGCTAATGATGGCTGAAAGTGAGTGGAACTGTTGACCCTGAGCACTTTGTGAGAGTCACAGTGAGTCCTGGCAAAAGGGACAGCTGGGGAACCGGAAGGAAGAGAGGGAGAAGAATGAGAGAGCTTTCCTGAACTCTGTTACATGGAGAAACAAAGAAAGAAAAGATTCCTTCCTGAACTCACTATTGGGTAGAACCCCAGGAGGGAAATCTATGCTGATGCAAAGGATTGCGTAACTGTGAAAGAGACCGAATAGTTGATAACATTAGTTGAGAAGATTGATGGTGGAATGAACCCGCTAGTGATTCAAGCTGACTGTGATGTTCTCTGTCCTTAAGGAATTAAGAATTACAAGGCCAAGATACGTTTAGCATAGGCAGGTTATAAGGGGAGGTGGAGCCCAACAACCACCACCACCACCAAAGTGGATGCTGTTCATTTTATGTGAGTCCAGGGTCTCCCCTTCATGGTATATATAGCGTCTTATTTTCTACCATCAAGGCATGACAGAAGAGTCCCCAAGAGAAGGCAACTACTCACATATATTTGAAATGAACTGGGACCCCTTTCAGGGGGCCAGTAATTGTCTGGTGACATCGTCCTGTGACATGAATCAGTAAAAATGTACACTCCAACCTGACATAAATATCTCTGACATCATTCCTCTTTGCTGGTAGTTCAAATAATTAATTTTGAATAGTTAGTAAGACGAGTTGTATTGTTGATCCATCTGTTAATATTTTTTGTAAATGATTTGAATATCACTGTAATTTATTGTCATTAAAACAGGAAATAACTGAATAAAAATATGCCAAACACAAAATAAACATTTTTTAATTGTATGAAATATACATTTCTGTACTAGGCTGATTGGTGTATAGTTATTGACTTACAGCCATAACCTCTTAGGACCAGAGCATGCAGTGAGCAATATATGGTTGGAGTGACTGCCTACACAAAGGTCATTATTAGCAGACCTAGATAAAATTCAGACTTCCGGTTTATGGACAATTTCAGTATTTTGAAACTATTTTGCTCAGAGTTGTAACGATCTTAATTTTTGTTTCTGAAATTTCCTAAGAATAAAAAATTTCAAAAAGTGGTTGATGAGAAACACTAAATATATGAAAATGAAATGTGTCCTAACCTTTCATAGTGGCTGTCTGAAATTCATATTTTTCCATTTCACAACTGCTTTTAATAAGCCTGAGCCAGGTACAGACAGTATACTTTTACCTGTATAAGTGATCAGAAATTCTGATCACTTATACAGGTAAAAGTATAGTCTGTACCTGGCCCAGGCTTTTTAAAAGCGGTCATGAAACAGAAAAATATGTGTTAATGGCAATAAATTACAGTCATATTCAAATCATTTACAAAAATATTAACATATTGATCAACAATAGAACCCTTCTTACTAACAACTGAAAATTAATTATTTGAACTACCAGCAAAGAGGAATGGAGCATTCTAATTAGAATGCCAATGAGCATGTATGTAGGTAGCCAATAAATCTAGCTCTTCCAACCTTTCCTTTTTCATGTTTTCCAAACTTCTAATTGTTTTTCTTGCTCTTCACTTCATTCATTCCAATGTTTTCATTTCTTTCTTCAAGTGTGGAGTCCAAAACTGGACACTGTACTCCAGGTGACACCTCTCCAGTGCTGAATAGAATGAAAGAATCACTTCCTGTGACTTGCATGTGACTCTCCTTTGATGCAACACAGATATTTTTTTTTGCCACAATAGCTCACTGTTGATTCACACGTCTTGCAGTCCATTTGACCCCCAGAACCTTTTAGTTCTTAATAAAATCCATCTAATTAATTCTGGACTACTTCTCCATTTATTGAGGCCATTTTTAAACCTAATCCTCTCCACAAATGTCTTCTATTCCACCCAGCTTAGTATTATTTATCAGTTTACTAACTGCACTCAGTTCCATCCTCCAAACCATGAATGTAAATATTAAATGCTACTGGACTGAGAACAGACCCCTGCAGAACTTAGTATCTCTTCCCAGTTGATCTAACCAGTTATGTGCCCATCTTACAGTAGTTTCATCATGACTATACTTCCTTAGCTTACTAATGAGAAAATCAGGGGAAAGTGCTGAAAGCCTTTCTGATAATGAGATATAACACATTCACTATTTTTATTCATCCACAAAGCCTGTCACTTTGTCATAGAAAACAGGTTGGTTAAGTATGACTTGCTCTTGACAAATCTTTATTGGATGTTCCTGACCACCTTGGTTCTTGGAAATAGATTCCTTAACAATGTACTCCAAAATATTTCTAGGTATTCAGGTTAGATTGACTGGTTTGTAATTACCTGGGTTTTCCCTGTTGCTTGCTTGTTAAAGATGGGCAATATATTGCTTTTTCTAGTTTTCTGGCACCTCACTTGATCTCTGTAAGTTCTCAAAGATAATAGCCAATGCCTTTACACTACCTCTGCCAATTTCATGGTTACCTTTTTATCTGGTAACTCTCAGGTTTGGAAAAAATAGATTTTATACATCATCATTAACCCAGTTACATACAGTGTTGTATGTAATAAAATTGTTGTGTCATAGTATTTATAACCTTATTATACACCTTCTCCTTATTTGTCACAACTGAATTTTTCTGTAATGGTCTATACAATGTCCCCCAGGGAGCCACGCGACCAGGCTGTGCAAACAGGCGCGCTTCTCTGCCGGTGCGTGAGTTAGTGCGGAGTTTGCATTGGAGGGTGCACGGGAGGGCCCAGGACCCTGCCTGTGCAACCCCCAAGGTAGACAGTCCCAGCCGTAGCCAGCCTCCCAGAGGCATGCCACAGATGGGCACGCACTGCACCCCGAGGGCCCCCTCGGGCTCTGCGGCCCCCCCCTCTGGCACCTCAGAGACAGCCACCCAGACAGAGCCCTTGGTTCCGGCCTCCATATAGACGGAGCCCCTGGCTCTTGGCTGCGGGGGCTGTCTGTCCCTTTTTCAGGCTCTGGGACCTGGGAGCATGGTTACCTCCCCTTGTGGGGTCTGCTCCCTTTTGGGGTCTCTGGCGCGTCAGCTGGAGGAGCTCCAGGCCACAGTCCAGAGACTGCGTGCCATCAGGGACTGCGAGCAGGAGATAGACTCCTACTGCCAGGCCGTTCTCCCCCAGGAGGCGGAGGGTAGACCACAGTCTCCCTCCAGGCCAAAGGAGGACTCCAGGACCTCCCACTTTGTCCAGCCAGGGGCATGGACCAAGGTGGTCAAAGGCCCTAAGGCCCGCCGCACCAAGGCCCCTGCCCCGCCTGAGCTGAGGATAGGTATGTACCTCTTGCCGCTCCAGCAGAGCCTGCTGAGTTGCCGGCTCCCAAGGGCAACACGGGCCCAACTGCAGCTACCGCCCCTGCTCTCCCCAAGACAAAACGTAAGGTGTTTGTTGTGGGAGACTCCTTCCTGAGGGGAACTGAGGGGACAATCTGCCACCCCGACCCCTTAGCCCAGGAAGTCTGCTGCTTCCCAGGGGCCCACATCTGGGACATTGCAGAGAGGATCCCAAAGCTCCTCCAACCCACAGACCACTATCCCATGCTCCTTATTCATGTGGGCACCAATGACACATCTCGGAGCGCTCCCAGCCGGGTCATGAGGCACTACAGGGATTTGGGAGCGGGGCTAAAGGGTCTGGGGGCACAGGTGGTGTTCTCATTGATCCTCCCAGTCTCAGGCTATGGGCCGAGGAGGGAAAGGAGGATCCATGTGGTCAACCAAAGACTGCAGCGCTGGTGTCGTTGGGAAGGCTTTGGCTTTCATGACCACAGCCCGCTCTTTGGCAAGAGAGGCAGCAAGCTGCTGGGAAGGGATGGCCTCCACCTCTCTCCCCTAGGGAGGAGGCTCTTCTCAGCCAGACTGACTGACCTCCTCCACCAGGCTTTAAACTAAGCCCGCTGGGGGATGGAGGGACTACCACCACTGCTGGCCCACTGAGCAATCCTTGCAAAGCCAGCAGTTCAAGGTACTTAAGGGAGCCCACCCCTGCCCCAGCCCTGGTGAAATCTGTGGGCAAGGAAGGAGCCTCCCAGGGGACACTTGCCTGCCTGTACACAAATGCCAGGAGCTTGGGGAATAAGCAGGAGGAGCTTATCCTCCTGCTCAATGCAAATAATTACGATGTCATAGGGATAACGGAGACCTGGTGGGACTCCACCCATGACTGGACCACGGGGATAGATGGCTTTACCCTGTACAGAAGGGATCGTGTAGAGAAGAGGGGCGGGGGTGTAGCTCTCTATGTTAAGGAAAGCTACACGTCCCTGCAAGCCGATATTGGCGACCAGGGTGGACAGCTGGAGACCCTCTGGGTTAAAATCCGTGGGGAACACGGCACAGGGGACACAATGGTGGGAGTCTACTACAGACCTCCCACCCAAAGTCCTGAGCTTGACCAGGAGTTTGCCCAGGAACTGGCTGAGGCAGCATGCTCCAGGACCATGGTTGTCATGGGTGACTTCAATTACCCGGACATCTCGTGGGAGGATTGCTCGGCAAAATCTGAGCGGTCACAAAGCTTCCTCTCGTGCGTGGATGACCTCTACCTGATTCAAGAAGTCTATGGGCCAACGAGAGGCAAAGCACTACTCGACCTGGTACTGGCTACTGGGGATGACCTAGTCGGCGACCTAGTGATTGATGGGAAGCTGGGTGACAGCGACCACGAGCTGATCACCTTCACCATCCACCGAAAAGCTGGCAAGTCAGTCAGCAACACGGAAGTCCTTGACTTCAGGAAAGCCAACTTTGACAAGCTCAGGAGGCTTGTCAGTGAGGCCCTAAGGGACCATGACCACAGGGAGAGGGGAGTTCAAGAAGAGTGGTTGCGCCTCAAGGGAGCGATCCTCAATGCACAAACTAAGTCTATTCCATCTCGGAGGAAAGGCAGCAAGAGGGCACAGCAGCCCCCTGGCTCTCCAGGGACCTAGCAGACCTCCTGAGGCTAAAAAGAAAGGCCTACAAAGGATGGAGGATGGGAGTCACCTCCAAGGAGGATTATTCTGCACTGGTCCGGTCCTGTAGGGAGCATACCAGGAAAGCCAAGGCTGCAACTGAACTCCAACTAGCTTTGAGCATCAAGGACAATAAAAAGTCCTTTTTCAGATATGTGGGGAGCCGGAGGAAAAGCAGGGGCAACATTGGACCCCTGCTGAGCCAGATGGGGCAACTGACAACTGACGCCCAGGAAAAAGCCAACCTATTAAATAGGTACTTTGTGTCGGTCTTTCATCAATCCCATGGGACGCCCATGCCTGCTACGGGACAGGGAAGTCGGGGTGAGGGTGATTCCCTGCCCTCCATTAATGCTGACTTCGTGAAGAAAAATCTTGAGAAGCTGGATACCTTCAAGTCAGCCGGCCCTGACAATCTCTCCTCGGCCCGTGAGTGCAGGAGGGCTATTAGGAAGGCCAAGGCAGAGATGGAACTCAGACTAGCGTCCAGGATTAAGGACAACAAAAATTCCTTATTCAAGTACATTGGGAGTAAGAAGAGGGCACCAGGCAATGTAGTGCCCCTGCAAGTCTCAAGTGGTAACCTTGTGGCTATGCCAGATAAGAGAGCCGATATTTTTAACAGTTTCTTTGCCTCTGTTTTCCTGAACAGGGACCAGGACATCCCTCCTACCAGAGGTAGAGACAATCTCAGGGATAGCTCTGTCAGGCCTTGGGTCAGTGCAGATGTAGTTAGGGATCTTCTGGAAGGGCTGGACATTTTTAAATCTGCAGGTCCAGATGCCCTCCACCCAAGGGTGTTGAGGGAGCTGGCAGGAGTCATCATGGAGCCCTTGGCCTGGCTGTATGAGTATTCGTGGTTATCTGTCCAGGTGCCAGGGGATTGGAAACTAGCTAATGTGGTCCCCATTTTTAAGAAAGGGAGGAAGGAGGACCCAAGTAACTATAGGCCTGTAAGCCTCACCTCGATCCTTGGGAAGATCTTAGAGAAAATCATCAAGAAGCATATCTGTGGGGAGCCAGCAGGGGAGATCATGCTCAGAGGCAACCAGCATGGGTTCATCAAAGGCAGGTCCTGCCTGACCAACCTGATGGCCTTTTATGACCAGGTAACTAAATCCTTGGATGATGGTGTTGCCATGGATGTAATCTTTCTAGACTTTGGCCTTTGAAGGCCTTTGACACTGTCTCATCCCATTCTCATTAATAAATTAAGTGACTGTGGCATTGATGCCTACACAGTTGGATGGGTAAAAAACTGGCTGATGGGGCATACCTAGAGAGTAAGGGTGGATGGGTCGTACTCAACCTGGCGAGATGTGAGCAGTGAGGTCCCTCAGGGCTTGGTCCTTGGGCCCACACTGTTTAACATCTTCATCAGCGACTTGGATGAGGGGATTGAAAGCACGTTGTCCAAGTTTGCTGATGACACTAAGATGTGGGGCGAGGTGGGCACACTTGAAGGGAGAGAGAGGCTGCAACTAGATTTAGACAGACTACAAAAGTGGGCAGATAAGAATAGGATGGGGTTCAACGTAGATAAATGCAGGGTGCTGCACTTTGCAAGAAGGAATCCACAAGATACATACAGGCTGGGGAGTTCCCCTCTTGAAAGCACAGAAGCGGAAAGGGATCTTGGAGTCATTATTGACTCCAAGATGAACATGAGCCGCCAATTCCAGACCTCAGCCAGCAAGGCCAGCCATACCTTGTCATGCATCCAAAGACGCATCTCAAGCTGGTCCAGAGAGGTGATACTCCCCCTCTGTGCGACATTGGTTAGGCCGCAATTGGAATACTGTGTCCAGTATTGGGTGCTACACTTTAAAAAGGATGTGGCCAGCCTGGAGAGGGTTCAGAGGAGGGCTACTCACTTGGTGAGAGGGCAGCAGGACAGGTCCTACGAGGAGAGACTGAAGGACCTGAACCTGTTCAGCCTCAGCAAGAGGAGGCTGAGGGGGGACCTGGTGGCTGCCTACAAACTCATCAGGGGAGATCATCAGCAAATAGGAAGAACCCTATTCTCCCCAGCACCACCTGGGGTGACAAGGAACAATGGTAATAAGCTGATGGAGAATAGGTTTAGGTTAGAGATCAGAAGGCAATATTTTACAGTTAAGGTGGCCAAAATCTGAAACCAACTTCATAGGGAAGTGGTCCTTGCCCCTACCTTGGGTAAATTAAAAAAGAGGTTAAATGATCACTTGTCTGGGGTCTTGTGAACCCAGCATTCATTCCTGCCTGTGGCAGGGGGTCAGGTTAGATGATCTGTTCAGGTCCCTCCTGACCCTAGCTACTATGAAACTATACTATGACACAAAGGTACATGCATTTGGGGGAGGTCCTGCTAAAACTGTGAGCAGATATTTGTTGTAAATATTTTTACATGGAAAGAATAAAGGACATCCACGTTGATTATTTTGTCCTTGCTATTTTTTTTCTCTTTGTCTCTTGGATAAATTATTGTAATCAGGCCTAGTCCTCTCAAAGGTGTTTGGCTCTTACAAATTTAAAGGCAGTGCAAAATCATTAAAAATATCAGTATAAAAATTAAACAGTTCTCAGTTAAATATTTTTAGTCAATCATTTGGTCCAGGCATCAATGGACCAAATGATCGGATACCTAAGTAAAAATTTATGTTAAGGTTACAACACATTCAATTAATATACATCCATATGAATTAGAAGCCTGTGTATAATGAAAAAGCATTTCAGAGATCTTTTAACCAAATTATTTACACCCATTTTTAGGGTTAGATGTTTTAAGGTTAGGAGGCTTTTTAAGGATCCCCTACCTTCCTTTTGTGTCTGAGTATGTCCCCCACTTAAACAAAAATGGTTTCTCCTAAAATGTTTCATAGTTTCATAGTTGTTAGGGGCTGGGAGGGACCTTACAGATCATTGGGACCAGTCCCCTACACTTGGGCAGGATTTCTTATTTATTTCTCCCTCTGCCTGCCTTTCCCCATGCCATGCTAGTATCTCAGGACGATGGGGGTGCGAGGTTGCTGAGCCAGGGAGGGGATCCCATAGAGTTATGGGGGCAGGTGATTGTGCCTGGGTTCAGCTGGCTCCTGGGCTAATAAGCACTATGCTCCTAGGATTCTTTGTTTCCTAGTTAATACAGTGTGGAAAACTAAAATGCATAGAAAAAATGTATACACATCTAACACACCTCATCAAATGGCAACATGTCACCTTCAGTTATAAAACATTCCACTTAGATGACCAATGAAGTGGCAGTTAAGAATTGTAAATGGTTCTACTACAGAAGAATCCCTATTCAATAAATCTCTGGTACAAACTATGCTATCAGTGATTACCATTGTTTAGTTCACAGTTTAGCAATGAAGCACAATAAGACAAGAATCATTAACCTTAATACCAGCCGCATGACTAAATGGCTTTTAGATGTCCTAGGTAAGTTCTTTTACCAAAAAAAAAGGGCTAAATTGGAGCAATTTATTACAATCGGTCTTTCTTGATTAAAACAATGCCATTGATTGTTCTGTACTTAATGCAAAGTTAAAATAATGAGGGAATTCATTATACTCACCATATCACTGATAAATTAGGGCTATTGAAGAGTTTTGGATACAGAGCATAAATGGACATTCAGCTATTCTGTGGATCTACGAGATGCATGTTCCATCATTATGGGCCCGATCTTGTTCCCTCTGGAGCCAATGGGAAAACTTTTATATTTATTTCAATCATGGGGGATTGGGCCAGTGATAGATGTGCTTACATGAAGTCAAATCAATAATAAATGTCACTTGACAATGAATGATGAGTACCTCAAACTACTAGAAGAAATAAAGCCTAAGATAGAACGGCGTCATTCTGTCTTATTCAATAATCTCATGGCACTCTTTGGCCAAAGGATTTTAAAAAGGAGGTAAGCTTCATTTATGCCCATTTTACAAATGGGGAAACAAGCACATTGATGTGAAGTGACTTGAACAAGATTACAGGTGGATTACAGGTGTGTCTAGGTAAAGGGGTTTTGAACATTGGAAGATAGAAACTGTTAACAATGCAAGAATCCGGGAAACAAGCAAGTACAATGTGCTTATTTGGGGACATAAAAAAACTATTCACTTGGTAATTAATTTGGGACATAGGAAACCCAGTCTTTGCTGGGGTGACTAGTTAATGCAGTCCAGTCAATTCCAGCAAGAGGTTTTTGAGTTTTTGTGTATAGGGTTTTTCTGTAATAGGGTGGTCTGTTCCTTTAAGAAGGAACAGTGAGCCCTGTTGAAAATGCCCAACTGTGGGGTATTTGGATAAGCAGCAAGTGCCCTGGTGGGATCTTTAAAATCTCCCAGAAGAGTTAGAAGTGGGGATGAAGTATTGTGTGAATGGGATGATGTGCTACAAGCATGGGCCAGGCTGCTGTTCTGGGGCCAGAGCCAAAAGGGCCCCCCTTCCTTATGCTCATGGGTGATTGGTGCCACCTGAGTCAGGTGAGTCATGTGCCCCCCCCCCCCCCAGTGACCAGTCAGTGACTGGAGGGGCGTCCCCCATGGCCAATCTTGCCATCCAGGGGAGGGGTTCCCCCCATGGCCAATTGCGCTGGCCAGGAAGTGGCTGCAGCACTCCTGGAAGCAGCTGGTGCATGCAGGGGGGCACTGGTGCTCCCACCTTCCTCCCCTGCCTGTCACCTGAGCAGGGAGTGTGGCCTATCAGGGAGTGCACCGGTGCTCTCAGACGGTGAATGTGGACTCCCATGCACCCTCTATGCATCACCACTGCTTGTGCCTGGGACAAGGCAGAAAAAAATGATTTTGTTTGTTTATTTTTTTTTAAAAGAGCACAGCTTAGGGCCTCATGCCCCACAAGATGCACCAGCAAGAGACCACAGGCCACACTGTGTTGCTGTACCATGTATTTACGTGGTGGGTGCTCCCCCTATGCCACTGCATCATGTTCATGGAGGTGGGGAAGGGGGGCGGATATCCACTGCCCTGCATAATGTAGCAGCCTGCCTCACCTTCAGCTCTCTGCGGGTTCCTCCATGGCACCATGCATGCATGTTCCTGGCTGCTGGTTCACCCAGCACTGTGGGTTGCACCATGCTGCTTTGCCCCGCTGTGGCTGGGTTAGGCAGTGGAAGCTGGAGGAAGAGCGGGGAGAGAGGGAGACTTAAGAAGACTGTGAATGCTGCTGCAGCCAAAGCAAGGGGCAGAGGTGGCTAGGTGGTCCCAGGGTCATGTGTTAACCCCTTGTGGGCCACCAGCAGACAACCCTGGTTTAAAAAAAACCATTCCTTGCTTGGGAGGACTTGCTAAGTAGCTCCTCAGGGAGCAAGCCTGCATGGAGCAGCCAACAGACTAAACAACCTGGTTATATCCCCTTAATGATTTTTTTTATTTCAATATCTAACCCCAGTCAGACATACACATTTTGATATGGAGAAGAAGTATCCAAAAGGAAGAGGGCATAATGTCCTCACTAATATGATTGTTTTTGTTCCTCAGGCGACTCTTTCTAATACATATTTTGAGAGATACTGAGTCAGAGTCTGGACAAAGAGAACTCAGCATCCAAAACCTTTCATAGGCACCCTGGATGTATGTTTTTCTAATGTTTGTGACAAAAGCCTGCCACAATCTGATATTTCTCATTCCTGCCAAAAATCCCTTTTATTTGTGAAGAAAGCTCACTTCTATCAGTAGATGGTTATATAGATATAATAAAGTGTATTACAAGCTATTCAATAAAGAGGTCAGGCTATTCTAATTTATTCCAGGGACCAGTAGCCTCAAGATGTAAAAGGGTTTATGAACATAGCAGTTCAGGACTAGGGCCAAAATCTTTAGTTAGCTTGCTCCAGTATCTGCATCTATTATTGCACGTATGCCTCACTGGATAAAAATACAATGATATTTTAAATATATCTTCCAGTTAAGAAGCCAATATATTCTGACAACTTTTCTCCGTAGACAAGTAACAGAATACTGTTTAGCTGTGAACAAAGGTTATTTTACTGTCCTAACTACAATCTTGATTCCTGAGTTGGAACAGTACCTAAAGTGTTTCTGCTGTGCACATGTATGTGTGACAATCCATAAAAAGTAGTGTTAGGTTTTGCAGATTAGTGTATTAAACTGTATGTGACAGATTTATGGTTGGTTCTTGCTACTTAATAGGTGGTAATAAACATAGACTTAGTTTACCTTATATTGAGACTTCAGTACATTTTCTTCCTTGAGAGATCATAGGCTATTTTGTGCACTTAGTGTAGCAAATACATTTCTGCTAAATTCTATCAGGTATACAAATTAAAAGAGTATAGGCCTTGAATATCAGCTATTTTCATGCCTTTACAGGCCAAATGTGAGTATGAGTAAGGCAAGCATGGTATGGGTCATAGCATGAGAAATGGGAATACATGCATCACCACTTCTATTTGGTGGGAAAGAAGAGTTCCCTGCATGTTCAGTAAAATTATGTGGGAAGAGAAATATCCATGAAAAACAGCTTATGAAGGGTGAAGATACATGGTGGCTTCTTTGGTGTATGTACTATAATCCTGTCCATCTGATATTATTTAGAAATGAAGGTTAAAACCCACATGTAGAAAAATAGTGTGGTTTTATTTTGTGATTTATACATCACTGCTGTCTCTCACCTAAAAGATGTCTCTGTTTCAGTGGTGGGTGAAGTAATCTCTCTCTCTCTATAGTTTTATATCATTTTACAAAGTGCTTTGGAATGAAAGCACTATGAAGCATGATTTCATTTTTTTCTATTAGTGTAAAAACAAAATGGGAGACTGTTTTAGAAAGCTACAGAAGTTGAGTGAGTTTATTTTACATATAGTGAGTTTACTTTACATATATCTATATCTAGATATATATATTAGGACTGTCAAATGATTAAAAATTATTGTGATTAGTTGTGTGATTAAAAAGATTAGTTGCAATTAATCACAATTTTGATCACACAGCTAAAAACTCAAAATTTTGCACAGAAAAACTCAAAGTTATGCAAAATCATGCAGGTACTTTGTATGGTTGGGGTGGGGGTGGGGTGGGTGCATATGGGGGGAATTTGTGAAGCTGTGAGGGGGTAGAAGGCCCTAGCCTGCAGCAGCACCCTGCCTCCACCTTGCACGCAAATCTGGGGTGCACATGCCCCCCATGCCTCCCCTGGCATGTACACAGCTACGGGACCCCCCCACAACCCTGGATGAGATGCCTTCAGCTCTGTCCCATGACCCGCCCTGGCCCTGGGGCCCATTCACCCCAGCCCCTGTCCCTGCCCCACTCCCTCACTGTAGGGCCCTTGATTTGCACCCCCACGGCCCTTTCCTCCCCCATGCCTCTTCCACTTCACAGACATCCCTACTGGGTGCTGTTACATGCATTGACAGGCTGCATTCCTGGTTGCCTGCAGGCTGCAGTTGCATGTTTGTGTCTGTGTCTATTTCTGTGTGTGCCCCTACCTCCCCACTGCAGCCACCCAGAGCCCATGCCTGGGCTGCCCTGTGGTCCTCTGTGCTACCACCACTGCCCCACAGGGTAGCCTGGAGGCAGCAGTGATGGTGGCAGAGTGGAGCTGAAGGATGGGCTCCAAAACCACATGGACAATTAATGTGTTAAAAAAATTAACATGAGCAATGATTAACGCGTTAATTGCACATGTTGACCACAATTTATTGACAACCCTAATATATATAAAATAAATAAAAGACGCATACAATATATGCAGCACTATGTAGCTGTTGTGATTCTTAATTGGGATTGGCTTCTGTTCACCTCGCCAAGTGGTATTTTAGTCAAGACATTGGCTCCAGTGAGTTCAATATTCTGGCTTGTGTTGGAGAAGATTCACCAAGTTTATGTCCCTGGTATTTTAAAAGCACTAGATTTAATCCATAAATGTTCACTTGAGTTCAGTTTGAAAACACTGTATTTTACCTCTTGAAGGGTATTGCCTTCAGATTTTAAACATATGGAGAGGCATATGTTTAAAATCTTCACTTTTGTAGCAAGAAACTATCAAGTTGTGCACAGTGCTCAAGATGGAAAGTCTGACTAGCAATATGGATGGAAAAAAAGATACAAAAGCTTCTGACATAGATGTAGACCAACACATTTTAGAGACTCAACCTGTTGATAGAATAGCATATTGTAGTGCATTTTTGCTGTTTCTAACAGAGAGATGGTTTCCAGTGACTGAAATCCTTTAAAAACATTGGATTATAGCTCAAGAAGTAGGCACTATATATTGTTTCAGGACAGAGACACAATCCTACCTATATGGTCCTCCGTCCCTTATAGATTCAGATTCCAGATTGCCAGTTATGGCATTTCAGTCATCTCTGGAAAAGTTACCTTCAATAAATCACAATTAGGGTGTTTCCAAATTTACATATCATCTTACAGATGATTGCATGCTTTCTTTTCCATCCATAAAATAATCTTGATCTAGACACTACCATATTTACTTGAATATAAGATGATACCCCCCAAAATTAGATTTTATATATGGAAAATTTATAATTTTTTAATAATTTAATTTATAATCTAATTATTGGAGGTTTGCCTTGGATTTGTCCTCCTCCCACTGCTGCAGAGAGGAAAATAAATCTGGGAGTTTAGGTATCCCACTTGCCTTCTTCCCCAGCCTTCCCCCTTCCCCTCCCCACACCTCCCCAACTTCTCCCCTGGAGCCCTTACTATCAGATTCTGCTCTCCATGAGCACATGGAAATGCAGGACAAATGTGAAAACACAGACCTTGAAATGAACATATTAACAAATAATTTGCATCTTGGTGGACTACTACAGTGTGAACCTGCCTGGCTTACCTCAGCACCATAGCCCTGGTAACTGGGCTGCAACCGGCATAGCTGCTGCTCCATGGCTGGAGGAGCTGGAGCCTGATTGGACATGGCCCAGCAGCTGCACACTGAAAAGTGTCCAAAAGACTGGGAACGTGTTGGGATGAACCAGAACTAGACACACTCCCTGCTACCAGGAGCACCCTGCCACTGTCTTTGCCAGCTGGTGAGCCAGGGGAACTGACCCAGGCTTGCCTGAGCCAAAAGGGGGCCAGACTAGAGAGGCATCCAGGCCCCAGACAGGAGACTGCCTGGAGAAAGCCAGGCACAGCTCTGGGAGCCTGTCTGGGGTCCAACCCACTCACCAGGGCCAGGCAACCTGCCCCAGAGCAGCGGAGCCAACCAGCCTGTGCTAGTCTGGAGCCTGCTGCAACAGAAGTCAAATGGGGATGGGAGAGGGGGGCCTGACTAGGGTAAACCCTAGAGGGATGGCCTGCAATGCCCTAGTCCCCTGGCAGTTCAGCCACATGCCTGAAGTGTGCTGGTGGAGGACGCCCACTGTGTCTGGCCACTAGCAGGCCCAGAAGAGAACAGGTGGAGCCACTGGGACACCTGGCCATGGGGCAGTAAGGAAAATCCTTGCAGGAAAAGGGGTCAGATAGAAGAAGGCGGGATGAAGGTTCAAGGAAGCAAACTCCTAAACTCTAATGCTTAGAAGCAAGCAGCTCAGTATGGAGGCAATGGTACTGTGCCCATTCAGAGTACTACTCATTCAGCCTGAGCCACATCAAGTTACATTATTTTCCTTTTGTGTTAGCATTTCTTCTTCTAGTGTAACAAGTCATGGCAAGCAACTGTGACACTGGAGTATCATCACTGTGAGGGAGTAAGAGAAAGAAAGTGTAAAGTGCCTCAATTCCTGGTGGGGAGAAAATCCCAGCTGGAGAGGGGATGACAGGATGCCATGGACGTAGTCTTTAAGAAGGCCTTTGACATTGTCTCTCACCCCATCCTCATCAATAAATTAAGTAAATGTGGTATTGATGCCTATGCAGTTGGATGGATAAAAAATTGGCTGATGGGGCGAACCCAGAGAATAGTGGTGGATGGGTTGTATTCAACCTGGCGAGATGTGAGCAGTGAGGTCCCTCAGGGCTCGGTCCTCGGGCCTACTCTGTTTAACATCTTCATCAGAGACTTGGATGAGGGGGTGGAAAACACGCTGTCCAAGTTTGCTGATGACACTAAGATGTGGGGCAAGGTGGACACACTTGAAGGGAGAGAGAGGCTGCAACTAGATTTAGACAGACTACAAAAGTGGGCAAATGAGAATAGGATGGGGTTCAACATAGACAAATGCAGGGTGCTGCACCTTGGGAGAAGGAATCCACAAGATACATACAGGCTGGTGTGTTCCCCTCTTGAAAGCACAGAGGTGGAAAGGGATCTTGGAGTCATTATTGACCTCCAAGGAGTCATTATTGACTCCAAGATGAACATGAGCCGCCAATGCCAGACTGCAGCCAGCAAGGTCAGCCGTACCTTGTCATGCATCCAAAGGTGCATCTCAAGCCGGCCCAGAGTGGTGATACTCCCCCTCTATGTGACTTTGGTCAGGCCGCAGTTGGAGTACTGTGTCCAGTTCTGGGTGCCGCACTTCAAAAGGGATGTGGCCAGCCTGGAGAGGGTTCAGAGGAGGGCTACTCACTTGGTGAGAGGGCAGCAAGACAGGCCCTATGAGGAGAGACTGAAGGACCTGAACCTGTTCAGCAAGAGGAGGCTGAGGGGGGACCTGGTGGCTGCCTACAAACTCATCAGGGGAGATCAACAGCAAATAGGTGGAGCCCTATTCTCCCCAGCACCACCCGGGGTGACAAGGAACAATGGTAATAAGCTGATGGAGAATAGGTTTAGGTTAGAGATCAGAAGGCAATATTTTACCGTTAGGGTGACCAGAATCTGGAACCAACTTCCCAGGGAAGTGGTCCTTGCCCCTACTTTGGGCAAATTCAAGAGGAGGTTGGATGATCACTTGTCTGGGGTCTTGTGAACCCAGCATTCATTCCTGCCTGTGGCAGGGGGTCAGGCTAGATGATCTGTTCAGGTCCCTCCTGACCCTAGCTACTATGATACTATGACACTATGAACTCACTTCCAGAGTTCCTGCTCCCTCGGGATTGAGAGGGGAGCACCAAAATCTGTATTTCTGGCCTTGGGAAGGGGCAACAAAGAGGAGGGTCACAGCTGGCAGTGAGCAGCGAAGCCAGAGACCTTCATAGCCATCAGCTCCCTGCAAGCAGTCGAGAGGAACCAGGCAACCAGGGTGATCAGAGGATCACCCCCCAATTAGAAGCCTTAAGAAACTGAAGAACCTGAAGAAACTGAAGAAATGGGCAACCTGCCTGTGAAGACAGTGGGTCAGGCACTGCAGAGGATGGGGAAAGTGAAAGTAATCACTGCTCCTCCAGTGCCATGAGTCTTAAAGGACCCCTGCCCCTCTGGTGTGAAGTTCATTTTTTTTTCCTTTTGCCTATTGTGGACTTTTTTCTCATGGTTAAGGGAGATGGGGAACTGGGACTCCCCACCACATGGTCCGGAGAGGCAGCAGGAATTAAAGCTCTTCTCCCAGGAGAAGCCACATCAGCCCTGACTTAGGGGAATGCAGACAAGAGAATAGACTTGTTTTCTGTTGATTTACTGAACTAAGGGGGTGATAAAGAACCCGCCATCCTGGGAAGAAGGACAGAAGTAGATTTGAGTTGCCTTAGTTAAGTTTCTCTACAACCCTGATGCATGGAGTGGTGGGGACTGTGGGGAAGTCATTGAAGGTGATTTACTACTTGAACTTTAAGAAAGGAATTAATTGAGACTGATTAGCAGATCAGGATTCATTTAAATTATTGAACCATGGCCTGATGGGTGGGGATTAACCTCAGCCTCACATGAATAGGTCCACATCTGAGAGGAATAATTGTTATACACACTGTCACCCCGTAAGAGAGAGACCATGCCAGGTACCATCTGAATCAGTGGTAAGGGTGAGGTGTAAGAAGAGGAGGAGCCTCACATGGAAGACTTAGAAAGACTTGGATGAAACTTGTAGGAAAGACTTGGAGGAAATGCCCTACACTACATTCAACACCTGACAGATTAAGCATTTTCCAGTAAGACGTGGCAGGAGAGAGGGAAACCATATGAAGTAGGGGACAGAATCATTCCAAGGTTTTCCTTTCCAGCAGGGTAAGTGAGCAGGACGTCTAGCAGGCGGGGACCTTGGCCATACCAGGTTATTCTCTGACAATCACATCTGCACGTCAAACCATCTGTGACAACATCAAGGTACAATATGAGATTTATGATAACATCCAAGTGGAAAGGGATGGGGTATAGGAAGACACACCCTTAGCTGGTAAGAACAACTGAGCAACATCACAAAGGTATGGATAATGTCCAAAGTTAAGATGGGTGAGTAGGCTCAGGGGCAGTCCACCCCCCAGGTGGCAGGTAAGGGCCTGTCACATACAGGTATGCATATACTTAGTTCGCCCAGAATGTTACATTTTGCCTTTTTGAAACTGCCACAGGTTTTAGCACAGGTACTCCATATACACACTTTCAGCACTTTTTTACCTACTTATATATAGTACAAAGTATGCATGATATTAAACCAAAGCTAAAAGGCTCATGATTTACCACATAGTTTATTGGGCTGGGCCCCAGCAGAGTCAATAATGTTTCAAACCATGGTGACTCCACAGCTCGGCACTGCTCAAGATGTTTGTATACTCCAGTTATGCCCCACCCCCTCCCAAAGGATCCACGTTCATGCCAGGAATCATTGGAAATGAGAAAGAAAGGTACAGTTCAGCTGTGGGAATGAAGAGGAAGTAAAAATGTATTTAATGTATTGGCTCCCCATGACTTGAAAAAGTGTTGGCACTGAGGGGGACTAAGGTACAATGGGCACTATCATATATCTTATTCAGATAGGCTCCACTAACTGATCCTGTGGTAGATTCCCACAAGGATCTACCCATACACTAGAGAGGTGTGGAAGAAAGTACATGAACTCCTCCTGGCGGTGACAGGTTTCAGAAACCTGACCACCAAAGCAGTCCTCTACCAGCACTTTACTAAATAGCAAAGGGCCCCGACAGCCCACTTTGACCTGTTCATCTCCTGCTTCAGGTATGCCCTGTGGAAGGCCAGGAATCTGCTCATAAACAGGCACTCAGACTCCACAGTCAAGGACTGAATTAAAATGAGACTGAGTGAAATGTACTGGTACTACAGGAAGACAAAAGAGGAGTATGGTAAAGAAATAGTAGACCTCTTAGGGAAGAGAGGGGACTGGCATAAAGTTTTCAGAGGCAAGCCCTCTGGACAGAACAACAAGGAGGACAACGGTGAGGATGATGATGGCAAATATGATGACAAGTGAAAGGACTAGACAAACAGGAGGGAGTCTTTTATGAAACGGTGATGTTTTCAATGGAAACGTGATGGGTGTGTGGATGTGTGGTGCAAACTTCGTAAGGGGACTAAAATAGTTTAACTGGAAAACTGTGGTTTTGGTCTTTCAAGTGAACCACAGCAGTCACATGACAAGTTGTTAGAGATACAGTTCCACACACACACACACAATTATATATATATATATATATATAGAGAGAGAGAGAGAGAGAGAGAGAGAGAGAGAGAGAGAGAGATTTTTGCAATAAAAAAAATTGTAAAAAATGTAGTAGGTTCCCATCAGACCTCTTTGATCATTTTGTCTCCTGCATCAGGAATGCCCTGTGGAAGACCAGAAATCTGCTGGTATACTGTGTTAAAGTGGGACTGAGTGAGCTACAGATGTAGTACCAGAAGATGGTAGAAGAGGATGGTGAAGAGGTGGCAAAAATCATCTGTTAGAGAAACCACTGGCACAGTGTGTTCAAAAACACAACTCACAGGGAAGAGAGCAGTGACACATGAAAAAGTCAGGGGCAGTGAAGTAGAAAGGAGATTGAGTGATGAGGACAGTGGAGGAGGAGAAGGAGATGATGATGACAACAAGGACAGCAGTGCCTATGATGGAGACAGCAACAGCAACAGTGACAATGACTTGGACTAAAGACTAGAGACTAAAGAAAAGAACAGAGGGCAGAGGTAGGGCAGTGTAATTGTAACAATGAAAGGAATGTGGATGGGTGCACGGGTGTGTGGGATCAAGAACTGTAATGGGTGCACAGATGCGTGGGAGTGAGAACTAATGGAAGCATAGGTGCAGGGGTGCATGTGTTGTAATGGGTATGCGATACTGTAATGGTGTACGTGTTCAAAAACTGGAAAGATGCAGTGTACACACACGCGTGCATGCGCGCACACACACACACACACACACATAATTTTTGCAAAAAAAAAAAGGTTCCATTCAGCATGTTTGCCCAATATGGGTCATGTGTTTTATAGTCATGCTCTGTTTTTGCTGTATTTAATCAACTTTATAGGTGGTTTTCATTACTGAGCACATGCTGCTTTTGACAAGAGTTTTATGATAGCCAACGTATCCTTGGGGTTTCCTTGTATGTGAATGTAAGATGAGGGGCTTTTTTTCCCCCATCGTGATTGGGGGAAAAACCTTGTCTTGTATTTGATTAAATACAGTAATATAGATGATACTGTGAATAGTGTTCTCTTCTTTTTCCACTATGAAACACTTAAACTTTTACATTTCACTTCACAGAATACATTACAAAATATGCAAGCATTGAATTTCCAAATGGTCTGTAGTCTTTCTTCTTCCATCCCAAAGTAGTTATAATATTTGCTTGAAAAATTTAACTCTCATACAAATTTTAAATATACCTCTTGGCAAAGAAACACTGACACCTCTTCTTGAAAACCACTGTGTGAATGCAGCTGCAAACTAGTGGTTATTATATAAGATAGCTTTAACTGAAAGTGATTTTAAAGTGTTTTATTGCTGTGGGAGTTTTAATTCCTGAGTCTGAAGGATAGCTGAAATTGTATTTCTACTGGTTGTGTGGCAATCCACACAAAACTAATGTAATGTTAACAACAGAAATTAATGAGCCTTACTTCAGAATAACTTATGTTACCAAAATCAGCCATAGTAATTTGCTTGTCAGTCTCTCTGTGAAAGGGCTAGGTGACAATGCTGTAGAAATATGAACTGATTGGCATTTAATATCATCATGGTGACATAAGTAAATATTATACCAATTGTACACTGGGGTAAACGGTGGCTCAGAAAAACTGAAATCTGGTTTTCTTTTTCCTTCAGAGGTGCTGAGTAGTAACCTCAAAGAGAACTGAAACTGCCAAGTGTGCACTCTCTAAGAAATGGGCTTTCCTAGGGTTAATTTAACTTAAAAATGGGGCTTGAAAGAATCTAAGAAGATATAGGCCTTCTGCTGGCCATTTTACCCAAGACAGATTTTAACTACAGGGGTTTAGTTGTATAGGCAGCAGATTACAGGTGCTTTGAATTGGGTTCAGATCCCTGCACTAGTAACTAATGGGCTGATCCAGGTTCTGTTCATTTCAACAAGAGTTGGATCAGTCCTATCTAATCAGGGTCAAATTCTGCCCTTGCTGATATCCAGCTGCATGGAAAAAAAAAAAAGATTATATGCTTTCATTATGTGCTTGCTAGCAATCCAGTATACATCCCCATAATTTGTACATTAATTGCATTAGTGACCACAATTCCCGTCCAGGATCAGGATCATATTATGTTCGTCACTGTACAAAACACCTGATATAGTCCTTGACCTGAGGAACTTCCACTCTAAATGCACAAGACTCAGTAGGAGCAAAGGCATGGACAGGTAGAGAAGTTTGCAGTAGGTCAGAGGTAGATGAGTGGCAAAACTGCAGATAGCTTACTGATCTCCTGATGCATCTGGACTTGTAATTTATATAGTGAGGGCTAGCACTGTGCCCTCCATTGTGCCAACCAGTCCTACATTTTCTCTGGAATGTGAAAGGTGTTCAGAGTTTGGCTGAGATCTGATATGAACCTGCATTGCATAAAAACCAACTCCTTACCAGTAACACACTCAGGGGTTAAATCTTGCAGTCAGACAAAGCTTCTACTAGCTGCAGTGGGATTTTTCTTCACATAAAGGCAGGACTGCAGGGCTTAGCCCACATAAATGTGTTCTTGATTTCTGGTAGGGAAGGCCACTGAAGAGAAGATAACATAGTCTCCTGTTTTTCCCATTCTTATATAGTGATTAAAAACCTTCATAATTGAAGGACCAACATATTCAGAGCAACAGTATATTAATTTTTCAATGTATGCTCTTACAAACTGTTTCAGGGTAGTAAAAATTGTCTCTGTGGTTCTTAATAGGAGGTACAGGTTCAAAAGACCCATCAAGTGTTGTCAGTGCCCTCCGGCTTGCCTGGGGCAGACCATTACTGCACAAAGCTAAGCAGTAACAAACAACAGAGTGCATGATGTCAATATTGTCTATGCTCATTAAAGTGTACTTAGGAATTTTTTTGCCCCCTTAGTACCAATGTTCAAAGGAAGCCAGAACTCATTCGGAGGATAAGGGCACCAAAACAGAGGGGGAAAACAGTCCTTGCTCTTTCACTTAAAACAGGCTGACATAGGAAGTTGTAAAGAGGGAGAAAAACGTGGAATTGATTTCAAGAGCCTACTGACCCTTTGCAGACTATGGTGGCAAAGCAATTATGTGTCTCATGGTGCAGCTCTGGAAGGGTGAGTTTGAACCTCAGCAACTTGTGCCAAAGCTGTTCCCAGTTGAGTCAGCTCTCCTGACTGTTACCTGGTCATTGGGCCAGGAAATCAAGGGCAGCTGGGTGTGATGCTAGCCACATCAATCCTTTTAGTGCCAGCCAAGCCAGGCAGGCAGCAAGGCTCATCTGAGTCCCTTGGCCTTTGACTACACTTGTGATGTTACCTGGACCCGTCCCAGCCAGGATCAGCCTTCCGGCCCAGACCTGCCACTTCAGGGGCCCTCTGAGCCCTTTCTCCCCTGTTTTCTCCCTCTCCTGTGGGGCTAACACAGTCCGGCCGTTTGCAAGGGGGGAGGGTGGTCTCTACACGCAGGTAAGGCAGCAAGGGGAAGAACTGCATGCCTGCAGTTACAAGCAGCTTCCTCAAGATGGAACTTTTTCACCGAGACAGAGGCTGCATGCTAATGTGCGGGCACACACCCGGCAGCCGAGGCGGGGGCGACAAGTTGAAAGAGGCTTGGCAGGGCTGGGCTGGCAGCGGCCCCTAGCAGGGCCCAGTCCCACCCTCCCAGGGAGTCCTGGCCGGCTTCCCCCAGGCCGGGGCGCCCGCAGAGCCCCTTCAGCCGGGCAGCCCGGGCCTCGTGCTAAGGAGCCAGCCTGCGGGCCAGGCGCCCCTGCCGCGCCCGGGAGCGCAGCCACTTGCTGCCGCCGGGGCAGGTCGCTCCTCGCGCTGTGCCCCGCTCCCCGGGCCGTCCGCGGGCAGGCACGCACGGAGGCTGCAAACTTTGATGGCCGGGCAGCTGAGGTACGCGCCAGCCGGGGTGAGTGCCCCCCTCCGCCGCCAGCCCTGCCGGGCCGATCAGTCCCCGACCTGCCCGAGCGCCGGGCTCCGCGGACGGGAAGCGATGTTAACAGCCATGTTCGCGATGAGCCCATTTGTCCCCCCCGAGCCGTAATTGGCTCTTACAGCAAATAAAACCTGACGGAGACATTTGTCTGCCTCCGCGGTGCGGCTAGCAGCGGGCCCCGGGGGGCGGGGAGGAGAGGAGAGGAGAAGAGAGGGGCTGGTGGCGCCGGGGGCTCGGGAGGAGGGGGCGGGATCGCGGCGGTGCCTGGCGCGGCGCGGCGCGGGGCCGGGGCTGGGAGCGGGCGAAGCCGCCCGTGCCCGCGGCCAGGCGCCCGCCCGATAAGAGGCGGCCGAGCGGGGCGGCGCGGGCAGAGCCTCCGGGATTCACATGGCAGAGACTTCGCGCCGGGCGCCGCGATCGCCGCCTGCCTCAGCACCGCGGACAGCGGCGGGCGCCCGGGCACGGGCCCGCGCCGCCGCCTCCACCTCCACCTCCACCTCCACCTCCACCGCCGGGTAAGCCCGGCCCGGGCAGTCAGCGCCCCGTCCCCGCGGGCCGCGCCGGGCAGCCAGGGGCCCGGCTGCGGGAATCCCCGCGGGGCGCTCCCGGGGCGGGGCGGGGCGGGGCGGGGCTCGGCCACAAAGTTTATTGACTGGGGGTTTCCCCGGGGGCGGCCCGCAGAGCTCCCGCCTCCCCGTCCCGGCTGCAGCCGAGCCGCTCGGGGCAGCGAGCACACCGCGCCGCTGCCGCTGTGTCGGCGGCCCCGAGGCGCCGGGTGTCTCTTCCCCTCCGCTTTCCGCATCGCTCCCCCGCGGCCGGGGGCTCCGCACGGGCCCGCGGCAAGTTTCCCCGTAGTTGCAGCTGCCGGGGCCGGCGGGACCCGCCCGCGCTGCGGCGCTCGGCCGAGCCCGGAGACACCAGCCATTTGTTTCCTTTTTGTGATTCCTGCAAGAGCCGTCGGGCACTGGCGGGGCCGGACCATGCAACCCCCGCGGGCAGGAAAAGAGCCGGGGGCCGCCGCGGGAAGTCCCGCTACGCCCGGAGCCCTCGCGTGGGAGGCGCGGGGGAGCTTGTCCGGCCGCTCCGCGGGGACTCCCGGCCCGGCCCGGCCCGGCCCGGCCGGTGCTGCCCGGCTGCTCTCTCTCCTCCCCTTCCCTCCCCATGGCTGGAAGGAGCCCGATCCCGCCCAAGTGCCAGGTCGCCGCAGCCCCGGGCAGGCGGCTCGGGACGGGCTGGCGGAGCTGCCCTGGCAGCGCCGGAGCCAAATCCACCCGCTCAGCGAAACCGCGCGGAGTCGCCGCGGGCCCGGCCCCGGCCCCGGCCGGGAGTGGCAGCGCGCCGGAGCTGGCCCGGGCACGTGGGGGGCGACCCCGGACAGCGCCGGATCCCCCGCGCCTCGGCTTGGCCCGCTTCGAGGCGCAGAGAAGGGGAATCCCGCTGCCCCTGGATGCTTCCTGCAGTCCCCCACCCCAAATAACCGCGAGAGGGGTCCGCTGCTCTCCCAAGGGATGGTGTGGGGAAGTGTGAGCTCTTCCGGGGGTGATTAGATAAAGATCTGTCTCAGAGAGAGAGATTGTGTGCGTGTCTAGAGAGAGATTGTCTCTGTCTGTCTGTCTGTCGGTCTATATATCTAGACAGCAAAAAATGTGTGTGTGTATAATCTCTCTCTCCTTTATAACTATATATCTATATGAGAGAGAGAGAGACATCATATGGATGTGTGTATCTATATCCATATATCGACTGTGTGTGTATCTAATCTACATCTATACACACAGGTAAATCTGTATATAGAGAGAGATTGTGTATCTATCTATCTACACACATTGAGATATATAGATATATTTATAAAGAGAAAGGTTATATGTCTGTGTATCTATCTAGAGAGAATGAGATTGCCTGTATGTATATATATATTCACTGCCTAGTGCATGTTTTTCTTGCAAAAATCATAAGTGTTTGCAAAGTTAATGCATTAAAACATGCCAGTAATTATTGGATATTCAGAGCTGGAAACCTTTTGACTTTTGAGGGTGATGATTCAACTAAAAGAATATTTCTTTCTTGGGGTGGAGGGTGGGAAGCAATGATATTAAAAGTGACTGCTGGATTTCAGGAGAAGAAGAAGCAATCGCCTGCAGCTCTGTGGGGAGGGTGGTGATTGTTTCCACAGAGAGGCTCAAAGTTTGGTTCACTCTGATTAGGTTCCCGTTTCTTTCTTTCTCTTTTTATTTTTAATGGATTGTATTAATGAACAACAGGAGCATTTGGTTCTAATCCGGTAATTTGCATGTGTACAATGTCTACCTTGCACAAGGCTATTAGGTTCCAAGGAAGATGGTTGAGTAGTAAAATTGTTAAAATACTGCAGCTGCTAATTACAAGGAAACAGGCCCCGGGTAGTGGAGCTAGCAGAGCTGATGTTTTAATAGGATTCCTCTGCAACAGAAGCAAACTGTGTGGTAGAGATGAGTCTAGGAAGATTTGGAAAAAAAAAAAAAAAGCTTAGTTAAGTAAAGGCAGAGAACAATAGAGGGCTCCCTTCTTAGAAGATTCACAGCTGAGGCAATGGTTGATATCTGTACAGTTAAGCAGGAAAAGTGGTGAAACAGCTTTCCTATTTAACTGATGAAATGGTTCTTGGGTCTATTCACTGTGCAGCAGTGTCTTCCAAGAGAGACAAATCTAAAAGGATAGGATAAGTATCTGTAACGCACTTTGAGGTCCTGGGATGGAAAAAAAAAACTATAGAAGTTTAGGGTATCATTATTTATATAAAGGCAACTGGGAAGAAGAGGGAGAAAAAAGATCAGCTACAGAAAGCCAATGGGTTCTCTTGATGTTTGAACTTGGAGGAACATTTGGAAAGCTTGGCTGTACGCAATTATCATCCAGCTCAAGCTGGTGTTGACCTTGGCAAGAATTATCATGATAATCTTCATGTAAGGCTCATTTCTTCTAGAGCAATCTTGTCAGTGCATTGAGCACAAGTTGATCTTCCTTTGGTATTAACCATGTATGCTTTCCTGTGCTCTTTCCTTTTGTTTTTTTGGCAAATATATTCTGAGTCGCTTCAAGAAAAAACTTACCCTCCTTTACCTTTGAGTTCTTTGTTGCCCCTGTTAGAGTATTTCAGGTGATAGATTTTTCTTTAAACTATGGCTGCAACAATCTGTTGGCTGGAGGTTTGAAGTCTAGTGGAGAGGAGGGGAACGAGAGAGAAATCTACCTCACCTCAGCTGAGTAGGAAAAATTCCCTGCCTTTCACCTGCTAGACTAGGGGTGAAAACTAATTCTGAAAGATGCTGGTATTGATAGAGTTTGTTCAGCTGTAAAACCACTCCCGGACAGGAGGAAGTACCTGAAATCATTTTCTTTTGGAACATTTATCTATTAACTCTCAGCTTTTATTAGACTTGCTCTTGGAGAAGGTTGGTTTTGTTTTTATAAAGATAGCTTGTTTGGAAGAGAGAGATCTCCAGGATAGGATGTGAAGGCAGACGCTCTGGGGGTGTCTGAAGCGGCAGTGAAATGTGTGTGAAGAGACTGATCTGAGACATTTTTTCCACGCTGTACTATGAAAAAGTAGTTCCTGTGGACAGGGCATTGATGATGATTTGCCTGTTTTGATTGTTGTGTAATATGTTTTCTCAGGAAATCTTTACTCATAAATCTGAGTAAATAGACTACTTACGTAAGTAAGAAGTACTCTTGGAAGTTAGAGGTTGCAATGTGTCAGGTGCTAAGACTCAGAATTCCCTTGCATTGATTCTTTTTGCTGACAGTCTGTTTCTATATGAAATTCGATTTGCTGTACTCAGTTGGCAATGCTTTTTTTCCTGTTCTCTACTTGTATTTGCCAATTTCCTCATTCCTGAATATTGCACATGGCTAAAAGAAGATTTTTGTGGGGAGAGGGAGGGAGAATACAGGAGTATTCCAGCAACATGCATTCTATGATCTATAAAATGAAAACATGATCTTGATGATTAAGTTCCAAATATTTGAGATTTTCTCTCTCCAAAACTTTGACAAATTTGTATTTCACAAAAAAAGATCCGTTTTCATAAATATGAACAATTTGACAGATCTCTTACAGGGAAAGATCTATTTTGAGTGTCCAAAAAGCTTTGCTTTTTTAACACTATTGTATAGTAATTTTATTTTCATTTTATACTGTTATAGATCAAGTTTTAAATAAAAAGCAACATTTCAGAATTTTGGATGAGTCAATCTCACTTGTCATTATGTTTTAAAGAACTATTGTAACTTTCATTAAATATATGAAATGGCCTGCAAACATTTAAAACTGCAAACATTTTTGCATGGACCAAAAACATGTCCATTTGTGTTGCCTCAGTGAAGAGTCCCGTCTATCCAACAGACTCATACAGCCTTCATGGATCTTCTAGTGTCTGAATCACAGGCAGGGAAATGGCGCTTCTTGAAATCAGTGTGGGGTTATGTGATTTGATATTTTTTTTTAAGAATTTTCTTTTTAAAATAACAATTTGTTATGCTATATGTATTTCTTTTAAGTGGCACAACTGTAAATTTACAACTTCCCTTTTTTAATAGTCAAAATGAAGCCATTGTATATCTTATTTCATTATTTATCATTTCATCCCAATTAGAGTTCATCAATATAAAAAGCTCTATTAAATATGAGTATTTGATCAGAGTTATTAATAGTCCTATTGCATATGTGCAAATTTTGCACACCCTCAGAAACAAACACACGTTCTCATGTCAGTAGTCATGGGACTTGTGTGGCTTGTTATAATACAGAATTCCAGTATATTCTGAGCCCGAGCTCTACTATAATCAAACTATGAATATGACCTTTTAATAATACTAATAATTTCAGAAGCTAAAAGCTACCTTAGTTCTGTTAGAAAAGTTCCCACGTTCATGCTCACCTCTAGTTGCACTCAGATAAGAAAATGAAGCAGAATGAAAATGAAGTTGAAGTTTGTATTGTGAACTTTGTTTTGAAATGAGACAGGGTCAGGTACTACCAGATGTGTTTTTAATGAAATTGAGAGTCAGTAAGACTTTACTTGAAGTAGTCTGCACTTCTGCTTAAAACTGTTTGGTCAGTGCTAGAGAAATGTATACATTTCCTCTTTCAAGTAACTTTTCCAGTAAGCACTAATTACTATTATATAAATTCTGGTAAATCCAGAATATTTGGATTAATTCAGATGTTTATGGCCACTCTAAATTACATTTCATTTTTAATATGAAATAAGGTTGTCTGGATTTATAACCCAGCTTGTCAATATTTTATATTTAACTAAAAATCATTGATAAAAATGAAAGTAATTTAGATAAAATGTCTTCTGCTTAGTTTAGCAAGCTTACAACCTGCTACAATGCTTAATCGTTATAGCAAAAATATGTGATATGAATAAATTAAGCAGAATAATAAGGGTTTTTATTATTTAGTTGACATAAAACAAGATTAAAATGTATTAAATTAAGATGACGTCTTCATACACAATTTCCTTTCATTGTATAGACAGATTATGGCCATTAGAGCAATGAAACAAATACTTCTTTTTTAGAAAGTAAAAATATTAATTGTATATGACAGTGTGACTAATACTAAACTATAATATTACATTGAAAAATTCCTATGATATATTTTTAAAGCTTCCAAAAGTCATCGTGGCTACGATAACATTTCAACCCTACTTAAAACTTTTAGTCAATGTAAACTTACTCATCCTAGATAAAGTGATGGACCCACTGCTCCTCCTGTATTTCCTTCAGAAATTGTGCTACAGCATTGTTTGAGCAATTGTTGTTCTGGTGTATAAGAATATTTCAGAAGCTTTAGTCTGAGTAGAGTCTTTCTTGTTTGGTAAATGGACTTTAGTCAAACTGAGCACCAAACAATATTGGGAGGAGTGGGGAAAGCAGTTTTCTCATGACTATTCTGAGACTTTATTTTTGATTCTTTATCCTCATCTTCTAAATAGTTATATGGTATTAAATAAGAGCCATTTCAAGTTTTCTTATATTAAAGAAAATGATTCCAGAATACTTTAAAATTGCATTACTATGTACTGTCTAAATGTGTTTATAAATAATGATCAAAGAGAACAGAAAGGAAATAACATATTTGTGAGTTACTTTTGGTATAGATGAGGAGTGGGGTTTTTGTATGTTTTTGTGACTGTATCCATCTTATTATTTTGATTTCATAGTCATATTTCCCTATTGGGACAGTAAAGTTAACAACCAGTTCTTATCCATTAATGATGCATCCTATAATTCTCTCTACACAGCATTTCAATTCTGCCCTCAGCTACTTTAATATAAATCTGGATTAACCAGAGGTGTATCTGGGCCTCTGAATGTCCTGAACAGTAGCAATGCTGGAAGCACAGCTGCTACTATCTTTGCAGCACCTTGAAGGTTGGTGCCCTGGTCTTCCTCCTCTTCGCCTCCCCCCCTTTAGTTATGCTATTGGGCTTAATACAATTGAAATCATTGGAATTACCTCAGTTTCTACTTGTGTAACCAAGAACAAGTTGGCTGCGTCAACATGAGTGTGGACGTTTGGTTCCCTGGGGACAACTAGCAGCAGAACACCTTGTGCTTCTGTTAATTGTCCCCAGGGAATACCTCAGCCATGCGCCTTCTGCCACATGACAGATTACCCAGGTGGGGTAGAGGAGGCTGGGGCCAGCACTGGTTTGGCCCCAGCAGCCTTATTTAGGGTCCTGGGGGCCTCCTGGGCCTGCAGCAGTGGCAATCCTGCTATTTGAAGCCTGGCTGGCAGTTGGAACATAACTTTGGTCAGCCAGACTCTGGTTTTGAGCAGCATTCCCACATGCGCCGCTCTGCTTTTTTTGCATGTTTTCTTTGGATAACCAGGGGTTCAACCCCACCGCCCCCTCACCCCCAAACCCCCACTGCTTCCTTGTGGTGTGGAGAATGGTTGAATGTACAGCATGTGGCGCTGCAGATATGTCTGCAGCACCACATACTGCATGGCCACACTTGTCTGGATGAGACCATTGAGTTAAGTTTTTCAAAGTTGGAAGTAAACTTATTGGGCTTTTATTAATTTACACTTGTTAAGAGTCCAAAGGAGAAAACTGAGACTAGCAAATCAGCAAGGATATTTCTCCTTTTAGGCTCCTATACTAAATTTAAAAACCAAACTAAACCTAAATATTTTAAGGTATTGAAAATCTTGGGCTTTATACACCCCAGTGCTCTACTATTCCCAATAGCAATGCTTCTATTCACACCAACTATACATGTTTCATTTTCAAGTCTTTGTTTTGTTACTGGATCACAGTGAGATACTTTTTCATTAAATAGATGACACTCTACTGTGATTCTCTTTCATAGGTCTTCAAGCAACCATTATTTCAAAATTCTTACTTGGCTTTTGTGATCTAAGTAATATTCAGATGGGGGAAAATTGTGAAATAAATACAATTTATGGGAAGATGATCAGTTTAATGGATTATTGAGTTGCACTGGAATTACATTACCTTAGGCCATACCAAGACAAAATTGAGGGTGTGGTGGGGTGGAAGGAATACTTCAAATGTGATATATTTTCTTCCAAATACTGAGGATATCTGAGTTTAGATTTTCCTAAAATTACTTGTTGTTATTTTGGAAGAGGTTAGTTAGGTCATTTGCATGTCTAGATACTGATGCTTGCATACTGGGGTGTTAAGTGCTCTAGAAATACTTGAGAGTATTAGTCAGATGTTTAAACATATAGGATGAAATTCTAGCCCAATGAAACCAGTGGTAGGGGTTTGTGTGTGTGTGTGTGTGTGTGTGTGTGTGTGTGTGTGTGTTGTTTTTTGGTAAAAGAGTCCTGAAAAATAAAACTGTGATGTAGCTATTGCTGTTCCTCAATATGTAAAATAGATCATGACCCCTTTGCTTAGGAACTTTATTAATTTATTTTAAAGTTTTTATTTATGTAGCACCATAGTTGCATGTGGAACAGAAATAAAAGTAATTTGGGCTGGAGAAATAACAGGGTTATTATACAAAGAGCTTATGGCCATGTACGGCAAAAAGCCAAATGTGTACATGACTTCAGTTAAATTATCGATGTTCATAAAATCAGTAGAACTACTAATTAAATGTAGACAAGTCTTTGTAGGACCAGTACCTGGCCTAAACTGTAGTATCATGAATGCATCTAGAACAACACAACTGGAGATATGTTACAAAACAAAATGGTTTGTAGTCTTTATTTCTGGATGTTTTATGCAAGGCAAAGGTAAATAAAAATTACTGATCTGACTGAACATCAGGCTAAGTTTAGTCAATTCAGTATTGTTTTTGCTTTGCTGGTGTCATCAATCTCTCAGCTCTTAGTACAGTGCAGCCAGGTGTTCCAATTCACAGAGGGCCAAGAATTAATCCCTTACAGAAAATGGAAGTAAAACCTAGGCTATGTAACTCATATTCAAAAGTAAGTATACAGTGTGACAAGCACAAAATTGCTGAACTAAACTGTATTTTTTACTTAATTTTCAGGAGTACCTCAGCTGCAGGACAACATACAAGGACAGAAATCATTGACCTCCTCCTGGCATCAGGACCAGAAATACTAACTTAAGTTTTTATATCAATCTACAATAGCTGAAAACACCTCTCCAAAAAAAAAAAAAAAATGTACCCTTGACACTAATGGGCAATTTTTGTAAAACATGTTTTAAGAACTTTTGTTGACATCTATTTTCTACCTGTTGCACAGTTCTATATTGTTATTCAGTGGGCACTAATGGTAGCCTACAGAAGGTGTAGCTACAAATGGTCCACCTTCTCCTTTAGCAACAAGAAACTTCGGGTCTTGGAAAGAAACAACATATTCAGAGAAAATGGTATACAAAGGAAAGCGACTAGTCTCCTGCCATTGTTTTTTCTTATTAACAGCCAAATTCTACTGGATACTTACTATGATGCAAAGAACTTATGGCCAGGAATATGCTCACTCCATTCGACTGGATGGGGACATCATCTTGGGAGGACTGTTTCCTGTCCATTCAAAAGGGGATAGAGGGGTGCCTTGTGGAGAGCTGAAGAAGGAGAAGGGGATCCACAGACTAGAGGCAATGCTGTATGCAATAGATCAGATCAATAAGGACCCTGATCTACTTGCCAATATCACTTTAGGTGTCCGGATCCTTGATACTTGTTCCAGGGACACTTATGCTTTGGAGCAATCCTTAACATTTGTGCAAGCTTTGATAGAAAAAGATGGTTCAGATGTAAAGTGTGCTAATGGAGATCCACCTATTTTCACTAAGCCTGATAAGATATCAGGTGTAATAGGTGCTGCTGCAAGTTCGGTGTCCATCATGGTTGCAAATATTTTAAGACTTTTTAAGGTAGGTGAAGTTTTTTTTACTTTTTTTCATTTAAATGCTTGCCAGAATACACTATGTAATATGATTGTGGTATTTGAAAGAACTAAAGGGTCGAAATCTGGAGTAATAACTTACCTTAAACAAGGTATTGAAGGCCTTATTTCAAGGTAGTAAGTGCCTCTTTGGTAATGTCCATCATTCTGGATTCTGTTTGGTTTCACTAGGAGCAGAATAAGCAGCAACTTCTAGGAGTCGCTCAGCATGTCAGTCCTACGTGACTGAAATTACATTGCTTGTTAAAATTCACCCAAAATATGAAAGTGTTAATATTAATATCCTGCCCCATAGCATAAAAGAGATCATAGAAACAATCTTACTGATAGGGGATAATAGAGTTATTCATGTGAGTAGGATGAGCAGGATTTGGCAACAGGGTTGGTGAGTGCTTGCATTATAAATTATTATTATTTTCAAGGGCCTAGAACTCCTGCTGTTTAACTTTTTCGTGGAATTAACTTCTAAAATAGAAAGAGAACTCTGCTGGCTATTACATCATTCTGGAGTGTCATCTCCTCTTACTTGTTAAGTTCTAATTAAGTTGGGATAATGTTAACTATGAATTTTCTAAAGAAAAACAGAGAGCTGTCTATTAACAATGTTTTTCTGTCCTTGCGTGATTTCAAACTGATGATATTTGGCAAGCAGCTAGTTCTTAAATTAGGCTAATACTTTGGGGTATTTTGAAAACAAAGATTCTAATGGTATGAGCATTTAAAACTTGGCTTCCATGAATGTATTTTATTTAAACATCATCTCGGAACTAAAATGTGTAACAGGAGTGCATGGGGATTTTATTACTTTCTAGGTTTTGGTCGTTGTTTTTTTTTTTTTTTTTAACATTGGATTTCTTCCGGTTGTCCACATTGACTAATGGACTGTTATGTGGGGAGTATTTTTTTGTATGAAAAAGGGACAGTTATTGTGTTACCTGTACTGGAGAAAACACTGTATACTTCTGGAAGCAAATATTAGACCAGTTGACTCGGAAACCTTATCCATCCTCGTCAACTGTGATATAGTTACTGAAAGTGTTATCTACAAAATGTTTATGTGCCTCTCTTTAAAGTAAAGGTCCTAATGGGAATGTGAACAGTTGATAATATCAGGCAGATTTGGCACAAACCTTTGAGTAGTTTAGTCAGGGATGCAGTTTAGTACACTTGTTTTTTTTGTGGGTTTTTTTCCAAGTTTGATATAATAGTGTTTAATACCACTGGTCTAAAATTGTAAGTGAGATTCTTGTTGGATTGAGACCCCTCTGAAAAACCTCAGCTGTTGTATTTTTTTTTTGTTTTGGGGGATGATGAACATAATGGATGCTATTTTTATTATATAATTACTTGTGAACATGACCAGTGAAATTTCCTCTCTTGGTCCAAATGGAGATCTACTATTTTTGGCTTCATGTTTCTAAAAGCACAACTGTCTATAAACTAGTTGTGCAAAATGAACACACATTAATTTAGAGGATTTTGGATCAGGCCCATTATGAAATGGGTTTAAAGATCTCCACCCCTGGTGAAGCACTAATATTTCTGGAAAGATTTTCCATTTGATCTCAAATTGGAGAAATAGGAAATTAAGGCGATGTATAAATATTCAGTTTTCCCCAAGTCATTGTGCTCTCAGTAGAAACCATGAGTATACAGATGCTCAGGTTTTTTCTCCCAGAGCAAAAATGGATGGTACAGGAGAAAAAGAACCTGGGGAAAAAACAGGGTTAAATCCTGGAGAGTTTTTCTTCTGGGAGCATGAATGTCTGTATACATTTTCTTCTGGGAAGAGGCCATAGCAGTCTTCCAGAATGTCAGGGTACTTTGCTCCTGTCCCCCACCCCAAGGAGACAGTATGTTGTGTGCTGGACTCTCCTGCTCCAGCCAGCAGAGAGCAAAGCACCTCCCCCTTCACAATCCACACATTGTGTTGCAGGGAAATGCAGGCTAATCTGAGCCAATTAGGGGTGCACTATGTACTGCTGCCATCTGCCTCCAGGTAGACTGAGGGAATAAGGGTTTTGTTTTTTTGTGGTGGTGTTTTTTGTTTTTATGTTTCCTACTAGGAAAACCCAGGAGAATTCCTCCAGTTTATTTGAACATGTGTGTGTAGCCTAACTATAATCATAATATTTGAATGAACCTTATGGATTTGTTCTTGCCTCATTTACATAGGTGATTTACATAGACAAGCTACATTCAAGCCCATAATGTCTCAGTATGACAGGCCAAGAAAGAAAAGTTAGTAATAGTTCATTGTCAATTAACTGACAACTAGAAAACCATAAAAGCTAAATGGAATAGAAAATGGAGAGGCTGGCATGTGGTCTCATTTGTTTAGTTCTCTAGCTTTTGTCATTGTTCACATTGACTTTGTATTTAGTTCCACATTCAAGACTTAGTCTGGCTTACTTTGCATATTTCCAAGAAAATCATCTAGATGTTTTCAGCAGAAATCCATTTGTGGGAGGACCAGATACTTTCTGTAAATGGGAAAATAAGCTTGTAATAGGCTAGTGATATTGATTTTGTGTGAATAGATGAATATAATGTCATGAAATGTCACCCGTGAAATCTCGACCTCCATAATTTTCACAAAGTGATATATAGTTCTTTCTTCTTCTGGTCTAGATAGTGGTTATGGGAGATCGGTTTAGTATAGTGTTTGTACTGACATACTATTACTTTTCTTGAATGTATTTTTTATTAAGTTCTGCAATATAAATGGTAGAAAAGTAAACCTGCCCATCTAAACTTGTCAAGTGAGATTGAGAGATGAATAAGTTCTAATCAATAACTCAGAACTGATTGTGCAGCTAACATTTAATTTTCAATCCTGTTTCATAGTATACAGATAATGTTAAGTTGGATGCTAGCTGCTTTTAGTACATGCAATGGCTTTAACTTCTGAGTTTGTTACTGTCTGCTTCCAACCCATATTCATGCTGATTTTTTTTTTCTATTAAAAAGTCTTACAGTAATTCTAATATGACTTTATCATGGACTTCAGTGAGCACAACTTGTTAAGGAAGTCAGTGGTGCAGGATCAGGCATTAAGTGATCAGCATTTTGAAAATTATTGTATGCTTTGTTTAATTTTGACTGATTTAAATGAACAAGGAAGGAAGGGGGCAATTTAAGTAGAACTTGATAATCTTTTTAAGGATTTCTCAAAATGAAGGTGGGTTTTTTTCTCACACTAAAAATGTACCTTATCCTGAGTTTGCCTTCAAATGTTCTGAAGCAGATTGCTTTCTGTCCTTTCTTTTGGCTTGCAGTGAAGAATATATTGGCTCTCCATTTCAGCTGAGGAACTGATTTGGGCAAATGGTTGATCTCGGTCCATAGTCAGAATGTAAACTTGGAAGTATTGGACTTGCACTAGTCAAATAATTTTCTTGCTCTAAAAGTCAGGGTACACAAGACACCAATGAAATTTAAAAGTGGCTGGCAACTTTTTTTCCCTCCCTCCTTTGAGCCGTGTTTGGGTGGGTTCCTGTACCTAGATTCCAATTCCATGTCCTCTTCTGAAGCTGCACTACCCTCTTAAATAAAGCATAGTTCTGAAGTAATGATTAGACATAATGGTCACTTTAACATCTGTATTAAGATTACCACTTTTCAGGGCTGAAGACAGTGTAGTAGACAGCTTTTTAGGAAACTAAGCCGTGTAAGACAAGCATTAGCTGTGAATTGAGAACGGCAAGGAGGAAAGAAGCCTATGAATTCTCAGATACCAGCAATTTGTCTTCTGAAACCATGACGGCTACCTCCTGATTTCCATTATGCAATAAGATTGCAAATAACATTCCACTGCAGTCTTAATCAATATAGGGTCACATGGTACCCCCTCTAGGGAAAGATCCTATTTACCCATTTAATTGATGCAACACAGTTGCTGGCAAAAGGAGGAGACATCTCTTTTAGGCTTAATTATAGACCCTGAACAAGTATCCTTAATAATATAAAAGTTACAAATGATGCTTTTTAATGTTCTTGTGTTGGACTGGAATCTAAGGCTCTGATCCTACAATTCTTGGTCATAAGTAGCCTGCTTGATTTTTACTGGGATTCGTACTCGAGTAAAGGCTTTAGGATCAGTCTCTAATTTAGTTCCATTTTAGGAACTTTATGCTCAGTTATCATGGGCAAGCAGAATAGCAAGCTAATTATTAACTCGCAATAGGAGGGAGCCATAATCTCTCTCACTATGGCCCCCTCCCTCTACATGTAACTGCACAATGCATATGTCGCTGGTACTAAGGTTACAGGTAAAGTACTTATCACAAGGTATAAAGCTCCAACCAGTTATAAAGTTAGGCCTCAAAATCTGTACTAACTTTATAGCTGGTTGCTACTGAGCTCTAATTTGTGTGTAGAGCAGGGTCTCCCTTTGTGGCTGGGAGCCCTGTCACCTGGCAGAACTCCCAGGCACAGGGGTGCATCATGCCCAGTATAAAAACCCCAGGCCTGGGGGATCAAGGCATCCATGATTCCCAGATTCTGAAGGTTTTGCATACTCCTGAGCCTGGGAGCATAGGCAAGTGCTCTGGCTGGTAGGGGGGCATGGAGAGCACTTGTGCCCCCCCACCCTGAAATTTAGCCCCGCTCAGGGACACTCCCCGCCCCCCCCCCCAGTCATGCCCTGCTGGTGCCACCCCAGACTCGAGAGGCACCAGTCACCCATGCCTGGCAGACTATAACTGCTGTGATCTTCCAGCCCTGGGAGTGCATGCAGGCACACCTACACCTAGAAGCCTCTCAACTGAGGGGACTCCCAGCTTTGGAAGTTTACTTTTTGTCTATGCAGGGGAAGCCTGGGATTGGGCTGCCCCTGCACCAGCAATAAGGCACGATGGAATCTAATGCATGATACCAAAATCATGCCTCCTGCCATGCACATGTGCAGGGGCAGCAGCAGCCTCTTCCTGGTGGCAGGGCTGAAGGAGTGCTGTGCCTCTGCGGGTGGGAGTGAGATGGGCTTAGCTGTGCAGGTTGGGTGGTGGTAGCTTGGGGAGGAGGTGGGGCAGGGGTGGCACTGGGATGGGTGGTTGGGGGGGGGCTAAGGAAAATGTTGGGGTGGCTATGCTGCCCCCCACAGTGCCTTCCCCTTCCCCCAGGCCTCCTTTAGTGCCGCCCTTGCACATATGGCATGACAGGAGGCGCAGTTCTGTGGATTATGCATTAGATCCTATTGCACCTTTACCTGCATGTTTAGAGGAAGCCCATCATACACATCTGTGTTTGTCATTAATCAGAGATGTATTTGTTACCATATGCCTAAAATAACAGTTCCATTTAACAGTTTGAATCTGTAGTATGAAGTTCAGCGTGGCTTAATGTGTGTTCAGAATCTATGAAGGGTACAGATTTACTTGCTTTCCTAGATCAGTGGTGCTCAAGCTTTTGGCCCTGTGGGTCAGATCAGTTGCATAGGACTTGTCTATGGGTCAGATTAACCTACCCTCTATCCTGGGATTGAGCCCTAGGGCCTGGCCCTGTGCTCTGGGACTGGGTGGCTGATCCAGCTGGGGCTTCCCATAGGGCTGACATTTTAGCAGCTGGGGAGGAGTGCCACTGCCCATAGGGGTGCTTCCCTGCTGAGACTTTTCTGGCCCCCTGAGAAGCCCTGTGGGCCATATGACATGTCACAGGAGACTGTATGTGGCCTGAGTCTCCCTGTCTTAGATCATTGCAAAATCTGAAATGAAACTGGGTTGCATAGCAGAGAGTTGAACATTGACACATATGGTTACAAAAAGATTATAGTCAGAGAGTGGGCTTTTTTAAATTGATTATGCAACATAAAGAATACTGGTAGATAACCCTAACTAATAATTTGGTTGATAATGTAAACTGAATGATACTCTTAGGGTTATGAAGTTTGAGTCGCTCTTTCTCGTCCCTTGGACAAGATTAAGTCCCTGATCTCTGGCCACTGTCCTGGCAAAATGGCCAAGGTTGAGTCTGTGGAGTTTTATTTTCTTTGTACATTAACATGAATATTATTCGGCAGGTATTTTGTTTCCCACCCCCTCCTAACTGTTGCTCCATGATCAGAAGTGTCACTTCCCCCAGGTATTGCAATATGATTGCTTTTCGCATGATGTTACTTAAAGTGCTTGGTACAAAGTATGCCTTGTTTCTGTGTGTGTATTTAGTACCATGAGGGAGAGGTGAAGGTGTTAATGGTAATGTTCTTAACCCAGCATTTTGTTTTCATTTTGTTTTACTGAAAATGGCTAAGAATATTGTAGTACAAATAAAGTGCCAGGGTAGGATTCGGTACCTATGCCTCTAAGACACCGCATGAATATACATCCCTGTGGGAAATAGGCTGACAATGGATTTAAGCCTCCATTCTACCCTTCTGATTCCAGGCTACAGCGGGGGTTGTGGGGGCTCTGGGTTTTAATTTCCAGAGAGTGGAAATCTGTGGTTTCCATGGACTAGGTGGTTTCAGCACTTCAGTGGCTTCAGTATTTTGGTGGCCTAGGCCCAGGCTCAGAGCTAAGTTTTGTTTTAAGTCAGCTCCCCACTCTAAAATGGTGCTGACCCCAGGTTTAGACAGCCCTGGGTCCCATTCAGTTATGATGCCTACTCTATGCAGCCTGGAACATGCACAGCACAGCATACTGTGACCCCACCCCAAGAACACCCTTCCCACTTCCAGCACAATTGACATAACATGTGAGGACCATCTTTTTGCCTTAATGCTGTTCTCTAGCAGTTAGTATCCTAATATAATAAAAGTTTTAGTAGTTCCGTCTGTTTTTCTGTCTGTCTGTAATGCTGGGGGCCAACTGTGCATGTGTCCCGGAGAAGGTGGGTGGCAATTGGCTGCACAGGTCTCACCCCCTCAGGCAGAGAGCCCAAACCAGAGGGAGCCCTTAGGCTTTAATACTGTATTGACTTGCCCCTGGTTCCTGTCAAAGCTGATAGAAGACAGGGGCACTAGGACCCAGGGAGCCTCAGCAGTACTGAACAGCCCAGCCGGCCCCACCCCCAGCCATTGCACTCCCTGTCTGCGGGCACTGTCTGCGCCATGTGGCCCAGCTGCATTGCGGGAGCATGGAGCCACCCTGGTAGGGTGTGCATGGGTGTGTGTGTGTGTGGTATATGGTAGGTGTGTGTGCACAGCCAGGGGCAGGGTGGGTGTGGGTATGCAGCCAGGGCAGTGTGTGTGTGTGTGTGTGTGTGTGTGTGTGTTATAGGGCGAGTCCCACATGCACACCCCACCATACACATGCACCGACACTCCCCTCCACTGCCATACACACAAACCGCCACAAACTCCATACTCACCTCCCACAATATACAAGAGTAAGACTTGGTCTTAAGCTGTTGTGCAGTCAGCTCTATATACACTACAGAAATGCATGTAAATTGGAACAAAAATATTTTTTTGGAATCAAATTAATGAATGCTGTAGATGTTTCCTTTTTAGAATATAATTTAGTATTTTTCTGGTTCCAAGATGGTAAAACCCTTTGCTGAAAGGAGTACATTTGGGGGCAAGGGGAGGGACTTCTGGTGGCAAAGGTCAGGTGTTAGGGGGTGGGACTTCCAGTCGCAAGATGGTGACCAGGGGATGGGGCACCTGCCAAGGGGTGGAGCTACCCATGTGACCCTTGACAGTTTGTCAAAACTTGGTAAGTGGCCCTCCACCCAAAATAATTGCCTGCCACTGGTTTACATGGCTGGCCCGAAAGGGTGAGGGGGGGCATGTAAGCTGTCTCTGAAATGCTCCATCATTCATGACAGGTAATTGGCTAGCGAAAGAATACTGCCCTGCCTGGCGCAAGAAAGGTGTTCTAGGGCCCTGGGAAGAGGAAGGGTGGATCACAGCGGTAAGGTTATTTGACTGTAGAGCAAGGACGAGTGTGGTAAGGTGAGGCCAAATGTTTATTTCAAGATTTAGTCTCTCTGGTTTCAGGAAAAGACCTTTAACTCTTCTTTTACCAACATCCCCTATTTTTCCCTAAGGGGAAAAAGTGTAGGTTGGAGACCTCAGTCTGACTGTCTGAAGATTAACCTAGGTGTCGTCTCAATTTTTATATTATGCGCAGGTTGAAAAATTGACAGCAAAAACAGGGGATCTATTAATGAGGGAACTTTCTGGTGAGAAAGCTGATCCTTTTTTCCATCCACAGTTGCGGAGTAGGGAAGGCATAATTGGCGTGTCCCTCGCCTGCTTGCCAAGCACCTTTGTTTTGTGGCTCCATTTCCTATAATATCCAGAGGCTGATAGGTACCGGACACATTTTGAAGTTGCACTTTATTCTAGATGCTGTAAAGCAGAAAGTTTTCTCTCCTGTGCCCCTCCATAACCGCTGACTGTTGTGAAGAGTAACGATTGCATATCTACCCCTTTGCCAGAAACATTCCAGCTCCTGATAATTTCTATCACTTGATTCCTTATTACCAAATACTTGGTAATATTTTTTAACAAGCTGGGTCTTCAAGAATTTGCTGCTCTTGCTGTTTGGTTGTGTTCTTAATACACAATACCAAATCTCGGGCCTGCCTTACATGGTAGCAAAGAGCATGATAGCTGTGTGGTTGCTTACTAGGCTGACTAGTCTGTGGTTGGCTTACTGCTAAACTTAGCTGGGGAAGGAAAGGACACACAGAGGTAAGCATAAGGTGTTCAAAACAAGGAGGGTGAATTAATTGCTCAACTTCTTGCACATCTCAGTCTGATTTTTCCCTGTATGACTCTTCCAACAGAGTTACTGTAGCTCTAGAGTAATATTTATGCATATCCATGGGATGTGCTGTGGACATTGGGAAATCCAAGGTCACTCCTTTTCCCCAATAAGTGGGAAGAAATATCACTGGCTTTCATAGATTCATTATTTCTCTTAAACTGAAATTTCCTATTTTTTTTTTCAGTTGTTTACCAGAGAGAATTCTGGGCAGTTTGTAAAATACGTTCAGAGTCTGTTTGTCTTTTCTGGGCTGGCTTCCAGGTAGCCAAGGGGGACTTTTGCTTCTGTTGAAATATCTAGGAGAAACAACTGATGGTGTGCTTAGTCCCTCCCCTGATTTTACTGCTCTAAGGGCTTGGCTGCCATGTAGGGTATTCCAGCTGTGCTGAGTTATGTCCTCTAATTTGGAGAGTTTTTCATATGAGGACAATCCTTATCACTTAGGCGTTGTAAATTTAACCAGAAATGGGCACAGAGAAGAAAAATAGGCTTCTCTCAGCTCAGATCACCTTACTGTGGCTCTGTGCATGCCAAATTTATATTTCTTAAAATGTCTGAGAGGTGTATTATGTGGGTAAAGTTTGCTGGAAAGAGGCAAATGTTTACATAGATAGGAGAACCAAAAAGTCTCATGCAACTTCTGCTTTCACTGATAAACCCCATCTGTCACCTTCACACATCTCCTACTCAATGTCACACAAGAAGCAGCCAGGGACAAGGGTTTGCATATGAATTAAGATGGGTGGACAGGATGCTTGGAGAATTGGAAAGTTGTCTTTACATTTGCTGTTGTTTCCCCCGACCATGTTTTGTTTAAAAAAACAAAACAAAACCTTGTGTGCCCTGTTTGGCCAAATTCTCCTCTCCCCTATGTTGAGGTGTATCCCACTGACAGCTGCACAATTGTTGTCTGAGGGCAATTTGACCTCCTAAGATTTAGCTTATACATGTATTCTGTAATAAGATAAACATGTATGAAGTATCAGTGATGTTCTGGAACTTTTGCTGTATGTATAATTGTCCAGAAACTCAAGAAGTAGTTTTTGCAAATAAAAATAAAGCTTGGAATCTGAGTTCCCCAAATGTGTTTTGGCAATTTCTTTGCTTTGTTTCACATGAATCCCCTCAGCTAATAGCCTTATGCTGCTCCTACTGTGACATTGATTAAGACATGCATGATGTATATTTATATTTAAAGGGTTCAGTTATAGATTTTTGCCACTGGCCTCCCCTCAGTTTGAGAACTAATAAGGATCATGCCTTGGTCCCTCCCTGGTTTTTAAGCAGGCATCCCAAGAAGTGACAGGCAGAAGCACTCCTTGCACAAAATGGAGCATAGGGTCTCAATTTGCATAGAACCCAGCCTAATCTGACCCCCATCTAAGCTATATACCTGTATGTACTATATGGTATTATTTCTAGAGCAGAATAATACAATTTCATTTAAGTGTGTTAGTTCAAAGACAGTCTCGTGTAGTACTTTAACAGGATCTGATCCTAAATTCACACCTGAGTCCTTTTGCGTCCTTGTGAAGTTTCATTGATTTCAGAGACTTCAGGTAGCTGCCAGGTTCTGCCTATCCAAACTTGACTGCAGGCCATTGTTTAGAGGATTCAGAAGGGGTCTTTCCCTGCTCACTAGTGAGAGCTCTGCCATTATCCTGAAAGGAATAAGAATAGACTCTACAAGGCTGCTTATTCGAATCAGTAGCGTGTTGAGTAAAATTCAGTTGGGTTCTGTTCCATGATGCCATACTGTAGTTACCATTAGTATTTTCTGCAAGTTTTTGAAATGTTACATTTTTAATATTGAAGGGGTTTCTTTTTTTTTTTTTTTTTTTTTTTTTTGTTCTTTGTAGTTTAACATTTTTGCCGCATGAATTATGAGATTTTTTTTTTTGGTGGAAGGGGGGAAGCAGCAGGTAATATTTGAAGCATTTTAAGATTCAGCTTTTTAAGATGAACAGACTTGTTTTACTTTTTTTTCCCCTAGATAATGTTTTCAATCTCTGAATCAAATTTACTTATGAAAGGAAGCTGTGGCCAGGGCATCTCACTTTTCTTCTTACAATATGTAATTTCTTTTTACAATATGTAATTTCTTATTACAATCCTATGACCCCAGCCGACTTCCTGCCCTTTGGGCAGGGGGCTGGACTCAATGATCTTCCGAGGTCCCTTCCAGCCCTAATGTCTATGAAATCTATGAAATATTTTTTCTATCTTATTGCCAGTCTGTATCTATTTAGTGCTTGAACGTCTCATCTGGTTATTAGTTGGAATGTGCTACTAGAAACTATTTGATTTGTTTTTTCTCCCTGTTACTTTATTTTATGCCCCACCCCACCCCGCAGTTCTCATGGTTCTGTTTCCACTGGATAAAACAGCTCTCTCCTCTCTTTATTATCATGGAAATATAAAATCCTGGATTATATTAGCAAACCTTTGGATTCAACTCTGAATATGCTGCCAGTGACAAGTTCAGGTGTCGTGGATGAGAGAAACGAATGCTAGGTCCAAACTACAGATAAATGAAGTGTACAGCAATCTGTGCAACTCTTACTAATGAAATAGTTTGGAAATATTTTAGTTGCAGCCAGAAGAAATAATGGATTTCCAGATTGTTTGAAAACTGCTAGGATTGATTAGCATCAAATTTAATTTGTGCTAAACTGCTTGAGGTGAGGGAGTGCAAATCAACTTTATGCATTAATTTAGTGTTTTACAGTATAATAGTAATTTAAATATGCTTCTAAAGAGCTTACATTTCTTGGAGCAAGGCCTGGAAGTCAGAAGTATCCCAGCTTTGCAGCTGATTTGCTGTATGACTTTGAGCAAGTCAAGAAATCTTTTTGGCACATTTTCCTAATCTGGAATTGGTAAGAGCTATTACACAGGGGTGGGAGGCTCAATAAATGTTTGGATTTTTTTTTTTCCAGGAGGTCTCTCTCTCTCTCTCTAAGCTGGTTGGGTGTTTAATATTGTTCCATAACCACAGTATGGAAGTCCTCTTTTTTGATACTCTAAGGTACTTAGAGAGAAACTGCAACTAGTAAAGGCAAATGGTCTAATTTTTGTTCTACTTTCCCATGGACAACTGGAACTAAGATATATTTTCTTTTTCTCATTTGAAGGTCACAGGATATGGGGGGGAAAAGATCTGTTCTTCTCTCAAGGCTGAGATCATGTCTATTATAATATGCTTAGATTAAGTAAATTCACTATATTTAGTTTATGTAAATAACTAAGTTAGTTACTTACATTTAGCAGTACTAATAAATGCCAGTCACAAAGTTCCAAAAACAACAGACCTGAAAAGACAAGGAACAGAGTCCAGTATGGTTCAACCTTTGAACTAGAACACAGATCCCACAGTGAAGGCTTTATTGGGTAAAATGATAGATACAAATGAAGCCTTAACTGATAGATGTTGGCTGCCTTAAACTGATAATTGTACAGTATTATTACTATCCTGCTTTCTGACTGTCATTGGAGAGTAGTATGATACCACTAGTAAAATGTGGGGAGGGGGAAGAGAACTTCTAGCTAGTAAAATGTTTAATTTGTTAGTCCAGGGTTTTTCAACCTTTTTAAAGGAGTGTACCCCTTCTGGTAGAGTGGGTTGGGGGTGGGGGTGGCAGCAGCTGAACGCAGAGCAGGTGGGGGCTTGCACGTGGTGGTGGATGGCAGCAGTGGCTACCATGTGCAAGCTTCCCCCTCAACCTCTTCCCATGCCTGGCCATCCAGGCAGTGCCTGTGTGTCCCACAGAGAGGAGCCACTGTCCCCTCCCCCCCCCCCGGCCCTGCTCCTGGGAGGCAGTAGTGCAGGGTGGTATGTGGCAGTACCCTGGCCCTGCCCACCCATGTGTACCTCCTAGCCCCTTTCCAAGTACCCCCAGAGGTACACTTACCCCCAGTTGACAACCCCTGTGTTGGTCTGTATCACAGAAAAATAAGCAGCCATAGAAAAAAGTCTTACTCCAGGACTGGGGTGTTGGCTGTAGCTGTGTTGGTCTAAGGACACAAGCAGACCAGGTTCTTTGAGTAAATGATATCATTTATTAGATCAACTAAATAGTTGGAAAAGTTGTTCTTTTCAAGCTTTCAGGTACAAACACTCTTCTTCAGGGAAAGTCTACAGTTGTATGGTGCTGTCCTGGATAGGATATCAATCTGTTGGATACAACAAAATCATGGACTAAATCTAGACATTGGATTCATGGCACATTATAACCTGTCTGCCATCTGATAACCCCATGTAATAGGGTTACCATACATTTGGGTTTTCCTGGACTTGTCCTCTTTTTTTTTTAGCCTCCTGTCCTTGTGTCTGGGCAGATTTTTAAAATGCAAGCATGTATCTGGGTTTTGCTCTTCCTCTGCTTTTCCGGGGACTAGCAGCTTGAGACTGCTTGTGACTGGGAGAAGCGGGCAGGATGATTGGTTGTCAGGGGGGTCATGTGATCTGTGTGTGGGCTCCAGGAAGCTCCCAGGTAAGAGTTTGTGTGTGTGTGAGGGATACTGGCAGGGCAGCAGGCTGCAGGTTGGGAGTGAGGGGCAATAGCAGGGCTGGGGAGGCAGGGGGTTTTGGGTCAGGAATGGGGGGCACTGGAGGGGCAAGAGCTTAGGAGTGAGGGGCAAAGGCAGGGCATGGGCATATCACTGTCCCCTCCCCCCCATCATATACCCCTCTCCACACAGGTGTCCTCTTTTTTGATACTGGAAGTATGATGACCCTAATCCTCTCTACAACTTACCAGCTACATTCCATCACCGGGTCACCATTCCTCCTCCTCTCCCTGCCTATCTCTCAGCCCCTCTGATTCCTCCTCACTGCTATGCATTTGAATTTTCATTGACCTGCAATCCTGTATACTGGCTTCTGTCTATCCAGGAGAGCACAAAACAATTGCAGACTCTCTCCCTCTTCCTGAAGAAGGATATTTGTACCCAAAAGCTTGCAAAGAACAATTTTTCCAATATCACATTTACCAAAGAACCTCGTCTTACTGAAGGACACTATTTCCATTTGGTTTAATGAAACAACCAAGAACTTCCATTGGCTAGGGCTGGCTAGATCACTGTTTCTCATCCAGTGCAGTCAGGCACCATGCAATCCTTTTAAGGGTGCTGTTGGAGGGAAGGAGTGTGGGGAGAGGAAGGAGCCACTCTGTACTAACCTTGGTAAGTAAGCAAGCACTTGCAGTGAATTCACAAGATGCACCCAAAGATTTCAAATTGGAGACTGTAGCATCAAAAACATTCTGGAGCCTACTGTGATCTTTCCAGCTTCGTTGCAATATAAGAATTGTTTTGTTTTTTGTTTTTTTTTTGCTGTCAAAAAAAGAGGAAGCTAAGAGCTGGTATTATCTGAGGGAAGCCTTAAGTCTAGAAAGGTTGAGAACCACTGCTATTGATAAACCCAGATCAGAAAACCTTAAGTATGTGAAAAGAGAGGATTTTTCCACTGCTTGCTCCCTTCCTGCTAGAGCATCATTTCATGTGAAGGACTAGCAGGGTCTGGTGCCCTACAGTGAAAGGCAGACATGATTTGCATATATTTACTGAAAGATTTTTTTTTTTTTTAATTAATATAGGGGAAAGGAGTCAGTTTCTTGATTCATTTTCCTGCTTATCTCTTCTCTGTTTCTATCTTTTCAGAAAGGAAACCTATCTTACTGTCACAGCATGGTTAAAAGGAAATACCTCAGTTTGTGGGGGCAGTGAGATGCTGTCTCTTGGAAGGAGGAACTGAATATGGTTGGGTGGTAGTGACCATACATGCTTTGGTCAGGGGTTGGGAGTAGAGTATACCTGTTGGGCAATCAGACTGGAGAAAGTGGAGGACAATGAGGCTTGTTGGGCAGACTGCACCTTCAGGATGTGTCTACACATGCAGGCACATGCTCTTGCACCTGCTCAAACAAGAAGCAGCACAAATCTGAGCTGGGTCTTTTTACCTTGGTGCACATGCCTGGACATGCACTTTGCTATGGGGCACATAGTGCCACTTCCTCCCGGATCTGCAGCCAGGGGGAGCTAGAGGCTGGGGCCAGCTAGAGGCTGGGGTCAGCCACCTCCAGCTGGGTCCTGGGTGCCAGCTCTGAGCAGGCTCCTTTGCCTGGGTCCTGCCACTTGCCTCACTAGCAGGAATTCTGGTGTTCCCTATTAAAAAAAACCTGTAAAATCCCTGATAAAAAAAATCCCAAAGTCACTCTTTAAAATACCCCAAAATCCATGTTCTTCCACAATTAAAACAAAAGACCACTAGATATATATTTATATGAGAGAGAGCAATCGGTTGGGCAATGTTTTATTGGTACATTTGCAATTTGGAAGCCTACCAGTGCCTCTGTCATCATAATAAAATAAATTATAAATATCTATACAGTTTTGCATTTACTTCTGGCTTTTTAGTCCTGGAAAAATCAGAGCTGCCCCTACCCCTTTCACTCACCAGGATGTGCAGTGCTGTGCAGCACTGATATGCCAGTGCCCTTGCTTGTCACTCTCAACCCACAACTTGCCCTCTGCCCCAGTCCCCTCACACCTTTCCCATAGGGCCAGGTGTGTGGGTGAGGAGTTTGCGGGGGTGGCTTGAATGTGGGGTTTGTGGGGGTACTGTGGGTGTGCTGGGGGCATATATGGGGGGCTGTTCAAGACGGGTGGGTCCCCTGCTCCCCTGCAGGGTACAGCCCCCCACACAGCTCACAGGCTGCCTCCCCCACAGGGCCACAGCTCCTTTCCAGCAAGGGCCCACAGCCCCCCCAACAGGGCCCACATGCCCCCCACAAGGGCTACCACCCCCTGATTTGCCCCCCCCCCGGCACCCACTGGCAGCAGCAGTGACTGTTGGGGCATTTGGGCCCTCATGGCACATGTTGCCTGACACCCGTGCTGCCGCTGTAACATTGCATGGGTGTGGCTCAGCTTGGTAGGGTGCCATGTGGCACCACACAGTCGGGCCCAGTGGCCCTGAGCTGCTCAACAGCTTGCCAAGCCAGGCCACACCTGCACGATGCAGCAGCAGTGCAGGTGCCAGACAGCCGGGGCCCAGCCCTGCTGCCTCGACACTGCTGTGGCCCTGCTGCCCCACACCCACTTTTGCTGTGGGGGTGAGTTTTGGGCCCTGCACAGGAAACTGGAACCCTGCTGGGAGGGGCTGTGGGCCCTGTGGGGGACCCATAGTGCCCCCCTCCTGCCCACACAGGAACCCCCTCTGCAAGTCCTCTCACCCCCCAGTCCCTACTTACGGGGGACAGCTCCTGGGTAAGCCTTGTGCTACTCCTGCTTGCCCCAGCAGGTCAACAGTGTGCTAGGGCAGCATGGGGCACCACAGAGACACTCTAGAGGAACATGGACGACACTCTGGAGGAGTGAGGAACTGTGTCCTGCGCTGCTTTTCTCCGTGGCATTTTTATTTGGTATCTGGACATCCAGGTACCAAGTTTTGTGCCTGTGCTGCAAATATGCAGCGTGGAGAACACTTTTTCGCTCCGTGTGCCTCTTGCAGCATCTCAAACTGGTCTGAGATGCTGCAAGAGGCAGGTGCATGCTCGTCTGGATGTGTGCTTAGTGTTCAAACTACCTTTGAAGTCCTTCAAAGTTCAGTGGGTGAGAGAGTTTCACTTAATTTTCTTATCTGCAACTTTGCTGTCATCTTCCTCTAATGTTTCCCTGAAATAATTGGGGCTGCTAGGATATGATCAAACATGTTGCATAATGGCTGGATTTTTAATTCTCTTCCCCTCCCCGCCCCCCCATGCATTTCCCTTGACTCCTAATTCAACATGGTAGAATAGGAACAGAACTGACTCGTTTTCACTGGATATAGATGGTGGGGAAAACTCTCTTCCAAGCATACTCTAAAGCAGTTGTTCTCAACCTGTTTTGTACCCAGACCCATTTGTAAACATCTGACCAGTCCATACCCAGTGATCCTCATTCCCAGCCCACTGCCTCCTGCCCCCAGGCCCAAGCCCCTCAGTGTGTGTGTGTGTGTGTGTGTGTGTGTGTGTGTGTGTGTGTGTGTGTGTGTGTGTGCGGTGGCGGCGGGGTGGTATGTGTGAGGCATCGAAGGCCCCAAGCAGCCCCTGGCAGACTGGAACTCTGCTGGCCTGCAAGGGGAAAGCCAGTTTCCCATGCTTTTCTCCTTTAAAGGAGAATCCATTTTTAAAGTTTGTTTGTGACTGTAACAGGAGGGACGTCAGGGTCGCCGTGCTCTCCCCTGCCTCCTCCTTTACCGTGCCAGGCTGTCGGCTCGTACCCTCGTATTCTCGCCCACCACGACTTTGATTGTATATTTTTTTGTAGGGAGGCTGTCTTCCTTCTTCTTGGCCACGGTTGTCCTGTCACCTCTATTTCTTCTACTGTAGTGTTTTCCGTACTCCACAGCCTTACGGGCTATGCGTGGCTCCTACCTCCCCAATACCATGCCCCAAGCCTTGCAGATGTAATAGCCGTTGTTAGGCCTCTCTGTTCGCACCCTCTCTAGTGCTTGGGCTCTCTAGTCCCGTCTCTCTCTCTCTTTCTGTGCCCTTCGCTCCAGGGCCTTCGCAATAGTTGCCCCCTTTTCTGAGGCTCACCACGCCCACATGGGGCTTCTCAACTGCCGCTCTCTGCGGCTGGGGTCTATGTACCCTGTATGCATCACCCTCACTGATGCTGGGGTCCCCACACTATTGTGAGTCCCCTATGAGGCTTCCTCCATCCCCTAATAGCCTCTCCCAAACCACTGGTGTAACCAATAGCAAACACAAACAGTAACATAAACACCAGCCTCTTGGCTACCACATAAACATAAGCCACTAGCTATAACTGTGCTCAGGCCTACCGGGTTCTCTACCCTACCGCAGTGACCAACGCTGCTCTGGCATCCAGGCTTAGTTTCTCTTTTCTGATGGGGAGCTCCATCTCCCTTAGGGGCTGGTCAGAAACTGACTTTGGCCTCCTGCCTGTGCTTTATATAGGAGCCAGGCCCTGCCCCTTTCTTCAGCTGACTAGGCAGGTGCGGGTCATTATCCCACTAGTTGCCTCAGCAACCAGCACCTGAGGAGTCTTCCCTGCTCTCTCAGTAGCAGGCACCTTAGTTCCCTGCTACAGTGACCCTTTCATATATTCTTGCAACCCACTTTTGTGTTGCAACCGATGGGTTGAGAAACACTGCTCCATGGCCCCCTCTACACGTTACGTATATTATGCAATGAATTGGTTTAATGTGGAGTTAACTGGCTACATGTGCAAAGTAACTATCATGCAATAAAAAGATCCACCCTGCTATAGAATTACACATTTTCCAGCTCTAACAACTTTTATAGCTGGTTTCTATCCAGCTTTAATTTGCATGTGTAGTAAAGCAGTGTACCACACATTGTTTCAGCTGTGAGTCCTGCACCTGTGGGGCTCCCAGCTGTAGCAATGTGTGGAGCATTGCTATGGCTGAGATTCCCATCAGCTGCAGGACTTGAAGCTGTGGGAGTTTGCTACTTGCTGGTGCAGGGGGAGCTGAGGATTATGATCCTGAGGTCCCCCTGCATCAGCAATAAGGTGTGATTTGGATCTGATGTCACTCCTGCCTTGCATGTGTGGCACGGCAGGAGGTGCAATCGTGAGCATCACACATCAGATCCTATCACACCTTTACCTGAGGAGCCCTGAGGTTTAGGTTCTGTTTCTGCTTCATAAAATGTGGTTGAAACATTTAGCTGTTCAACTGCAATTCTTCTAGGAGCAGTGTTTGCAGTACTGAGATTTGGATTCTTCTCTAAGGTATCTTTATTGGATACAGACGTTGCAGGCCTCTTCTATAAAACAGTTGTTCTGAGTTCCCCTCTTTCAGCTGCAGCCTGGATTAGAAGCTCAACAAAGAAGTCCAATCACAACAGCAGATAGCTAAAAAGGTTTATTTCAATCCCAGGGACCTTGGAGGCTATCTGCAACTCATCAGCCTGCTTTGAAATGACTGTTTTCTACAGTCATGGAGTTCATGGGCCCTCCATCCTTTTTAGTCAGTGAATGATACCAGTCTTGACAGCCCATTTGTTTCTTTCTCCTATCCATGTTTCTGTGCCCCAACTATCATGGTGATTAAAGGCTGTAGTATGAGTACTTAGTGTAGGAAACAAGTTTTCTACTCTTCCCCTCACAATAAATGAGTTCCCTTTCTCTGCCTATTCACCAAGGAAAATTCTCCTCTCCCCTCACCTGAAAACTTGTTGTTCTATGTGGTTCATAAAGAATAATTTCATGTTGTTATCATAAGATAACACAACAACAACCCTCCTCTCCCAACATATGTTATTCCCTCCTTTGGATTACACAGTGGGATTTACCTTCTGTATGACCATTCTTTAAAATTTAAGTTCTTCTCGACAACGACTGTATTCTTGTGTTCTGAGTAGTGCCAAACACATTGTCAGTATCAAACAATAATGATAATAAAGACAATGTTCTTTTCATTTCCTTTGGAGCTGTCAGGCATGGAGAGAAAATATAGACTGTGTGGCTCTTTTAAAATCATTTCCCTATTGAGTGCCGTCAGTCAGGGTAAAATTAGTAATAAGGACCTTATATTTTAAAGTGCTTTCCCAACAATAACCTAAAAAGAAAGCTGTCTCCAGGTGAGAACAATAGTCACTAAGTGTGATTAGCTTGTCTCTGATGTCATTAACTTTTGCAGTGGGGGCTACTGGACAAAATTTTACTGTAACCCTAGGCAGAAACGATGCCTAGCAACTCTGTAATAGTATGCTATACACCATAGAACAACTATCCAAGTGAAAGTTTGGTGAAGATTGGCTATTGGATACAATTACTTAATTTCTGGATGGTGTACTTAGTGGTCAATTTCCCTTTTTCATTCAGGGAAGATGTACCACAATTCAGCTTTTCCTTACTGTAGTATAAGAGAATACACACAGGCAGTTACTGATTCATAGTAATCCTCTTTCACTGTGTATATATTTTGGTCCATGAAGGGTATACATGCCTCATGAAGAAAAGGGAATGACTGTAGTATATATGGGTATGACAAGGAGGAACTGGAAATAATCTGGGAAAAGAATGCTTTTGGTTGAATACAAGGCAGTTGTTGGGAAGCTCTCTATTGTAAGTTCTCTAGTGCCTGTCCAGTGATAAGAAGTTGCCAGAGAGTCTTCCTGGAAGAATGGCAGAAACCCCATTGCTTAGAACTTTCAAAAATTAGATTGGACAAAAATGTACAGTAGACAGCATTCCTGCAGTGGCAGGGAAATGAATTAGGCAAGCTAACCAATCTCTGCTACTGCTGTCTTTTGATTCTGGTTGAAATTTTACATAACAAAACACAGGATTTAAAAGTTACCAGCTGCAATATTTAATTGCACAAGTCTAAAAGCAATACTTATTGTTTTGAAGATTAAAGGACTGATTCTCTTTGAGTTCTGTTCAGGTATAACTGAAGTGTTCATAATGCAAGTAAAAGCTATTAGAAACCATGCAACATGAAAGAAGGAAGCTGGCTATGAGTTTTCTTTGTTGGATAGGATATGAGGATGCCTTTTGAAAGGTTGAGTGTAAACATTGATCTTATTAACTACTTGTCTCTCTCCCTGTTACAAATAATGGGCTATGTTTTTCCTTCCATTACACCTTGTAAAACATAGCTGAGGTCAGTAGGGTTATATTGCTTTACTGGGAGCTATTTTGACAAATATCTTTAGACATTTCTGAAAAATAGAAGTTCATCATATCAATGAGCAGGATACTGTCTGGCACAAATTGAAGAGGAAAAGAGATATGTAGGGTACTCAAGACAAATGGAGCATTAATCTAAAGAAGGACTGTATGGTTAGGACTATGTCTACAGAAGGAAGATCATGATTTTTTGCTGAAGCTCGCACAGGAGGCAGGTCTTTGGAAATACCCAAATATAGCCTAGTTGCAGCCAAATATAGACTTATTGCAGTATAGAAAATCTGGGTAACTGTGACACTTAGACCTGCACGTGTCAAATGTTTTATGGTCTCCTATCTTAAAAATGTCCTGAGAATAATTTTCTGAGAGTGTAACTGGAAAATCTGAGGTTCAATTAAGTGATCTATATTAGCAGTATTAGTGGTGTATTTATAGCATTTGCTAAAATTATACAATAGAATTAAGAATAAAATTATATATTACATAATAATACAATTGCAGGATTGATGTTTATTGGTAAAACAAGACAATAAAATTATACAGTCTACTAATTTAGGCAAAAGTAAAATCAAACATAATACAAGATAATACATAAACATGAATAAAATAAAGCAATATAAAACAATAGAATAAAAATTTTAAAATGGGGAATTCTATTTGATTTTTGGCACTTAGTCTTTGTGCAAGTAGCGTAAATACACCAACAGTATATAGGACAGGCTGTAAGTTGTTAGAAGCCAAATTGGTGTTTTCTTTCTTTCTTTTTTTCATTAGTTCAGTACTTAAAAATTTCCTCTAACAGAGAAATCTATTTCCCTCTTGTTTCTTCAAAGAGCAAACAAGACCACAAATAGTGATTTAAGTCATCCAAGTGATCTATATCTGAAACCTGGAGGTCAAGTCCTACGTATTTTATTTCCTCATTAGTTTGTAGTTGAAACTCTTTGCTTGAGATATGGTTAGAGGGAGGAATGGGGGGAAGTAAAAGCATGAGGATGAAAAACAGGACTTCCCTCAGCTCTATCCCCTTGGTTTGAAAGCAGATCTTGGATGCTTTTTTGTACTGTTAACAAGATTTTCTTTCTTGCTTGCTCTTTCTCCCTTTCTCAGAGAGAGAGTGTAGTCCACTAGGCAAAATGTTAATCTAAAACTTAAGTTCAGTTCCCTGTTTCTTCACAGGCTTCCTGCTATGTCAAGTCATTTAGGGTGCATCTACACATGAACTTTACTGAGGAGTTGACTAATTAGCTCCACAGTAAAGTGTCACTGTCTACATGTGCACTGGTATTAGGACACAGTAAATTAATTAACTCTGGGGACAGGACTATCCTATAGTTGAGTAATTTACTTGACCAAAACACATGTGTCCCAGTTAGCCCTTGTCACCATCTACACAAGTGTTGTTCAAGTGTGAGGACAGGCTGCTGCCTAGTCCTGCACTTAAGCATCCTTGTGCCCCAGACAGCCCCTCCAATGCCACAGCCTGGAGCTGACCTCCTGGGTTCCCTGCCAGCCTGGGGATGCTCCACCCTGGCTCAAGGTACTGAGGTCTGGGGTTCACATGCAAATGCTGTGTCTGGGCGCAATTTTCCCTGGTATGAACTGCTCCAGAATTATCACGTAGCATTAAATACACATGTGGATGCACCCTTAGAGAGAATTCCTTAATTATATCAATAGGAGTTAGGTATCAAAATAAATCTGATGATCAGTTTTGCTGTGCCTCAGTTTCCCATCTAAATTATGGATCATAATATTTCTATAGCTTACAAGAGCTTTGTGAGAATACATAAAAAGAAAAGTTTTGGTGTTTAGTTGCTACAGTGATGCAGTCATAACTATCCAAGATAGATAGGTCTTCGTTAGGGACTCCTGAGATTTCCGTCTATATAATTTCTGCCTCTGGGTTTTAGTGTGGAAGGAGATGATCTGACCCCGGTATGGTTTTAATGTGCAAGTTATAAGCTCTATAGTGAGTTTTGACATCCTGCCTGAACTGTAATCACAGACTGTACATCCCCCAGAGAAAAGCATGACAGTGAAAGAAAAAGAGCTCAACAGACAGGAAAAAAATATTCGGATTACAGCCTCTGTAACATTAAAACTGTTAAATTCAGTGCTGAAATCTATATTAGAGTGACTGGAAAAACAAATGGCTGTCATTACTGCAACAAAGTATGGTATTAAATAGGGTGTGATAAAAAAGATAAAGATAGAATTAATGTAAATTCCAATCCAGATGAGTGAAATAATGTTTTTTTTTTCCTTAAACACTTGAGAAAAATGACAGTCAAATCAGATTTGAAAATGGCTTGCTAGATGGCAGCTATTCAAGTTTACTCCTGATGCCTCAGGAAACCCTTGTTTAAAAAAAAAAAAAAAAATTGTTGCAAGTATGTGCGTGCGTGGGGGACGGACACCTGCAAAATGCTGCCAAGTATGACACTTGAAAGCCAAATGACTGATAAATTTCACACACAATGGGTTACATCAGTAACTAATAGCTGTTCTGGTGCATTTTGGGCAAGATGATCTCATATTTCTATTGTAAATGCAGTATTCTGTGTAGGCCCATGCAACACTTTTTTTTGATTTGGTGGCTAAATTGAAAAAAGAAAAAAAATAGTTTTGTTTTTTATCCAAAGCAAAATGAAGTGTTGTTTTTTTGTTGTGTTTTTATTTCCTTACTAAAATGAAAAAGGAAAGCATACATCTCAGTTTGGATTAAAATGTTTTATATAATGTGAAATAAAACTTTTTGATACTGGGATTCTGCAAGAGTTGGATCAGATGACTTTGAGGTCGCTTCTGCTTCTGATTTTTGAGCTTTTAAAGTAAAAGCAAGACAGTGAAAATGAAGGACTAGACTTAGGCATCATTCACAAAACAGTGGTGCCCTTTATACCTTTTCACAGTAGCACAGGGATTAGGGCACTGCCCCCTAAAATGTAGGAGATCCATTTTCAAAATTGCTTTGTACCACATTCAGTGCATCATCTTGAATATAGGTTGTTGTTCATGGCACTCTCCTGGGTCATGGGGCACTGGCATTCTAGTCCCTCCCTCTGTGAATATGTAATTTTTTTTTTTAATACAAAGTAGAAGTGTCAACATAGTCTCACAATTTACTTTACGGGTTACTTGGGACTCTTTCCTTTTTTCTCTTCATATAGGATTTGACATTGCAAGCTTCTATGCAACAGCTTTTTTCTCAAGCCATTGGGAATTCTACAGTCCAACCTTTTGCCTCATCCAGACCATAATTGTTTTGCAGCTGTTCAGAAAGAAAATTGGGAGACAGTTCTCAAAGGAGCAGGGGCATAAGTTAAAGCTCCTGTATGTGGTGTTATTGCCAAATGACATTTACAGCACTGGTGATTCTTTATTGGTGTGTTTTCACAGTCAGAATATTATATTCAATTTTGGCTGGGATTTGAACTTAACTGTCCTCCTTTGCCAGATGGTTCCCTAACCACAAAACTAGTAATAAAATGATCAGCTACAACAGACATTTCAACCAGAACATGGTATAGTTCTAGCATCATGGACAAAGAAGGCTGGAAAAGGCATCAGGAGATCATATAATCTGACCATTCAAGATGGGATCACCCCTGTCTATACCATCCCAGTCCAGTGTTTGTCTAACCTGCTTTTAAAAATGTCCAAGGTTGGAGATTCTACAGCCTTGTTGGGCAGCCTGTTCCAATGCTTAACCACCCTTATTGGCTGCGTTCAGATGTGTGTGGACTTCTGGTTCCCTGGGGACAACTAGCAGTGGCGCACCTTGCACTGCTGCTAGTTGTCCCTGGGGAACACCTGTGCCACACGCGTGGCAGGTTACCCCAGGTCAGGTAGGGGAGGCCAGGGCCAGCACTGGGCTGGCTCCAGCAGCCTTACCTGGGGTCCTGGGGGCCTTCTGGAGCTGCAGCAGTGGTGCTCCTGCCCTGCAGAGCTTCGGTTTTGAGCAGTGCATGCTGCCCCCATATGCACTGCTCCACCTTATTTTTTTCTGGCAGGTTTTTTGAGCCTTGGATATCCCTTGGAACATGGAGAACAACTGAAAGTGTGGTATGTGGCACTGTAGGTATCTCTGTGGCGCTACATACCACGTAGCCATAGTGAGAAAGTTCGTCCTAATATCCATGCTCAACTTTTCCAGGTGCAATTTAAGACCATTATTTCCTATCCAGTCTGTCATGCTCTTTTTATAACCATTCTTTATATATTTAATATTGTTATCAAATTCCCTCAGATTTACTTTCTCTAGACTAAATCTTAATTTTTCCAACCTTTCTCTTATAGTCCAAATGGTGAATGATAGAAAGGTGGGTGATCTCAATCCACCCAGATCAGGCCGAGAGAGGATGTCAATCAGGATTTCCTAGTTAGGTGCTCTAACCGGTGGACTACTAAGTATAAAGGAGCATCAGCTGCTGCTGTTGCTGCCTCATTTCTCCTTCTATAGTTTAAAGGTATATTGTGAAGATAAATTCACTAATGTTTGCCCTACAGTGATCAGAACCATAAAATAATCTGTAAATGCAAGAAATTCAGCTGATTGTTAGCATGATTCTAATACTTGAAGAGCAGGACACTTATTTAGTTGCGAAATTCCAGATTATTTTAACCTTTCTTTAGGTACTCAGAAAATCTTGACACATTGCACTGCATGGGCCTGGGTTGATGGAGCTTAGTGTGCTAGAGTCACTTCTACAGGGTGCTGAGGTGTCTGGGCCTGGTACAAGAAAACCCTTAAGCTCACACACGACGCTATGCCTATGTATAGTTCCACTGGCTTCACTGGAATTATGCATGAGCTCTAGTGCTGCATAGGGCTCAGTAGCTAGAAGTGTACTGTACTCTAGTTGCACACCTACTTCATTCGCACAAGCAAATATTAATTTTCACTTACAAATGTAGATTTTGAAAGCTCTTGGGATATGGGCCTAGAACTTTGGGGATTTGGTTTTGTCCATATAGCCTTGAATAGGACCGTTCAGGTGTATCCACATCAAATATGTAAAATTGGAGGACATTTCCTGACTGTTTGATATTTATTGCCTGTTCTTTGCTTGGAAAATTGTGCATGCTGTTGATAATGGAATTACTTTAGTAGGCTGATAAAATAATAATAAACAAGGATGCATTTTATTTTATAGAGTCTATCTATAATTCTATCTATAGCTCCAGGCACCTCACAGTAACAGTTAAGGCCAATGACATATTAATACTTGGAGCAATTAAACTATAAAAATAATGCAACATGGACAAATAAAATGAAATAATTGGGCTGTGACAAAAGTTGCTTTCTAATGTAAGATACTTGAACATCTTTCTGAAGACTTCAGGTCTGTAGCAATTCTTAGGTCCCGGAGCAAGAGATTTCAGTGATCTGGAGAGGCTCTGTAACTAACATTCTCTTGGAAGCCATAATTAAGCGTTCAGTAATGATTACTTTAATTGGGATACTCTTCAGGTCCCATGACTATTGATATAAATAACTGTCACTTTTTTTTTTTTTTTTTTTACCAAAATCTCTCATTGAAAAGGTTATGAACAAATCTTTGCTAAGGAGAAATCATTCCTTTGTTTTCATAGATTCATAGATGTTAGGGTCGGAAGGGACCTCAATAGATCATCGAGTCCGACCCCCTGCATAGGCAGGAAAGAGTGCTGGGTCTAGATGACCCCAGCTAGATGCTCATCCAACCTCCTCTTGAAGACCCCCAGGGTAGGGGAGAGCACCACCTCCCTTGGGAGCCCGTTCCAGACCTTGGCCACTCGAACTGTGAAGAAGTTCTTCCTAATGTCCAGTCTAAATCTGCTCTCTGCTAGCTTGTGGCCATTATTTCTTGTAACCCCTGGGGGCGCCTTGGTGAATAAAACCTCACCAATTCCCTTCTGTGCCCCTGTGATGAACTTATAGGCAGCCACAAGGTCGCCTCTCAACCTTCTCTTGCGGAGGCTGAAAAGGTCCAGGTTCTCTAGTCTCTCCTCGTAGGGCTTGGTCTGCAGGCCCTTAACCATACGAGTGGCCCTTCTCTGGACTCTCTCCAGGTTATCCGCATCCTTCTTGAAGTGCAGCGCCCAGACTTGCATGCAGTACTCCAACTGCGGTCTGACCAGCGCCCGATAGAGGGGAAGTATCACCTCTTTGGATCTATTCGTCATGCATCTGCTGATGCACGATAAAGTGCCATTGGCTTTTCTGATGGCTTTGTCACACTGCCGACTCATGTTCATCTTGGAGTCCACTAGGACTCCAAGATCCCTTTCCACTTCTGTGCCACCCAGCAGGTCATTCCCTAGGCAGTAGGTGTGCTGGACATTTTTCCTCCCTAGGTGCAGCACTTTGCATTTCTCCTTGTTGAACTGCATTCTGTTGTTTTCTGCCCACTTGTCCAACCTGTCCAGGTCTGCTTGCAGCTGTTCCCTGCCCTCCGGCATGTCCACTTCTCCCCATAGCTTTGTGTCATCCACAAACTTGGGCAGAGTACACTTCACTCCCTCATCCAAGTTGCTGATGAAGACATTAAAGAGTATTGGTCCAAGGACCGAGCCCTGCGGGACCCCACTGCCCACACCCTTCCAGGTCGAAACCGACCCATCCACCACAACTCTCTGGGTGCGACCCTCTAGCCAATTCGCCACCCACTGGACTGTGTAGTCATCCAAGTCACAGCCTCTTAACTTGTTCACCAGTATGGGGTGGGATACCGTATTGTTGTGTTGACCTATGTAAAGGGAAAAATATTTAGTGATAATTTGAAAACTGTGTCTAGGTAGTATGGTACATAATCTCCTCTGCTTCTAGGTAGTGCCCAAGAGAGCATTAGAAGATATAGTTTGCAAATGAAATGCAAGACACATGACTGGGGTAGGTATTATTTATAGAAAATGCAAATGTCTTAGGTCTGGAACTAGCTGGTAAATATGCTACCATTAGCAGCCCGAACAGACTGGTAGCATATGCTATTCTGTTCTACTCAGAAAAGCAGCCATATGTGGAGTGCATAACTTAAGTCTGCCTGTTAGAAACTATACCATCCAGGAGACATTCACACAAGGTCTATACACTGTGTAAGTCACCTTAGCACCTTGTTATGGTTGACTTTCATTCTCTGTGAATTGAAAAATTGTCATGAAAAAGCAAGTGAACAAATATTGATATTGACACCACAATTTAGAAAACACCTAGCTATATGCTTGTCCTAGAGGGCTCAAGAATATCCTTCTCCCCTTTTTAAATAAAGGAGTAGTAAATAGATATCACTCCCACCTGCCATAAATTTCTCTTGTTAGAATCTATTTTTCAACTCTATTAACAATAGTTGCATACTTCGTGGATCATTTTTCAGAGTAATGTATGTTTTCTGAAAACAATTTAATGTACAGTAAATGATCATTCAACTGGCCATCAATTATACTAGTCATCTAAGAGTTTAACACCTAGAGTGGCAAATGTAATTATTAGCTTCTGAATCATATGTCATAATTTATGAATATTAAACAACAAAAACAACAAATCAAATCCTTGTATGAGCAGACATCCAAGCAATCATCTTGACACTTATTCCATTAGAACCTTACTTTCACCAAGATGGTAAGAACATACTTGAGTAACCATATTAATCAGTGCAACAAGCAGCATATGTATAAATCTATCAATTATTATGTGTTTGCAAAGCAAAGAATTAAGCTTAAAGTACAATGTGCACTTTAGCTTTCCATTACTTTTTGTAAATGTAATGATGCAGGAGTTTATCTTACTTTCTTATTATTCATAAGAGATGAATATGGAGAGTATACCAAGGTCCCCTTTCTCCTGTCATTTATGCTCTCTACATTTTTAGGGTTCCACATAATTTAAATGAGAAAACAATGTTCTTTACTTTTGCTTAAACCCTGTAGAAACTGGTGTTCTGTTTTCCTGTATTTTATATTGTCTGGTATTAGGCTTCAACAGGAGCAGAGGAGGAAAAGGTGACGTGTACTAAAACATTCATTGATGTAATAATACACTTTGATATCTGGAAGGAGATTGTATTAGTATTGTATTCTGGGATGGTAGTCCTAAACTTATCTTTCTTGGAGGTTGTAAGCATCATGCAGAAATGAACCCTTATTGATATTCTTCCCCTAGCCTATTCCCAAGTTTTTAAGATTGTTGTCAATGACAACTTTAGAATATAGTTGAATAGGCTTCTGTTTTACAGGATCATCCTGCAAAATCTCTTTCTCTGTGAACTATTCCTACTGCTCCTAATCCAGTGTCTTTCTGACCTTGAACAAAAGGATCTCTTTCCATCACTTATTTTAACAGAAACATGGTCACAGTTCCTACCCTCAGTTATTCATGGCAGTTGGTGGTTTTGAAGTTTGATAAAGTTAGAGTCCTTTACATCTAGCTAAATGCCTATTTTGGACATTTGAAAAGTACCATCACCAGATAGCTGAAGAGCAGATTACAAAAAAAAAAATCCCTTTTTAGGGGCAGGCAACAGGGGATACTTGAAGATGAAACCTGCATACTTTTCAGGAGTTTCATTCCATAGGTGCAGATGATGTCCTGTACCATGTATTTTCTGTATTTCTTTTTAAGAAAAGTAATACTGTAGCTATTCCAAGCTTCTTGCTCAGAATAGAAGGAAAACATGTTTAGTGTCTTTTTGGTTTTCTGCAGTAGCATAGTCTGTGGCATGTGTAGTTAGTCTGAACTCAAGCATTTCATTTCAGTGTAACGATAACAATTCATTAAGAAGTACTCATTTTCTACCTCATTTAATCTATGCAAGCAACTCTCACAAGTGTATATTGGATAAGGGCATCATGTATTAATGTCCTTCTCTGCCCAAACCTTAATGAAAAAATTACACATACTACAAATTTGAAATGGATGGGATGTTATTTTTAACATGATTTGTCATTTCACTTTTTTAAATGTTTTCAAGAACATATATATTTTAAAAATATTGATTGATATTCCCCTCCTCCCCCTCTGTTTTTTGTCCTTTTCAAGTCAAGATGATGAAGTTAGGTATTTGTTTTTCCATTTATTTTGCTGCATTTTCCATTCCTCTTCTTTCCCTTTAGTTGACTATAAACCCCAGAAACAATTTTTTTCCTCCATCAGGAGCATCTGTCTCCTTGGCAGGTTCCTCAGGCACTTTGTTTTAGTGTTCTCAAGTTGCCATAGGGTTGGCCATGTTTTAAAGCTAAAGCTTTACTTTCTAGATTGTCTTCTCTTCTGTTCAAACACTATTAATGCAAAGGTGTTCTCTTTTATATTGTGTATGATTATGATTGACATTTGGCAGCAACACAAAAAGCCAATCATTAAGGTGTAGGATGTTATTTGAATTTGGCATCTTCCAACTTCAAGTACACTTGCCTAATTCTCTCAGTTGTTCCAGGAGTGAAACACTGTTACTAAGGAAATGGGATGCCTGAGCTGGAGGATATTTATTTTTCAGTAGCTTGGGACTAGCTCATGCTGATGACTGCAATATAAAAACTGAGCTATGTAACCAGTATTAAAAAAGAAAATACCACACATATATCATCTTTATGAGGAAGGTATTACAAATATTGTCCTGTAGGGAGCTCATTCAAAAAATCTGATAGTTTATCAAGAGGCTTCCTATTTAATGCTTCATAGTATCAAATAACAATCAATAAGAAGAATGAGGCTAAGGGAGAATGGTCAAGAGGCAGGCCTTGGCACTCAGTTTAGTTTCATTGAAATCATTCTTGAAAGATCAGGACAGAAAGAGGGAGCAGTAACTGAGAAAGGAAGGATGGTATGATGAAAGAGCCTACTAGCTTTATTTCAATAGGATACTGAAGCCAGAGGTGTAACAAGTTAGTCAGGCATGTGGGGCAGGTACAATTCAAAGGAGACTTCTGACTGTCACTTTGCTGCTGTTGCAATTGTGTGACTGTGACAGCAGCTGCTTTTTTTTTTTTTTTTGGCCACCCCTCCTAGACAGGTGCCTAGAGTTGCTGCCCCAGTCTCACTGCCTCAGTTACACTATTGGATGAAGTTGCAAAACACGTGTGTTGCAATCTGGATGCTTAATGTGAAAGATGGTACCTGAGTATCACTATCACATCTCATGGAATTCTGATCCATAGTTGCCATTAAAGGATTATTTGGCCATAACACTTTTTTTTTTTTAATCTGAACTCCTGTTTCTGCTGCCTTCACTCTTGGATTTATAAGGCCTGCACTACTTCATTCTTGAAATGTTTCAAAAAGGATATTCAAGTTGTAAATATTGTGTTTCTTCCAACCTGCTGAAGTTGCCCTTATTTATTGCCAAACATAATATTGTAAAGAACTGCATGGAATGGAGAGAGAAATTTACAAACTTAATATTTTCACAAAATCTTCTTTACCTTCTTGGGTAGATATACTACTTCGCCTGAAAATCAGTTGTCTGGAATATATATGTTGCAATTACATGTTGGATAGTTTTCCTTGGATGTATTGGCAACAATGTATTTTGTTGTTATTCATTGACTTGAAAGATTTTTGCAACATGCATTGTCATGTAGAACTGGAGAACTGATCACACATAGTCCTTACAATTCCCTAAACAACTTTTTTACAAGATGCAAAAAGATAAAATCCAAACAATCTTAGTGGCCCATTGAATAAGACTTATCAATGCAAGAGATGAATATGGGTAGCATTGTGCCCAGCCAGAGGCATAGCTAGGCAGCTCTGTGATACCCAGGGCAATGCTGGCTGCTTGGGGTCACAGCTATTTTTGCTCTGAACCCCACCCCATAGCTGGCACCCAAGGCTGCTGTCCAGGCTGCCCACCCTCAGTTATGCTACTATGTCCAGCCCCTTCAAATTCTCAACTTAAATGGCCAAGTGTCCATTTGCAGTCGGGTCAACCACAGGGGGCCTTCTGCTCAAGTGTAGACAGAAGTTCACCCTCAAAACTTGGAAGTGTATTGAGGTGCCTTAATTGCTCTGTTGCTGTGCCACTTTTTACAAAGATGAGGGATTATTAACCTCACTGTCCTAGCTCATTCCAGCATAGGTAATAATATCAAGCCTTATTCAGTAGCCAATGGAGTCAATTGATTCAAACAAAAATTAGGCTTCTTCCACAGTTTTAATAGAAAAATTTATTTTTTGTAACCTACTCCTTTAAAAACTGCTCTGTCTTAATTTGCTACATACTTTCCAGAGGCAACTGCACAGCAGTAAACAAAAAACAACCTAAGAATGCTAATATTTTGTGGTATTGTAAGAGTGATGTTGTAGTTATGCTGGTCCAGAAATTATGCAAGAGGCAAGGATTTTTTGGGTGATCTCTTTTATTGGACCAACTTTGTTGTCAGGATCAAGTTAGACAATCTTTTTGAACGCAAGATTTTTTTTTTTGTCAGGTATTGATCGCAGGATGCCAGGCCCTGCATAGTGAAAAACAGAGAGGAGGGGCTGAGAGATTCTCTGGGGTAGCAGACATGAAATTAGCAGACCAAGCAGCTGTTACCTACTACCCCACACTGGAAATGATTGGAATAATCACAAAACCACTACAGCCTATACATGACAAAGATCAGATCTTGAGAGAAATATTCCCATCTCCTCTGCTCCTGGCTTTCAAACAGCACTCTGACCTTGCCAACTCATCAGAAGCAAGCTCTTCACTGCTAAAGAGCTATCAAATAGAATACAGCCTTGCCTTGGCAAGAAATATTTAACCTGTCAGCACCTCCCCTGCCACTACTGTCAATACCTCCCATAAAAAAGAATCAGCATCCATAGTTCCTACACATGCCTTTCCCCAAATATGTTATACCTGATCCAATTCTCATGGCAATTATGTGGGTGAAACTAAACAGCAGCTACAAACCAGAATGAACTCCCACAGAAAAAAAATATAAAGGACACACATACAGACACGCATGATTAGGAGCATATTTTTCACAGAACAGCCATTCAATCTCTGACCTCACTATCTTCATGCTCAAGGGAAATCTACCTAACACCTTTAGAAGGAGAACTTTGGAACAAAAATTGATAAGCTGGCTGGACACTAAGAATCAAGGACTAAACATTGATCTCAGATTTATGGCACATTATATATCATCCAACTCCTGCTTTTTTTTTCTTTTTCTGTACAAAATAGGTGAGAATGGCCCTCTTCCCTTTTTGGTAGGCCTTGATTGCCCAATAATCACCTTCTTTACTTCTGTTAATTGTGTGTCTGCTGTTCCTGGGAATCTTCTCTCAGCCCCTCTGCTGTTTTTTCACTATGCAGTGCCAGGCTTCTAAGGACATCTTGCTTTCTAAAGCTTGTGTAACTTTATCCCAAAGACATAGTTGGTCCAATAAAAGAAATCACTGTAAAAAATCTTTACTGCTTGCATTATTTTCTGACACATTTGGGGATCTCTTTGGGAGACAGATTCACATAAAATGTTCCTTAATATTATTTATTTATTATTTACTTTTAACACTGTCACCAGACAAGACCCGGGCTCATCTAAATGTACTAAAAAAATCCCACAAAGAATGATATCGTGATACAATGATCTGGTTCAGAATGTAAAGGCCTCTTTACACATTGTACTTTGAGCTGCTCAAATGCTGATTGGTGTTAATGCTAGGTTGAGTTAGGAGCAGCTGCACCTTAAGGCTAAAAACCTTCTCTGACTGTCCATCTGCACCATTGTGACTTGCCACAAAAGGGTTGGTGAGCAGGGGCTTGACTAGGGGCTACAGCTGTAAGTGGCCACTACGGGGCTGGTGAGTCAGGACAGGCTTTTTTAAAAAAAAAAGTGAAAAAAATGAAAAAGCAATAAAGAGGAAATCAATTAAAGAATATTTCATCTTTGAATAAATTGGAACTTGGCATTGTGGTGTGGGAGGTGCTGGCTGTGCTTCCTGGAGTGGCTGGGAGGTAGGAGTGGTGAGGGAAGGTGCTTTTTGGGGAGCTACTGCCCCTACTTTGGGAAGTAAGTCCATCTCATGGGGACCTGATCTGACCCCTTACTTTGTTCTCCTCCAGCCCCTGCCCTAGATCCCATTACTGGACCCATCTGTGACATGTATCCTAGCTAGGTGGTATGTGCTCTTCAGGCTGTTTGCACAGGGTTGGGAAGGTCACACTTCCAGAGACAGGAGGGGGAGTTGGCTTGGTGTGCCAGTTGGCTTGGTGCCCCTGGGTAGTTGGTGCCAGTTGGCTTGGTGTCCCTGGGCAGTAGAGTGGGATGGAAAGTTTGTCCACAAAGAACAGGGAGGTGGGAAAGGGGACACTGCATCCTGGGATGCTGGAGGACTGCAATTTGAGCAGCTCATCTATGGGGAGTAGCCACATTAAAATTAATATGTAACAGATTCTTAACTTTACCTATCAGCAGCTCCAGTAGCCCTTCTTTTTGAGATGGTCTGAAATTTTCCTAGCTCAGTGGCTGCATCTACATGAGTGGCGGACTGTGTAGTTGTTACTGCACAGTTATTTAGTACTTGCTTATGCAAGTACTAAATGACTTTGCAGTACCGTTGCTGCACAGGTTTTTTCTGACACTGCTGCGCAGTAGATTGTTACTACTGTACAGTGTTGTTGCTGCATGGTTAGCGCTCAAAAATGCTACTGCATGGTGGCAAAAGAGCTACGGCTCAGCAGCTTGTTGTTACTACGTCATAGTGTCTCATGTAGACGCCCCCAGTGATAACAATATTTACACTGCTTTATTGTTAGCTCCTTATTATGAACCTTGATGGTCTCAGTGAGACTTGTGATAAACAGTGGCCTAGTGGGTGGAAAGCACATAGGAGACAGAATAAGGCTCAGGTCTAGTGAGGGCCTTGTTTTGCTTGAAAAGTCATAACTAGACTGATAAACTGTGTAGCTGATGTAGGCAAAGGTAGAATAGTAGGAGTGAGATTTAAATGAGACTTGGTATTTGAACTGCCGTTTGGCAGCCATTCAAAGTAACTTCGTATAATTTGCTGATAAGAAACATATGTTCTGCCTTTGTGTTTTTGCTCTTTTTTACTTTTTTAATTCCCTTTGTGGGGGCACAGAAAGACAGGCCACATAAATATTGTGTGTCCCAGATAAAATTTCTAAACCCAGAGCAGGTATACAACTTTCCATATTTATTTGTTTTACAGGTTCCTTGTCGGTAATACTGGAAGCGGTGGTAAAACAATTACTATTTTTTTCACATCTTAAGGATAAGCAAAGCACACATTTTGAGCCATTTGCTTATGGGAATTTGAACATGAATGAAAAAGTAGAAATTTCAATATATATGACTTTAATGAATTAGCAGCTTGTGCTCTAGAGAGAGAGAGAATTGCAGCTTTAAATCAATTTTATGTGGTAATGTACAAAACAACAGATTGTTTGGGGTTCTGGAGGTAACCACCTTTCCCTGGTAATATATGGTTGTCAGTAACACTTAGTAGCTCATTCTTCATCAAGTTTATAGTAAGAATTTCTGACAGTGGCAGGTGAGGAATTAGTTTTAAGGATGATGTCCTTCTGGTGGCTCATGCTGGGAATGATATTATTTATATTAACTGGCAAAATAGCCTGGCAGCACACAAGCAATTACCTCAATTTTATGTTTATGCTCTGCTCATAAATCTATGTAATGATGGCATCTCTGTTATGAGACCACTTTAACTTACTGCTTACAATAATTGTATTGAAACAAGTAAATGTCCACTCAGAGATGAAGGAACTGCACTTAGGATAGCCCGAGTAAATTATTGGTTGAAATATAAATAGGAAGAACAGTTTAATGCTTTAAAAACGGCAATTTGTCAGTTAGCTCTGTGATTAGCCACATTATGAACAACAATCCATTTTACGGGTCTGCTTATGTACCTGGAGAAGACTTGGTTTCAAGAAGGCTTAAGTGGGCTTGAAGTTAAAATTTTCTATTTGTTTGTATGCTTAAAACAAAAGAGTAGAATTGGTATTTAAAGTTATAAAAAGAAACGAAGCATCAGCCAGGAGGATGTCCTCTTCTATCTGACCAGAAGTCTGGGCATTCTGCATTGGCTGTCTTGACCTGAAGCCCCCTCCTAAAAGAATTTAATTGCAAGCATTTCTGTCAGGTGATGTGTTTTTAGGACTAAGCTGGAATTTCTAAATGTGTATACTTAAAATTTCAGACCAGACTTAAATTTGCAGCTTTCAGGTTCAAAAATTAGTTCTTCATGTAATAATTATTTGGAATCTTTTTACAAAATTATTAAAACATAGGGTTCTTTCCCATTTACTCAAGTCAAGTATGACAAAACCTGCATCATTTGAATTCTTTTATCTGATTAGAAAAGATTATATTGCATTTTACTGAGTTCCAAAAAAAATGTTCTTTAGCAAGCACTACAAGTTCATTTTAATGTGCTCCCCTTGGCTTGGCATATTTTAAACAGATGCACTGAGGTAAAAATAGCTTCTGAATTAGGCACTTGTTAGAAAAGAATACCCAATTTGACAGGTTACTTGACCTGCTAAGTACCTACAAAAATTTGGTCAGGTGTTCTCTGTCTAAAGTGGTTTCCTTTCTGACAGCAACTGCTTATGCAGTACTGTCAGCCAAGTTAGCAAAATATATTAAGAAAATTAGGAAAACATAAGTTTTAGGTCACTTGACCTACTATTTGCGTGTACAAAATTGCTGAAGAACGATGCCAAATCTGACTTGCTGCACGGAGAAGATGAGACAGAATGCACTACTCTTTCCATATCGACTTGAAAATAGTGATGGCTTCTTCTTTCCAGCCAGGGTTTTTTTTAATACAGTGCTTTCTGTGCTCTGGCAAAGAACCATTGCATTTTCAGATATGGCATTGGAAAACTACTGTGCTCTATGGAGACAATCGCCAGCAGCAAGTTTTTGGAATCCCCCACAGTTCATAAACAAACAGATTTGTTGAGATGAGTCAGCCAGAAAATAGGTACTGCTTGTGGATGCCCTCAAGTATCTTTAAAATCTCACAGCTGACCCTGCTACTCTGTGATGTCATTAGAAGGTACTGCTTTCAGGATTGATGCTACCAGGTCAGTGAATATTTGTGGAGTGCCACATTTCCAAGGGTTATGCCATTGAGGTGGGTGATTTTGGAAATAATGTGGAAACGCAGGGATGTAGCACTGTGAAAGGAATCGCCAACTACTTGCTTTCAGCTCTTTTCAGCCTTAATGTTCCAATGATGTTTTAAGAAAGGGTACAATTCAAATATAGCTCCTCGTTTTTTTTTTGTTTTGTTTTGTTTTTTTTTTAGAGACATGGGAATATTCAGGTCTTTACCTCTAGGATGAGAATAATGCTGAAACTCTAGCTGTAACAGATTGCTTGCTGAGTACAACTGGCAGGAAAGGGTGAATGTTATAAGACCAGTCCTAAAGATTTTTATGTGTATTTTTTGGCAGTGCAGATTGAAATAAGGAGAAAGAGAAGATGGCAATACTGAGATACATATAGGGATAGAGAGAGAGAAAAAAACGAGTGATTTAAAGTATATACATTTTTTGGTTATTTTGGCTTGCCTCTGTCTGATAGTAATAATGAAATGATAATATTACCATTCTGACATCAGTGGTAGGTGTTTCACTTTGATCCTTCTGCTAGTCATACAGAACAGCTTTGAAATTAAAGGTACTGACTGCTCTGATTTGTCAGAGTATTTATTTTCCCTTAAAAAGTACATTTCTGAAAACTAAATTTCTCTGCTAAGCAAAAAGCAGATGCAATATACCAGAGCATCCTGAAAACACCATAGGGTTGTTGTTGTATTTATCCATTCTTCATAAAATGGTTATTCCCTGGACCCCTCTTGGTTAAAAGTATTCTTTCCTGAACTAACAGCACTATAGAACTCTGCATGCTGTACCTTATATATATGAGTAAAAGTTAATTTGTTCCTTGGTTTGTCTATATCTCAAATAAAGCAATTATGCTTCTCTCTCTCATCGTTTAAGAAAAAAAGGCTTCCTGGCCTTTTTTAATAGACAGCTTCCTGTAAACACTCTTTTGCTTGCCCTAAGCATTCCACATTACTCAGATGGCTGATTCAAGGCTGTATTACTGGATATTATTCTAATAGCTCTTTCACTTTCTTCCAAGATCCACCTGCAGATCTGTTACTCTCTTTGTTTCTTAGGTCTCTTGATCATGCTTTTTGTTTTACCAGGCATATTTGGAATTAATTTATGCTTATAGAGCCTGATCCATTGTTTGGGATTTTTTCCATTGACTTCATAGGACTCCTGGGAGTTTGGGGTCAACTCAATACTTTGTAGTAATCGAGTGACTACAGACCATGTATTTAAAAGATACAAGTAATGGAATTTTAGGAATCCTTAAAATTTGGCCTTATAATCTGTTGGTTGGTTATCAAGTCATAGGGCACTAGATAGGAACTGAAGGTTATCTTCCAGGTGTAGAAAACAAGCTATAGTGTAAAACCAAATTCTTTTCTTTCCTTATGTTATGATACAGTCTTAGTATAGGGTAGTTATTTATACAGCTGAAGTCCATGCCCCTGTCTTTTTACTGCCATTGTTAACTGATCTAACTAGATTAAAGGTAACTTGGGCATGTATTCCCATGCAGCAGTCATGCCTACTAATTGCAGTGTCGGCAAAGGTGAAAAGTGGTTGTCAGTCAAGCTTTACCGGGAAATCCCTTTAGTGGAGATTTAGCTTATACTAGCGAATGGGCTTTTATTTATTTATTTATTTATTTGCTGGCATTAGTTCACTTATATAGGGTTACTGTGGACAGAGTTATGGGAGCTAAAGGAGTGATTCTTTTTCATACTCCCTAACCAACAGAGCTATGCTGGCAAAACTTTTAAGCACAGACAAAGCCCAACACTGGGAAAACTGAGATAAAGGCCAGTAAGAAAAGGTGTTGGCAGGAGCTTAAAGGTGGACAACATAAGGGAACCTTTTGAATCAAAGACAGGGTTGAAGATTAAAAAGATGGAACTGAAGACATGAGAAGTATAGGGAGGAGAAAATGCTTTCTGGTGATCATCTGCATTGTTGTAAAAACAGCAAAAGTCCTGAAGAACAAGGAGATGGACAAGAAAGAAGGCTTGGAAAAGGTTTTAAAAGTTAAGGATATAGGGACTGGCACTACAAGTCAACCATAAGAATTGCTTTGGAGTCATTATAAAGCTTTCAGGGGAAAAATAAGGTAATTAGGAAATTGCTAATACTAGCTAAAAGTATAATAAATGCATCAGCAAACACTGAGGGAAAGGAATACTAGAGAGAAAATGAGGTCATTAATAAAGAAAGGTGTGGAGGGAAATGAAATTCATGGTGGCTCAAAAAGCCAAGATATGGATCTCTCTCTTTTTTTTTTCCGAAACCTGATACCAACAAGAAAAATAAAGAGAAGGGTTTTAGATTAAAGGTTGGTAACCTATAGCCCATTGGCCAGATCCAGCTTTGGCAGCATTCGGTGCCAGGGGGCTTTGGTAGCAGTTGCTACCTTGGAGAAAATTGTCAGCGTGAGGGCTTTCACCATACCAGCATGGGGAAGAGCAATGGCTGTGGCTGTGTCCTAGCACCTGACAGATTGCCTGCCTCTGACCCAAGGTGGATCACTCTGACCTGCAGCCTAAAAATGTTGCCAACCACTCATTTAATTAGGATCTGCAGGAAATTGTTATTGGTAAAAAGGAGGTTAGGGAATACTTAGAGAATTTCTGCAGATGCAGGGGCAGATCTGGGGGTTGTGTCGGTGGGGGAGGGGTGCAGCCGTGCAGTTGCAGCCATCTTGATCTGTTGTAGTGCTTGCACAGTAAGTCCTTTGAGCTCACCAGCGGCTTCTGCCTTCTTGTCCTTGTGCTGTGAGCTCCAGGCTCATCCACTGGTAGATGGGGGCCCAGAGTCCAGAGGGTGAATGCTGCCACTGCTCATTCCCTCTTTCTCCCTGCAGTTAAATTTAGGTGGGGGTAAATAACAGAGGGCTAATGGTGGTGATGCTCATCCACTGGGATTCAGTGTTGGAAAACAGGGGGTCTATCCATAGGTTTCATAGACATTAGAGCTGAAAGGGACCTCACAAGATCATCAGGACTAGGCCCCTGCCCATGGGGCATGAAGTCAGCTGGGGTCAAATGATCCTAGCAAGATAGGTATCCTAGTGTTTCTTGAAAGTGTCCAGAGTAGGTGCTTGGACAGTAAAAAAGTTTTTCTTCATGTCCAGCCTAAAATCATCTTTCAGGAGTTTGTGACTGTTGGGCTTTGTCTTCCCTCGGGGTGCCCTGGTGAACAGACGTTCTCCCAGTTCTTGATGCACACCCCTTATGTACTTATAGGCTGCCACCAAGACACCCCTGAGCCTATGCTTTTCCAGGCTGAAAAGTCCCATAGTTCTTAGTCTCTCCTCATCAGGCCTGCTCTCTTGTCCTTTAATCATGCGTGTGGCTCTCCTCTGGGCCCTTTCAAGCTTCTCCATATCCTTCCTGAACTGTGGAGCCAAGACTTGTATACAATGCAGCTGCTGCCTCACCAAGGCTGAGTAAAGTGAGAGATGACTTCCTGGATCTTGCTTGAGTTGCATTAGTAGATGCAAGCCAGAGTTTTGTTTGCTTTGCTGGCTGTGGTGTCACATTGGTGGCTCATGTTCATCTTGTGGTCAGTCATGACCTCCAAGTCTTTTTCAGTCATGGTGCTAGCGAATGTAGCACTGCCAAGCCTATAAGTCTGATGTGGGCTTTTTCTCCTGAGGTGGAGCACCTTGCATTTCTCCATGTTGAACGCCATATGGTTTCGATCTGCCCACTTTGCAAGCCTGTCAACGTTGGCCTGGATTGCCAGCCTATTCTCTAGGGTGACCACATTTCCCTAGCTTGGTGTCATCAGTGAACTAAGCCAGTCCACTTTTAACACCAGAATCCAGATCCTTTATAAATACATTGAAGAGTAGAGGTCTGAAAACGGAGCCCTGGGGGACACCATTGGTCACCATGTGCCACAGTGATTTGGTTCCATCAACTATCACTCTGTGTCTGTCAATGGAGCCAGTTCCCCAGCCGTCAGACCATAAGGTTGTTGAGGCCACAGTTTCTCAGTTTCACAACTAGGACATCATGGGACACGAGATCAAAGGCTTTCTAGAAGTCCAAATATACGATATCAACCTCTTTTCCTTTGTCCAGGTGATGTCAGCTGCTTATAGAAGGAAATGAGATTGGTCAGGCAAGACCTACCCGCAACAAAGCAGTGTTGGCTCTCTCTCAGAGTATTGCCTTCTGTCAGCCTGTTGTTAATGATTTCTTTGATCTTTTTCCAGGATCCTTCCAGGGATTGAGGTCAAACTGATTGGCCTGTAGTTCCCCAGATCTTCCTTCCTCACTTCCTTGAAGATAGGCACCACAATGGCCCTCTTCCAATCTTCAGGTGCCTCGTCCGAGCGCCATGAGTTCTCGAATATCCTCACCATTGGCTGCCCTATGATGTTGGCCAGCTCCTTAGCACTCTTGGGTGCGTTCCATCCTGGCCAGCTGATTTGTGGATGTCCAGCCTCTCAAGATGTTTCCTCACAAGATCCATGCCAATGATGGGCGTATGTTCAATTTTTCATGGTGATCCTGTATCATGTCAGGCAGGATGATCTCCTCGGGCTTGTGAAAGAGCAACACAAAGTAATTGTTAAGGAGATTGGCTTTTTCCTGGGTGTTGGTTATCAATTGCCCCATTTGGTTTAGTAAAGGTCTAACATTGCCCTTGCTTTTTTCCCCCACTCCCCACGTATCTGAAGGACTCTTTATTGTCCTTGATTCATGTAGCCAGTTTAAGCTCAGTTTCAGCCTTGGCTTTCCTAGTTCACTCCCTACAGGTGCGGGTCAGTGCTGAACACTCCTTCTTAGTGGTGTTTCCTGTTCCTGATCCAGAGCCTACACTGATCAGCTGGTGAGCTCAGAGCTCAAGGTGCATGTGGAGCTCTGGCAGGAGCTGCACTGACACACCAGTGAGCTCAGAAAACTCATCAAACCACACTGGCAGTTTTGCATAGGGCACCAAAACTGCTCCCTGAGTCCCCCTAAGCCATACCTCCTCTCCCCATATTCCTGGATTCCTCCATGAGCAGTTCAATCATTGCAAATAGCATGTGTTTGGGAGAAGGCTGACAAACTTCCTGAGCATTTTACCACTTTTAAAAGCAATTGTCACCTAGGAAGGTACCAGAGACTAGAAGAAAGAAAATCCATTACCCAGCTCAAGCAAAGAAAAAAGATTAATAATAATAGCAATTACTGTCCATTCAGCAAATTAGATATATGTTTGCAATACGATAAAGCTGAAGAAAAAACCAGTGTAAGAAAAAAATTGCATTACAGAGCAGAAAGAAGTAGTCAGTTGGGTTAGTGGGAAGTCAGGCAGAAGGCAGGGCAGGATGGCACCTTAGATACTAACTTACTCAGAAATACAAAAGCTTTTGCAGGTGGCAGCCCACTTCATCAGATGCTATTAATTTGTTAGTTTATTCATATGTCATTCTGTTCATAGCATCTCATTAAGCAGACTGTTGCCTACAAAAGTTTATGCATTTCTGAATGATTTGGTTTCTAAGGTGCTGGCCTGCCTTGGCTTCTACTATTACAGAGTAGGGATATTAATGGTTTATCTCTCACATTTGTATAATTATTCATGTTTTTTATTCACATTGCATTGAAAAATTAAAGCAAAATCAAAAAACACCAAGAATACTCTGAGGTCTGGAGGGACTGGCTTGTAAGAAGCCAGTGGCTTGTTAATACATGTAGAAGGTTAAGGAGTGACTAAAAAAGGAAGAATGCAACAAAAGACTGAATATTTGAAAGGTGTGAAGATCAAGCTGGAAGGGGACCCAACTGCCTGTGCTATATTGGCTAGGAAATCATCTCCAAAGTAGAGCAAGGCCCTTTGTTAGGAATTACTAGATCAGATAAAGCACTTACAAAATGTGTCATTGTAATATAACCTCACAAATAATTTCCAATTTTGGTTCTCTGGGCAAAAGTTCCCTGCGAGGCTGGTGAAGGGGTTGGGGGGGGGGGGGGTGTACTGGAGACCTGAGAGGGGATGTGGCAGGGGGAGGGAGAAAGAGGGTTTTACCAGTCTTCAGAGACCCCTGCTGCTCCTGCCATGTCCCTGGACATGGCCTCTAGATTCTGACATAATAAAGACTCCAGGGAGAGGGGCAGCATTCTGGAGCCCCTTTTAAGTTGATGCCTGGAGCTGGTGCTCCTCCTGCTCACCTCCATCCTTCCCATTATGCTATTGCTCCTCTGGCAGTGAGACAGACTGGAAAATCCAGCAGGCCTTTTCTACCTCTAACTTTTATGGGCTTGATTCAGCATCCTAATACTCCATTTTTAACAGGGTGTAACATCACTGTTGCATCAGCAGCAGCTCCAGCCCAGCTGAAGGGCCCAGGCTGGAGCTGCTGCCACCACCATCGCTTCTGCATGGTCAGAATGAGACTGGAACAAATGTTTTGTGCTCTAGGCTGGAATGAGATCAGAGCTCTGCCAGAGGTGGCTGGGAGGTGGTGGTAGGGGAGGCAGCAGGGGGCCATCAGTGGCTGCAGCTTCATCCCCTTGTCAGAGTTGGAGCTGCAGCAGCCACCTGCCACCCAGACACCTCATACTCAAACCCAAGATGAGGGGCTTGGAACAAACCCTTATCTTGGATTCAAGTAAATATGGTATTCTGTTCCTTGTAAAACATCAGCACAGATAACATTTCTACATAAAACTCATTGGTATCATGATAGAACTGGAAGATGAGAGAAGGAAGATAATGTGACAGAGGATGTATATGGTTATTAGTAAAGCATTTGGTACAATATTTCATGGGCCATGTCCACATGAGTGTGGACGTTTGGTTCACTGTGGACCTGGGGAATGGAAACTTTTCAGTAGAAGTTTTATAAACATCATCCATTGAGAAAGCATATAACTAGACCTAGAATATTTGTAGAAAAAATAAGGTAAGCCTTTTTTGTAAAAATGCAAGCAAACAATTTTCAGGAAAATATATGTAATTTTAAAATAATTTCATACACAGAGAGAAAACCAGAAAGCTTTAATATGAAAAAGGTATCAGTTGACTGCAGATCTGATGTGTACCTGCAATGTGGTAAGGAATCAAGAGAAAACAGCTTAATATAGAGAAGCATCACAACTGCACTGAACCAAAGGGAGTTGCCTTACAGAATCTAGTTCATTGTGTATAATTTGGCTAAGTGATGATTCTAGGAAGTGGTAAAAGTGGATTTTATATCTAATATCTGAAAGGGGTAAATAGTTGGGGAAGCAGGGGAAAAGGTATTTATTCCCTTATTCTGTTATTCTCAAAAGGTAAAAGACACTGGATGAAATTCAATCATATCAATAGCCTTGGCAATGGAATCAGAATTTCATCCACAATGTATTTGGATACAGTAAATCATAAATTCTGCAAGGTGATACTAGGGTTTATAATGAGTAATTAGTTGATATTAAGAAAGGAAAAAATGACCTGAATTTGCAAACTTTTAAAGGCAAATCAGGCCCCTTCTACACATTACAGGTATTGAGTAATTACATAATTTCCTGGAGACCAGCTGCATGTGCAAAATATCTATCATACAGTAAAAAGCTCCAACCAGCTATAAAGTTAGACCTCAAAAATGTGTATTAATTTAATAGCTGGTTGCTGTTGAGCTTTAATTTGCATGTGCAGTAGGGTCTCTCCTGTACCTGGAAGACCTGTCAGCTGACCGGGGTCCCAGCTGCAAGAGTCCACTATGCCTAGTGTAAAAGCCCTGGGCCATGGGGATCATGGCTGCTGTGATCCCTAGGGCTCGGGGGTATGTGAAAACCCTGAACCCTGGGAATTACAGCTGTTATGATCCTGAGGGCTTTAGTACTTATTTCATTATATTTTTTTCACTCAATTATAATATGTAATATAAATACACGCTATTAAGTACAAGTTTTTGCCTAGGGCCCACTAAAGGTTTAATCCGGCCCTGCCCTCAACTAGGGTGTGTGGGGCTCCTAGCTGCAGGAGCTTGCTTCTTGCCAATGCAGGGGGAGCCTGGGATTGAGCTCTCCCTGCACCTGCAGTAAGGTGTGTTGGGATCTACTGTACAATCCCACAATCACACCTCCTGCCATGCGCATCTGGCATGGCAGGAGGCGTGATAGTGTGAATCGTGCATTAAATCCTATCATGTATTTACCTGCACTTGTAGAGGGGGTCTGCACAAATCACATCTCTTCTTACATCTAAAACTGGGCTGGACAAAGCACTAGAAAAGGTACTGTAAGGTCTAATCCTGTGCTGGCAATAGGATGTCTAGTAATAACACCCATTATTTATTATCGTTAATTCTAATATAATAAAAGGCTTAGTACTTCCATCTGTCTGTCAGTAATGCTGGGGGCCACCTGGAGAGGGTGGGCAGCAATTGGCTACATGACTGCCTCCTCAGGCAGAGAGCTGGAGGGGGAGGGAGCCTTTAGGCTTTAATACTGTTTTGACTTGCCCCTAGTTCCTGTCAAAGCAGACATAAAACAGGGGCACTAGGACCCAGTGGGAGCCTCAGCAGGACTGAGCAGCTCAGTCTGCCCCACCCCCAGCCATTGCACTCCCTGCCTGCCAGCACTGTCTGCACCACGTGGCCCGGCTGCCTCATGGGAGCATGGAGTAAGAGCTGTCCCAGTAGGGGGTGTGTGTGTGAGTGAGTGAGTGAGAGAGCGAGTGAGTGGTATGTGGTGGGTGTGTGTGCAGCCAGGAGCAGAGTGGGTGTGTGCATATGTGCGTGCATGCATGTATGTGCAGCCGGGGGTAGAGTAGGTGGGTGGGTGTAGGCATGCAGCCAGGGGCAGAGAGTGCGTGTGCGCGCGCGCGCGTGCATGCGGGCAGCCAGGGGCAGTGTGTGTGTGTGTGTGTGTGTGTGTGTGTGTGCGCGCGCGCGCGCATGCAGCCAGAAGCAGAGTGCGTGTGTGCGCAGCCAGGGCAGAGTGAGTGTGTGTGTGTGTGTGTGTGTGCGTGCGTGCAGCCAGGGGCAGAGAGTGTGTGTGTGTGTGTGTGTGTGTGTGTGTGTGCGTGCAGCCAGGGGCAGAGTGTGTGGGCTGTGTGTGTTCATAGAGTGAGTCCCACATGCACACTCCACCATATACATGCACCCACACTCCCCTCCACTGCTATATACACCAACTGCCACAAACCCCATACCTATCCACACACACAACCACTTGCTCCCTTACTCCACACACCCACAGCCCCCCACAAGCCTATACCCACCCCCCACAATATACAAGAGTAAGACTTCATTTTAAGCTGTTGTGTGATCACCTCTATGTACAATACACAAACACATGTAAATCGGGACAAAAATATTTTTTTGCAATCAAATTAATGAATGCTGTAGATGTTTCCTTTTTAGAGTATAATTTGGTATTTTTCTGGTTCCAAGATGGCAAAACCCCTTGCTGAAATGAGTACTTTTGGGGGCAAGGGGAAAGACTTCTTGTGGCAAAGGTCAGGGTCATGTCACAAGATGGTGACCAGGGGGTGGGGCACCTGCCAAGGGATGGAGCTAACCATGCAGCCCTTGACAGCTTGCTAAAACTCGGAGGTTGCCCTCCACCCAAAATAATTGCCCATCCCTGGTTTACATGGCTGGCCCCAAAGGGGTAGGGAAGTGAGGGGAGCAGGACATGTAAACTCTCCCTGAAATGCTCCATTGTTCATGATGGGCAATTGGCTAGTTATACATAATCTGTTTATAAAATAAATGTTCCTGTGTTTCACTAAGACTTGAAGACTTTGAGGAAAGAAAACCATTTCTTAAAAATGTGTTTCAGAGGAAGTACCTACATCTGGAAATAGCATGACATGAGCTAATTTATCTGTCACCTGGAAACTATTAAATCTTTACTGAGATCTTGCTCATTTTATAATCTCCCAAAACACCAACAACACTTTTTCACAAAGGGTATATGCATGTCAGTAGTAGATTAGAGATAAATTTGTGAGCCACAATAGTGAAAGAGACTGTTGACCTTGCACTTTTGTGTGCTTAATGATCCAAAATGTAGAGCTCTGGGTGAAACACAAATCTGAAACCTTTATAGTTCATCAGCTTTGCTTTAGGCTTGTTTGCTGGCCAGTAAAGTAGCATTTTATCAGAAATGGATGAAATTAGTATCTTATATATAATTTTAAAGAAAGCGATTGAAAAGTCCAGAGTGTTTGTCAGCTGGATGATTACATTATGAATTGTGCTGAATTTCTTTATCAGAATATGCTCATGCTCGAGTTGTTGGGTTGATGTCAAGGTAGAGAGGCTCTAAATTTATATGGTCTTAAGAAGTTAAATCTTAAGAAGTTAATTCCAAAGAAGTTAATACTTAAGCCCTTTAAGTTTCCTAATCAGAGTAGGTTACATGTAGGCTCTGCATATAATAATAATAATAATAAAAACCTAAAGAAAAAGAAGGGATATGGGTGGGAGCATTTCTGTGAACCACAAGAAGTTCACAGTCTTTTCAAGACTAAGGCAGACTTATAACTCTCAGTTGTTCAACAAATTTTACCTCATATCTCACACACCTGCTGCTTCATAAGCAGGAGTATTTGCCCAGAGAATTAAGATAGGTGACAGTCTAGTCCTGAGTACTAAAATCATAGTACCTTCTAAATCATACTGCCTTCTAAATGAGCTTTTTACATTCCTCCTTCCCAAATACTCTTTAACTTTTTTCTGATGCTGACATCTGAGGTAACATTATTCAAGCAGCAGAATTACTTTTCTTATCAAGCAGCTTATTTCAGATATAATGCACTTAATTTCTTAGGGGCTATCACCGAATGCATAGGAAGTCTTAAATTTAGAGGAAGCACTGGCTGCCGGTGATCTAAAATATGAACTTCATTTAACCTCTTTTACATTAAATGACATAACAAATGTCTCTGAGAACTGTGTCCCTTCCATTACATTGATGCAGTGAGTATATGCTGATGTCTTATTACCAAAAATGGACCCTAAACCCTCAGAACTGCTGCCACAGGGACATTTGCAAACTTGCATAGCAAGGAAGGGCTAGATTACCTGAAATGGTTAAGCTTGTAGTGTGATGTTCTTTCTTTCTTTTTTTCACTCATAGGGAACAACTTCTGTGACCTTTGGAATTCTTTTCAATAAAAAAGGGGTAGAGTATGCTTGTAATACACTATATCTAAACACCCCATCCTAAACTGCAAGGGATGGTATTTCAAGTTTTCATGTAGGTAACATTAACATTCTCTACCTGCCAGCCTCCACAACTGCTTGTAAAATAGGAAAAGAGTAATAGCCAGCTGAGATAAATTTAGCACAATCCTTACAGACTCAGTCAGAAGGCCTCCTGCTGTAGTGCCCAGAGATCCCAGGTTATTTCTCAACTACAGCAGTGCATCTATCCCCCAAGGTTGTCCTTCCTATTCAGTAGAAACTTCTTACATGGCTGTGGGAGGTTTGTTGCGATGAGAAATTCAGGTTTGGACTCTCTTTGATGTTCAGCCATAAAATGGTGGCCAAGACCTCTGTTGCATCATTCCCTGATAGCTTTTAGGGAAAGACTCATGGGCATTTACAGTGATATGAACAGCTGTGGCAATTATTTCAGAAGGAACTTCTAAAACAAACTTCAAGAAAGACTCTAGTGAGATTGTGTACCACTGACCACAGTGGAGCCATGACCCGGGTTGTGGACCAGTTAATGATATAAAATGTTATATGTGTACTACTACTGCCATGCCACATTTATACAAGGATTTGACTAGATCACAATTTAAGTAGACTTTTACAGGTATTAATAAGGATCTAGCAAGTACTGTATTTTTGCATATATACCCCACAGGGTATATGCGATTTTACAAAAAAAAGTGGATGGGTGTGGGCTATACGGGGGTGCAGGCTATGGATGGAATTTTTGTCAAAAGGGGGCCGGGATGGGACAGGCTGCGCCGCAGCTGCCGTGGGGGCCAGGGTGGGCTGCACCGCCTCCCTGCTAGGCCCAGGCGGGCTGGGCTGCGCTGCCACTGCCGCAGGGGCCGGGGCTGGGGCGGGCTGCGCTGCCTTCCCGCTGGGCCCGGGCTGTGCCGCTGTTGCTGCAGGGGCTGGGGCAGGCTGTGCTGCCTCCCCGCTGGGCCCAGGCTGCGCCGCTGCTGCCGCCGGGGCCAGGGCGGGCTGTGCCGCCGTCCCGCTAGGCCCGGGCTGCACTGCTGCTGCCGCGGGGGTTGGGACAAGCTGGGCTGCACCGTCTCCCCATGTATACGCCGCCGCGGAGAATACATGGGTGCGGCGTACACATGGACTAATTTACGAAAATAAAATTTTCCGCGGGTTATACGTGGGTGCGTCTTATATTTGTGGGCAGACTATATGCGCGAAAATATGGTTTTTGTCCGGATCACCTTCAGAAATATGGAGTCTACAAAAAGTGATCTTTTCTCAGTGACTCCCTGTATTTAACAAAAAGTCATGATACCTTAGGAAATAAAATAACAGCTCCTTTGAAATTGAATTTGCTACTCCTTTCCTGAAGCTTAGGGTTTTTTTGAGGGGGGGGGGGTGTTTTTGTTTTTTATAGAATAGGATCCATTAGGGTGGGGAAGAGATCAAAAGCTGAGCTAGTTTGTATTAGATCTCAATAAAAACACGTGGATTAGCAACACGTTGAGACATATCAATTACAATATTTAAAAAAAAAATCTCATACACTGAACCAAAATCCCAAAGTGCTTGCTCCTTTTCTGTACCTGTTGTAGATAATGGGAGTATTGGTAAAATAGAAACCTAATAAATATTAAGAGGATGGTTGTGATACCCTCACTTTCACAAATAATACTTTGATATATCATAGATAGCCGTATCAGAGTCAGTAGCAGAATAGGCCTCTATGTAATCACTTCAGGACTTGCCTTAAATTTTTTAAACATAAGAGAATAATATTCTTTTCTGTAGGAAAAAGGAACAATCTGGAACTAAAATTGGGACTTCTATTGTGGTTTGACAATGAAAAAATAAAAGTATATTTCTAAGCAAAGGATGGTTTAATCTAAAGAAACAGAATGATTTGCGCGTAAATACAGTTATCTGTTTTTGCATGCATAGAATAGGATAATAAATTTCCATGAGGTTCATGAAATGGCTGCTATAAACTGTAGCAAATACTGCTGCATTCAGCAGTCTCATTGTTCTAAAAAATTTCAGTCTTTCTAGGGGTCTAAATCAGGGTCCATTAAAGTCAATAGAAGATTTGCCTCTGACTTGGGGTTAGTCCCAAGGAAGTATTATAAAACATCTACAAGTCTCTTAGCCGGCTGTGCTGCAATTGCGGGGCCATCTTTTACTCTACAGCATAGAGAAAGCATCGTTTGACACAATGCATTGAAACAGTACCTCATCTGGGGACAAAAATTATTTGTGTATTTTATATGTATGGTTTTATCTAAGTTATCAATCTACCCTGTCTGCATTAGTTCAGGCATGAAGCCAGTCAGACTAATAGGCCAATAGCTGTAGGATGGCAGAATTGTAGTGTTGTACTAGATATGTGAATTTTTATTCTTCACTTATCTTCACAGTTCACTCTTTCAATCTGTACTCTGCTGTACAACAGTCAGTATTTTTCAGGTATAGTTAAAGTATATCTTTTTTGTTAGAATGGCATAATAAAATAATCCAAGTCATGCAGCTGTAAGATATTAAAAACTGCATTTCAAAGGGAAATAAAGTTATCCTTCTCTAATGAAATGAATAGCACTAGGGGATGACAATTATAATATTTCAACCTGTGCTCATTTTAATAAAAGATTATTCATTTTTTATAGGGAATAAATGTACATAACATCTACCTATTCTCACTTTGCCATTCTGCTTTCATTGTTAGGCTGTGCCATAGCTCTTTTAAAAAGCAATTTAGTTCAGAAAAATCCAATCTAAAACATTTTATATGTACAAAAAAGCCATGGGCCAGGGCCTCAGCAGATATTAACTGATGAGCTGAAGGATGATTCGATGCTCATTTACATCAGCTGAGGCTCCTGCATCCAACTCGGAGAAGAACATGCTATTCAGTCATACGACATCATAGTTACAAAATCAGCTATGTTAAAAATGTTGTCTGTTCAAATAGATGTTAGTTTTACTAAGAGGTTAGATTATGGATTGTACAGGATGGTTTGGGTAGAGATGATCCTACCTCAGGCAGGAGCTTGGGCTAGATGGTCTATGGAGGCCCTTTCCAGTCCTACTTCTCTATTATTTCTATGACACATTTATATTAAATAGTAGTGATTTAACACTAGAGCCAATTCTGTAACCCTTACTATAAAAAAGTGTTTCTGTTGAAGCAACAAGCTACTTATGATGTAAATAATCACTAAGGCTGCAGGATCAAGGCTGTACTTTTCTTTCCAAGGAAGGGCTCTCCAGCCCATTTCCACCTGCTGTAAAAGCTGCATAAAGCCACGTATGATAGTGAGGAAGGCCGTACTTATTCTTAACTTTCTCTTGTTTAATTTGATTCTGTGAACTGTTATAAAACAAGTGCTTTTCAGGATAAGCTGTCTATTATGTCTACAATATTTTTTCTCTAACTTGGATTTTTTTTTTACTTTTAAAGTGTTTTTGCTTAACTGTCATTTCTATTTTTTGCTTAAAATAAAGATAAGAATCTGTAATTGTGGTGATGGGGGGGAAAAAAGTTAAGAGAAAATGTAATGAATTGACAAAATAACAGCCCTTAAGTGGTCTAGGAAGTTGTCAGGCTAAAATCAGTCTCCAGGCAAAGCCAACTCAGTTTCATGAATAAAATTAATGCATTTGTTACTGACAAAAGTAAACACTGGATGCAGAAGTTTGAATGCTGAATATAAAGTTAGAGTTTAGGTGTGATTTCTCCCTTTGTAATGGGGATAGCACTGGGATTGAGCAGTCCCAGCAGAAGTCTTTGAAGGCATTATCATATTTAGAGGAACAGTCGAGTGGCACTGTCTTTACTGTGGCTAACCAGGGCACATGATGGGTATACATTGGATACAGTACATTGGGGTGTGCAAGAAGCAAGCATATATCACTCCCTGAAAAAAAGACATAGCCTCTCTTACTCCCTTATTGCATCATAGGGACTGATAAGATCATTGGACCTTATCCACAGCACGTGGAGATAATTAGGAGACATGTTTTGCAAGATTTGGGGTGAGGTGGGCATGCTAGAAGGGAAGGGCAGATTACAGCAGGACCTGGACAGGTTATAGGGGTGGGCAAATGAAAATAGGATGGAATTCAATACTGACAAGTGCAGGGTGCTGCACTTGGGCAGTAGGAAACAGCAGCATACCTATAGGCTGGGGAACTCTCTTCTCGAAAGCACGGTGGCAGAAAGAGATCTTGGAGTGATTATTGACTCTAAGATGAACATGGGCCAACAATGTGAGGACAGGGTCAGTAGGGCTAACCACACCTTATCGTGCATCCACAAATGCATCGCAAGCAGGGCCAAGGAGGTGATGCTCCCCCTCTATGCGACACTGGTCAGGCTACAGCTGGAGTACTGCGTCCAGTTCTGGGGAACACACTTCAGGAGGGATGTGGACAGCATTGAGAGGGTCCCAAGGAGGACCACTCGCATTTTCGGGGACAGCAGGGTAGGCCCGATGAGGAGAGGCTACGGGACCTTAACCTGTTCAGCCTTTGCAAGAGAAGGCTGAGGGGGGACCTGGTGGCCATCTATAAACTTACTAGGGGGGGACCAGCAGGGTTTAGGAGAGACCTTGTTCCCCCAAGCACCTCCCGGAGTAACAAGGAATAACGGCCATAAGTTGCTAGAGAGTAGGTTCAGACTAGACATCAGGAGGCACTACTTCATAGTCAGGGCAGCTAGGATCTGGAACCAACTTCCAAGAGAAGTGGTGATGGTTCCTACCCTGGGGGTCTTTAAGAGGAGGCTTGACATTTACCTGGATGGGGTCGTTTGAGCCCAGTTTTCTCTCCTGCCCAGGGCAGGGGGTCAGACTAGAAGATCTACAAGGTCCCTTCCGACCCTATATCTATGAATCTATGAATCATTCTCCATTTAAGAATAATTCAGTTTGGCCATTTTGTACAAACAAATGCTCCGACTATCATTTTGTTGGCTGTTTGGAAAACAATGACATTCTAAGAGTTCATGTCATGATGCTTTTCATCTTTTAAATGCAGAAGAATATTTGTGACTAATGATATAGTTGAGTGCTAAAAATATGGTGTATGCTTGGTGTTGCAATAAGATAGGTCACAGGTACTTCTACATTCTTTGTGTATATATACATGACTGCTAATGGCCTGGAACAACTGTAGGACCCTCTGTTTACCTTGGTGATGTAGGTGTCACCTTCCTATTGGGAATAAGAGTGGCATCCATGTGATTGAGGGCAGAATTGGAGTCTTTTTGAAAGATAGAGTCCATTTTTTTTCTTATACCACCTCTTACTGAAGAGTAACATATTTGATGTCTTTTACATAATTCTATGTTGATTCTTATATATCAGTAGAATATGCCCCCACACCTGCTGATCAGAGTTCAAATACATAATTTTTTAAAGATGCTGTTTTTGCCACCAGAGGGCATCCATATTGTTTGAGGAGTACAATAGAAATCTATTCAGAATAAGAATGAAAAATGAATAGACTTTCCCTAACTTTGTGGAATTTATTGTATGATATAAATACTTGGCTTCTGTTAGTAGTAGCTTCTAATTCTTAGCTTTTGATGGTGATTTGGTGGCATAAATTAAATGAGTTTAGTGATCCTGGTTCAATTTCCAGGGAACAGATGTCCAAATCTCAAAACTGTGACAGTCGTTGGTACCCTATTTGGCACCCTTGAAACCTGTCAAATCTACATGACATCTTTTATGGAAGGGGAAATAGGATAGTGCAACTTTTAAAGTAAAGAATATAAATAAAGTGTTATGATACAAATTCACTGTGTGCTCTGCTCATCATAACTATAACATAAAGTACTACAAAATATTTTTGCGCCTTCTGATGGAACTAGGCTTTGAGTTGCTCTCATGTCTCTCAATTAAAATTGTAATAGGAATGAGATAGGAAATATGCTGGGTCAGGGGGAAGGGTAATTCCCAAAGGTATTACATCTGTCTGCTAACAAATTGCATACAAAAAGATTTAGAAGACTAACCGCCATACGGAGTATCTCACTAACCGGTTCTTAAAGGTAGCAGTGAATAACTATAGCCAGTAGATATGTATACAGGTGTTTTGGATATTTTACTGTATTTTGGTAAAACCACTCATGAAGCTTATGTGGCCCATGTGTTCATACTAAACCATTAGTTTATTTATGTTGGCTTGATTTTTCAGGAGTACAGAGCACTTGCGATTCCCATAGAAGTACTAGGTACTCATCATTGGGAAAATCATACCCTAATTGTCTTAAGTAAAATGCATGTATGGATGTTCATTGGAGCAAGCCACACCCTCCATTCCAGGGGAATGATTTTATCTATTATATGGAGTAAGCATGAATACATACTTTTATTCCATGCACCATGGCAAGTCAATCTTATGCCAGTCCTATACAGTCATTTGCAAACTAGTGTTACATGTTTAAATGGATAAGAGGGGTTTCTTGAAATGGAAAGAAGATCTATCAGGTCTCTTGGGCAGATAATCAGCATTCTGCCCATATAAACTAGTGCTGGCCCCAGCCTCCTTGAGAATCTACTCCCTCCCTAGTTTTGAAATAACTGTCCCTATGCAACAGCAGCTTCTGCAGGGAGTCCTGAGATACTAGAGACTAGAAATCAAGTGAATCAGGTCAAACATTCACACAGTCCTTCTTCCCTCTGTGCATGGGTTCAAAGTGTTCCACTTAGAAAGTGCTGCTATGTGGAACAGGCTGAACATCACAGGGAGGTATATATTTAGAATATTTCAGCCAGATATAGAGTGTAGCTAAAATAGTGTCTGCTGTGCAAATAGTTGGTTTCTGCTTTATGCCTGTGTGTTCTTTACTGTTCAAACTGGCATGCATCTATGCTACAGTCTGCCTGTATAGCTGTATTCTTACTGCATACACACTTTGGTACCAGTGCACATGCTGTTTAACCATGTGTTAAATGGATCTGCTGCCAGCAATGACTGTTGGTATATGAAACCTGGCAGACGAATAGGATTTCCCATGAGACTAGTGATTGGTTCATGAAGGTGTACAGACAAAGGTGTTTGCATCTTCCTTTCTTACCCAGACCCTTCTGCAGTGTAACCACTATATTGAGAGAATCCTCTGAAGATATATAACTGGCTATTATTGCTTTCCATATTCTTGTACGGCTTCCTTGGAGCAAGGTGCAGGAAGTGGCTGCACTACTAAGCACTCTGGCAATGGGGATGAGTGCAGCAGAGGAGATAACAAGGAAGGAACCTGGAAAAGATTCATAAAATTCTAACTAGTTCCTTGAGACCATTCTTTCTGTGCTATAGTTTTTAGAAGCAGGACACAGCAGAGAATCTAGCCCAAGGACTGGAGCAATCCCTTCCCAAATTCTCATGACATATCTTGATTAGTGGAATGTTTGCTTCACTAGCAAATAAGCCTCTAAAATTTCTTGGGAGCAGAGAATATTCCATATGGTAAGAGATTTGAATCTGTAGCTCCCAAAAGGAGCAATAAATGCGGTGAGACAAATAACTCCCAAGAGAGTGCTGGCTGCCAAAACCTTGAATTGGCATAGAGTTTGCTGAAACTTTAACATTTTCCAGATGGCCAAGTGTCTGCTCAACTGCAAGCATAAGGTAACATTCACACTCCATACTTTTTCGAGCCCTGAGGCATCAGTGCAGATTATCATGTGTCCAGGAGGCCTTGTTGTGTTAACCAGAGGTGTACAGCACTCAGAAAGCTCATCACCTCCTCAATTACTCTTTTGTGGACCATGTCTTGAAGTTGTTTCTTGACAGGTTCTTGGAACTCAGTGAGACACTGTGGTATTAAGTGGCTAAGCATCTCTTTTGAGCAAGTCTGTATAGGGCTATTTCAGCTTTCCCAGCTTCAGGAGTTCTTGAACTAAAGTGTACCTTTGCAGGTTGAGATGTAACCTAATAGAGTCTCCATGTGAGGCCTAGGTCTTCTCTTGAGACCACTTTTAGATGAGATTGTTTAAGGTATTATAACTTCCTATGTAGACTCCATCTTGTACTCCAGCTTCTTTCTCTGCATTTCACTAGTGTGTGGAGACCTTTTCTCAAGATGTTTGCTTATCAGTGGGACAGGGCTTGAGATATGCCAGAACAGACCCATACAACTACTTTGACATGAGGACTGATATCACAATGATTCCCATTTGGAAGTGGATTGTAGTATCTCAGAATGTAATATCCAACGTCCAATGACTTGCCTCAGCTATGATTATTATACCTTAACCTAGGAAGACATTTGGCATTGAGGCTGGATGATGAAACTTACCCCCTCAGTATCAGAAATTTGCATAGTGGCCTTTATTATGTTATCTCCTACATGTACCATACATAGCATTGAGTGGCCTGCTATCTGTTTGATGGTTGGTGACAGGGAATGACACAGTCTGTATTGCCTACAGCAGGTGTTGCAACCTATGGCCCAAGGGTGGAGCCATTTGATCCAGCCCATGGACATGGGGCTTTGGTGGCATTTGGCAGAGAAGAGCTTCAGCAGCAATCACTTTCCTCTGACATCACTTTCTCTATGCCACTGTAGGAAAAAAGTACTGGCTGCAGCTGCTTTCCCTGTGCCACCACTGGGAAAAGTGGCAGCAGGAGCAGTGTTGAAGCTGCTGTCTTCCCTGTTCTCCCACCTCTGACCCAAACCAGGTCAATCTGTCTTGTAACCTTTAAAGGTTACTGACAGCTGGTCCAGCACTGATGGGACCTCAGTTTTTTGTTGCTTTTTGCCTAGCTGCAGTAATGGCTTTCTCATATATCAAGTACCTGTGTTGAGCTGCAAACAATACTATCACTTATCATTTCATCATGAAACCTGCCAGTGAAGTTGCAGTGCTGTGCTAAGATGTATAGAGCTATGACAAAACCTCCTTTTTTAACTGGGAAAAAAGAGCTTGCATTTCTTGTGACAATTCAGGAGGAAATAAAATGTTTCTCAAACTTACCAATGACAGAATTATATGAATTTGCTTCTTCAGTTGTCATGTTGAATGACAGTGTGTTATCTTAGGCTGTGGCCCCATCAGATACTGGAGAGTACAAATCTGCTCCTCCTATGGCTTGTTTTTCAGGCTTGTCTTGAATCTTGTCTTCCATTTGGTTCAGTCATCACCCAACTTAAAGGTAAATTGTTTCTGTCCTGGTGCTTGGAAAAAAGGACCAGGCTGAGCAGTGCACAAGAGTAATATCGAGCAGTAAGAGGAAGGGTAAAGATTTCACTTCAACTCCATTAGGCACACCCACAGGCCTCCAGCTGGGCCATGCAATACATCTGGACAGTTGATTCCCAATAACAGGAAAACTGCATTTTAGTGACTCCAGTATAGAGCACAAAAAAGGAGTGCATTTCTATACGCTTAGCTTCAACCATACTTAAGGTTCCCCAGTAAAATACACGCTAAGTTTGAAAACAAATGGTTCACTTGTTTTTAAATTATGAGTAACTAAAATTACCAAATTGATTTTCTTCGTAATATTTTAAAATCGATGCAAAACAAATGTGAATTTAACTTCAAACATTCTCAACTTTAAAAAGAGTGATTACATTTCTTTGAACTTGGTTGATTCTATAGATTGTACTATGTGATAAAAATTCAAATTTCATACATACATACATGAAATTTTGTACATAGAAGATGGAAAATGTTGGTCCAAAGTAAACGGGGAAGCAGATGACCTGGAGGAAGCATAAGCAGGGAGGGGCAACAGGGGAGGCCATCTCATTCCTGAGAAAGTAGGGCAATTGAGTCGTTACCTTATGTCTATACATGAATGTATGGAGCCTGGGAAACAAGCGGAAAGAACTGGTAGTCCTTGCATAGTCATGGGACTATGACATGATTGGATCAGAGACTTGGGGGGATAGCTCACATGATTGGAGCACTGTCATGGATGGATATAAACTGTTCAGGAAGGATAGGCAGGGGATAAAAGGAGGAGGAGTTGCACTTTTATGTAAAAGAGCTGTATGAGTGCTCAGAGCTCCAGGATGAAACTGGAGATAGGTCTGTTAAAAGTCTCTGGGTTAGGGTCAGAGACAAGAGCAACAAGGGTGATGTTGTGGTGGGTGTGTGCTATAGACCACCAGACCAGGTGGATAAGGCTTTCTTCAAACAGCTAATGGAAGTCTCCTGATTACAGGCCCTGGTTTTCATGGGGGACTTCAATCACCCTGACCTCTGCTGGGAGGGCAATGCAGCAGCATACAGGAAATGCAGGAAGCTTTTGGAGAGGGCTGGGGCAACTTCCTGGTGTAAGTTTTGGAGCAGCCAGCTAGGCTGCTCTTCTTGAACTGCTGTTCACAAATAGGGAAGAATTGGTGGGGAATGTAGAAGTGGATGGCAACTTGGGCAACAGTGACCACAAGATGATTGAGTTGGGATCCTGAGGTAAGGAAAGAAGGAGAGCAGCAAAGTAAGGACCCTGTACTTTGATTCACTTAGAGAACTGGTGGCCAGGATCCCATGGGAGGCCAGTCTGAGTGGAGAAAGGAGTCCAGGAGAACTGAACTCTTTAAGAGACCTTGCTGAGGGCTCAGAAATGAACTATCCTGATGCACAGAAAGACTAGTAAGAATGGTAGAAGACCAGCTTGGCTTAGCAGGGGACTCTTCAGTGAGCTAAAACACCAAAAGGAAGCTTACACAAAGTGGAAATTTGGACAAATGACTAGGGAGGTGTATAAAAGCATTGCTCGGGCATGCAGGGATGAAATCAGGAAGGCCAAAGTGCAGTTGGAGTTGCAACTAGCAAGGGATATGAAGGGAAACAAGAAGGGTTTCTACAAGTATGCCAGCAGGAAGAGGAAGATCAGGGAAAGTGTGGGTTCCTTACTGAATGGGGGAGGCAACCTAGCGACAGAGGATGCAGAAAAGGCTGAAGTGCTTGATGCCTTTTTAGCCTCAGTCTTCACAGGCAAGGTCAGCTACCACTGTACTGCATTGGACAGATCAATTTGGGGAGAAGGTGAGCAGCTCTCAGTGGTGAAAGAATAGGTTAGGGACTATTTAAAAAAGCTGGAGGTGGACAAGTCTATGGGGTCAGATGAGATGCGTCTGAGGGTGTTGGTTGATGTGATTGCAGAGCTGCTGGCCATAATCCTGGAAAATTTGTGGTGGTCAAGTGAGGTCCTGGATGATTAGAAGATGGCAAGTATAGTGCCCATCTTTAACAAAGGGAAGAAGGAGGATCTGGGAAACTACCAACCAGTCAGTCTCACCTCAGTCCCTGGAAAAATTATGGAGCAGGTCCTCAAGGAATCCATTTCTAAGCACTTGTAGGAGAGGATGTTCAGGAACCATCAGCATGGATTTATCAAGGGCAAGTCATGCCTGACCAGCTTTATTGCCTTTTTATAATGAGATGACAAGCTCTGTGGATGGGAGGAAAGCAGTGGAAGTAATATACCTTAACTTTAGTAAGGCTTTTGATATAGTCTCCTTCAATATTCTTGCAAGCAAGCTTAGGAAGTACAACTTGGACTATAAGGTGGAATGAAAGCTGGCTGGATTGTCGAGCTCAAAGGATAGTAATCAATGGCTCAATGTCTATTAGGCAGCTGGTATCAAGTGGAGTGCCCCAGGGGTCTTCTTGGTTAATATCTTTGTTAACTACCTGCAAGATGAGATAGAGTACAGCCTCACAAGTTTGCAGATGACATCATGCTAGGAGGGACTAGTAGATGCACTGGAGGGTAGGGCTAGGATTCTGAGAGACCTAGACAAATTGAGGATTGGACCAAAATTAATCTCAAAAAGTTCAATAAGGACAAGTGCAAAGTCCTGCAATTAGAACAAAACAATACCATGCACCAGTACAGGCTGTGAGGGGCTGAGTGGCTAAATAGAAACTGCAGAAAAGGACCTGGGGGTTACAGTGGACAATAAGCTGAGTATGAGCCAATAGTGTGCCCTTGTTGTGAAGAAGGCGAATGGCATACTGGGCTGCATTAGTAAGAGCGTTGCCAGCAGATTGAGGAAAGTGATTATTTTCTTCTATTTGGCACTGGTGAGGCCACATTTGGAGTACTGTGTCCAGTTTTGGGCCACCAGCTACAGAAAGGGTGTGGACCAATTGGAGAGAGTCCAGTGGAGGGCAATGACAGTGGTTAGGGGGCTGGGGCACATGCCTTCTGAGGAGCAGCTGAGGGCACTGGACTTATTTAGTCAGGAGAAGATAAGACTGGGAGGGGATTTAATAGCAGCCTTCAACTCTCTGAAGAGTGGTTCCAAAGAGGATGGAGACAGACTGTTCTCACTGATGGCAGTTGACAGAACAAGGAGCAATGGTCTCAAGTTGCAGCAAGAGAACTTTAAGTTAGATATTAGGAAAAGTTTTCTGACTAGGGGGGTAGTAAAGCACTGAAACAGGTTACACATAGAGGTTGTGGAATCTCCGTCTTTGGAGGTGTTGAGACCAGGCTAGACAAAGCCTTGGCTGAGATGATTTAGTTGGGGATGGTCGTACTTTGAGGAGGGGGTTGGAGCAGATGACTTCCTGAGGACCCCCCAACCCTACTTTTCTATGATTCAATGAAGTTATTATTGAACAGTGTACATACTGTAATTTACTGCTGTGTCATGTTATATATTGGGACTTAAAAGAAGTATGTATTTTAATACTTCAGTAAATAGGGACAGAATTAGGACTCATCCTTAATTTTTAGTTACGCATTTATTAATTTTTGAGTACTTGAGTTTTCAGCCTAATTCCTCAGTATTAATAGATTTTCTATGTGTTTTTCCTTGATTGAAAGGCACTCTGTTTTTGTTTGTTTTAATTCCAAGGTGGAATTCATTAAAGACTGTTGGCAATCCCTGACTGTTTTCAACTGTCAAAGGACCTTAATATCCTTGCTGTGATTTTGCCATATCAGTCGCTTTGTTTGCTACTTTTGTGCCAGTGGTTTACAAGAAAAGTCTGCTGCCCAAGCAAATCAAGCTTTTCTGCAATTGAAAAGAGTGCATTATATTTGTTCTACACTGGATAAATGAATGAAATGGCAAATCTACGAGTAATTTTTTAAATGTTTTCCTAGTATTAGAGTAAGTACACAATATTTCTCACTAGGGTATTGTACATTAACTTTATACAGTACACCCTTTTAATAGGTTGTTTTTGATCTTGTGATTATTATGGTCTGATTTTCACAGTGGGATAATGTTTTTGCAAGTGAGTTAATCCTCATGCCTTTTTTTTATAAGACTCATAAGGGGAGAGCTTATTAGTTTGAGTCATAGCATTGATTATGTCTAATTAAACAGCTATTATGAGCTAGTACTATAGGTTTAAATTGCCTGTAATTTAATTTTGATTGGCAAATGATTCCATTGTATCCTGAATTAAAGAAATAAATAAACAGAAAGAGAGAGTGGCCAAAAAGGACCAATTTGTTGAAACAGAAACTTTGTGTGGGATCCCACTGATTCTGATACAACTTTTCAATTAAGGTTCTGGTTTGCAAGTGTTGGATGGAATTTCTGATCAGAGACTAGCTTGCCTGTCCCTCTACCTTCCGCATGAGACTGATGATGGTACTCAGAATGCTGTAATAAACCCAGTGTCAAGCCCCTGGTTTGAGGTGGGCAGAACATAGATTTGAATCTGGTCCTGCCACTTCCTAGGGCTATTGGTCATTACAGGTTGTGGAACTGTATCTTTTTTTGGCTGGTGGAGGTGGGGGGGGCAAGGTGGGGCATACTTTGAAAAGCTTGGTTTCATCTGGATGAACATCAAGAAAAAAATGATATCTTAAAATACACATGGAATGGAGAAAAGATTCCCCACCCAGCTCTAACAATGTCACCTGACCTAGAGACATTTATGTAGAGACATTATGTTGGAAAATATTGTATTCAATTTCTTTTTGTTGTAAGGAACTTTCCATAAGGATCTTTTAATTATCTTTGAGTGTCATCAGCTGTATTTCTAATTGAACAGATTTCTTCATTTATTATTTCTACCTGTGAAGTCCTGCACCTACAATGGAAAAGAATTGTATAACATAAACAGCAAAGGAGAACCCATGTGATACATGACCTTCAAACAAATTGGAGAAATGTGGACTGGATAAAACTATGACAGTGTGGATAGATAACTCTCTTAATAGGTGCAAGCAAAGGGTAATTATTAATGGGTCTATGCAGGATGGCAGGAGGTTTTGAGCAGAATCCCATAGGGGTCTGTCCTCAGCCCAGTGCTGTTTCAACATCTTTTATTAAAGATCTGAATGCTGGCATAGAAAGCCTCTTGAACAAATCTGTGGACAACAAAAACATGGGAAGGATTGTGAACAGAGGGGATGCAAGAGCAATTCAGAAGTATCTAAATAGATTGGGAAGTTAGGGTAGAGCTAATAGGATTTCAACGTGGAAAAATGCAAGGTGCTGCACCCTGGGAGGAATAATAAAAAACACAAATACAAAGTGGGAGATACCTGACTAGATGGCAGCTCTAAGGAAAAGGACTTGGAAGTCTTGGTAGATCACAGACTTGATATAAGTCTGCAGTGTGGTGCAGGTGCACAAAAAGCAAATCCAATTTTGGGCTGCATGAATAGAAACATTAGGTTCAAGACATGGGAGGTAATAGTGCATCTCTTCTTGGCATTGGCTAGGCATCATTTGGAGTACTGTGTACAGTTCTGGCCTCTGCATTTTAAAAAAGGATGTGGAGAAGTTGGAGAGGGTCCAGAGGTGGGCAACAAAGATGATCAAGGCAAGTTATATGAAGAGAGGCTGACGGAACTGGGCATGTTCAGCTTGCAGAAAAGGTGCTTAAGAAAGGACATGATAGCAGTCTTAAAATACCTGAAAGAGTATGGCATAAAGAGAGGGAAAACACCTTTTCTGTCTTATTGCAGAGAGGAGGGCATGGACCAATGGCGTGAAGTTGCAACAAAGTAAATTTGAATAGGATATTGAAAAAACGTTTTCAGTGTTAGAATAATGAGGCAGTGGACTAGATTGCCTAGGAAAGCTGTGGACATCACTGGAGGTGTTCAGGAAGAGGTTGGACAGCCATTAGTCAGGCATAATCTAGGCATAGCTATGCCTATGTTCTACCAGGCTTCTGGGCTTTGGTGGTTATTCTCACCCTTCCCTTTTTCAACTTTGTGTCAGGATGTTTTTAAGCCTCCTCAGAGGCATTGGATATTGGCTACAGCTAAGTCTGGGGACTCCTGCTGGGCTGTGTCATTTCTCCTGCTAGGAACAAAGCTGGAGGTTCCTAGTTAGAGGGTCTTGCCTTTTTGCTCGGGGTCAGACCAATTGCCATAGTTGGATTCAGGAAACAGCTTTAACCCATGGTCAGATTTGTATCGACTGTGGGGGTTTTAGCCTGTGTTCTGTAGCGGGGGGGCATGGCCCTATACCTGGGACCCCTTGAGTGTATATTGACAATATTTTATAGAAGCAGGACATTGGCTGCCGTGGTTCCCCTGCTTTGCCTTTGGCAGGTTAGGTGATTATGTCTGTGTTGTCAGGATTGAGGGTACTCTTATGTAAAGTTTAGATTATGGTTGTATGGGATGGTTTAAATAGAGATGATCTTGCCTCAGGCAGGAGGTTGGACTAGATGACCTCTGGAGATCCCTTCCAGCCCTACTTCTCTGAGACTCTGGTACACCTAAAAATAATATTCTTTGTGGTTGTACTAAAAGATATAATTATTAAAGATTTGAGCAAACAAAAGCATCTTGCATCATGAAAATAAATGTAATGTTTTCAAACAGAAAAATTTGGGATTAAGAGATGTTCATTTGAAATTGTTACATGCAAAATACATATTAAAAGGAATGCAATCACCTTAGCAAAGTAAAGAACCGGGATATATGATAGTTTATGTTCCACACAAGTATTGCATACTTATTTCTCATTTCTTCAGTTCCCTGAAGTGCAACTGGTATGCCTTCATACTGATTAAATGGTACTTTCTGAACAACCTTGCTCATGTATCATGATAAACATGGCCATCTCCAACATTTAACTCCCCCTGAACCAAATCATCTTAGCCAGCTCCAGAAATTAATTGAATTTAACAAAGAATTGTTCTTGTTTTTTAGCAGGAATGCTTTCCTCAAGGGGCATAGTATGGCAGAAAATAAATACTGAGAAAAGGCAGGTAGGAAGTAAGAGACTGAGATAGCCTTGGTTCTAAAGGCTTCAAGAGTTTGGAGGCTAGTTTATCTCCTAACAGAGATAATTATTATAGGATTTGATCAGTTAATTAAGTAGTATACTATAATAGCAATATTTCAGGCAGTTGGTGCTTTTGCAAATCCTTAGAATCATAGACAATTTGGGCTGGAAGGGACCTCAGGAGGTCATCTAGTCCAACCCTCTGCTCAAAGCAGGACCATCCCCAGCTAGTTCATTCCAGCCTGGGCTTTGTTGAGCTGGGCCTTAAAACCTTGAAGAATGGAGATTCCACTGTCTCTAAGTAACTTGTTCCAGTGCTTCATCACCCTCGTAGTGAGAGGTTTTTCCTAATATCCAGCCTAAACCTCCCTTGCTGCAGCTTGAAATCATTGCTCCTTGTTCTGTCTCCTTATAGTTGGGGTGCCTGAAAGCGTTTCATTTGCTTAATTATGACACAATCATTTCTTAGTAATTCCTATACTTGTTTGCTGTTTTTACTAATCAGTTCACAAACATTTGCATATGACGTGACAATGGAAATCTCTAGCTTGATTAGCTGCTATAGTCTTCGTAGCAGATTAGCTACAGAGGACCAAGATTGTGATTTGGAAGGACCAAGAGAGCACGTGTTGATTTGGTGAGCCAAACTGGGATGGAAAATTAGTTCGTTGATGGGATTTTCATTGGGCTGTGCTTGTAGTGATGAAACCCTCACTTTGGGAGCTCACAGAAAGCTAGCACAGGTTTTTGTCAAGGGAAGCATCCCTCAAAAGCATTTAACCAGAAGCATTTTGCCAGAAGCATTTTACTTAGTAGGAGATTTGTCTAGGGAGACATTCCCTATAAGCATTTTCCCTTGCAGGGGTTTGTCTGTGGAAGTAGTCCCCTGAGGCCTCTCCCCCTCAGCACAGTCACTTATTTGGAGCATAATATTTTTGATGCTTGAAAAGTGTATTCTATTTTTGCATGATTTGTGACACATTTTCTTAACTTTTCCAAAAGCAAGTAAGCAGGCAAGCAAGCAAGAAAGAAAGGAAGACTGAAGCACAGAATAGTTATAGTCTTAACCTGCTTAATCTATTCAGATTGCTTTATCTGACTCCTCTACTTAAAATTTTTAAGTTTTTACTAGCAACCAAGATGTCTGCATTTTTAATTTCTTCAGATGAAGCAAAAAATAAATCCTTCTAAGCTGTATATGGATTCTACTATTCTGCCCCCTAGTGCACCTACACACTTTCACTGCTAATAAGAATTATGGATATAATCAGGGCAAGAATACTACTATATATATGGTTATTTCACCCAGGAATATACAAATAAAATGAAAGTTCTCACTTTCTGGCTTCAAAAATCTTTTGTGCTAGCAGAATGAACTACTGAATTATATTTTGCAGTTTCTAAACTTGTCTCTCATCTTCTAGTTAATATAAAGTCCCCTGCTTTGTTTCTAGTTTTCAGTACCATTCAAAAAGTTCACGTTAAGTGTTGGTTAACAATTCTTACTATGCAAAACTTGTGAGGAAGTGCATTCTTGTAGGTTTCTCTCATGCACTTCTGTTAGAAGGGTTTAATGGCACTGACTTTAACAGAGTCATTTCTTATTTTCACCAGGGGGACTGAAGAATCAAGTCAATGTCTTCAGAAGCAGAAACTCATACATCATCTTGTTGCTTGCCTACAATGCCTTTTAAGCTCTCACTGAGCAAGGGATTTAAGCATCTGAGGGCAATGTAATAACTCAAATGCTTAAAATTAGACAGTTGAGTAAGCTCTTTGCTGGATTGGAGCCTTAAAGAGTAGTGTGTTTTTTCTCATTTTTTTTCTGCCAACACTGGAAGTAATGCTTTAATGAAGGGATAAAGGTAGAACAAAAGACAGGAATTCTGCTGTTCACAGTATATTCCATGAGTGTCAAGTTTCAAACATCTGCATGCTTTCTTTCCTGCACTGCATTTACCGTAGTCTCTTTCAGGATTCTCTTGTTCTATTTTCAGAATTTGGCCTTGAAAACCCACTGATTTTTCTGAAGCTTTGAATACTATATGGTATAATCATAATTAGCCAAGACATTTGCAATGCCCTTTTAACTCTCTTTCATACGAGTTTAACTGTTCAGCAATTACAAACTACAAGTTCAAGCAGAAACAATAAGATTGAGAACAGGTTCTGCAAATGTTTGGTAATGGCAAAAGCCTGGCATAAAGTGGAGAACTCGAATATTACAACAAACAAATATTGTCTATGGATGCTCTGTTAGCTTTGAATGTTGGTTTTGAAGGAATAGTCACACTGTGAGCTTTGGAATCAACAGTGATTTAAATCATGTTTTCTTCAGTAGAGAAAATTAATTTTAAATGTCATTGTTATACTTAATTAAGAATGATAATTTATTAGCTTTTTTAGTATGTTGATTTATTGAAAAAATATGGAAATGTGTTGACTAGTTTCAAAAGGGTGCTTGTATACGTGTGGGACACATGCTCTGATGTATTCCAATTAGAACACTCCAGCAGCCTCCCTGTCACATGTATCCAGCAGCTTCCCTGTAACCTGTATTTAGTTAAAGCACCCCTGCTGCCACTTTGAAGTGTGGGACATTGAATACACAAGATGCTGCAAGCATTTTAATTAGAGCCCATGGAGTGGCTCCTGAGAGCCACTGTAATGATGCCCCCCTCCTCCCCGCCATCCCCTCCCTCTGCCAGAGCACATGTATAGATGCCCAAAGTTTGGAATTTTAAAAACCTCTCTTTCAAAGTGAGTTAACTTGGAGCCAAATTAAGGCTGTGAGGTTGTCTGTAACTTAAGTGTTGGGCAGAATACTCTTATCATTATTAAATAATGCAAAGTGTGTCTGAATAGGAAATCATGTTTTTATGATTGCTGGTGGGGAGAGCAGTAAAGAAAAGCTCTTTTGCACCTCTATGGAATTGCAGCAGTGCATGTTTCACCGTGCACTGGCCCTATGACAGACATTAAAGTAAAGGCTTGATGGGATCTGATGAATGACAGGAGGTACAACTATGGGACCTACATCAGATCCCATTGTTCCATGTTGCAGGTGCAGCCTGCCCTTCTGTGGCTGGGAGCCCTGGTCAGATGACTGGAGCTTCCAGCTGGAGGAGTGTACCATGCATTCCAGTCAGTTGATAGGGTGGTGCCAGGCTCCGGAGCACACTGGGGTCTTGAAAGGCCACATGTTCAATTAAAGGAGCAATAGGTGCCAGCCATAAAGTTATTACACACATCTTGTGTAATAACTTTGTGGCTTATTGCCCTTTTATTATACCATTAATTGATTGAACATGTGGCCAGGTCACTATTTAAGATATGATTAACCAAATACATCTTAAGCGTAACGTCTGTCATGGGTATATAGAAGTATAGCAAACTCATGTTTCACAATGCTGCCCTGCTTGTGCCTGCTAATACTCGGTGAAAATGAGCTACTGATAGTGCCCATGCTCCAAGACATATCTCCACTGTGTTAGTAAGTGCTGTTACCTTGTATGCCTTGGGGAATAGGATTGGAGGTGGAGCTTGTTCTAGAACAGGGCAACAGAGGCTGCAATTAGAAAGCAAAACAAAACTTAACACCTTTCCCTTCTCCATCCATCTGTCATATTCTCTAGTACCAAGAGAAATCTAATAAAAGTTGATCACATGTAACAAGCACTGTGAAAACTGTTTAATGTAGAGGTATTTAAGAAAAGAAATTGATTAGATGAGAGTCCTTTAAAAAGGAACTGTCTTCAAAAAGCTGTGGAAAGGGCAGAAATGAAGATAAGGTTTTTTATCTGTCTCTGCTGATATGACATTGACCTTTTAAGCTGTTTAATGGAATTGATGTATGTTTCAGATACATATTTTAAACATGCCTGTGTATCCTGTGGGTCAGGGCTAGGCCTATTTACTTCATGGGATCATTGGGCCTAAACTCACCAGGAACCGAAAAGCCTCTCTCAAAATTTACACAAACAGGGATGGGAGTGGGGGTCAAAGGTTAATAATGAGGGTTTTGAAGGGGGGACACCAGGCAGAGAACATTGGCCAGCACCTGATGTCCTTTGAATATATCCAGAACTTGCAGACACCACTCAGTGAAACCCTTACCAGAGACATGCACAGAGGAGTGACAGGAAAACAGCTGTACAATTACCCAGGTTTCTCCCAATCAGGGATTTCTTCTTGGTAGATGGTGAGGACAGAGGCAGGAGGAGGTTGATTGGAAAGTCCCAGGGCTTGGGGGGGCCGTGAATGAGGAGTGTGCATGAAATAAAATGTGCAGGGAGAAGTGCAGTCAGAATCTCAGGAGGTTTTTGAAGAGGTGGTGGAAGGGCTGCAACCTAGTGCACTTGTGGTTGGCATGCACCAGGGTCTCTCTGTCTATGGAAGTGGATCTTGTGGGTCACGAATTGGGCTAGGAAAGTGACTCTATGGCAGGTCTTTACTGGAGAAGGAGAGCCCTTACACACACACACACACACACACACACACACACACACACACACACATGGATACTTCCCAGAATTGTGTAATTCTATACTATTTATTTATTAGATTTATATCCTACTCTATCCAAAAGGCTTAGAGCAGCTTATAGTAAACAAATAACCCACATAGAAGATTCCTCAAATGGCAGCCCAGAACCTGGGAACTCCAACTCCACCCCCGACACTGCCCAACCCTCCCACCAATCTCAGCCATTACTACCAACAGTGCATCCAGTTACAAGAAGCCCTTTTCCCATGCCACCCTCTGCCTGCACACTCCCACTGCCTTGCCACAACACCAGAGGAGATTCCCCCCATCCTCTCCCAAAGTTGGCATCCCCTGTCATACTGAGGAGTGCAGTTGTCACCCCTCTTCCCCAAAAGCACACACCTAATTCCTCCTGACAAACACGGCACTGAATTCCAAGGAACCTGAATGAAAAGAAAAAGACAGACCCTCGATTACCTCCGAAGTGCAACCTTTACTGTTGCCCTTTTGCAACCCCTGTCCTGGGGGACCTGTTAGCTTTGTAGGGCTTGCATGGTGCCTGGGTCCTCCTTGTTGTAGGTGATTGTGATGGTGCCTGGGCTGGACCCCAGCCTCTCCCTGGATAGCTGGACGGTTGGGGAAGGGAGTGATGGTGGCAGCTCTTCAGCCCAAAGAGACAGTTTGGCTTTGTAGGACCTGCAGGTTGGTGGGGTTCCTCTCCTTTTGTGCCCCTTTATGTCTGTAGAGGGGCCCAAAGGGTGTTTGGCACTGAGGAAGATTAGACTACAGTTTTTACTGGGTTGTTTTTGCCCCCTCTGTTATGTTCATTCTCTCTATTGTTCATTCCAGTTGATTCAGTTGTCAGGACATGTGGAATCAAATATTTGCAGTATTCATGCTTGGATACAGAGGTGCTGTAAGTGGCTGGTGATCCCAAAATTTCAGGGATTTTGCTGATCATTTGCAGTAGCCAGGAAGGAATTTTTCCCCTTCTTGAATGATGCTGGCTCCTGGGTTGTTTTTTATCTTCCATCTTCATTTGAAGAATTCAGAAGTTGACCACATCTTAGGCTGGATATTTTGGTGGAAGGCTGATGCCTGTATTTAGAAAACTCAGAGGTTTCTAAAGGGTTTTGCTGTTCCAATCAGGGCCATACCAATCTGTAAATTTAGGGTCAGGTGGATAGTGGCAGGAGGTCAGGCTAGATGATCTGTTCAGTTCCCTCCTGACCCTAGCTACTATGAAACTATGAAACTATGGATACTTTCCCCTAGGTCAGGTTGGCAAGGACTGTGATGGGGGTGGGGGGTTGGGGAAATTGCCTTCCTCTGAAGTGTGGTGCTAAGGTTTTTACTTGTAACCATGTTGGTCTAAGGACATAGGATTAGGCAGGCAGGCAAAAAAGGTTTTTTGCAAGCTTTTGGGTGCAATCACCCTTCTTCAGGCATAGGGAGTCTCTGCTGTTCTGAGACTCGAAGGAGTCTCTGTCATTCCTTGGAGTCTCAGAACAGCAGACTCCCTGTGCCTGAAGAAGGGTGATTGCACCCAAAAGCTTGCAAAAAACTTTTTTTCCAACTACTCAGTTGGTTTAATTAAATCTATCACAGCTACCCAAAGAATCTTGCCTGTGTGGTGCATAGGTCTTTTCTTAGGATCCTCCAAGTGTTTAACTGTACCAAAAGGATTGCAAACAATGGTCAATTATCCGCTAGTGACCAGTTATCAGTGTGCGGGCCGGGTCAGGCCCCGGGCCCTTTTCGTCGCTCTGCACACGGGCTGTGGCCAGCAGCCCGGGCAGGCTGGGTCAGAGAGGGAGGTCGCCGAGCTAGAATTAGGCACAGACACGTAATGGTTGATTTTAAGATTGTTTACTTACACCGAGATGGTCGTGGTGCAGGCTGAGAACTTGCTTGAGTTGCGGTTACAACAGAAAACACGAACACACGTGGAGTTTGCTAGGCTCCATGCAGACAAAACACGAACAAGCACGTGGAGTTTGCTAGGCTCCACGCAGACAGAACTCTGGATGTCCAGGACAAGCGCCCATAAAACTCGTCGGTACGTCTTATAGTAGGCTCCGTTCGAAGATGGGAAGAGGTGGGCGGTGGATCAGGCCGCCAAACTCTTCTGGGCAACACACAGGGTTTCTTTTACCGTGCTGCGCACACCCAGAGTCCCCACGAGATGGATGCGGAGTCCTCTTCGGCTTGGGCGGAAACTGCTCAAGCCTCTTATACGGCTAGCAGGCCAATCGCTAGCCGCCACGTGTGAATAATTTAGCACTAGCCAATAGCGGGACACGAATTTGCATACGACAAGCGGGAACTCCTTTGCACCGTGCATTTCTGTGTTGCAAAGGAAATGCATCCTGAAAAGACCGCTCCAAAGTGGCGGGAACACTCCTTTGCACGCGGGTTCTCTGCGCAGCAGAACTCCTCCGTGCGATGAAGCTGTATACCCACGGGGATAATTCGAGTGCCGAAGCACACACAAAAAAAATCAGACCTTTGGGTCATGACAATCAGGAGCTGATAATTGGGAAGGGGTGGGATGTTGGTGGGGAATCAGAGCAACAGTGGCAAATTATTCAATAGCAAAATTAACTAGGCTGCTCTGTACATCTCTGCAATTGCACTGATGGGGCACTGACGGTCCCTCATTTCTTCTGCTTTTATTTGTGGCATCTTGTAAGGTGTTCTTGTGTTTGTTCTTTGTGTGAGGATTTGAAATGGCAAGTTTGGGGAATCCTTGTGTAAGTGATTACCTCTAAACACAGTGGCCTAGGAGACCCCTTCCAGTTCTGGTATTAATTCGTGATGTTTTTAAGTGGATTAATGCAAAACAGCTCTTTCATGCTGGCTCAATCTGACTTCCTTGCACACATGGTTGAGAAATTCCATTTTTACTTCTTACATGGTTCAGGGCTTTGTGTCATATGCACCTTACTTAGGTGGTGCATGTTATTATACAACTGGTTGTATTTTGTGACTTCTAGCACACGCACATCTTTTTGGATGAAAATTGGATCATTCAAATTTCTACAGAAAGATTTAGAGAAAATACTTGGATAAATCAACACCTGAGTATGCCTGAATAAAGGATGACACAGCTGTAGCCTTTAGCACATCAGCAAGATCTGCAGATCATAATCTATTTATGTTGACTAATATTTGCTTTCCATTTTAAAGACTTAAAACAAGACTGGTAGCTGGCACTTACTTTTTACAATATAAACACAAGAATAAATTCATTCAAGCAGTTCCTGTATTGCTGAAAGATTGTCCATTCTGTGTTTACTTTGCCCCACAGAGGATCTTCATAATATTAAATATAAAGATATTCCTGTGAATGACCTATTTATGATTTGTAGGCTTCTGTAACAGGATAGCACAGACACATATAAGAATGAAAGCGTGCTGATTGAGTCATAGATTTTAAAAGCAGAAGGGCTGACTAGGAGCATCTTGTTCATCCTTCTGTGCAATACAGGCCATAGAATCTCATCCAGCAATTCCATCAGCAGAACCATAAATGGTTGGTTTAGTTACAGCATGTAGAAGTTGACTTAGATATTTCAAGGGCCGGAGAATCCAGCCCAATGTTCCAATGGTTAGTTACTTTCACTAACGAAAGGGTCATTGTGTTTTTCCCCTTTCTCCACCTCCAGGTACCTAGGCCCTATATTCCTTGTTATTTGACACTTTGTATTTTGTGCCTTTTGTATTTCACCAACCAGTATTGCTTGTTCTACTGTTTTTTATATTTTGTTAACTGGTCTTTTGTTAACTGGATGAATATGTCTATGATTGTAAGAAATGTCTAACCTTTGTTGAATCCTGCCTCCTCAGGGCATTGTAGTGTCTCCTATACCCCCTGGTTTATACTGGTTATGTTCCCAGTACTGTTCTCTCATTAAAAGGTATCTGGTTAAGTCCTCATTGGTGGTCTGGCTCTGCTCTATAGGGGGAGGAGAATCCCTACACCTTCCATAGTGCTTGTGCACCTGCTTTGATTCCTTCATTTGGAGAGGGGGTACCTCTTGGAGTAGTGCCCAGGTTACATATTAATATCTATCTACTTATGCCTCTCAAGCAACACCCAAGAAGTCATCCTCCTGCTTTATTCGGCTTTGGTGAGGCTGCAGCAGGAGCACTGCATCTAATTCTGGTTTCCACACTTTAGAAAGGATGTGGAAAAGCTTGGAAGAGTCCAGAGGTGAGCCTTGCGCATGATTAGAGGTCAAGAGAACAGGCCTCATGAGGAGAGGCTGAGAGGTATGGGACTCTTCAGCCTGGAGAAGTGAAGGCTCAGAGGTGACTTGGTGGAAGCCTCTAAATGTATAAGGGGCGTGCATGATGAACTGGGAGAACATCTGTTCACCAAGGTACCCCAAGGAAAGAGAAGGTCTAACAGTCATAAACTGCTGGAAGACCGTTTTAGGCTGGACATAAGGAAAAACTTGTTTTGTGTCCAAGTCTCCAGAGTCTGGAATAGACTCCCCCCAGAAGTGATTCAAGCACCTACTCTAGATACCTTTAAGAAATGCTTGGATGCTTATCTTGCTGGGGTGATTTGACCCTTAGGCAACGTGCCACCTACTTAGGTGCCCCCACATGCCCCTACTTAGATGCCACCCTGCCCTACCTTCAGCCTGACTCAGATAAACATGGTTAACCATTTCTTCCTTGTATAGATGTGTAATACAGGTAATAAAGTCATTTTTAATCTCTTTTTTTCCTTGAATTCACCCTTATTTCAAGTGTGAAGAACTTCTGTAAAGATGAATGTGTATTAACTGGTGACTCATGCATCAGGTAGGAAGTATGAGCTCATCTGGGATACAAGATGCTTTGGAATCTGTCAGTGAAACAGGCATAAGTAGGCATTAGGGAGAGAAAGTTTAGTTTTATGTCTTTTTCCTATTGTTTGAGTTATCAATAAAGTAAAAATCCAAGGATCAAATAAGTTGGGACTCTCCACAGTGTGCGCTGACTGTAATCAAAAAAGGAGTATGCTGGCTTTCAACAACTCTTCAGATTGAATATATACATAATCAGTAAAAGAAGTAATATAATTTTTACATTTTGACAAAGTATTTATTAGTTAATATTATTAAATATTATACTTTTTAGTTTAGAATAACTAGAAAAAAAAATCTATGATGCATAGTTGAAACTGGTTATTACCTGGTAGGTTTTGAGGTTTTTTTCATTCTTTGGTGTCTTAGATTTTGTTCTTTCAATATGAACAAGAAGTGAGAGGAGATGTGGAAATCAATGCAGTGTGAGAACAATCTCAAGTGGCTTTTATTTCCTGAGAATATGTGGGAGTGAATTTAGAGGGTTTTTAAAAAAAAAATACTGTGACTGCAGCTATTAGAGTGATCAGGATAGGGAGTCAGAAGATCACATTTCTGATAATCTATTCAGTCCTGATTCTCCATATGTCAGCTGCAGGTAGAATTCTGTGTTTACATGAAGCTGCTTTGACTTTGGTAGAAAGCTGCTTTAACAGAACAGTTTTCAGGATCGGTACCGTGGCCCTTGTAGTCTCTGAGTGATCATGTTGTTTAACGTGAAAGAATCCGTGTGGTCTTTAAAGTAAATTTCAAAACACTCTTTGTAGTGGAAGATTGGCTATGAAAGCTGTTTGTGTTGCATAAGTGTTCTCTTTTTCTCCCTCTTGTTGATCATTGGTATTTAACCCCCCTTAATTCTTACCTTTTATATTTCCTGGCTGGTGATGAAGTCCTAACTTAACTGAAATTATGTCAGTGGATTCAGTAGCGACAGGATTTCTCACCAGAATTTCTCTGTGCAAAGTGGAAATTGTTGGCAAACAAGGAAATACAGCAGAGCCAAGCCCAGGGGCACCCTCAAGCCCAGCCCCCAGTGCAGCCCCAGCAAGGTTGTCTATATAGACCCGTTAAGCCAGCCAAAGCCCCAGTGAGGCAGCATGCATGGGGGTGGCGCCCACTGTATTTGCTTAACACATGAACCCCAATTTTCAGCAGCTGTTTTCAGAAAGATGCACAGAGTATGCAGGAAAATTTTGGTAATTTAGCCTCTGAGGCTGCATCCGGACAAGCATGGACATTTGGTTCCCTGGGGACAGGTTGTGGTGGTTCACCTTGCGCTGCAACTACTTGTCCCCAGGGAACACCTGTGCCACGTGTGCTTTGGTGCGTGGCAAGTTATCCCACTGGGCTGGCCCCAGCAGCCTTTCCTGGGGCCTTGGGGGCTTCCTAGGGCTGCAGCAGTGGCGATTTTGCCACACAGAGCCTGGCTGGCAGCCGGAGCATAGCTCTGGGTGGCCCAGCTCCTCTTTTGAGTGGTGCACACTGCCTGTGTTTGTGCTGTTCTGCTTTTTTCCCCAACACAGGTTTGTTTTTGACCCCAGGATATCCAGGGGCTCAAAAAACCTGCAGAAAAAAAAACAAAACAGGGCCATGCACGTACCGGCAGCACATGCTTGCAGCTCGGAGAACATATAAATGTGCAGTATGTGGTGCTACAAAAGTGTTTGCAGTGCTGCATACCGCACAGCTGTGCTCTTCTGGATGCAGCCTAATTGAGCAAGTTATGTGCATTTCTGTACTATTTTATTGTGTGCAAAGTGGGTAAGAGTTAGAAGGCGAGAGTATCCCTGTGCCAGCATAGTTCACAACCTTGAGGTGAACTAATGAAATCTTGATAGATTTCATAGGCATTAGGGCTGGAAGGGACCTTGAAGATCATCAAGTCCAGCCCCCTGCCCAAGGGGCAGGAAGTCAGCTAGGGTCAGAGGATCCCAGCAAGACAAGCATCCAAACATTTCTTGAATGAGTCCACAGTAGGTGCCTGCACAACTTCTGGAGGGAGTCTATTCCAGGTCTTGGGGGCTCGGATAGTAAAGAAGTTTTTCCTTATGTCCAGCCTAAAATGGTTTGGGAGGAGTTTATGACCGTTGGCCCTTGTTATCCCTCGGGTCACTCTGGTGAACAGATGTTCTTCCAGATCCTGATGCACATCCCTTATGTACTTATAGGCAGCCACCAGGTCACCCCTGAGCCTGTTCTTTTCCAGGCTGAAGAGTCCCATGGCTCTCAGCCTCTCTTCATAAGGACTATTCTCTTGCCCTCTGATCATGCATGTGGCTCTCCTCTGTACTCTCTCAAGCTTCTCGACATCCTTCTTGAATTGTGGAGCCCAGAATTGGATGCAGTACTCCAGCTGCGGCCTCACCAAGGCCAAGTACAGTGGGAGAATGACATCCTGGGATTTACTTGAGATGCATCGGTAGATGCGAACCAGTGTTTTGTTTGCTTTACCAGCTGCAACATTGCATTGGTGACTCATGTTCATCTTGTGGTCAATCATGACCGCCAAGTCTCTTTCAGCCATGGTGCTGGCAAGCGTAGCACTGCCGAGGCTATAAGCGTGCTGTGGGCTTTTCCCCCCCCCGAGGTGGAGTACCTTGCATTTTTCGGTATTGAATGTCATCAGGTTTATATCCACCCACTTTTTAAGCTTATCCAAGTCAACCTGGATCACTAGCCTATCCTCAGGTGTGGATGCTATGCCCCAAAGTTTAGTGTCATCGGCGAACTTGGCCAGTGCACTTCTGACACCAATGTCTACACTGTTGATAAAGATGTTAAAGAGAACCAGTCCAAGGACAGAGCCTTGGGGGATGCCACTGGTCATGGAGCGCCATAATGATTTGCTTCCATTGAGTACTACTCTCTGGGTCTGACCTTGGAACCAATTTCCCAGTCATTGGACTGTGGTGTAGCCAAGGCCACAGTTGGCCTATTTCTCCATGAGGAGATCATGGGATACCAAATCAAAGGCTTTTTTAAAGTCCAAATATATGATATCAATCTCTTCTCCCTTATCCAGGTGATATGTCACAAGAAACCCCTGGGGGGTCACAAGAAATAATGGCATAAGCTAGCAGAGAGCAGATTTAGACTGGACATTAGGAAGAACTTCTTCACAGTTAGAGTGGCCAAAATCTGGAGTGGGGTCCCAAGGGAGGTAGTGCTCTCCCCTACCCTGGGGGTCTTCAAGAGGAGGTTAGATAGGCATCTGGTTGGGGTCATCTGACATATTGAGGTCCCTTCTGGCCCTAACATCTATGAATCTATGGTCATAGAAGGAGATGAGATTGGTCAGGCAAGACCTACCCGCAACAAACACGTGCTGGCTATCCCTTATGATGTTGCCATCAGCCAGCTTATCAAGAAGAGTCTCTGATAATTTTCTCCAGAATCTTACCGGGGATTGAGGTCAAGCTGATTGGCCTGTAATTCCTGGGACCTACTTTCTACCCTTTCTTGAAGATGGGTACCACATTGGCCTTCTTCCAGTCTTCAGGTACTTCACCTGAGTGTCACAAGTTTTTGAATATTTTTGTCAATGGTTGGGCTATTACACCTGCCAGCTCCTTGAGTACTCTAGGGTATAATCTGTCAGGACCAGCTGACTTGAAGGTGTCCAGCCTCTCAAGGTGTTCCTTTACAAGGTCTTCACCGATGCTGGGTATAAATACGCCCTCACCCTGGCCGTCCCGCGTCATGCTAGGCAGAGCGGTCCCTTTGGGCTGATGAAAGACCAACGCAAAATACCCATTAAGCAGGTTGGCTTTTTCCTGGGTGTTGGTTATCAGTTGTCCCATTTGGTTCAGCAGGGGTCCAATGTTACCCTTGTTTTTTTCTGACTCCTTACATATCTGAAAAAGGCCTTTTTATTATCCTTGATATATGAAGTCAGATGGAGTTTGATTGCAGCCTTGGCTTTCCTGGTCTACTCCCTTCAGGTACAGACCAGTGCTGAGTTCTCCTCCTTGGTGGTGATTCCAGCCTTCCATTCTTTATAAGTCTCTCTTTTTAGGCGTAGGAGATCCTTGAGTTCCCTGCTGAGCCAAGGAACTTGTCTATGAAGTTAGAGATTTTGGTCTCAATTCCTTTAGACAGAAGAGAGAACTGAATTTAGGTCATGTATAACCTGGCTAAGTGCTCTGACTATTGGTCTACTGGATAAAAGTGGGGAGAGCACCCTCTTTCCCTGTGTTCTCTGTGTGGTTTTTGAAAGAAAAAGCTTACATGTTGAGCTCTAGGGAAGGGAGGGGACTGAGTAGGATGGGATTTAAGATTTCCCCCATCCTCAGAATTTCTTTATTTGCTAGTTGAACCAGCTTCCCCCTCTGTATGTTGGCTTTTGTAAATCTCTAATACTTCATATGCATTGTATAACGAGCGTACATGCTTGACATGGACCTGTTAATTTCAATTGTTGACTGAGCACTTAAAAATTAAATGTTGCAATTCCTAAACATTCTCCTGGGATGCAGTGCATCTATTAATAACTTTGGCTACTGATCTGGGTAAATTTTAAGCTTTTATGAGCAAATTTATCTTGTACATTTCTTACACATAAGGGCATAAGAGAATATTGAGGTTACATGTTTATTATATTTTTTTGATGGAATCAACTAACAATTCTAGGGAGAAATTACATACTTCTTTTCCCTATTAATATTTCAATACCTGAAGGTTTCAAAGTGAAGAGTTCTTACTTTCCACTACAGAAAGAAATCAACTGAAGGATGGAGAATATTGGAATCACAATATTATATGGAGGCAATTATCTGTAAGGAAATATATTTTAAATATCTATATTTTAATAGTGACTTTATTTCTCTCTTGAAGATCATTTAGGATAGCAGGCAGTTGAGTGAATGTGGTGAGATTTTTTTGTTACACAGCCATGATTTTATTTCCATGTACTGAACACTGTTCATTTTTTAAGTTGTATACTAAGAAGTGTATTTGGAACTAGTCAGTCTTTTTGTTAGAACCCAACTGTTGTGACATCTGTGTGTATAAAACCACAATTTTCATCTTTTCTTAGTAATGTATAGTTAATAGTTCGCTCAGTATATTGCACATGTAGAGGATATGCATTATAGAGTGTGAAAAGACTTGCATTAGCAGTAGCATAAATTTGTAAAGACTGAGTGACATAAACATCTATAGAAAACAACCTCATTTGTGAATTACAGGGTTTTTTAGTGTGGGTTGGTGACAAGAACTAGTCAACACTCAATTTCTGTTCTGTGGAAAATTCTGACATCTTGAAATTTCCTTTTGCCCCACATTGGGAGGAAAAGTCAAAATTTTGAAAGTTCCTGTAGAACAAAAAGTGAGAGAACTTGTTTTGGAAACAGTGTAATGATCTTATTGACACATTTACTTTCTAATAGATTATGGTATTACATTAAGAGTGTAAGCTCATATTCGCAAAAATGCAAATGGCATATTGGGCTTCATTGGTAAGTATGTTGGCAGAAGGTCAATGGAAGTGATGATGCCTCTCTATTCAACATCGGTAAGGTCACATCTGGAGTACTGTGTTCAGTTTTGGGCCCCCCACTACAGAAAGGATGTGGAGCAATTGGAGAGAGTCCAGCGGAGGGAACAAAAATGATGAGGAGGCTGGGGTACATAACTTATGAGGAGAGGCTGAGGGAACTAGGCTTATTTAGTTTAGACAAGAAAAGATGGAAGGGATTTAATAGCAGCCTTCAACTACCTGAAGGAAGGTTTGAAACAGGATGGATGGAGCTAGACTGTTCTTAGCAGTGGCAGATGACAGAATGAGGAGCAATGGTCTGAAGTTGCAGCATGAGAAGTATAGGTTAGATATTAGGAGGAATATTCTCACTTGGAGGGTAGTAAAACACTGGAACATGTTACCCAGAGAGGTTGTGGAATCTCCATCCTGTCTCAGATGGCCGGAGCCGACTTGAGGAGGATTGCTGATTACTCGGCCGTCAGGCGGGCTGGTGGATGGAGAGGCGGGACACAGCGTATTGGTTGCAAAATAACTTTTACTTTAACTTTACTTACGCCGCTGGTGGCCGCAACACAGGTGGTAAGGTTGCTTATGTAGTTACAGGTAACGAGTTGCTTGCGTAGTTACAGGTAACTGGCAACAAAATGAGCCGGTGAGCTTGTAGACAGAAACGAGCATGCAGGATGAAGGATACGTCGGGAACAGACGGTGACGGGGAGATGTTGGAGGATGGCCAGTCCGCCAGCTTTTCTCTGCCATGTGGCAAAGTTCTCCGTACTCTACCACGTGCTCAGAGCTCTCTGACTTGGGTGGAAGCTGCACGGATTTTTATACATTTAGAATAGCCAATAACAGACTGCCAGGTGGGAATAGCTAATGAGGCAGAACGTACCAAATTTGCAGTTATTCAGGGCAGTTCTATTGTGACAGGGGCACTCAACTCATTTGGTTATGACATGCCCCCTTGACCATGTCACAATAGACAAGGGAATTAGGTTACAAGTAATTTTCGTCTAGGAACTTGTCGTCTTTACAAGGTTCAAGTGGTAAACGGGTGTATACATAAGCGGATAGCTTAATGAATCGCTTTTTAACAAACTGTAAAATACAACAACCCATACATACAACAATGGCTATTATGATTAATGGTAAACACAAGGTAATGAGGGGAGTTAGTAAATGCATTAACCAAGATGACATGTCCCATCCCATCCAGCCGAAAATGTCGGCTAACCATCCGTTTCCGATCCCAGAGACGTTGTTGGTGTCTGCGGCAATTTGTTTTATGCGGTCGAGCTGATCTTCTAATGGAATAGTAACGTTGGGTATGCTAATACAACAGCGTTCCTTAGACAGGTTAAGGAATTGACGCCTCCCAGATGCAGTAACGTCGCGTTGAGGGCTAAGCGGTTTTGCATGGTCATGTGCGATGTAGCCTGTAATTGATGGTTTAATAAGAATCCAACCATGGCCTGCTCCTCCGGCGTTCTCCGTGGCAACGGTTGCGGTGTTTGTCGAGAGTCGAATTCATGACGTCTCGTGTTCTGGGCCTCAATCGGGTATGCAGTGAATTGATGCTCTGAGTCGCTGGAGGTTCTTGTGGCCGGCTTCATAAGGGCCTGCAGCTGCGGGAGTTGGCTTAAAAGATTACCCGCGGGCTGGCCAGCCACTGGGTTGAGGAGAAGCCGAAGCGTTATATCATCCTCCCCTCCATAAACTTCCACGCAGGCCTCCACGCTGTTGAGAGTTGCTGGAACAGTTCCAGGACTTCTCAGGTGATGGTGGGGCCATGCCCCCCGCTGCTGAGGTTGTGTCAGTCCCAGCTGAAACACTCTTGGGTTCCAAGTGCAGTATGAAACCCCTACTATAGCCAGCAGAAGTTGCTCTGCACTGGCTCTTAGTGGGTGGCCGTCGTGCCACGCATGGGATTTGTGGCTTACTTGGCCTGCAACAAGTGCTGGAAGTGGGATGGGCCAGTGAACGTTACCCGCTACCACGTCCAGGTTGGTGGCGTGCCCCCCACTCCATGAGGCTTGGCGGGTTAGGAAGCTAGCCTCTTCCAAGTCCAGCAAGTCCGACCCAAACTCCACAACTAGTCATCCTAGCCATATGGCTAGCGGTTCTTCAGGTTTTATTTTTGATTCCCGGCACAATTCCTGCAGTTCTCCCTGCGTGCGGGTGCGGTATGTAGTGGTGGTGCAGGTTGCACCCTGTGTATCGACAACTTGCTTCACTAATGCTATCGGGTGAGCCGCAGTCGGGAGAGCGTTAAATTTGTCGTGGGGGAGCACTGGATACAACTTTCCTCCCTCATACGGGGGCGGTTCCACTACTGGCTCCACGTCAGGGGGCGGGGCTTCTTTTGGCGCCACTCCGAGGGGCGGGGCTGTGGGCGGTGACGCCACCGGCCCGCCTCCCAGGGGGATTTTCGCGCCCTTTTCGCTTTCCTTGGCGTCATTTTCTGGCAGCGGCGCCATGCGGCCAGTGCCATTTTCGAGTGTTGGCTTGGAGCCCCCCGCCGCCTCTCCAGTGACTCCTTGCCCACTGTGTGTAACTGAGCCTCTAGATTTGCGTTCTCCCATAGTAGACCCGCTACCAAACGGAATAACACATTTATTATTTTTCCTTTATTCCACTTTGTCAACCCCCATCTTGCCGCGTAGTGGCCCTCGGTCTCCAGGCCCTCCCGGAGCTGGCTGAGGAGTTCGTGACTGCGTGATCCAGACACTAAAGCCGGACAGTTAAACCAGTCCGGTGGGGTGGGTTTCCCTCCTTCCCTCAGGTACCGGGTGCACTGGGCAAACTCTTGAGCGGGGGTTAGATTTTCCGCCTTCTTCGCCTTCACCCCCGCTTGGGATAGGGTCGGTGTTTCATCCGGGGGCCGATAGCAAACCCGGTCACTGCCCATTACACACCCGAACGCCCCGGGAAACAGCTGTGCTCTCCATTCCTTCATGACTGCTCCTTCCCCTTTCACCGAGAAGTAGCCGTCAATGGTCCTTCCATCCCCTCCTACCGCCTGGGGGTAGGCGATATGCGCCCAGAGTTCGTCTGCGTTTTCCACGCGGCGGGTCCCGGTGCGCCAGGGGCAGCACTCAATTAAATTCATCTCCACCACCGTGCCCTTGGATCCTGTTCGTGATGCCATGTCTCAGACGGCCGGAGCCGACTTGAGGAGGATCGCTGATTATTCGGCCGTCAGGTGGGCTGGTGGATGGAGAGTTGGGACACAGCGTATTGGTTGCAAAATAACTTTAACTTTACTTACGCCGCTGGTGGCTGCGACGCAGGTGGTAAGGTTGCTTACGTAGTTACAGGTAACGAGTTGCTTGCGTAGTTACAGGTAACTGGCAACAAAATGAGCCATCGAGTTTGTAGACAGAAACGAGCATGCAGGATGAAGGATGCGTCGGGAACAGACGGTGACGGGGAGATGTTGGAGGATGGCCAGTCCGCCAGCTTTTCTCTGCCACGTGGCAAAATTCTCTGTACTCTATCATGTGCTCAGAGCTCTCCGACTTGGGTGGAAGCTGCACGGATTTTTATACATTTAGAGTAGCCAATAACAGACTGCCAGGTGGGAATAGCTAATGAGGCAGAACGTACCAAATTTGCGGTTTTTCAGGGCAGTTCTATTGTGACAGGGGCACTCAACTCATTTGGTTATGACACATCCTTGGATGTTTTAAGACGTGGCTAGACAAAGCTTTGGTTGGCATGATCTAGTTGGGGATGGTCCTGCTCTGAGCACCAGGTTAGACTAGATGACCTCCTGAGGTCCCCTCTAACCCAATTTTTCTATGATTCTATGGTCAGGTGACAGATCCACAAAATCTCTGCTTAACTACTTATGCACCTGAGGTATGGTAGGTACCTGAACTTACTCTAGTAAAATTCCCTAAGTGACCCAAATTCTGCTACTGAGCCAGGCCAGAGTGCTGCCATCTTGGCTGAGCAGAGAAGCCTGCCTTACAAAAGCCTATTTGCGATCCATGGACTAGGTATTTCTGTATCCAAGTTCCCTGAAGGATCAAATCCAGGAGATGTGCGGAGCATGAACAGATGTATTAAATTCAGCACAAAGCACAGCAGCAATGGACACTTCCATTGTGAGACATGGCTGATGGTGGTGCTTGTGCCAGTGTAATAACTTAGTGCAGTGCTTCCCAAACTTTTTCTTAGCATGACCCCATTTATGGCCCCACTTCCTCAGCATAGCCCCTCACTCCCAACCCACAGATCCCCACCCCCTCGACCCCATTCATTGATGTTGCAATCCCATTTGGGGTTGCAACCCACAGTTTGGTAACTGCTGGCCTAGTGGAAGTAGAATAACTGGGGAAGAGGCATCAAGAGGGGCACCAGCCTCAGGTGCTAACTTAAGCAGGGCTCCAGAATAATGCTTCTCCATACTACTGAGGATCCCCATGCTCCCTGGCCAGGGGAGTAAAGCTGAAGCAGAATGTAGCTATAGATGTAGCTGCAAGTCTGATTTTAAGAAAACCAACTATGACCTGAAATTCTACCTCATAAACAGCATTGGCAGCATCTCTTTTGTTCTAGCATGTACTGCATTCCTATGTACTAGCAGAAATCAGGACATGTTCGCCTGTATTGACTAACCTCTTCTTTCTTGGAGAGCAAGGTATTTTTTCAAAGACTACAAGTAATTCAGCTAGTCCACTTCTGACTGGGTAGTATCATGCAGAGGTGATATGCCAGGTGCCATTTTTCATTGTGAACCTTTGAAATTCATCTGAACTGAATTTTGGGCCATTGTCAGTTGCAACTTGTTCTGGCAATCCTGTCCTTGCAAGGAGACTTTACAATTTTTATCTTGTCTGTGCTTCTGTAGTGATTGTCATACAGAAAACTTCTGTTCACTTGGAGTGGGCATCCACCACCATTAGATACATCATCCCTCAAAATGGCCCTGCAAAATTAATACGGAGCCCTTGCTGGGGAATGGATGGCTATTCCTAGGCATGTAAGGGCCCATTTTGGGCATATTCTATACCTGTTGACATTCCATGCATTCCTTTCATGGTGCTCTATTTGTTGGTCAACACTTGACCTGTATACAAAGCTTCTGACTAATGCCTTTATTTTTAAAGCTTCTAGGTGGTTTACATGAAAATCTTCTAAAATTCTTCTGTGCAGTTTACTCTAGGAATAACAACATGAACCCCTCACTTGACACATTCTTGATGTATGGTAAGTTCATCTTTTTGCACATAAGGGCTAGGGACAGATATTACACATAAACCAGTTTAAGTGATCAGAAACTGGTTTAAACCTGTAACAGAAGAGACATTCAGTGCACATAAATCAGTTTCAAAATGGCTGAAACTGGTTGGAAATAAACCTGATGAATGTAGTTTCAGACATAACTGATATGGCTCAAACCGGTTTATGCATTGTCTGTCCCAGACATCTTCTGGTTTAAGTTAAACCAGACTCCTCCAGCATTCTAGCATGCTCTCTGGGCTGGGGGGGTGGGGGCTCTCTGCTCCAGCCACAGGGCTGACCCCGCCCCTCTGCTCTGTAGCTGGAGCAGTGACTGGTCCTAGAGGAGACACTGGTGGGCATAGCCCTGTTAAGGCAAAGTGGGCAGGGAGGGGGTTAATTCTTACCTCCTCCTCCTCCTCCTCCCCACCACCGTAGTCAGGGTCTGCCTGTTTGCCAAGGAGCAGAGGGGAGGGGGCTGAGGCAGTGCCCCCTGGGCTGGTAGGCAGACCCCAGCTGCAGGGCAGAAGGAACGGAGAGAAGAATTAACCCTTCTTCCTGCTGCCTTCACCTTAATGGGGCCATGCTGGGACTCTGTTCTGTGCTGTGGGGGGCTCTTCCCCCTCCTTCTCCCTCCAGTGTGGTGGGGGAGAGGCTCTGTACAGGGCTGGGGAGGACTCCTGCTCCTCCTCCTCTTCCCCCCTTGCAGTGGGGAGGGGGGCTCTGTGCGGCTGCCCATCCCCCATGGGGGACTCTTCATCCCCACTCCTCCCCCCACACTGCAGCAGGATGAGGAGGGGGGCTGTGTTCAGTGCTGGAGGGTGGGGGGGGACTCTTCCCCCTCCTCCCCTCTCCACCATGGGATGAGGAGGGGAGCTCTGTTCAGTGCTGGGATTGGGGGACTCTTCCCCCCTCCTACTCCTGTGTGGCACCCCCCAGCCCAGCCCAGATCAGCCAGGGCTTGGGGGGCAGCTGTGATGGAGACACAGCTGCTGGGGGTGGCCCCACAACCACGGCCCATATTGGCCAGCCCATGTGGCTGCCTTGGCTTGGGCTGAGTGAGGGTGGTCTGAGCCACAGGGTCAGGGCCCCCCCCCCCGCAGCAGCTGTGGCTCCATCACAGCTGTCCCCCATGCCCTGACTGAGCTGGGCTGGGCTGAAGAGTGCTGCACAGAGCTCCCCTCCCCACCCCCCCTTATGGGTGTGGAGGGAGGAGGTGGGGGAAGAGTACCCCCCCAGCACTGAACAGACCACCCCTTCCCCGCCCCATTCAGTGCTCTGTTCAGTGCCCCCCCACAGGGCATGGGAGGGAGGGGGCTCTGTGCAGCGCTCCCCAGGCTGGCCCAACTCAGTCAAGGTTCAGGGAGCATCTGTAATGGAGCTGCAGCTGCTGGGGGTGGCCCCGCCTCCACAGCTGGACCAGCCTTGGTCAGCTCTGGCTGAGGCAGCTGCACGGTCCGGCCAGGCCGCAGGGTTGGGGCCACCCCTGGCAGCTGCAGCTCAGTGACAGGGATGTTGAGCTCTGTCAGCGAGTGGAGCCAGGCTCAGCCTGGTGTGTGGCTGGTGGCTGCTAGCCCGGCTGGCTTGGAGGTACCACACAGACTTGTGGGGCTGCAGCCAGCCCCCACAGTGGGTGGCTGCCAGGCTCTGGGCCTGGTGGCACTTCTGCTGGGCTGAAGGGAGCTCTCCCAGCCCCGAGTAGCATTGCGGGGTGTGGCTGGAGCCGCAGCTGGAGGCAAGGGGAGAAACCCCTTCCGGGCCAAGCTGGCTTCCCCTTGCCTGGCATGGTGACTCCCCCTCCTATTCCTGCTGCTCCTGAGCTGCTCTGGGAGCTGGCCAGGTGAGCTTCAGCCCTGCGGCTTGTGCCCTGTGCATGGAGCTCTGACTGCAGCCCCAAGACAAAAGCCTTCCACCCAGGTGCCTTCCGCGTTCCAAGGCCATCGGGGGGGCTGCAACCAAGCTCCATGCATGGGGCAGAAGCTTTCCATCCTGCTCCCCACTCCAGTGGTGTGGCACAGTGGTGGCTTCAGCAGCTGCAGATGAGGGGGGCAGAGCATCCCCCTGCCCTGACCAGCCCACAGCTGTTTGTTATGCTGCAGCCCTGGGTGCTCCATAGGGCAGGGGGTGCAATGGGCTTGGGCCCACTGCCATGTCTGAGCTGGCTTGGGAAGCCTGCTTCCCAGCCAGCCCCCACCTGGGGGTCAGATGCCAGCTGGCAGGGCCCCTTAGGGACTGGGATTTACATCAGGGACCTAGTCTAACCTAGCTAGGTTAGGCTAACCTGCAAAGGTTGAAGCAGTTCAGGCTCCAGCTTTTCGAATGTCTGTCTCTATCCAAGAAGGTGATAATTTAGGATTGTTTATATAGTTCTAACCTTTTAAGGTTGCATCATACACCTGTGCTGCATGTGGGATCTTTCGTAATTTGTTGCCCAATAATACCAATCACTGGGGCATACTCCAGCTGAAATGTGTTAACAGTTCCAGTAGATTGTATTTCTACTACAGAAGGCTATTTTGTAGGTAAATGAGAAAGTTCATCAGTATTTCAATCACCCTGACATCTGCTGGGAGGGCAATATAGCATGCAGGCAATCCAGGAAGTTTTTGGAGAGTGCTGGGGACAACCTCCTGGTGCAAGTGCTGGAGTGGCCAACTAGGGGTCATGATCTTCTTGACCTGCTGCTCACAAAAAGGGAAGAATTGGCGGGGAATATACTGGTAGATGGCAACTTGGACAGCAGTGACCATAAGATGGTTGAGTTCAGGATTCTGAGGAAAGGAAGATCTATTTCCATGTACCTTTTGTTCTTTTGTGTTCAGTGTTTTAAATGTAACCAGATAAAAAGAGAGCCTACTGTCGCATCAATGCTGCACTTGTCCTGAACATTCCTTTCTTAGGATGGAGAATTGGGGCTAAGGGTTGGTGATCTGTAAACTTTCTCTCATATATAGGTAATGGTTACATTTCTTTGCTCCCCACCCCAGATTTAAAGCTTCTTTGTGCATGTTTGCAGAATTTTGTTCTGCTGCCACAAGCAGCGTGATTCAAATGCTATGGTACCATTGCATGGTTAACAGCCCCAATGCCATTAAAGTGAACAAAATACCCTTTCAGATGTAACATGTCTTTTTGCTTCTAGGAAAGCTTTTCGATACTCATGTGACCAAACTCATTTGCAGCAAACAGTTTAAAGTAGTGTTTCCCAAACTTTTGATATACTTCAACACACAAGACATATTCCATTCCCCTGGCAGAGGAAATCCTATCAATGCTGAGATGTAGTATTAAAAAAATAACCTCATAACTTTTCTGAATTCTGCAGTACCCCGGTTGAAAATCACAGATGCATCAAAATTCAGAGAATATATGGAGGGGGGACCTTGAAGCTAAAAGGAAGTTGAGAACTGCTTATCTGGCTTGTGCTAATTAAAGGGGGGAGGGCAGAATCTTACCATGCTGTGCTCAGCTCTTTTCATTGTCTGCCCCTTCCTGACCCCCGGTATGAACCTCAGGGCGTGAGGGCAGTGCCTGATGCTGAGGCTGCTCCTGAAGCGTCTCACACACTGGTGACCACCCCTGCAGCCCCTCCTGCTGGCCCTAGGAGTGTGGAAAGAGTGGAGGGGACAAGCAGGCTGAAAAGTGTCTCCCCCTGCTGGCCTGCTTACAGCAGAGCATGCTGTTGGGAACATATAGGCTAGGGACAGACATTACACATACATCGGTTTAAATGATCCGAAACTGATTTAAACCTGTAACAGAACAGATGTTCAGTGCACATAAACCAGTTTGAAACTGGCTGAAACCATGTTGAGATAAACGTGGCTGAATGTAGTATCAGGCTTAACTGATCTGGCTCAAACTGGTTTATATAATGTCTGTCCCAGACCTCTTGCTGGTTTAAGTTAAACCAGACTACCCCAGCATCCTGGCATGCTCTCTGGGCTGGGTGAGACTCTCTGTACCACAGCAGGGTTGGCCTGTCCCCTTTGCTCCCTGGCTGGAGCTCAGCAGAGAGTGCAGGCATCTGTCTGACTTCCCCCTGCTCCCCCCTCCCCTCCCTACTCTCTGTTTAGCAGGGATGTCCCGTCTTTCTTGCACAGACACCTCTCAGCATTCGCTAGCAGACGACATGCTGGCTACAGTCCATGCTGTTGCAGATGGGACAAAGGTGGAATCAACAGGTAGCTGGTAATGTCCCTCTGTTGTTTTCTTGATGGGACAATAAACACTGAGTTAGGGGTGATAAACACCATGTTATGAATTCCCTGCCGGCCTGGTGGTGGCGTTGGGACCCTCAGAGTGGGTCCCACTCTTTCAATGACATATAAGTCTAACATCTTATTATTATATAATATTGGCAAGTTTTTTTCATATTCTGAATACAAGATAACAGACATTACAGAGCCTGTATACAGCTACATTTTAAGGGTTTTCCCAAAATCCAGGGTATGAACCAAATGGTTCATATATCACTCCTCTTCACATGATAGAGGCCCAGACTATCTACTCTACTCTTGCTGTCTTTGTTACTACTGCCCCATCTATTAAATATACCTGATTATTCCCTTTTCTATACCTTACCTTACTCTCTTTTTTTATGTCTCTTAGGATAGCACACTACCTGAATATGTCATTTTTTATTACAACTTTAGCAGTAGAGTTCCTTTAAACCAGCAATTAGAAGGGGTGTGTGAAATGGGGTGTATTCCATTCAGATTCGGCCTGAATTGGGGGCAGTGATTTGATTTGTTGATTCGAATCGCTGTCCCCAATTTGATTCATCTGAATCCAAATCTGAAGATTCAATGCTAATTTGGAGAATTGGTGATTCAGCCCTAGACACAGCTTTAAATGTTTTTTCTACATACCTCAAGGTACCAGGTGCAGCTCGTGAATGCTGTGATGGTGGGGCAGATGGAACCAGTCCCAGGAAGCACCAGTCACTGAGCCGGGGGGCTCCCTGCTGGACCTGGAAGTGGATTGGAAGTACTTCTGGTCCGCTTCTGGGTCTGCTGCCGAGTGCACTGGGGAGCCCCCCCATCTCCTATGGGATGCTCCACCTGCCCTAGCCTCTCAGCATTCACGAGCCGTCTGGTACCTTGAGGTATATAGAAAAAACATTTAAAGCTATGTCTATGTCCGAATCTCCAAATCTTTCCTAATCTCTCCAAATCTATTAGGAGGGTTCTGATTCAATTTGGAGAGATTAAAGGGTTTCCTGATTTGATTCATATTCAGAGATTCAGTCACTGAATAGGGCTGAACCTCCACCAAATCGAATCGGGGATGGAAGTTTCACACAGCCCTAGCAATTAGCTAGGGCATGAGACTATTTTACACACCAATAGTACACATGAGGTTGCGGCCTGCACTGGCTCTTCCACTGCATATTTAGTATCTCATTCATTTCTATTCCTATAGACACTCCCCCATGCAATTCTGTAATATGCATTGCTGCAGTTTCCATAATTATTCCAATCTCAACAGCATGCTTAAAGGTGTGGTCTTCCTTTGTACGACTTCATTAAATAGCCCATGTACAAATCTGTCTGAGGACCTCAATAAGTCTATCCTTAAAATCTGACTCTTTCTGCAACTCTGTCACAAAAAAGGAAATAGGTTAATGTTGAGGTTGATTTCTCTTGTGGAACCTTCCTGCAAGAATCAGTGATTTGGGTGCCAGATACTCATGGATAATTTCCACTAATTCTTTAAAGGTTTTGCTTGCTGGCTTTTCTGGAGTGAGCAGGTTGTATGGTAAACTTTACTTCTCCTCTCCTCAAATTTTCCTCCAATCAAATTTCTTCCCATCAAATTTAGCTACATATTTATGTAGGGGAGTCTCATTTACTTCAGAAAGCTGCTCCAGAAACTCTGTGTACGTAGGCCAGTCTTCCAGGGTGCTATCGTAAGCTCCAGCTGTTTCATTGTAAGTAGCTGCTTTGGGTTTCAACAGATTTCAAGTACTCAGAATTAAAGCAGTTCTTCAGGTTGATTTAATGCATGCCCCACTCATGGGATCTAATCTGTGTCACCACTTACTGTGTTTGTCTAAGGGCATTCGGAAAGAAATGACTCTAGCCACAAGTGTGTGAAAGTAAAACTATACATTCATTTCTCACCATTTTATTTGTGGGGTAGATACATGCAGAACAGGAGTGGGTGGGTGGGGCTTACTTCCTCAGCAGATATTATTGGGTACCTCTACCAGAGTGTTGTGTGGATCTAGCCTTCACGGGTATATACAGACATAACATTTAGATTGATCTAGCCAGGGTTAGGTTGATACAAATGTCTAATAATTGTACAGCTGTGCAGATGGCTTAAATCACCCCAAAAATAGTGTGTCTGATTTAAGTTAGTACTCCTCCAATGCACTAACCCAGATTGATATTGGGTTAACCTGATCTAAGAAAGGGTTAACTTGACCTGGCAAACATCTACATGCATTTGCAGTGCAGCCTCTTACCCCAAAGCCCAACCTCTCCCCCCAGCCCTATGGCTGCATTATTTCCACCTCCCCCCTGATCCTGACTGGGCTGTTTTTAGCCCTCCCACCAGGCAGCCTCCCTTCCCTCCTTCCCTTCCTCCCTCCCTCCTGCCCACCCCCGCCCTCCCCCCCCCATGGACATGCCTGCCCCTTCCTCCATCCCAAGTTAGTTACACTGGTTTCCTCAGGTGGCTCCCAGGAATGGTGAATGGCTGCATGCTTCACACTTGATCTACTTATGGAGCCATGTAAACGTAGACTAACGATGGTGAATGACTGTACACACCCTATATTATAAACTATAATTGTATCAGAATGATGAAATCAAAATAGAAAGTGTTTCAGTTTTTGATGAAAGTGTTATGTTCTCACCAAAAAAAAAAGATTTTTAGCACCATTTCCTGACAGAACACCATTCTGTCATTACCATGTAAAATGTACTTGTGACCACTTCCAATCAGCCAGTAAAGTTTGAACTACATCAGCTTCAACACATGTTGGCATTATTCACCGTGTTTGTCATTAAGATCCTCCGCTATGATTTTTGACGTTTCCAATGCACTTGGCACTTGTAAATCTAGCGTGGTATGATTTTGTGTTTGATGGGTACTTTTAACATATGCAGCAACAGACTGAATAAAACGAATTTCAAAATAAAAGATGTTTGCTCTTAAAAATCTGCTCCAGTCTTCAGAAACAGTACAGTAGCAAGTCCTTAATACAAATCATTTATGTAGATGGTACAAAAATTATTCCTTAAAATATGTAAAGTTTTGGCATAGTCATTAGGAGAATAGCTATGAATGCAAGTTGTGTCTGGCAAAGTCAGAATTACTCTTTACAAAGAGTAATATTAAAACTGTGTTTAGGAAACTGTGGGTTCTGCATCTGTCAAAAACTTAAAGGGAAAATCTTTAGCTGTAAAAGATGCCTGCCTATATGAAACATGGTAGGGCCAGATCAGCATTTCATTCTATAAAGATGAAGACATGGTGTTCTGTGGAACTTCTTTGTGTGGATCTTCTTAACTGTGATTGTCTCATCTGCTGTACGTGGACATGCAAGTTCTTGTGACCTTTTTATAAGAGTAGAGGTTTGTTTAGAGGCCTGTGACCATTGTTCCTTTCCCCTCATCTGATACATTATGCAATATCTGCATAATATGTCTTCCAGACCAGGAACACTGTTTCACAGCCACAGCTTTCTTTTACATGTGTGATTTTGGCATTCATGGGCTCCTTTTGTTATGTTGGTCATAGATCCCCATTTTGCTCATGGATGAAGAAGGGGAAGCAAGGCATACTAACTTATATGTACAGACTGAGGGAAGGAAACTTAGGTTGTCAAAATGACAACCTTAGTGTCAGTAATACTAAAATGTACAGCTGAAATGGAGTTAAGTTACATACCTAGGATCACAAGGTTAGGAAAGCTATTAGCAATGTTGCCGTCCTATCTAACCCACAGCTTTCTGCTGTGATATATCCTGTAGGGTGGCTGTGAGTATCAGAAGTTCTTCTTTGACTTTGCAGCTGACCCAGGCTTACAGAATCAGGCTAAGAGATCAGAACTTCAAGGAAGAGCTCTAAAGCCCACTTGAACCAGTGACTTGAACCACCAATTCTCTATATATCTGTATAAAGGGGAATACTAAAAAGAGCTAAAAAGAAAACCCGTGGCCCACTGGTCAGGTTCAACCTGGTATTCATTGAGAAGCCTATATGAGGGAGATAACAGTAAATTTGTTGCTGCTTAAACTGATATGAATGTTTTTGAGGGAAAATAGGGACAAGAAGATTTTTTAGATGGTGTGAGCTGGGCTGCCTACACAGTGTCTACAGTACTTGCTTCCTGCACTGGCTATTGCTTTTTCTGCCATCCTTGAGGCACTCTTGGTATAGGATGACAGCAAGAGTATGTGTTCAGAGAAAGAAGCCCTAGCCTTCATTTCTCCAGGCTCAATTCATAGCAACAGCAGAAAAACTGTTTTCTTTTGTTCTCCCTGCTGATCTGAGGGGAAGCACTGAACATCCCTCACTGGGAGATGAGAAAGAGGGAGCAGTGGAGTTGCAGCTGTAAAGCAGCACATGTTAGATCCTCAGAAAAGCTGATCCACTATCCATTACTCATTGTCGCTTCAGTTTGTGACTGAAAGAAAGACCAGGAGGAAATGATAAGCAGAGGCAGAGATCAGCAGTAGAAGGATGTATGGTGAGAAGGAAAAATAGGGACAGAAAATGATAAAAATGGTGGAAAGAGATTTGACTAAAAGAGGGGAAACAGAGAGAGTGTTAGGGTGGAGAATTCAAGCTACTGTCAATTTTTCTGACACCAAAATTCCCAGAGGAAAGGAAGAAAGCACATGCTATAGAAGAAAAGAAATAGAATAACAATGAAATGCATATCATTTGTACAAAGCAGGGTATGCATTCTTTTTGTGTGTTTTTAAAAAAACTTGCCCAGATACAACAAGAAAGACTTCTATCAAGGCGTGTTGACGAATGTGATTGTGTAGAAGTAGGGAATCTTGTGAGACCCATCATCACCAAATACAACATTTTTTTTGGTTGCTATTTTCTCTATGTAGTATTTTTTGTTTCCTTAAAGCTTCAGCCTTTAAATTCACATGGTTAAGAGAAAATATAAAGATATTTTCACTTTCATTTTACTTTCATGGTTGCAGAAAAAAATTGAAAATGTGAATCCTAAAGACTTCTAACCCAAAGGGAAGGAAAGGAACCCCAATCTGTTCTTTTTCTTTTTAAAGAGCTTGTGATATTCAAGACAATCTCATGGGGGGAGGTTGTTTGTTTGTTTTTGGTGTGGGGGTGGGCAGAGACTGACTTGTGTCTCTTGAATGCTATTAGTAATGCTGATTATCTAGCGTGGATGGAAATTGGACCTGGAAATATAATGTTTGGCCAGCACCAGTTAATTAAGAGCCTGCTTTTGTCATACGGGATTTTTCAAAGTTGTATTTTGAAAGTTTTGTCATTTGACATGCAGAAGCTGTTTTGGGAGCTACTGGCTTTGTTTTATGTTTGGTACTGTATTTTAACAGAATGTAAATTGTCACTGGTACATTATTCTGATCAATAGCTTAAATTTAGTGGAATGTAGTATAACCTCTGGTCCTGATATTTTTCACTGTCCTTTTAAGTTATTTTCTTTTGTGCACAGTAGGCATAGACTCTGAGGACAGTCTTACCATTCTGACTTTTACACTCATGGGTCATGTCCCCGCATGCAGGCATGGGCAAACCTCTTTGTGGCACCACAAACCACACATGTGGAACATTAAAACATGCCCCACCCTGCAAATTTGCCACACAGGGCAAAATGTGCTATTGGGAATTCCAGGTGTCACAACCCAAGGGTGTGATTTTTTGTTTGTGTGTGCTTCGGCACTGCTGAATTATTTCCCGCCATTTGTAGCTTTCTTTGCAGGGTGCATTTCTGAGCTGCAGAAAGGAGATGCACGTTGCAAGGAGTTCCCGCCATTTGTATTCAGATTCGTGCCCCACTATTGGTCAGTTCTAAATTATTCCTACGTGGCGGCTAGCGATTGGCTTGCTAGCCGTATAAGAGGCTTGAGTGGTTTCCGCCCAAGTTGGAGGACTCCACGAACATCAGGAGGAGGAGACTTCATGTCTCGTGAAGATCTCTAAGCGCTGCGGAGCCTATTGGACCCAGCGTGAATATCAAGAAGGCAACAGGGGTCTGATCAGCCTCTCGCCTCTCCCCGTCGCCGAACGATCCCTCGACGTACCCTTCCCTGCGCGCAAGTTCCACGGAGCCTAGCAAACTTCATGTGAGTGAATTGTGAGTGAATCCAGAGCTCTGTCTGAGTCCTTAAGCTGGGACTTAAGCAAAGTATTCCTAGAAGCTTTCCAGCCTGCACCGCGACCATCTACGGTGTAAGTAAACAATCTTAAACAACCATTAAGCGTCCGTGCCTAATTCTAGCGTGCCGCCTGTCTTCCCTGACCCGGCGTGTCCGGGCTGCTGGCTATAGCCCGCCGTGCGAAAAAAGGGCCTTGGACCGCTCCCGGCCCGCACACCAGGTAGCAAAAAAAAGCACTGGGAAAAAAAGTGGCATAGAGAATGCAAAAATAGCATGCGCCAGAAAAAATAGAGGCTTGGTCCTCCAGTGAGATTCTCTGGCTGCCAGCCCTGAGAAGACTCATTCCCTTTTTCTCCTTTGAAAATTCCATGCCAGTCCCTTGCTAGTATAAAGTAAGTACAACGTGGTGGTGTCCAAATGAGCAAGGCCATGCACTTGCAGTAGCATGAATTTGTGCTTCTACTTTGTGCCTCAGTGCACACCCCTGCATGTGTGCTTTGTTGAGGGAGAAACTGTCCTGCTTCATTTTTGCCCTGACTCTATTTGCACCCTGGCTGCTCCAGCATGCTGGGAGGAGCTGGGTTTGGGCAGTTTGCCCAAAGCAGGACAGTGTGTCTCACAAGAAAGTGCACATGTGCTGAGGCACAAAGTAGCGGCACAAACTTGTGCTGCTGCAATCGCGTGCCCTTGTTCATCTGGACATGGACATGTTGTACTTCCTTTTCCTGGCATAGGATTTTCAAAGAAAAAGGGAATTACTCCTCTCAGAGCTGGAACCCCAAATTCTTTTTGCTGTTCTTTGAAAATCCCAGTTTCAGTGCAGTGAAACTAAGAATGAATCAATTTGTTTTGAACTAGCAAAATGAACCTAACCTGTTAAGATGTTCTAGAGAAAAATCTGGCCCTGTGAGAATACTTTTTATTTCAAATATGCCTCTCCATTTAGTGCAGTTAATCTATTTGGATATGTATAAGCCTCACATTTCAGAGTGTTCTTGAGGACATTTCAGGAAGGGACTTTTTATGAGGAGAACAGTACAGGCAGGTGTACAGAAGGGCTAATTCATGGCACTACAAGGTCAGAGCGAATTAACGGTTTAGGATGGATTGAAGGTTCATTTAGAAATTTGTTCTTTAATGTAAAATTGGATTGAAGGTTCATTTAGAAATTTGTTTTTTAATGTAAAATTGGATTTACTTTTAAAATATATTAAATCTGTTCTTCTTGCCACTGTAAAGTTTGATATTTTATCCAAAAATAAAGTTCTGAAAAACAAACATAAATATACAGATACAGACACATACCCACATATAAATCCAAAATAATCTTTTATCTCAAACCTAGAATATTTAGATTAAAAATGATACCTTATATTTTCATTCTTCTCTAGGGACCAGGGTTCATGACTGGATTAAATTTCCCTTAATGCACTGCTTTTAACTTTCTCAATAAGAGTGATAGATACATATAGGTAGGGACCTACTTAAATCATGATGAGACCAAGGGATTTTTGTAGACTATACACAGCACATGTGGATGATTTCATGGACTTCATGCAACAAGCCCTCCTCTCACTGCTGATTGGCTGAGGGGTCATGGTGCCCCTGCCCCTTGCTGCTGATTGGCCAAGAGGTCAATCACTCATCTTCAGACTGCAGCATTGCATTTGGCTTCTTAAAAGATGGTGCCCAAGTCCTTTCGCTTTCCTAACTGGTGCCTTCACTGAGTCTAAGTCACTAGCTCAGCATCTCAGTAGCTCTCTCAAACCATGTGCTCTATGACTGCAAGGATTGCTGTGCATTCTTTGTATTCCAGTAATCTTTTTTGGGTGCCGGGGGGTGGGGGGTGGGGGGGGGATGGGGAATGGGGAGGAGGGATTCAGCACAAAATTGTGAGAAATACAATTACAGAAATCGCAAAACTGAGTTAAGTAGGTCCCTACATGTAGGGGTTCCTAAACTCAGTGAAGCATACAATATATGTAATAGCACAATTAAGGTGGGGTGTATAGCCGTGAATGCTGACTTAGGGGGAGGGGAAGGGGAGAAAATGAACATCTGCTACCAGCAGCTAGGTTCTGCTGCTGCCCAGGCTACTAAGTTGCCCTGTTAAGCCTCTTGATATACATTTCACTTAACTGAATAATCTATGCATCAAACACATTTCTTCCTGATCTCAGCAATAGGTCCTTCTAACAGCCACCCAGCCAGTTGCATGCATGTGCAAAAAATATGTATAAAATCTATTTTCACTGCCATAGAAAGGTACAGTATGGGGGGGAATGAAGAAATTCCCTAGAATTGACTTCAGAAGTTCAAAATCACACATTCTGGGATCTAAATTTTTGGTACTGAAAGCAAGAGTATCAGTTTCACAACTTCAGCCACTGGTATAAGCAGATGCAACTCTTGCTGACCTCAGTGGAGTTCCCATAAAACTATTTTTAAGCTGAATTGGACCTGTGGGCTAAGTACAGACAATCAAAAAGCCTGAGGTGGAATTGATCAAAACTTCATGGGTTTCTTTAAGCTACGAAGAATAGATCAGGAAGGACCAGAACACCCATTCTGCCATTGTTGGGGGGAGGGGGCGGGGAGCACAGGGATGCCTGCACTGGTCCAGGCCAGGAGTCTGGGGGTGCTCACATCCATCTCCCATTGTGGTGGACAGGCACAAAGGCAGCTGAACACAGCTGATCAGCAGCCCAATCCAGACTGGCTGTTGGGTACATGCCCCTACCCACTACTGTCAGCTGCAAGGAGGGGGAGACACAGCAGAGAATCAGCGGTGCCTGCAGTGGTGGAGGGATGAGCAAAATGTGGAGGCCCCAGGCCCTGGTCCCCACCCCCCAAACCAGCCAAAACCACTGGAGGGGAGGGAAGGGTGCTCACTGTGGAGCTTTCTCCCCTCTCCTGTTGACTGGCTTAGCCAGGGCTGGAGAACACAGCCCACCCCCTGCCATCTTTTAGGGGGGAGGGGGAAGGGAGGGTGGGGGAGGGGAAGTGGAGACCTCTGTCCCTTCCCTAGCCCCCCAACCCAGCCAGAACCACTGGAGAGGGGTTCAACATGGGGAGCTGTCTCCCCCAGTTGGGCTCCTCAGCCCCAGCTGAGCCAGTCACCGGGGGGGGTGGGAGAAAGCCCCACATGGCGCATCCCTTCCAGCAGTTCTAGCTGGGTGAGGGGGTGAGGATGGAGGCCTCTGCTCCCCACACCACCAGGCTGACAGATGTAGTCATGTCACAGCCTGGGAGCAGAGGCTTTGCTGCTTCAGGTCTGTGACAGCCTGGGGCCAGGGTCAGCCTGTCTGAGCCAGAGCAGACAATGGGGGCAGAGGCTAGCCTGCTGCCCTGAGAGGGGTATGTTATCTGGGCAAGGCATCCTGGGTGTTGGTGGACAAGGAACTAAGGTGATTTGCTATGGGATCTGGGTCAGAAATTTGATAGACCAGTTTAACCTAAATCAATTAAGTCTGATACTGCATCCATCCAGGTCTATCTTAGACCAGTTTCCAACATTTTAAAACTGTTTTCACTGAACTTCTGTAACAGGTTTAAACTGGTTTCAGATCACTTGTACCAGTTTATGCATAATGTCTTTCCCTAACTGTGGTGTGTAGAACCACCAGGGCAGCTACTGCTCCTACACACCAAGTAAACAGTGGACACATCTACACAAGATGCTATGTTGCTGTAACGACAAGCTATGTTGATGTAGCTTGTCACGATAGTGACATAGCATCTGTGGGCATGAGCTGTGATGCCAACGCTACTGCACAGTAGCAATGAGCTACTGTGTGGAGCAGTAGTATAACCTCCAGCTACCACACACGTGCACAATCCTGGCTGGGGAAAGCCCAGACCCATCACGTCTTTGAGAGGCCTGAGGCTTGCTGGTTGCAGTGGAGTTGTGAGGCTCCAGGTGAGCTCAGCTTAGCTGCCTGGAATGCCAGCTTTCAGGTTGAAAAACCCCTTTGTCAGGGTGAGGAAGTACTTGCAGTTGGTGTGTCTTTTGGTCCTGGATGGAAGAAATAGTAAAGAAGCCAGAGGCTGGCTGGCCCGTAATGCAGGCAAGAAAGCCAGTCAGTGAAAATGGAAATGAAGGCATCAGGGGGTGAGGGACAGGCTGGGGTGAGGGGACGGGGAAGGGAAGGGGGATGTAGCAGCACAGGTAAACGTAGAGAGGTACCCAGGAAGTCACATGACTGGCAGGTTTCAGTGCATCAGAATTCCAATGTCTATATTGAGTCCATGAGTTTCTGTACCTACTACCTAGGAGGCTGATGAAGTGAAGTTCATAGGCCCAGCTCTGAAAAGTGGTTTTTAAATTCCCTTTCAGGATCAGGCCCGAGAGACTGGAGACAGAGTGAGTTTTTTTGTGAGAAATGTGCCCCCACAGGTAGTTGGGTATTCTTGTCTGTGACAGATTCTGGTGTGCAGTTTGTGGGTGTACTGGAGACTGTTGGTAAGTTTTGTGTTTTGAGCTGTAGGAAGTTGGCTTCTGGTGATGAAGTTAGGTTAGCAAGGTTCAATGGTTGTTTGAATTTACAAACCACTTTTCACAGCTGGGCCTATGAACTTCGCTTCATCAGCCTCCTAGGTACAGAAACTCATGGATGAAACTCAAAACCAAACACTGTCCTGTCGAAACTGTGAAATGGAAGTCGAAACAGAATGGTGCTGTTTTGCACAGCCCTACATGACTGCTCAGCAGAGTTCTCAGCAAGACTAGCAAACTAACACATATAATTAAGTCTGAGTGCTCCCTACTTAAGAGAAAAGGAATGTTAAGTGTTTTAGATGCCTCTGCAGCTATCTGACCATCCCTGTTTGAACTACTGACTGGAGAATGTATGAGATTGTGACAGAAGGGCTAATGCTCATGCTCATGCTCAAATTTTCACCCCATGTGGTGATGTCTCAGTATGAATATTATGCATTTGATCTATAGTTGCTTCATCTTATAATACAGAGTTTGGACCTCACTTGGGCTTAAAATATTTAGAAAGTAGTTGCCTGCAGATGGTGGATAATTTAATGTTCAACTGCTTAATGTAGCTAGTTTTCAGAAAGGCAAAAGGCAGGACTTAAAATGATGTGGAAATACAGGAAGAGAACTCCCTTTCTGGGAAAATGCCCCTGTTAAACATTTATCAATAGCCTTTCTTGCACAGAACAAGGATGACAGTTAAAGCTGTCCTTAGATGGCTTCTCCTCCTCCTGAAGTTCCATAGCAGTGCAGTTTGGCAAGATGTACCTTAGATGTAAAAATGTTCAAGATGTATTAATACCTTTGCCCTAAAATGTTTCATAGCACATAGAGACTCTCATTTTTCAGAGGTATGGATTTGTTTTGTAGATGTTGCCTCCTATATGGAATTTAAAATTCCAAATACCAAATTATATTTCTTTACAGTTTCCCTTGTGTATAATTAAAAATAATGACTTCTAATTAGGAGTCCCTGACCTACTTTGACCCGCTATAAAAAGCTATCTTTCAGATTCTAACATGTCATATTGTAAAGATCATTTTGGTTACATCCAATTATACTGTGTTGGCACAGCAGATGATGCAAACTAACATACTCTGCCACAATATGACCTGTTAGACCCTGTTAAAAGGTACTTTTTGCCAGGGTAAAGCGCAGCTGATGCTAAGTATATTTGATGTTTTTGCTACCCTGGCTGTTCAGAATTGCCTGAGAGACAATTACCCACATTAAATCCTAGGCATTCATCACTTTATTATAATTAATTTTATTAAGTACCTGAGATTTGTGACCTTTATTCAACTGACTAAATGTACTGATGTGAGTAAGTGTTTGAATGCTTGGCCTTGCATCTGTAAGCCTTTGGGGTAGAGATTCTATCTTCCTTTATGTTCTCTAAGAAAAGGTGCTTCTTTGATGCTATAGAAATAACAAAGTGATTACAAACAACTCTTAACTCTTCCCTAATTCTCCTCTGCTTTTATAAAATGACAGGTTTACTTCTAGACACTGAATTCTGTTCAGGCCTAAGAAGAATCAGGGTTAGCCGCTGGCAAGAAAACTAGAGGAAGGCCAGGAAAACTGAGCAAGTAAAAAACTGAAATGTAGCAGTGATCTATGCTTCCTACCTCCAAAGCATTTAGGATGTGATAGATCAACTCTATCATTATGGCTGCAGAAAAAATAAAAACAGCAATAGTTATGTCAGATTTATTACTGATGGGAATTTAAATTGTCATAAGACCCAGTCAAGCAAGTTGCTAACTACCTCTAAGTGGTACTGTGCATTTCTGTGAAATACATGGTAATTCAGGATGCTCAGGATAGTGTTCCTAAAGATTTCACGTGAGGGCACTAAAAATAATGATTTAAAAATCATTCTTTAAGGTGAATGAGTCTTTCCACTGGACTTTTTGACATCTACCTTGTACTACCCACGCCTCTGTCTCTACTAGTCACATACACTCTGCAGTGCCACATGGGGAATCTCATATGTCAGAAGTACGGTAGCCCCATTCTCACAGAGCCAAAGGGGCTTACTTGTACTGTCATCCAGCCGTGCTAATTAACTTGCCCGTGGTCCTGAGTGAACAACAACAGAACAGCTGTTTTGCTTTGGTTTATGTTTGTGGTGTAGACACTCCCATAGAGATGATATAAAGGACAACATAGAATGAGAGAAGCTGTTAATGCATGACTAGTAGGAATATTTCAGTGCTAAAGTACATGTGCAAAGGAAGAAAAATTGGGTCTGGTGTACTCTGAGATATCAAGCACACATTTGAAATTATTAGAATTTTTCTTTCTCCCACATTGGGGAAAAGGTGAGTTATTTAATGGAGTCTATTAAAATCAGATTCTTATTGTATTGTATTTGAACTGAATCTGAAAAGGGAAATCTTCGTTGGCTTATCTTTTGCATTAGCAGAGATATTATCTTTACAAGGGAACATTTGAATATATAGGGAAGTTCTAGAAAATTTGAAAATATCTAACCATTAGCTACAGATGTGTGAGTTGCAAGCTACTCTTCACAGGAAATTGTGCAATGTATACTGCAAACCAAAATGAATTGGAATGATTCAGATGGATTAAAATAACCTCCTCTGCCTCCCAAATAGAACCAGCTAATGGCAGCTGTAGATTATACTTTTGTACTTTACTTTTCAAATGCTTTTAAGTTGTACTAAAGTTTTCTGAACAAAATGGATTTTAAATTACACCCATTTAGAAGTGAAGCATATTTTTTTTTGAGATTATGAACTATGAAAACATTTTCCCATGTAAGGGGTTCTGAAAAAAGATGCATGATTGGACATCCAGTTTACCTCTGTGGTCAACAGATACCCTGGCAACTGTGTCACAGGTCTCAACTTAAGGGAACAGCAAATGCCTGTATTTCTAAAATGTATATGTTTATTCTCTACCTGTAAGGAATCTCTCTTTGTAAAACCGTCAAACCATAGAATGAGGCCAGATGCATATTATCGTGGCTCACTTCACAGTTTTCAAAAGGTATCTCATATAGACTATGTATTTGCAGCCTATGGGGTTGGCAGTGGATTACACTTAACCTCTTGGATCATAGAGATGTATGAAGAAGGGCTCCCAAGTTTCTGAAGGCATCTTAAAAGAAAAGATGCACTGGTCACACTTTCACTGTGGTGCTAACAGCTCTTTATTTGATCCACCTCAACCTCCCCTCAGTCTTATCTCTAGACTGTAAGCAGGCCTGAAAGAAAAAAAGGGAGAGGCATAAGGGGCCACTTGGGGGACATTACTTTTATTCCATGGGGACAGCAGAACTTATTCCAGACAGAAGTATTCTGTTGACAGTAAAGTCTTCATGGAGTTGATTTGAAATGTTTGGCAAAATATTTTCTCTTTGGAAAATGCTGATTCACTAGATTTTTTTGTGTGGGAATGTGTCAGTTTTGGGTAAAATATCATGGGTTCAGCTTGGAATTTGTGATCAAAATGAAAGACAGAAATAGAATAGCCAATGGCTTGGTGGATTAGGAACTGTCAAGTAATGCACAGATTCAGGTTTACTTCCTTGATCCAAATCAAGACTCTGATGTTTTTTTTCTTCCATGAAAAAAATCCAAGCATGTCAGGTAGACCTGGATGCAGAATGTTTCCCTGTCCATTTGAATTTTTATGATTTAAAAAGTTTTCAGATTAGATGAGAAGTAGAAAACTGCAAAGAACTTTTAAAAAGAGACAAAATATAAAATACATTTTGGTTTCAAGCTGATCAAAACCTTTTGTTTTGATTTTGACCTTTTTTTTTGTTTTGTTTAAGCTTTCTAAAATGAAATGAAAGTTAGCTCAAAGAAAAAAACCCCTTAGTTTAAAACAGCAGTGAAACTGACAAGTCTATTTTCCAAGCTAAGTAAAAAGTACAAAATAAACAAACCATGTACACAACAGAAAGCAAATCGGATTACTACAGACATTTCCCAGAGGAAGAGAGAATGTGATTGTGGGGAAGAAGGAGGAATTACTTGGTCTTCATAAAAGTTCAGGGGGACAGCCTACAACATTATCTTGCTTCAGAGCCAGGGTCTGCATTGCCAAAGCCTGGGATGAATTAGTGTTTCCTTTTTCCCTTGGGATGAGGGTTAACAGCAAGCAAGTTGACCTGCGCAGGTACATTGCTAGAATGTCTAAACTGAATCAGCAGTTAGATTTACTGTATCCCCAAATGCTGGTGGTTCCCTATTACAATATTCTCAAAACACAACACTTTTTATCTTGTTTGATCACAACTCAAGATGGCATTGGGCCAGATCAAGCTTTTCTGAGTCCTGAATATCTTCATTAAATGCATTTAATGTTACCACAGATTAACATGATCCTGTACAGTGGGCATGTCTACATGAGATGCTTACTGCACATTAGCACTAATAACACTGTGCAGTATCGTGTCACAGCAAAAAAAGTGCTAATAGCCTACTGCATAGTGTTATTAGACTAATGCACGGTAAATATCACTGTGCACTGGCACTATTGTGCAGTAACTAAGTACTGTGCAAATAGTACTTTATTAAGGTAGTACTAAACTAAATGCACAGTATCTAAGGCGCGTTAATGAATGAGTAGACATGTTTGGTGCATAGCAACTAAGATGCTGTTCTGATGGCAATTTACAGATGTGACTAATAGCTAGAAATTAGTGAGCTCAACTCTCATCTAGCAACTGTTCAATATCTAGGCTCTTAGGATCCATTTCACTCCTGTGAACGTTTTGTATTCCCAAAGAGCTCTTTTTTGCTGTACAGAAGTGACAAAAATCTCAAAAAGATAAAGCTATCAATCATTACTAATAAAAATTTCAAATGCAAGAAAAAGTCAACACAAAAAAGTTTGCATAGACAAACTTCTTTCTAAGTATTTCTATTCCTTAGCAAAATTATTTATTAGCAAGTGGTGAAATGCCCATTGGACCTGAACAATTGCCAACAGAAGGTTCATTGACTTTGATTAAGAAAGTACTAACTTTTTTAATGAGCTACTGCTGACATATTTGGGGGAAAAATCTTCTGTATCAGTGACTGCTCAATGGTAAGAGAATAAAAAAAGGAAATGAAATACTAGATGACATTTTAAAGTTAGAAGTGATAGGACTGAGTGGGTGGTGAAGCTAAATATTTAAGTGACTTAGCAAATTATAGTAGGCAACTGTATCCACACTGTTATAGATATGCCACTGTAACTTAGAGTCAGTCATTTTAAAAATTGTTGGTTGTTCCTTTGTGTGTTTTGTTTTATCTCAATGCATTTAACTATATCTAGCAAACTACCTGGTCATGTTTTGTCTTGAATGGACACACACACACACACACACACACACACTCTCTCTCTCTCTCTCTTTCTCAGGTAGCTTAGAGCAGGCCAAAACATGTGGCCCAATGCTGCTGTTGAACTCTCTGCCTTGCAAAAAGTTGAAAATGGAGTGGGTTGTGTGTCGAGGGCAGCCCTGGATCATCTATACTTCCTAAATGTTAGTTTTGGAGTAAGAGGCTAGGAGCAGTTTCTTGATGTCAGTAATGGTTAGAAAATGTTATTTTGAGGTTTGGTTTTGGGAATTGGCTTGTAGGTAAAGTAGATATGCATTAGACTAATGGTCCAGGGGAACAACAGAGGTTAATTGGTTTCTAAAAGTCTGTTTGTGACAAAGTTTCCTTCAAGGCCCACTGTGTCTGGAACCAACAGACACGCAGGGTGGGAAATTGAAGACATGTACCACAGTGTTCCCTGAAAACCTCATAACAGAGATAAGGTGGTCAGGTCACAGTGACCAACTGCAAAGCCCTTGGGATTTCCAGTTTTGGTGGATGGACCAAATTAGGAGGCTGGGGTATAATACCAGTAAATGAGCAAATTAAGATGCGTGCATGTGATGGGTTTGTTCAAACAAAGGAATATGCTGACAGAATAGAACATGGACAGTATGATAACCAATCAACAATGGACATGGACAGAGAAACCAATCAACAATGCCCAGTGTGAGCAGGCTATGTCCTTCCACCTCATACTCATAAGGGCTATACTGCCTTTCGTCTCTCTCTCACTCACCTGCCACTCCTTGATGAAAAATTAATGTTCAGGAGGAGGGATGTTCTTGACATGTAAGCCAGTCTGACCCACTTGCTGATCTTTTGCAGGGCTTCACCTCCACTACACTCTGCCCCTTTTCTCTTGGGTTGATGGTCAGTATTTCCCAGTGATGGTGAGTGGTGAATAGCTTGGCCTCTCTCTCTCCAGTTTGTACCACACAGCATCGATATCTTCTTCTATGCAGCCCTGGCTGCTATATAACCAGACCTGTTAAATCAAGAATCACTTTGATGAACTCATTAACAATTTTTCCCTGGTGAGTCCTAGGCCTTCTGGCCTTGATCTCATTAATTGCCCTTTTTGGGGAACTAGGTATATTTTCTCTCCCAATTCTAAGTGAAATTTTCAGGGGGGATTTAACTTTTTCTCCTTTTCTCCTCTTCTGGTATCATTCTCCTATCTGGATGAACTAAACTACAGATAAGGCTTCTTCTCTTTAGTCCTTGATTCCCTCTTTTCCTTTATAAATCAAAATTATAGGAGAATCCCTTGGATTTCTTCTTCCTTTTCCAGAGCTTGTTCTGCTGCAGTTTCTGGCCTCTGCTCAATTCTGTCCTCACCAGCAGGACACAAATAGCCCCTTTTTTATTTCGGCTGTCCCCGGTTTCATTTGAGGTCCTCACTCCTCCTGGCAGACTGTTTCCCCTTGCTTTAACTCTCTCTCTTTCTTGGCTGGTCTGCACCAACTGTTCGCCATGGGCATGCTCCTCACTGGGTCCCTGCTCTGGGCGACTGTGGAGGGCATGTGGTGTTCCTCTCCCAGCTCATGTTTACTTATCTTTCAGGGAGAGTGGTGATGGTTCTGGCTTGTGCCTGCAGGTCTTGAAGCCTCATGAGGGTCCAGTGTGTGGCGGCTACTTCTTTGAGGTTTCTGCCCTCCAGTGGTCCTTTGTGGGGTTTCAAAGCTGGGGACACTAAATGCCAAGCTCTCCTCAGCGTCCTCCCTTTAAACTCCTCACTTCTCATTGTGGGCCAATCAGGACCAGTTTCCCAGAGCATGTGTTCTCATGCTCCCGGGATTGCCAGCAGCTGCATTGTCCCAGATGCCAGAGCTATGCTGCATGGCTGGAATCAGATGGGTGAGTCCCTGGCCAGCATGGCTATTACCACTGGAGCATGGCAGGGGCTGGGACCCTGTCCCTACCACACTAAGAATGAAGAGTCATCAGAGGAGGAAAAAGATACAAAAGGGGGGATTTCAGAATAGCAAAGGGTCCCTGATGGGGGAACCTGAGGCCACCATAGACAGAGGGCACACCACCATTCTGTTTTGCCCACCCCGTGGGGGCAGACTGGAGGGTGGGTAAGGCTTGGCCCTCGACCTTCAGGCTGCTGCCATTTGACATTCAAGAGAGAACCACAGGGTGAAGCTTGCATACTGACCAGATGTACCTTCCCTATGTGACAGCTTTAGGACTGGTAGATATAGAATTGTTTGCTTTGCCTGCATTATTTTTATCTGCTATCACTGTGTATCAATAAAATTGAGTTGTGGTTGGTCTGAGGGTTTGGGTCCACCCAGAATAAGGTATCTGGGTCATAAATCTAGTGCCAACGGTCAGCAGGCAGGCATTTCAGGCCTGGTCACAGGTTTCCTAGGTTTTGTTATCTGACCTGAGTGTCCTTATAAACAGCTCTGGACAGGGCTGGAAAGAACTAAAAGAGGGGTTGGCAACGTTTTGGGCAGAGTACCAAAAACACTTGCAACCTCTACTTGGAAGATGTTGGCATGCCAGGGGCAGATGGTAGGGGAGCCAAGAGGAGCCCAATCCTTGTGGCAGTCCAGGCCCCTTCCTTGCCACCTATTGCAAGCAGCCTGGGCTCCATGATGGATGGCAGGGGCCTGCCCAGAGCCCAGGCCTGCTGTGGCAGGCAGCTAGGAGCCTGCAAGTGACTGCACTGGGATCCTCAGAGCCCCAGCTTAACTGGTGGGTGCACACACACCTTGGGGTGGACAGTGGGAAAGAGGCCCAGGCTGTGCTGCCACAACAAGGCTCAGGCCCCTTGTGGCTCCCCATCCATCCATCCCAGGTGCGTATGCACCTGCCAGCAGCAACAAGCTAGGCTGGGGTTCCTCAGACTGGTTCAGGTGCTTGCAGCTTCCTGGATGCCTGCCAAAGCTAGCCTGGACTCTAGGAAGGCTCCTGCCACCTGCCACAGATCCTGGGCTGCTTGTGGCAGGCGGTAGAGAGGCCTGCACTGGGTCGCAGAGCCCTGCTGCTGGCTTTTTGCCAGCAATGGGTGCACGTGCCTCTCTGGGCAGATGGTGGGGGGAGCTGCAATCCTTGTGGCAGCGCAGCCCCAGCCCCTTCCCCATCATCCTGCCTGAGGTGCATGTGCCAAACAAAATGCCTTCATATGCCATGCTCTGGCATGTGTGCCAGGGTTGCAGGCTCCTGAACTAGAGTATATCCAATCCATCAGTAACAGGCCACAATGAATATTCCTAGATCAGAAGGTCAGAAAATCTATTGGGAAGGCAGGAAAACAAATAATAATAAAAGACACTGTTATTTTGCTCTTGGCACTCTGAGAAGACTTCTGTAGTCATGTGTGCCTTTTCCATCTGAAGGAAACAGATTTTACATCAGTAACTCTGGTAGCTGTTTGGGACAGATGTGGTCTCCAGCACTATTGCAGGGGGTGGTGGATGAACGTATCTTGTGGACAGTTGATTCTGAAAATAGAAATGTTGCTTATCATAACCAGCTCTTTAATAAGGGAGCTTTTAACTCCTATGGGCTTTTTTGAAAGAATTTACCAGAACTGCATATTTTAATGTAAGCAAATCTTGTGATGAGTTCAAAAAGAACCAAAAGAAACTAGACACACCTTGTTCAATGACCTTTTTATTGGACTGAGTCTAATTTGAAGACAAACCCTGCCAGCCTTTATTTATGAGCAATACATCTTGCACTGGCCTAAGGTAGATGTCTGCAGATTTTTGTCTTTGGTTTAATTCAGATCTAGGTATGTAAGAAACCTTCTCTCTATTAAATGACTTGCTGTTTTGTAGGTATTGCAGTTGTCTTGGCCAATCTATAGCTTAAGTGGTTTCTTCTTAATGAACAATAATGTTCTGGTACTAAAGCTAAAGTTCAAAGAGTGAGTGAAATCTAGGTAACACTGAATTAACTTTAATGAGATGTGAGCATACCTGGTACTTCCAGGAATAGTTCATCAAGAGCTATAGATCTTTTAAAGCCCAAGTTAGGGGAGCTTTAATTATAGAATCATTGAAATATATGAGGACCTCAGGTCCTTGATTCTAACTGCCACTCATGGCAGATTTATCCTTTTCTAGATCATCCCAGTTCTTAAAACCTTCCTAGGATAGAGATTCCATAGCCTCTCTAGGCAATCTGTTCCAGTACTTAGCCACCATAATACTTAGTTAATCCTTCCTAATATCCAGGCTAAAGATTCCTAGATGCAATTTAAGATTGTTACTTCTTATTCTGTTCCTGCAACCACAGAGAATAGTCAGCTGCCACCCTCTTTATAACTTATCTATATGTATTTGAAGATTGTGATCAAATCCTTGTTAAGCTTGACTTACTGTCACTAGTGAATCTAAGATTTTGGAAAGGAGGCTGCAGAGTAAGAAAGACTGGAGTCGGGGCTGGACATGCTGTAGAAGGGCAGGTCACTTCCAAAAGCCAGGTTAACCCTTCCCTGACTCTCCAGCTACTACAGTTCCATATGGTGAATGAAGATCAAAAGCTCTTGACTTGATGATGGCTTCAGGGTCAGGGAAGTGTTAATCTGCCCCTCAGCAGCCGCAGCTCCTCTAACAGCAGCTTTCTGTCCCTGCTCCTCTACACCTTGCTCCAGTTCACTCCTGGGAGGAGAAATCAAAGGTGTTATGGCTGCATCACTGCACCCTTCCCCACTCATTCACTCCTGCTTGTTGTTGATGAATCCATGTTGACTATACCTGATCATTTATTATCCTCCAAGTGTTTAGAAATAGATTCTTTGATGACATGCTCACTTGGTATGTGCCTACACTTACTCTAAACGCTTATGAAGGACAGGACTCAGCAAATGTTCTTGTGGATGTTTTTATTACATGATTAACTGGAATTGCAGGGCACTGGGCTGAGTAACAAAGGTGGCCCTTAACATTAACATGATCCTGTTCCTAATTTTGTCACTGTTAAACACATTGAATATTACCTCATATATTCAATAAGATACCAGTGTCTGACCTATAATGTATTAGAACAGATCAGTGAGAGTCCAGCAGGAAAAGATAAAGCAAAAATATTAAATCAAATAGTATAAAAGTATAAATACTCATAGCAGTTATCAGTTTGTATGAAAACTCTACAATTGATTTAAGTGCAGGTACATCACCAGTTGTTTTTTTTCACTTATTTCTAAGAAAAAAACCCAAAACATTAATAGGACTATGTATTATACAAACATACTGTGTAAAGGTTTTTAAACATATTTTGTTTAATTTTAACTATTAGAAACTAAATAAGTATAAGAGAAAAAAAACTCTTGGGTATCTTGGAAAAAGTAGATTTTTATCCCAGTAGTTCAATAGGATCTACAATGTAAATACAGATGGTATTTGGGGAGTATTAAAGCTACGTATTACTGAATTGATAGACCTTAACAGTTCTTTTGCTCAGGAAGCATTATGCTCTATCATGTAAAAATGTACTTAGGGACATGTAAAATATGGTTTATTAAACCTACAGTCCATAACTGAAGTTGTTACAGTTTAATGTATAAATTCATAGTTCATGGGTTATTGAGCTAGTAAATTCTAACAACTTGTCTGCACGCCAAACAATCTTTTGTATTTTGAAAAGAATGTCATTTTTTTGGAGCTGCTTTCTTGTCTAATATCTCACAAAACTCAGAACTTTTAATTCTGTTTTCCAAAGCACCTGAGCCAACTGTTCTACGTGCATGGATTTCTTGTATATAAAAAAAAAAATAATAAAAAAATCAGTGTATGAAAATGCTGAGTTTCCTTCTGTGAAGGAGAGTGTAAAGGTGCTAATTTATTTCCACCTTCCTTCTAAGTTTAAAGAAAGAGGTACTTTTGGGGGGACAAATATTAAATGGTGTAAGGTTTTTTTCAAAGGCTCTAAACAATAAGACATCTGTAGGGAATAAAAGAACTGGGAAAAATCCCTAAACAATTAAATAAAACATTTTAAAGGCTTTTTGTTTTGTTTGTTTCCTTTTTCACCTGCTGAACGTCTAGGTTAGTTTTTGTTTATGTGTTTTAATGAAGAGAGTAAGTGTATTTCTCACTTGCTTTAGACCTTAAGTCAGTGGTTCCCAATCTTTTTATATTCCAAGTACCTTTAGGAAAATGCAATGTCTTAGCTTTAATTTGCCTTTTTTGACTATATAAAAATAATTGTCATGGGATGGGGTCCTTAAGGATGGCCGTGTTACCCCTAAGGCCCCATGACCATGCCAGTTTGGCCCAATGGGTACCCTTTATTCTTGCCCGCCACGTCTTGATGGATTTATGATATAGGGAGACTGCCTTCACATCCCATTGGACATGGTCCTGGTGGATTTCCTTGAACCCCGTGGGTTCCCGGACCCCTTGTGGGTCCCATTCCAAAGTAGATATCACAGGACACTCCAGCCTTATGGGCTATATCCATGGCTCCAACCGCCCCTTTACCATGCCCCAAACCTAGCAGATGGCACCGACGTTGTCCTGTCTGGGCCTTACTGTAATTGGCCTCCTTGTCCTCTCTTTGGGCTCTCCACAGCCCTGTTGCTGTGCCTCACTGGCACCTGGGCTCTCCGCAGCCCTGTCCCTGTGCCTCACTGGCACCTGGGCTCTCCGCAGCCCTGTCCCTGCATCTTTCTGGTCCTGGGGTTCGTGCACCCCAAATGCCACGCCCTCTCTGGCGCTGGGGTCCCCTATGAGGCCTCCTTCTTCCCCAATAGCTTCACCCAAACCACCGGTGGTATACAACAGCAAACAAAACATAAGCCCCTAGGCTATAACATAATACAAAAATCCATGTGTGCTCTGACCCTTTAAGAGAATCAGATTTCATTCCTAGCACTAAATGTCTAGTAGGCAAGGGTACCAGTGGAGCTTACAGAGCCCCCTTAGCCCTAGGTGCAGCATATCAGGCATTTCCTCCCTGGAGGATTTTTCCCCTCTGGCTGCTAGCAGGGAACTGCCTTCCTGGCCTCAACCCTGGGGTTTATATATGAGCCAGGCCCTGCCCCTTCTGGTCAGCTGACCGCTGGCAGGTGTGAGCCAGCTAACTCGTTCTGGCTGCCCTGGTAACCAGCAGCTGGGGCTCCCAGCTGACTGCTAGGGCTTTCCCCCTAGCAGTTCCAGTCCATAAAAGGAGCAGGACACCCTAGTGCCCTGTGACAATAATAAAGTAATTTTTCTGTTGAAAAGAACTCAGAAAGACCCAACAGGTCAGAATTCTTTTGATAAATAGATTCCTGTTTGTAATTCCTGGTTTATCTTGTGGGTCATGTGCAGGTGTTTGCCCACCTAACAGTGCTAATCATAGAACTATAGAAAATTAAGACTGGAAGGGACCTCAGGAGGTCATCTAGTCCAACCCTCTGCACAAAGGAGGGCCTTAAAAACCTGTAAGGATGGCGACTCCGCAACCTCCCTCGATAATCTGTTCCAGTGCTTCGCAACCCTACTAATGAGAGTTTTTTCTAACATCCAAGCTAAAGTTCTCTTGCTGAAACTTGAGACCGTTGCTCCTTGTTCTTTCATCTGCCACCACTAAGGATAGTTTAGCTCCATCCTCTTTTAAATTGCCCTTCGGGTAGTTAAAGGCTGCTATCAAATCCCCCCCTCCCCCCAGTCTTCTGCAGAATAAATAAGCCTAGTTCCCTCACCCTCTCCTCATAAGGCATGTTCCACAGCCCTCTAATCATTTTTGTTGTTCTCCGCTGGACTCTTTCAAATTGGTCCACATCCTTTCTGTAGTTGGGGCCCCAAAACTGGACATAGTATTCCAGACGTGGTCTCACCACTGCTGAATAGAAGGGAATAATTTCTTCCCTTGATCTGCTAGCAACACTTGTACCTATGCAGCCCAGTATGCCATTAGCCTTTTTGGTAATGGCCATTCCTGTTGAACGTTTACGTGTAATTGATGTCAGTCTCGCCTCAATTTAGGTAGTCAATTAGTCTCAGATTGTTATCACCTTCTCCATAAGGTTTTCCTTTTCTTTTTTTTTCTTCTACTAAGGCTGAAGACTGCCAGGACTCTTCTTGATGCAATATTCCTCACACTCACGCTCTTTCCTGCCCCGACTTGCTGATAAGGGAGAAAGAAGAAATGTCTGGGTGTGTAGCTTTTTGCACAATTGGTACTTATGTCTGCCTTAGTATAGTGAGGGCTCCACCAACCCCTATACCCTCTCCCGTTCCACTGGGTGTTAATTTATATTCCATATAATCTGCCAGAGCCTGTCAGAGTCATTCCCTTGCCTCTGGTTCAAATAAGTCACCACTAACTTAGTCTTGGTTAGCTTCCACCAGGGCCTTAGAAAAATGAACTGTCTTGAGTTTAAACAATCTCCCAGCTTATGTGCAGACAGTTATTCTTCACTATCGCTCTGTGTCTAGGAGGATTCTTCCCCTCTTCCCAGGTGGAGGAAACAAAGTTAACTTATCTTTGTCCTTCTATTCAGGTCTTTATGGTACCCCCTTCTGAGTCCTCCTATTTAGGTTTTTATGGTACCTCCTTCTCAGTCCTAGGCTGCTTGATGCTTCAGGTTACCTGAAAGCTGCTTTGTCTTGGCTTCTTCCCTATCAGCTTTCTCACTAGGGCTGACTCCCTGAAGAGTCTTCTTTGCAGCTTCCTGAATGCTCCCAGCTGTTTCCACTCTCACTTTGTTGGATTGGGAAACAAATTCCAGTTCTGATTGTTCTTCCCTTCTGTGTTCTGAGTCTCTCTTTATAGCAGAGTTCCGCTCCTTCCTTCTCTTCTCCAGAAACACCAGGAGAAGAAGGATCCCTGAATGGCTCTTTATAGCTTCAGCAATGATACAGATGCTTGCAAGCACCCTTTCAACCCTGGTGTCTTACTTTCTGCCTCCAGTATCTCTTCGCTTCCCTTACAGGCAACAAAGGCACACTGTCAACTCATATCCAGCTTATTGTCCATTGTAACAGCCTGGTACTTTTCTGCAGAGCCGCTGGCCAACCAGTTGGTCCTGAGCCTGTAATGGTACATGGGATCATTCCATCCTAAGTGCAGGATTTTGAAGTTGTCCTTGTTGGACCTCATGAGATTTCTTTTGGCCCAATCCGCCAATTTGTTTAGGTGACTCTGAATCCTAGCCCTACCCTCTAGTGTATCTACTATACCCCCCAGCTTGGTGTTATCCACAGACTTGCTTTGGGTGCAATCCATCCTATTTTACAGATCGTTAATAATGATACTGAACAAAAACACCCCCAGAACTGGCCCCCGGAGCACTTCACTAGATACAGGCTGCCAACTAGACCTCGAACCATTGATCACTACCCATTGAGCCTGACAATCCAGACAGCTTTCTATCCACCTTACAGTCCATTCATCCAACCTGTACTTCCTTAGCTTGCTTGCAAGAATGCTGTGGGAGATGGTATCAAAATCCTTGCTAAAGTCAAAGTATATTATGCCCACTGCTTTCCCTGCATCCACATAGCCAGTTGGTCAGGCATTACTTGCCCTTTGGTGAATCCATGTTGACAGCTCCTGATCACTTTCTTTTCCTCCAAGTGCTTAGAAATGGATTCCTTGAAGACCTGCTCCATGATTTTTCCAGGGACTGAGGTGAGGCTATCTAGTCTGTAGTTCCCTGAATCCTCCTTCCTTTTCTTAAAGATGGGCACTATATTTGCCCTTTCCCAATCATTTGGGACCTCTCCCCAATTGCCAGTAGTTTTCAAAGATAATGGCCAGTGACTTTGCAGTCACATCAGTCAACTCCCTCAGCACCCTTAGATGCATTACATCTGGCCTCATGGACTTTAACAAATCCAGCTTTTCTAAATTGTCCTTAACCTGTTCTTTCACCAGTGAGGGCTGCTTACCTTCTCCCCAAACTGTGCTGCCTTGTGCAGTAGTGTGGGAGCTGATTTTGCCTGTGAGGTCTGAGGTAAAAACGGTATTACATACTTCAGCTTTTTCCTCCTCTTTCATTTCACTAATATTGCGTAGCATCCAACAGCACCCTTATAAAGTTCTTGGTGCACCCCAAGATTCTCTGGTTGAGAATCACTGTCTTAAGTAGTAATTCACACCTGTGCAAAACTGGAACTAAAAGTCTACAACTGAAAATAGAAGCATTTTTGCTTACCTTGATGCTGGTCTAAGAAGTGCAAGACAGGGTACAAGACAGAGGGTAATCGGTCCCATTTAAATCTTCCTCCTGATGAACTGCACCATGTTTCATTTTCTTTCTATGTTTATTGTAATTACCAGTAGCATAACTAGAGGTGGGCAAAAATGCGACCCACCCTGGCCACCAAGTTAGGAGGGGCACCAGAATCTCCCCTCAACCCCATGAAGTCTGTACTCTGGCAGGAAAAGCAGCCCCATGGCTTACCCTTTTTGGGAACTCCTAAACAGTTTCCAGCTGAGCTGCTGCTCTGCCCACTCCACCTGTTGCTTTTAAAGCAGGAGAAGCCACAAGCAGACAGAGGCTGTTCTGGAGTTCGGATCCTGTGGTCCCCCAGGTCTGCCCTCCACTTTTGGACACCTGTATGCCCCTGCCCGCCCCCCCTGCTCTCCTGCAGGGTTTGCCTAGCTGCCAGCTCTACTTGTTTTGCCATTGGTTATTACTACTAGATTAAAGTACTCATTGTTGAAAGGAAGATGTAATAGCAGTAGGATTTTTGTTTGGATTTTCTATTGGCTCAAGTAAGGGAGTGCATAATATATGAGATACCTCCTCTGATCTGAAACTTTTCATCAGTATATCATACAAACAGATCACAAAACATGTCTATAGGATTTTTCACTCTCACCACAACTGAGAAAGTGACTTCTATGGGTCTACTCCTTGATTTTGTAAGGAAACATCATTGGGCTAGAACAAGTTGGTAATGATTTTGATACAGTGATCACTTTACTGTTACTGTTCAACACAGCAAGCTCCCCTGACTATTTGCAGTGAATGATGAGAACCAAAAGGAGAGAAACAGTGTATTTAATTCTTTGGGAAAATGGAATTTTTCATGGTCCAAACAGCAAATTTCAAAGGGAGGCATTTGGTTATAATGCATGTTAACAAGCCACTATCTGTCTGAATATTGGTTCATGAAGTGCTAGAAGGGTTTTAGGACATGCCTCCTAAAAGAAAGAAAATTCATATTTGTTTAGCTTATGGAGCTTTGCTTTGTGAGGAGTATTATTTTCTTTGAAAGGTCACCTTCCTCTTACATTTTCAAGATTTATTTTCCACTTACCCACTTTTAAATGGCTGTGTGCCACCCTCCCACCCCCCCAGGCAGTAACCTGCCTTTTAATCTACGCCATAAAAAAAGAAGGAAGAACTGGGTAACTAAAGTAAGAAGGGATGTAGTAATTTACCAAAAGTCACTGATGAAGCTGGAATAAGAATCCAGATTTTTTAAGTTACATTTGTTTTAGACAGGCTTTGAGCAGGGATGTTCCTGCTTTTAGCAGGAGCTTGGATTAGATGACTTCCTGAGGTCCCTTTCAGCCCTATTTTCCAATAATTCTACGTTTAAATGACTAAGACAAAAGGCTTTGAGGCCATCCTTTGCTCCTCTGTCAAATTAATAACACCTCAGAAATCCTTAGAACATAATTTTCATGCAATTAGTTGACATTCTGCATATGCTCAAACATATTTTGAAGTAATTTTTCATAGGTAGCTAGTGACTATTTAATCCGTTTTCAAATCAGACCAATTAGAATTAATAATACAATTTAATTTTATTTTTCAGGTTTATTCTTTATATAAATTGATAATATGTTACTTGCCGCCATCTTCTGAACTGTCCCAAACTTTATTTCAGAAAACAAAGTTCTGATTGAACGACACAATATTATTAATTTTGAGACTTTATTAGGAACATAAAAGCTGTCTTGAAACATACAGTGAAATGTCTTGAAAATTGTAATTTAGTTTTTTAAAAAGTATAGGCGTGTTATTTAACCATTTTTCTTTGCCTTTAGCATGCAAAATAAGTATTATGACAGATTATATGAATTTGCTAAGATTCTAATTATATGTGGTATATAGCCAATATCACTGTTTTATGGATATTTCTGCATAACCCAAATAATGAAATAGCATGTTAAATCATTACAAATCAGAATGAAACGTAAAAGAGGCAAACATTGTGAAATAGGACATAAAATCCTTAAGTTTCCTCAATTAGCAGTAAATATGACTTTTAAGAATTAACCTTTTGTAAAATGTGACATTTCTTCTAAAATATGACATTTCCCCCTTGATATGTGAACAGTACGAGTTCTTTTTGTTCACTTGTGCATTGGGTTTTAGAAGTGGGATTTTTTTTTTTAAAGAATGTTGTTCTTATTTCAGGAGTCATGACATATGGGGAAAAGCAGAATTCATTATCTGTTGTAAAAAATGTTACTCAATGAAACTTGACTGACATTTCACAATATCTAAAATACTTTCTGATCAGTTGGTTTAATTAAAGCAAGATACTCAGTTCTGTGCATCTTCAGTGCATAAGCTATTTTAAGCCCTTTAGATACTCAAGTATGTAGTTGAAAATTATTTTGGATTGGCTTAAATTACTTATCATTTTGTTTGCAGATACCTCAAATCAGCTATGCATCCACAGCTCCAGAACTAAGTGATAACACCAGGTATGATTTTTTTTCCCGAGTGGTTCCACCTGACTCATATCAAGCCCAGGCCATGGTTGATATCGTGACAGCCCTTGGATGGAACTATGTGTTGACTCTGGCTTCAGAGGGAAACTATGGAGAGAGTGGTGTAGAAGCATTTACTCAGATCTCAAGAGAAATTGGTAAGTGTACATTTATCATATTTTATATTTATAGCAGACAGGTTACTAAAGTTTGAGCATCACTAAACACTGTCTGGGCCTATGTGGAATAATTGGAGATCCTGCAGATGCATGACCTAGACTGTCTACTCTTGAGAGAAACAGAGTAGATTATGAATGATTTTTCTGTTCGTGGGTCTGTCAAGGTGACACTTCAGTACTAATTTAGGAAAGAGAATTCCTCACAAAGGCAAAAAATACAAAAAAGATTTTACTCACTTTGGAAGGGGAAGCTCTCTAATAAATTAGAGGGTATGCAGACTTGAAAAATGGCATTTAATATCATTGTTTAAGACTAACACTTATATTAGCAGGTTTTAAAAATAAATTGCATTTGACTGTGGCCAGATGTAGAGGGGACCTGATTGGGTTATTTTTTTGGACAATTGTGATCCTATAAACCCCAAAGTCTAGTCATGACAAATCTAATTAATGGAGTTTTTAATCAAGCTGTTAGAAAAAAAAATTCTTATCAAGCACAAAGGCATATCCTAATGTGTTTTTATATCAGGATGAAATGTGCTATGTACATATAGGCAATATTATGAGAAGTCAGGTGGCTCTTTCCTCACAGTCCAGTAGTTATTTCTGGCCTGAAAAATCAGCTGGATCTTTCCTCACAGTCCAGTAGTTATTTCTGGCCTGAAAAACTGGCTATTTTTCAGGAACAATAGATTTTAGACTCCAAGGAATGGAGGAAGAGAGCCATAGGTGATTTGAAGGAGGGATGAATTGATCTTTCAGAAACTGAACCAAAGTTAACTAGCACAAATAAAGTAACCTTTAATTTACAAAATTCTCAAACAATCCCACAAGCCTTCCCCATAAAAAGCCTGGACTTTTTGTTTATTGGATTTGCAGCATGGTCTGGAGACCGTCATCTGGTCTCAAACATTTAGATAAGGCATAAAGGGAAATATCACTCAGATATGTAGAATGCCTTAAAAACGCAACCACTTTAATTGAATGTAGGGTCCCATGGATCCCATGCATTTATGCAACATGTTTAATGTTTCATGTGAGACTTGCCAATAAATAAGTTGCTTCCTTTCAGTAATTTCTGAAGTTTCCATGTGGTCTTTATATGGCAGCTGAAGTAAGAGGGATTACAATTATCTGATCTGGAGGTGACTAGGATATGGATGACTGCCAAGAATGCAAAAGAAAATACTGCAAACTGCACACTAAGCCCTAGCAAATAAGAAAAGCATGATTTGCCACTGCTGCAAAGTAGGCTTCCACATGCAGCTGAAAATGGAGGAGGACTTCTACATGGAAGAGCCCTCATGGCTGATGATCAATATTGCCTTGTGAATTTTTTCAGACAGAATAATAGAAAATAACTCAAGCATAGCTTTTCATGTCTTCCAGAGCCTGTAGGAATATTATCATGATCCCACTAATGATTATACCATTAATGATTTGGATGATGGGATCAAACACACTGTTAGCAAATTTGCAGATGACACCAAGTTGGGTGGATTTGCAGATACTCCAGAGTGTGGGGTTAGGAACCAGAATGACCTGACTAAGCTGGAGACATGGTCTGCAATCAATCAGATGAGATTCAACAAGGACAAGTGCAAAGTCCTACATTTGGGACAGAATAATTGCATGCATCAGTACAGACTGGGGAATGACTAGCTAGGCTGCAGTACTGCAGAGAAGGACCAGGAGGTTACAGTGGCACCATAAGCTGAATATGAGCCCGCAGTGTACTCTTGTTGCATAAAAAGCTACCAGTGTGCTGGGTTGTATTAATAGGATTGTCACCGGCGAATCAAGACCAGTGATTCTTCCACTCTATTGCAATGGTGAGGCCTCATCTGGAGTATGTGTCCTGTTTTGGGCCCCCAACTTCAAGAAGTATGTGGACAGTTTGGAAGGAGCCCACCACAGAGTAACAAAAATGATTAGGGGCCTATGAGGCAAGACTTATGAGGAAAGGCTGAAATAGCTAGGGTTATTTATTTTGGAGAAGAAAAGACTAAGTGGGAGTTTGATAACTTTCAAATACAATTTTGATTACAGAGAAGATGGAGATGTGATTTTTCTCTGAGGTTGTTGGGAACAATACTAGGAGTAAGGGCCTCAACCTACAGCAGGGGTAATTTAGGTTTGGAGATTAGAGAAACTTTCTGATTATGAGGGTGGTCAAGAAATTTTGGAATCTCTGTCCTTGGAAGTTTTAAAGTGTTAGATAGACACTTGCTTGGGATGGTTTAGTCCAGGATGATTCTGCCCTGAGCAGGGGGCTGGACTAGTTGATGTTATGAGATCCTTTCCAGCCCTCCTCACAAGATGGAGGTTGCAATTCCACAAATGCTTCAGGAACTTCAGTAGGAAAAAAACAGGGAATATTAAATATAGAAGAGATTACTTTACACTTTTCCATGCAAAATGTAGCTCTACCTTCACCAGGAATACAAATCTATCTTAGTCCAAAATTTGGTCTACACAATAGACACAACACTTTTTTCTATAATCAAGTGAAGCTAATGCATATTTACTAGCCTATTTACTATTTGATATATTTCAAGATTGTGATCAAAACTTCAGGGATGCTCTGGTGGAGGAGGGAAAAACACTCTTGTCTATCTTACATATTCAGAATGTAGAATAAGAATTGGAAAAAAGTATGCCACAGGCTATTGAGTTTAGAATAATGCTGATTTGATTACATCAAATTGTATTACAACATCTTACTGATTTTGTTGACATCTTTGAGGGGAAATAAAAAATCCAATAATATTGAAATATTGTGTTTGTTTTAAATTGTTATATTTTTAATGTAATAGACTATAAACATAATAAACATTTAATAATTAGTTTTTAAATATAAATTTCAAAATAATACATTAAAAAAAAACACTTTGACCTTATGAAAAAACTTTTAGATTAAGTACAAAAGAAAATATTTTACTTCACAAAAAATTTAAGCTTTCAATTTTTGGTCTTGATTTGGAATGAGTAAAATTATGAACTCTCAGAATTTCCTTTGCAGCATAAATTCCATTAACTTTCAGCCAGCTCTACTTGTATAACTGGTTCTATGGCTCATATTTTCATCATGCTTCCATATGTTGAAGGCCATCTGTATACTTGAAAAAATCTGTGAATGTGATCCATGGAAAGGTGAAGGCCAGGGGTCCTTCTGTTAAGTTTTAGTGTCTAGCCAGGACTCTTATTTGGAGTCTATTGGCTGAAAAATCATTTCAACTTGGAACCATCTGCAACCCAGCTGGTACTATTAACCTCTGAAAGTAGATGATTAAAATAGTCACCCAATCCTATTCATACCCTGTTTCACAAATATGAGAATAAGATGGATCAGTCCAACAATAATAGTTGTGTGGTCCTATTTAATGCAAATGATACTAGGCTGTATTAATGGTGTCATGATCAAACTGACATTTCAAGATTATATCAATCTAGAGTAGTACTGATATCTGTCAGGAAATTTACAATATTGTGAACCCTAAGCACTGAGTCACAAGTCTCAAGAAACATGGTACTGGTCTAAAAGGAAGAGATTTTAAAAAGAACACATTTTGTCATCTTGGTATTTGTGTTTTCACTTTCACCTCATTAGGGCTAGAAACTTTGTTTTGTTAAATTAAAGATTGAATTACCATATAATAAGTAGAACCCTTTATCTGGGCATATAAAAAAAATCACCCAATCTCATGGGCGGCTTTCTTGTTACTTATCACATTATCACCATAGTGATGGTGATGATTATCAGGAACAGGACCCCTTGTGCTGGTTGACATAAAACTGCATAGGCTAACACAAATCCAGCCTGCAATAATTTACAGTGTAATTTAAGATAAGTAAATAACAACAGTGGGCAAATTGGAAGTAAGTACAAATTTAATAGTAATAAGACAACAGCATTGTAGTGGAAAATAATTCATTTGTGGAAACAAAGTGAGACACATGCTTGCTTTCCTCATTGAAAAAAATTAGCAACTAAGAGGGTATGTGAGATCACAGTTTTCAAAAAATAAATTAGAAAAAGTTTTCCTACATCTGGCAGTAAGTGGCAGAATAAGAACAGAATGCAGTGTTGTTTCTGGTGAATTGTTTTTTATTATCCTTTTAAAATAGAAAATAATTTCAGAGGCTTGCTTATCTGTTGGATTATAAAAATGCATGCTTATCACTCATTGGACTCTTTCAATAATTTACAGTTTGATTGGCTGTGTATTCAGTTTCTGCTCCTTACTCACCAACTCCAGAAGAAGAGAAGAAATTGGTTCTCTAATGAAATGTAGAACACTGAAAAGATCAAAGTCGTACCATATTAATATGCCACAGAATCTGTTAGGTATTCAAATCTTCTCTCATTTTAATGAGAAAGATCATGTCTAGTACAGAACATAGTTGAAAATTAAATATTTTACAAAGCAAAAAATGTAATGGAAAGAAGAAATGGTAGGAATTCTGACTCTGTGTAGAGGACACCATGGTAGATTTATAGTCTTCTAGTTCCTATTAGAAAGTTTGCAGGTGATTGGGTATGATGTTTTATGTTGGCATATTTGCCACAAGAATGGTATAAAATAATATACCATTGTACGAAAATATACCATTTAATATAATTTTACAATGTTCCAGAAATTCTTGGCATGTTCAAAGGAACTTAACAAAGAAACCCCATTTAAACTGTCAAGTAGAGTAAATTTCCTGTCTTTGCTTACCATCCATTCTTTATGCCCAGAGGCTGTTTAGTACATTTCTAATCAGCTTATTTTTACTGCTTCATTTCATCATACCATCACAGTGGAATTACCACCAGGAATAGAAGTATGGGAACTTTGCCTTTTTCAGGATTTGGCAGTGCTCCGTTTGATTGATTAGAAGTAATCTCTTTTGGGTCAGGCCACTTGCTTAGCTTAGTGCATTATTTTTATTTCAAAACTAACCATATTCCTTAACAGTATATGATTGATTGGGGGACAGATTCTATTATCACCAGTAACTGACAAAACAACAACATGAGCCCTACTGGAAAATGGTTGTCTCTTATGGCACACTATTAATAGTAGGAAACCATCCATCCTTCTGGATCAAGGTATTGCATGAGAGGTCACCAGGACCTTTGACGCATTCGCCTAGGTAGGAGTATGGAGGAGTAGAGGCTGCTCAGACTTTTCATCCTCCCCATAGACCATTGAGACAGAATTCAAAGGCCAGACAGAGTCTAAACATTCAGTGTCTCAATGGATGTAGTTATATGCACACCCAGGAACTGAATGGAGGTCTCTCTTGTGGCGGAGAAGGAATCTCCTACTGAACCACAGCAGCAGGTATGACACACTATTAATGGAGAGGATAAAAATGATAAAATCAGAGAAGTGTAGCTGATTATTAGGGAATGATGACAACATTCAACACAGTCCGTCTGTGTTTACTCATGAGCACAAAATAGCATGCCCTGCTAGGGAAAGAGAACGTAGGGTCAGAACTACAGCTGCGGTAATTTGGTATTGACATCAGTGGAGGCATGTTGACTTAAATCAGCTGAAGACCATGTCCATAGTTTTAATGGGAATTCTGTACATTTTTTCATGGGATTTCTTTTTTTCCTGCATCTTGATAGAGTGTGGTTAATAACATTCTTTTAAGAGGTACTACTGTGATCAAATTGTATAGTGTCCTGTTTTATGATGAAAAATGGTGCCATTAACTACATTGAAAACTGTACATATTTCATGAATGTCTGCAAAATACTTACTAGATTTTCATTATATGTTAGTTTCTGTGCACATTATTTCAAATATGGTTTGATATAGGTGAGCTAACCATATTGAATGGATTACAAAAGGAGAAATTGTTGGATCATCCGTGTGTTTTTGCAAATGCTTGTACATAGCTGTGGATATACTATGAATCATTCCATTGTACATTTCCCCAAAGCACTGCATTACCTGCTGCCTTTAATATCTCTCAGACTTACTCAGCTCTGAAGAGCAAAAACAAAAAGCCAAAGTTGAATAAAATATTTTTTGTATTGCTTTTTAATTAGTGCAAGAAGCTTGTAAAACTACTTGATGCCTTATCTGTGAAACTATTTTATATATAAGTAACAGGACAGAGATACTCAGCCCTTTCTTTCCATGCCAAAGATGTTTAGTGCCCTTAGATACCATTGCAGTAGGTGGTTTCAAACTAAGAAAAGATTGATTTCTATTTGAATGAATGCTCATTTCCTGCAGTTACCTTGATATACCATCAATATCAAGTATTTAATGTTTTTACAAGATAGTGGTAGCAATCTTGTAGGTAAGTGGCTTACTTGAATTTCTATTTATAATGAGATAAAAGAAATCCAGAAAACAAAAGCCCTTCAGTTTGAGGACAGAAAGAATGCAATACGTGGAATGTAACCTTTATTCTCAGAGATGTTCCTCACTTTAGAAAATGGTACACAATTTAATTATTTTTCACAACTAATAATACTCCAACACTGTTACAAAGGGGAAACCTTTTAATTTAAGTGTATTGTTTTTACTTTTATGTGATTGAGCTCTATTGATAACACTTATGTCATGCTTCAAAATGTAAGTTTTATTAACACTATACAACTGGCTACAAGAGCTTTAAAGATGTGTTTGAAAAATTGCAGAATCAGACTGTGGGTGTGCTAATATAACAGATGCTTTAAAATGATCCTAAGATATTTTAATATTTTTTATTTTTTACCAATTGTTGGAGTCCAATAAAACACCATTTTGTTTTTTAGCCTTAAAATACAAGGCCATTTTTATTTCTTGCTTTTGCATGTGCTAATCAATATGATGTTCAGCAGTTTCAATTATGTTTAAATTTTCTTCTGATAATGATTGTATTGTTAGTGAGTCATATGACTTTATTAAAACCATACACAAGGGCATTTTGTATTCAACTTAATTGGGTTTTTATTTGCACTGTTTATGACCAGATAGTACAGGATGCCTAATGCAAATTTAGGTACCCATTTGCTATTAATTCCTGGTTTGGGTGCCTTTTTTCTTTCTCTTATTAGTCCATTCCAGTATTATATTACATATTTTATATACATAAACTGTCTTTTTGGACTGTATACAGAGTATGGATTTGGAAAAATGCAACATAAGAAGAGCCTGTCTAGAAGTTCTTTTGTGTGTACAGTCCCTGATATCTATAATGCAAGCTGTGAGTGGACAGTTTGGTTCACTTTGTTCAAGTTTGGTTTTATATCTCCTTAAAAGAGAAAATTGTAATATTGGTGGTGAAGGCAATGTAACCAATCCCAGACCTCCTAAAATGGGACACAAAAAGGACATATCCTTGAATATTTAATCCAAGGATATAGAATCATAGAAAATGAGGGTTGGAAGGGACCTCAGGAAGTCATCTAGTTCAACCCCCTTTTCAAAGCAGGACCATCCCCAAGTAGATCATTCCAGCCAGGGTTTTATCAAGCTGGACCTTAAAAACCTCTGAGGATAGAGATTTCACCACCTGTCTAGGTAATCTGTCCCAGTGCTTCACCACTTTCCTAGTGAGAAAGTTTTTCCTAATATCCAACCTAAACCTCTCTTGCTGCAACTTGAGACCATTGCTCCTAGTTCTGTTATCTGTCACCACTGAGAACCGTTTTAGTCCCATGCTCTTTGGAACCACTCTTCAGGTCCTTAAAGCCTGCTATCAAATCCTGCCTTGGTCTTCTCTTCTGCAGACGTATTTTCAGACATGCACATATTCTCAGTCTTGAAAGTTATATTCATTTTAAACTTCTTAATTCGTTCCAGCCAGCTTAATTATGCAATAATATCATTTTTTAAATAAAGTACAGGAGAAGATAAATGTCTCACCAATAATAAGTGATATCTAAGGATGCTGCTTTAAAAGTTTACTGATAGTAATGTTGCTTCTGGGTTCTCAACCCAAAGAAAATATTGCATTCTTGCATATTTGAAAACTGTATTTACATTAATAATTTTGAATTGAATTGAGTGTTCATGAAAGCTGCCTGAATAGAGACTTAAGACTCTTAGAGACTTAATTTGTCTGTTTCTCCACAAAATGTATACCAAAAAAGTATCAGCTGTGCAAGCTCCCTCATCCCTATTTACCCACCACTGTGATTTATTCCTGTCTATACCTGGGGAGAGAAAACTAATTTAACCTTAATTTCTGAAAAGATCTCTGTTCAGCAAAGCACATACAATGGGCCTTTAGCATGGACTTGCAGTTAAGCACACAATTAGGCATTTTCCTGAACATGGTTCAACTGAAGTACGTGCCTAAGTGCTTCCCTGAATCATGCACTTAGTGTTCATGCATATTTAATATTCAGACAGTGCTTAAAACTGAGATCACCACTTCTTTTTGCATTGGCCAAGCAATCGGTATACAATAGGGACAGCAATCTTTTCTGTCCTGGATTGGGTTGGGACCCAGTTTCATATATTACAAATTACTTTGAACACTTTTCAAGTAGTAAGCAGAACTGATATGCCAAATAAGCTTAGTGGAGTAAGGTGTTTTTATGTTTGTATATTGTAACATAGTGAAGCTTAACTTGATTGTGGCCATAGAAAATACTGCAACAAATACTAAGTGATAACTATAATGTATAGATTCCCATTACTGCAAACACTTGGCCATTTTTAAAATTTTTCTCGTGTAAGTAGGCCAGTTGCTGTCATGACTCTTGTGAATAGGTTAAGTATATAAGATTTGCAGAATGGAGTCAACAGTTTTTCAATTCACTTGAACACAGGCAATATCATGGGAATAACTAATGCAAATTCAAATATGGAGACGAGTGTTCAGAAAAGCAAACATTTATTTTAGGAGTACTTTAAATGCAATATTTTGTTGGTATAGCATTATAACTTATCCATGTTACCTAGTTCATGATTTTTAAATTTAGAGATAGGAATTAAATTAAACATGTATTAATGCTAATTTTAAGGAAGCAGTGCTATTAGATCAAAAGTGTGGTTTTGTTGAAATACAGTAAGTGGTATTTAATACTGAATATCTGTGTGCTCATTATATGGTTTTCCAAACACGCAGACTTTAATGTAGCAAAGGTTTAATATTACAAGAATCAGGTTATAAACTGAAATGATCGGCTCAAACATAAACTCCATTACAACAAGAAAAAGATGTACATTTTTAATATTAAAGGTAATTAACCATTGGAGCAAATTACTAAAGGATATGATGTATTTCTCATCATCACTTGGAGTCTAGATTCATTCTCTGTAAGTGCATCTACATAAGACATGTACTACACAGATGAATAATTCACTGTGCAGTAAACATTTCAGGGCACCTTTACACCTGCTCTGGTGGTGGGCGATGTGGCACTTTAATTAGATCGGCTCCAACAGCTGCTCTTATTAAAGCTGTGCCATGTCTCCTGTCTCAGCATCCCTGCACCTAAAAATGGTGGTGGGGCACTTATTTGATGAGTGCTAGTTCAAATGTCCCCACCTCCATTTTTAAGTGTTGGGACGCTGATACATGAGATGCAGGAGGTTGTTGGAACGCAGCAATTGCCATGCCCCAGCAGACTTGACTTGATGCACTGGAATTCCAGCATGTTGGAGTAGCCTTCGCTCTTGTGTATAGGTGCCCTCAGCATCTACACATGCACCCCTATTAATAAACTCCTCAGCAGGGTAGAACTTGTAAATATACATACTACCTTGCTGCTGAGTTTTTTATTCTGCAGCAGCACATGTGTAGACACTGAGCTAGCTGGCTAGGGCACAAAGCTGCTTCAGTGTTGGGGCTGCTTGCTGGCTAGCCCTCTACTGAAGCACTCTCGTGGTCCAGCCGGCCCCTCTGCAGCACATTGGGTATGGTCAGAGCAGCCCTGGGCTGGCAGGCTAACCCCCGGGGTCGCCTGACAGCTGAAGCTGCTCTGACCCAGCTCAGTATGCTGTGGTTCGGGCACATGTGTAAACTGTGCACTTAGGAGCTTCCTGGGAGCAATAAACTGTGAATCAGTAAGCTCCCCAGTTTATGTCTGTGCATTAATGGCACATGTAGAAATACCCTGGCTGTACTATGCTCTATTTTGGGTACGAAACGTTGATCTAGATCTGGGATGGTTTAGATTAGGAGAATCGATGATTAAACTCTGTAGTCCTTATTATGTTTGAGATTAGACTATATGATCATGATGATCCCGTCCATCCTTAAAAGCTATGGTTATAAAAAGTTAGTGTAAACACAAAGGTATTTGATGTAATGGCTACACTTAGTCATGAGGAAAATAAAATTCCTCTAAAGTTGTTGTTAGTATAATTTATTATTATTGTACCTAAGAGTTCACCTGAGAGCTGAGAACTCTTTGCGCTAGGCACAGTATACATGTAAAATTAAAAGACCAGCTTTATCCCAAATATTTTATAAAGGCCTAAAACTAAATGCAGCATTCCTCTATGAATATGGGCAAATTTCATTCAGAAATCACATACCTGATAGCACTCATGGGTTATTTGCAGTTTTTGCCTGAGTAGATACTTTCACCATAAGTGCAGTGGCTCAGGGAGGGAATGATCTGAGGTGAAGTACTGAAGACATACAATAGTTGCACACTAAGACTGGCTGTGCTTTCTTTCCATTATTCTATAGTGCTCTTGGTGCTGGGGATGCAAGATGTCAAATATACTGACATGGTCTCCACAGTGGTTAAACTTAATTTATACAGAGTCCATTGATAACTTGTGCCGGACGCTACACAAATGTGTACATTCTGAATGGGATTTTTCCTTTACAAAGTACTGACTATTGGTTCTTTTTAAAAATCACCTCTGGTACTACCATTCTGCAGTATTTGTGGTTTCCAGCAATGTTCAGTATGGGATCTTTTGTACTGGAGCAGTATGAATAATCACTGAAAGTGTACAACTTAAATTGGGGAGACAAGCCACTGTGAATCTGTGCGAGTGAACCCTTTCAGTATAGCTTCTAATATTTTAAGCTTTCATAGCATGAAGGTCTTTGTTAAGTATTTCAGTGTTTTTAAGTACATTCACAGAGCACTGACAGAAGAAAGGACCAAAAGGATGATGGTTTTGTCTGCACTCACACCTCTTTTTCACTTCTAAGAATTCAGAATATTTATATTACAATCTCATCCAGATTCTACTAATTTAGATAGATAAATGTATTCAGGTTTATTATTTTTTTTTAAGAAAGCCAATGTGCCTGTGTAGATTTAAGTACAGAGCAAGGAAAGGTGTGATATCTTTTATTAGATCAACTAAAAAGTTGGAACGATTTTTCTTTGCAAGCTTTTGGGCGCACACACCCTTCTTCAGGCATAGGGAGAGTCTGGTGTTGTTTTGTGTGCTCTCCTGGGTAAAATAGAAGCCAATATGGAAAATGCAGGTCTGTGAACATGCAATTGCATGGCAGTGAGGATCACAGGGAATGGGAGACAGTAGGTGTGAGACAGGTAGGTTGGGTGGGGGGGAACAGGAATTGTTGACTTCATGATAGAATGTAGCTTATAAAATGCAGACAGGTTACCTGGAAGTAGAATTACTCAAGAACAGCACCATCAAACCCATGCTATACCTAAGATATATAGATAACACCTTCATCATTTGGACCCAAAACCTGAAGTCTCTGATTGAGTTCCATCACAAATTCAACAACCATCACCCCTCCATCAGACTATCTCTAGAATACTCCAGTACCAACATTTCCTCTTTAGACACTATGATCAATATCCAGAATAGTAAAATACAAACCAGCATATAAAAGAAACCCATGGACCAACATACATATCTTCACAGAATCAGCAATCACCCAAAACACACCAAGAAAGCTGTAATATACAGCCAAGCCCTCTGATATCACCAAATTTTCACTGAGAAGAATACTCATAATCATCACCTTGCAAATCTCAAAAGGGCTTTCACCCAACAAAGACACTTCTCCAGAGAGATAGAAAGAGTCACCTGGATACCATGTGAAGAATTGCTACAATACAAAAAGAAAATCCCCATGAATTGCACACCATTAGTTATGATATACCATCCTTCCCTGGAACCTATACAGAAAATCCATAAACAGTTGCAACCCATACTAGAAGAAGACCCAATTCTTAAAGAGATCCTTCCAGAACCACTCATCCCAGCCTTTAAACAAGCACCAAACCTTGCCAACCATATCACCAGAAGCAAACTTCCTATGGCCCAAAATACACTGAATTGATCCAGACCATGCTGGGGCAAAAAATGTAAAACCTGCCAACACATCTCTACCACTACCACAATAACTACACCCCACAACAGAACCATCGCCGTTACTGGATCTTACACCTGCACCTCCAGAAATGTTATATATCTCAGCCAGCGTGCTAAATGATCTGATCGAAAGTATGTAGAAGAAAACAAACAACAACTGCATTCCAGAATGAACACGTACTGAAAATCTATCAAAGACAAAAATACCCAATTACCTGTGGGTGCACACTTTTCACAAGACAACCTCTCTCTCTCCAATCTCTGTCCTAATCCTCAAAGTGAATTTACAAAACACCTTTAGTAGATAAGACTACAAACTTCACTTCATAAATCTACTGGATACAGAAATCATGGACTAAATATAGATTAATAGATTCATAGATGTTAGGGTCGGAAGGGACCTCAATAGATCCCCTGCATAGGCAGAAAAGAGTGCTGTGTTTAGATGACTCCAGCTAGATGCCTATCTAACCTCCTCTTGAAGACCCCCAGGGTAGGGGAGAGCACCACCACCCTTGGGAGCCCATTCCAGACTTTGGCCACTAACTGTGAAGAAGTTCTTCCTAATGTCCAGTCTAAATCTGCTCTCTGCTAGCTTATGGTCATTATTTCTTGTAACCCCCAGGGGCGCCTTGGTGAGTAAACCTCACCAATTCCCTTCTGTGCCCCCATGATGAACTTATAGGCAGCCACAAGGTCGCCTCTCAACCTTCTCTTGCGGAGGCTGAAAAGGTCCAGGTGCCCCAGTCTCTCCTCATAGGGCTTGGCCTGCAAGCCCTTAACCATACGAGTGGCCCTTCTCTGGACCCTCTCCAGGTTATCCACATCCCTCTTGAAGTGTGGCACCCAAAATTGCACACAGTATTCCAACTGTGGTCTGACCAGCACCCGATAGAGGGGAAGTATCACCTCCTTGGTTCTGTTCGTCATGTATCTGCTGATGCACGATAAAGTGCCATTAGCTTTTCTGATGACTTCGTCACACTGACGACTCATGTTCATCTTGGAGTTCACTAGGACTCGAAGATCCCTTTCCGCTTCCGTGCCACCAAGCAGGTCATTTCCTAGGCGGTAGGTATGCTGGACGTTTTTCCTCCCTAGGTGCAGCACTTTGCATTTCTCCTTGTTGCATTGCATTCTGTTGTTTTGTGCCCATATGTCCAACCTGTCCAGGTTGTCCAATATAGACATTGGATTTATGGCACATTATAACCTGCCTGACATCTGTTAACTCTAGGTAACCTGTCTGTATTTAACCAGCTACAGTCTATCACCAGGTCAACATTCCCTCCCTTTCCTGCTTCTCCCACTTACCTGTCTCACACCTATTGTCTCCCATTTCGTCTGATCCTCATTGTCATGCATTTGCATTTTCAGAGACCTGTATTTTGTATATTGGTATCTATTCTACCCAGGAGAGCACACAAAACAACACCACTCTCCCTATTCCTGAAGAAGGGTGTTAGTGCCTGAAAGCTTGCAAAGAACTATCTTTTCAACTATTTAATTGGTCTAATAAAAGATATCACATCTATCCAAAGAACCTTGTCTGCCTATGTCCTTAGACCACCACAGCTACCACCAACAACCCTAGAGCAAGGAAGGAATTTGTCTTTCTAGCCAATGCCATGGTCAAATTAAGGAAATACTTGCCTTTATCCATTATAATCAAGCCAAGGCCTCATGATTAAGGCAGTTGTTCTAGTACTTAGTCATTAGAGAAGTATTTACTAGTACTTACTTTAGTACTTACTCATAGTAATTGTATTTTAGCAATCAATATCTATACTCATATATTGACTGCTGGAGCATTTTCCTTTCATACAAGCATGCTACAGTTCATACTGAATTGAAATATCTAGATTAGGTTCTTGTCTCCAATGGTGAACACAACAATATGAAAGAGGGAGCTATAAGAATTATAGTATTTAACAGTTACAGAACAATCTGCCCATTGGGCATGTCTTTTTCTAATTTCAAGTGTTGGTGGTTGGTTTACTTGTTCTCTGAAATTACTATTTTACTTAATTTTATCAGTTTTAATCATATTCATTGCAAGTGCTCTTTTGTTTGTATGAATAGAGAGGGTTACTGACTGGAGAGTCATTGCACAGTGCTCCAAACTTAGTTTCTTTATGACATTCTTGTGTGTCTCTGTCCACTCTAAAATAAACTGTCTTATCCTTTCAAGGCTCTATTCAAACAGCTTTCCTGTAGCACTTTCATTTTATTCATCAGCCATTCAACCCCTTATATTTCATCACACATCTTTTGAGATGAGGTGACCAGAATTGAACCAAATTCAAAGTGAGGTTGTACCATTGATTTATATAATGCTGTTATAATCTCATTTTTATTTTATGTCCTATCCCTTATACTTTATAATACTTTCTTAGCTTTTTGATGGCTGCTGAGGAATGAGCAAATGATTTCAGTCCACAATGACATTCAAGGATTTTAATGAACAGCTACAGAGAATTTAGGACTCAGCAATGTTTATGAATAATTCCAGTTATTCCTACCAATGTATACTAGGTTGCATTTGTCAACAATGAATTTTCTCTGCCATCACGTGCCCATTTGCCTAGCTTTGTGAACACATTTTGCCATTTCCTGCTCTTTTGAACTCTTCAATATGCTAAATTTTTTGCCATCTGCAAATTTTGCCAGTTGAGTGCTCATGGCATTTTCTAGAGTGCTAATACATATATTGAACAAGCTCACTCTGATTGGCATTCCTTGGGGCACATCACTATTAGCCTTTTCCAATGCTGAAAATTCACTGTTTCTTCTTACTCTTTGTTCCCTGTCTCTTAGTGTGTGCTAAATTCTGTGTTGTGGAAAAAGGTTCCCACCTCACACAAGTTCAGTTACATCTGCCTTCTGTGTGAATGCTGACTGTGTCACAGGGTACCATCTCCAGGTTTGGCCATATAGCCCACCTGGAGGCCAAAAAAGTTTCCTGTATCCTGTTCTATGGGCAGTCTGCCCTTCTTGCCCACCAAGTCTTGATGTAAAATGCGGGAGACTGCTCTGGCCTTAACTGAATGATCATGTGATCCAAACCTTACGGGATAATTGCATGGCTCTATTCTGCCCCTACATCCCCCCCCCCCCAAACCTCGCAGATGTCATCCTCAGTGATGGTCTCTCATTACACACACAGTCCCACTCTGGGCCCTCAGACCCCACGGTCTCCCACTCAGCCCCTCCCTGAGCTGCCAGACCCCTTTGTCTCATAATGAGCCCCTCTCTGGGTTGCCAGACCCCTTGGGCTTTCATGTGGCCCTTCTCTGGCCCCTCAGATGCCTCAGCCTCTCACTCAACCCATCCTTGGGCTGCCAGGCCCCTCAGTCTTTCCTTCAGGACTCACCAGGCCAGACCCGTCAGTCTCTCATGCAACCCTTTCTTTGGGCTGCTAGACCCTTCAGTTTTTCACTTGGTCCCACCCTGGGCTTGCAGACCCCTTAGTCTCTCACCAGTCCCTTCTCTGGGTCCTCAGACCCTTGGCCTCATTTTCTCTTGGATGCTCTCTGGTCTCTGGACCCTTCTGATCCCACTCTCCTAGCCACTCTCTAGGCCTCTGGACCCTTCTGGTGTTCCTCTCTTTCAGGCCCTTCCTGAGACTCTGGGCCCTTCTGGTACCACTCATTCCTGGTCCCTCTCTAGGCCTCTGGATCCACATGGTCCCTCTATTTCCCCCTTCCTTTTATGCTATGGTGTGGTCCCTTAGCCTTCCCCCTCCATAGGGTAAACCATAAAGCAGTAGGAGCTGAGGATGTTGCGCACCCTATGCTTGCCTTTCCCTGGGATGGCTCATGCATGGCACTTCATGGAGGCTGCCCCATCACAGGCAGCCCCACCAAGCTAATGGGCCCCAGTAGGATACATTTTCAGGTCTTACCAGGACTGATCCATAGGCCATCCTGATATAACTCGTGGCCCCCTCCTGGGCTTCCCCTTGATGCCATATGCCCCTTCTTGGTTGCAGTCCTCTGACCTCCCTCCCTTCCCCCCACCAGCCCCAGCTCTCTTTCTTGGACCTCTTTCCTTGAACCCTTCTCCTCAGATGGCCCTGCATCAGTCATCTTCATCCTGGGCCACATGCCCTTGACCCCTTCCTCTCTGGCTGTGACAATGCATGGACCTTCAACCTATCCTAGGCTTGGCTCCACCTCAGCCCAGTCAAGATCTCCAGACTCCTCTGGCTTCGGCAGTCTCTGCAGTGGTCTGTTTCATCCTTTTGGCCCATCTTGGGCTCTGGCCTTGCATGGGCCAGTTATGATTCTGAGGTTCAGTCCTCTGGCCAGCAGCCCTCTCTTATCTGTGAATCTGGCCTCTCAGGCCCCTCCATAGATCTGTCACACTCATATTCTCTCTCTCTCTCTCTCTCTCTGTCTCTGGGCTCACCTGGACCCCCACAGACACTCAGTCCCTCTCTCTTACCTCACCTGGACCCCTCAATAAGTCTGCATACACTCAGCCCCTCTCTCAGGGTTCCAGACCCAACACTAGGTCCCCAGGCACCTCTTTTCAAATCTGCAGACTGCTTGTTGCTGTTCTATCCTTACTGGCACCAGGAACTGCAGCCTTCTTACTGGGCAGCAGTCCCTCCCCAGCTTCGAGGATCTTGCTGCCAGCTCTGGCCAGGGCCTGGACTTATATCCACCGTAAGTGAATTCCCAGCCTTCCTTCTGGGTCTTCTGACCAAGAAATCATCTCTGGTCCCATCTGCAGGCTACTAGGCCTCTGAAAGTTGCATGTGCCTTAAGTGTCCTGCCACAGACTGCAAAATTAGAATTGAGACTACAGGGGTAGCTGAGCATATATCTTTATATATGTAACCCTTCTGCTGGGTACTGGTCAACAGTAAAAAGGGCCAGGTTCACATTTTGTGGTACCTCATAATTTATACCACTGGCTTGAGCCCCCATCCAGAAATCTAGGAACACTACATTTGCTGGGGCATCCATATAAAGAAAACACCTTCCTCACAAGCAAAACCAAATTTACTACACACAAAACCCTAAATTTATTACAGAGAATAAACAAAAAAAAAGAAAACTCTACATATAGTTTTAAAATACTACTAACTACAAAGCAGAGTCTATAGGTGGCACACTCTTTGGGGAGCCTTTACCCATACCCAGGCAGTATGGGACTTGGGGCTCTCTCTAATAGGTAGCTCTGGGAGCCTGAACCCCTATACCTGCCCTTCAGCAATGGGCTGGTGAGAGGGGCTTCTACCAGAGAGTCCTATGAGATGCTCCTTGGCTTCACTGCGCCGTGGGGAGCTGCTTGAAAGTGTGGGTGCTTCTTCATTGCAAGGGACTCCATTGCTCCTGAAGAAGTAGTAGAGTGTCAGTCTTTGCTCCCATGGAGAGGCTATGTGTGGGGGTGATTGTGGCTCCAGCCAGCATACGTGCAATCCAAAACTTCTGGGCTGGATTATATAGCCTGCTGAAACAGAAACTGCTGGACAAATTCAAAAGAGATCCAGGTTGATTACTGGCTACAGCTGGCCCAACCACACAGCTTGGCTGGAGCAAAGGACCATTAAAAAATGAAAGGGAAAAGCCAGGCCTACCCGCTAGGTCTGAGCTGCAGGTAGTTTGGGTCACAGCTGCACTGGGAGCAGAAAGTTGCAAACCTCAACCCCTGCCCAAAGCTGACAGGATTAGAAACTTCCAGGTTTCAACCCCATTTAAACTTGCCAGGCCTAACTCCTGGCCAGCCAACCCAAGGAATCAATACCTTCCTCCCTGGTATTAATCCCTTAAAACTTCAGACAAGGTGGGAAAGAAAAGGAGGAGAAAGGAGTTCATAGACCCTGGAACAGTTCTCCCTCTCTCTCTCCTCTACCTTAGTTTCCCTTTTGCTATCTGCAGATTCTTTTTCCTTTGGAAGAGACTTTGCTCTTTAGCAGCCACTAGCAGTGTATCCCCCTCCCCAAACCAGGCTAGCTCACCTTATATGCCTCTGCGTGACATTACCCTGACTGTGTCCAGTCAGGGAGGGCCACACTTAACAAATCTGCCTGAAAAGTCTTTGCTCCCTCAGGCCAATTAGGGCAGAGGATTTTACCTATTATTTTCCAGATACAGGCCCCAGCTTTCCATGTACAGAGCACACGGCCAGAACAACAGATGCCATCTTGCCCACATTAAAAACACACACACACAAAAATCACAATACACAACAACCAAAAGCACCTGGGTGAGATACTGGACTTCAGAGGCAGGCTCTTTCTTCTGGCTTAGTTTGTGCATTTTACATTCAACAGTTATTGATTAAAAGCAAGAAATAACCCTAACAATAGGATCAAGAATCCAGGGCCATCTTCTCCTAGGATATTGATGTAACTATAGGACTACAGAGATCATTTTCCTTTTGCTTGTTCTCTTTCTCCTTTTATTCCCATGACTTTGACTGCCCAGCTTCAACTGGAGAGATGGAGGGCACTCTTCCAGGAAATGGGTGATCTTTGTTTGGAGTACCTCAGGATGAGGAGGGTTTAAAATGTAGGCCTCCTATTTCTTGGGCTGTGCTCTTACCAATAGGTTTTTGGAGCAAAAGGTTGGCACAACTGCTTATAATTGGTAATGCAAATTAGGCATTGTTTGAACTGATTTATGGATGGAGATCTCTCAAGAGTGCCTGCCACAACAATGGAATTGCCATAGAGTTTGGAAAAGAGTTAGGCAACATGGTGAGAACTGCTGAGCATTTCTCAGTCCAGTTGTAAGTGCTTGGGAACTTTGCAGTTCAGAATAAAGGTACATGATGGATTTGGGCACCAATTAATTTGGGGCTGTTAGATCATTCTTTGGAAATCAGGCAGCAAACTCAGCCTAAGCTCCAGCTTTTGTGCCTAAAAGATCAATTTGAATGTAGTCTTACTTGACTTTTATAAGGTCATGTGTACACAGTCTGTGTCACAACAGAGAACTGAATCCAAGTCTCCAGAATCCCAAGTTAGCACTGTTTAAAACTTGGATTCTCCTTTGGCAGAAAAATCATGATGTTTCAAGTTTTGTTTTCATTTATAATTAGAGAAAATTCCCATATATATGAAATGTGACACAAGTTCCTCCTACCAGATAGTTTTATGTTAGTCCAAATGTTTTGTTTCAACAAAATAGGAATGTTTTGAATCGTTACTGGAATTATATTTTCTGACATTTAAAAATGAAACTTCTTTAAAGTCAGCATGGGTATGCCAAATATTTTGAGGCTGACTTAATGCTATTTTCCAATGGAAACATTGCACCAGAAAATGTTCATCCAGTTCTAACAGTGAATCATCCTTCCTTGCTTTCTAAACACGGGCCAAACTCACTTCTCAGAATACTGAGCAAATCTGGTGGGTATTTTTCTTATTTGTTTTTTGGGTGGGTAAAAAATCCTAGCTTCAAGAGTCAGAAAGTTCTTTATACAGTTTAATTATTTATCTTCAAAGTAAACCCAAGCAAAACAGTACTTCATTAAGTGCTGTTGTATACAACATATGTTATGTATATAACATACAAGTGTTATGTATACAACATATTATGCACATTATAATATGGTACATTATATAGGCTCTATCTTTCATAGAATTTATGTAGCATAGCCAAACCTGTTCAGCCTGCAGTACTTGAGTTGCTTGGCACCTGTCTCAAGACTAGAACATAGTTTTGTAGTTTCATATATGTGAAACTGCATTGGTTAACTGGTGCTCTTTATCTGGCAGATAAGAAATCATAAAAACAGATACATATAAAAACAGAACGAAACAAAAACAGGACCCAGCAAAAAGCCATAGCCATCACTCTTCCTTAGTGAACTGATAAAGGTTTGAAGCATATCAGGTCTTATCTTTTGAATCATACCTCCAAGTTCTACAGAACTTTTCTGTTTATGGTTTCTCTACACTAATTCTTACCTTTTCTAGTGCTTGTGCACACATACTTTTTCTCTCTTTTACTGTATAAAGGAATGCAGGGCCTATAGGGATTCATAGAAATGTGTAATTGTCACCGATTGCTATTTTTAATGTTGTATGCTAATAAAAGGCTTCAATTTTACTCATCTGTGTAATGTAGAACTGTCAAATGAGTTGAATGTGTCAATGATGACCATATTTTTAAAAGAGTACAGGATGAGAATGTTTGATTGGAAATGTCAAAATAATATTGTTGTCTATTTCATTTTGTTTTCTTTTCCCATATTGAAGGATAATAGGCCAAATTCTGCTCTGGGTCCAAGTGGAAGAAAAGCTGTTATTGAACTCTGTAGTAGTTTCCCTGTTGTCATGGAATTTACTCCTCTATATGTGTGCATGTATGTTTTAATTAGGGTAACCTATTTACTTACCTACAAAATGTCCCTCTACATTTCTATTACCTAATGAACTACACACACAACTTCAGAGAATTATGGCTAATTCTAAAATAATTGCATCACTTATCATTGCTTATTCCAGAAAAATGGGCATTTGTGTGTGCTTCAGTAATATTTGGAAAGACTGCTATATTTTTTAAAAGATGCCTGATTTAAATGCAAATTACAAGCTGTGATACCATATTATAAATTGGGATGGCAGCAATATGCATATCTTATAGAACTGGAGAGAGAAAAGAAAAAAAAGCTTTTATCCCTTGCTAGGAAACAAATGGTTTCTTTAGGAAAAAATTCTTTCCCTCTTGTAGACTTTCTGCTCTTCTCTCCTTTCACTCATTAGTGTCTTTTTAATGTGGAATAGTTAGTGGCTTCTTTTTAGAAGAAACTCAAATGGTACTAATTGCTTCACATGCTGACATTTTACCCAACATATTGACCTTTCTCTTTTAAAGCCAATAACTCAAGCACACCTATTTATTGTGGAATTAAAAAAAATATTAACACCAAGACTTAGTAACCTTAATTTTTTTGATTGGAAGTCTGTGCTGTTCTTCAGGAAAGCTTACACCAGTATCAGGAATAGGAGAGAACTGGTGGTTCACCATTAAAAAGTTCATATTTGTCTACATTATCATCTGTTATGCCACTTTCCCCCATTTTTAGAAGAGAGAATATTTGTGTTATATCAACCACTGGCACTGTGGCTAGGTAGAGACATTAAAAAAGCCCTGGGGAGGAATCAAAGTAAGTTATGCAGTTTGCTGTAAGTGGCATAATATAGATAGGTAGTGAACAGAAGACATGTGCACCCTTTGAGGAGGAGGAGGGGGCAAATCTTAGACCAGTTTCTGCCATGTTTAAACCAGTCTGTGTGTGCCAAACTTGTGTTCTGTTATGGGTATAGACGGGTTTCCAATCAGTTATACCAGTAAAAGTGTAATGTCTGTACCTGGCCTGTATTTAGCTTTTGCTGGCATTGTATGGCTGGCCTATTGTTCCTTTTTCAGTGCCCATGTTCCTCCTCTGCTCTGCTATCCTAAGCAGCATGTGAACCCAAGAGCATCTGCAAGTCAGGTTTTGTATATATAAAGTCTGAGAGAACTAAATTCCTGTTGAGGTTCATCTGTTACTACCGAAGATTCAGAGAAATGGACAAAAGTAACCTTCCTACAAAGGCCCAGGAAGGATAAGACTGAAAGATAGTGTGTGGTCAAAATAAATTAAATTGTTTTATTACAATATAAGCTATGGCTTGGCATGGAAACCATGAAGTAAGAAAATCTTGCTTTGCAAAATGAAAGACTGCATAATGTAACAAAGACTGCTGAGACCTCTCTCCTTGTCACTATTGCAAATAATGGTTGTTTGGAATGTCCTAGGGACAGCTGAGAGAGAACCTAAATCTTCCTACCTCAAAGACATAGGCCTATAACAACTGAGCAGTTCATTATTAGCCATTAGAGGGCAGTAGCATATGTATGCACTAACTGGTTTGTTTTAATACATTTTCTTAGATTAGGAAATCTCTTACCAGCTGTGTTAGAGCATTTGCTAAGTCCAGTAAATTGAGCCATATGACTTTTTCCAACACGTTAATGCACTTAATGAGGTGCAGATAATAATATTGCTCAATTTGCAGGAGCAACATTTGACTTTCATTCTGGTGTTGAGCTATTTGTTGGATTAAATAATTTTAATGCTAATAGAAGGGAAGCAACTGTGTGTTAATTTCAGTTAAATTATTTTATTCTTACTGGTTAATGTTTTTGGTTTCCCTAGAGTAATTCATTTTTAAATAATATAACATCTATTTACAAGTGTTGAGAGGATTAGAGAGCTTGTTTTTTTTTTGTTATTGCTGTTCTTAGTACCTTGTATTACAATAGTACCTAAGAATCCTAATCAAACAGCGAAGGCAGGAGTCAACAGCTCAGTAAGTTAATAGATGTTAGAACAATGGTGCTAGTGTGACTTGTTCAAAGGTGCCTTTACATGGAAAAATTATACCAACAATCATAGGTGGCGGAAGGCTTGGGCTGATGGGGCTTAGCCCCCCCAGATTAATTTTGCAGTGGCCAGTGACCTAGAGCCCCCGCTGCATGTTCTGCTGCTGCTGCACATCACCACCACGCATTGGCCCCCGCAGTGGCCCTGCAGGAGGGAGGGGCAGGAGTCAGGCAGGTATGCCCCACAGTGCCCAGCCCCCCCCCACAAATAATATTTTTCCCTGGCATTTATGCCAACAACCTGCAGCATTCCAAGTATCAAGTCTACTAGAGCAAATAGAAAATACCTTAATTATTTTGATCAAAGGTGAAATTGCAGAGACTTCTAAAATCACCAACTGCTGTTTTTGAAGCTTGACTAGAAGACAGGCACATAACTAAATCCTTTAGTTGTTGCTGTTTTAATCTGAATTAAAACCCCTTCCCTAGTAATCAGATTTTATGTTGAATAGTAGCTATTACAATCATTGGCAATCTGTAAGAGCACCCAAGTTCTCCCATGTGGACCTCATTGAAGGTTTAGGGCCTAATACTGCACAGTGGGGGAGAAAGATTTCAAGTGGCTGACAGTGGTCAGCACAGATGTAGAATGGTTTCCTAATTAGATGGTAATGTTAATGACCATTTTTTCACAGTAATATTCATGAAATAAGGTTCATTAATGAAATTTACTTTAACTTGAAGTTAAATTTCTTGGCTTCCTTTTCTCTTCTGAGATAAATAATTAAAAGGGAGACAATTTGCTAGACAAGAGATCTCTATTTGTGATCAAGGAAAAAAAATATGTTTGGGATGGAAAAGCACAGGAAGGAATTCTGTATGTGTGTTTGCTGCAGGCACAGCTCTTGGCATGTCCCTTTGGCTACATACTCTTTAGGCTCCTTTAAGGAATGTAGCAAAAGTCATTCAAAGACTTTAGAGTTGATTGGAAGTAACTTCTACTTTCTTTGGAATGAAATCTTACATTTAGTCTTTTTATCTGAATGAATCTGTTTTACTAAAATAATAGAAAGTCCTGAATGAACTGCTAAGGGCAGTGACATCTAAACAATTTACTATCAGGTAACGAGGGTAGGATTTTACTATTTGTATCGTATGGATTACCATAATCGAAGAGATATATAGCATAAGCTTTTGTGGGCTGTATCTCACTTAGCTCACAGATGCTGTGAAAGAACATGCATTGAGTGGGGTATTAAATGGAGAGTGATTTGAATACAAAAAGCTGGAAAATAGGTAGAGAGGGAGGGGAGACGGGGTAGAGTGGAAATGCTGGGAGAGGACACAAGCATGTACACAAGCAGTAAACCCATAAGACAAAGGGTTCAAAAAGCTATTCCAGGTAATGGGTCCTTGTTTAAACACAGTCTAGTCTGTGGATGATTTCTCATTCCTGTTCAGATTGGTTTTTAAAGTTTTTCTGCCTAAGAACAGCCACCCTGAAGTTATTAATGGAATGTCCAGGGGGGTTAAAGGTCTTTGTGCCTTTCTAGAGCTGATGTTAGATCAGTGGTCATTTATTCTTACACATAGGGACACTTTTGTCCAATGTAGACATCAGAGGATCACTGTAATCAGGTGATGGCATATATGATATTGGTAGAGGTGCAGGTGAATGAACTTTGGATGTTATGATCCATGTTATGTGGTCCAGATTATGTGGTATGTATTGATGGTGGGGTACATCTGGCATCTGGATCCATTACAAGAACTCTTATGCCTTGGTGAGAATGAGAGTTAGGTCTCTTGTTGCTTGAGAGATGGCTTTGGGGCTGGGGTCTGTCTATAAGTCAAAGCAGGTTTATTCTCCCTGGCTACCCTGAGACAGTCATCCGTTTTCAGGAGGGGCTAGAAGTCAGTAATGATCAGGGATCCACATTTTCTGTTTGTGATGGGAAAAGGTGGTAAAACCTGGATATTCTTCTTTAGAGGAGAAAAATGCAGGAAACAATGGGTTTTCCCTTGCAGACTGGCAGAGTTCCAGCCTGCAAGGGGCTGGCGGGGAGCAGGAGGAGGGCATTCAGGCAGGGGGTACCATGTGCAGGTGAGCATGTAGACATGCACATGGCTACCAGGTAGCCTGGAGAGCAGCTCCTCGAAGGTAAGTCTGGTGGGGGTTGGGGGTGGGATTGAAGGCCCCCATTGTGAAGGAGAGAGGGATTTGGGCAGGGGATACTGATCAGCCTGGGCTATGCATGGGGCTTGGGGCCAGAATGTGTGGCTGCAGGGCCTGGGCAGGGAGTGGGATGGGGCTACAGGTGGCTCATCCAGGGGCTGGGGGGGGCTGGCTCCCCACTGCTGTATGCACTCCTGGGGGTGCATGGGAGGCACATGCCCCTGAAGTTTGTGCACGGAGTGGTGTAGGCTGCCTGCTGTGGGCTCGGGCTCCCCACCCTGCTACCCTTCCCCCAGGACCTCCACAGCCCAGCAGGTGAGACCCAGTGCGACAGGGCAGAGCAGGGCAAGGAAGCTTGATGCCAGCGCCATGAGCCCTGTACTGCCATGATGAAATGCCCCCTGTGTGCCCTGCAGCAGTGAGGGGCACAACTCCATGCTGCCACCTGTACTGCTGCTGGGTGGGAAGAGGGCACTTTGCCGTGGTAGTACAGGACTCGCAGCAGTGTCATTGAGCTTCCTTGCCCTGCTGTGCTGGGTTCTGCTTGCTGGGCTGTGGAGGTCCTGGAGGGAGGGCAGAAGGGCAGGGAGCCCATGCCCACAGTGGGCAGCCTTCATCTGCCCTCCTGCCCCCCCCCTCCAGGCTCCATTAGGGCTGTGCCACCCATGGGGGAACGGGAGCTTGGCTCTGTTCTCTGCTCCACTGCAGCACCCACTGCCTCCTACATGCAGCAGTTGGGGCTTGGATGCTGCTGTGGGGGGTAGAGGGCTGCAGTCCAGGGTCCCTGGCTCCAAAGTCCTGGCAGCTGGGACCCCTCTGGCAGGGCTAGGGGGTGGGGGGCTGTGGGTGGGAAGTGATGGGCACCAGCAGGGCTGTGGGGCTGTGGGTTGGGAATGAGGGGCAATGGCATGGGCAGGGCACTGGCATATCAGGGCTACTCAGCACCACAAAACTGGTGACCCAAAATCAAACACCAAAATATAAAGGAATTTGGATTTATTTTATTATAGTGATTTAGGCACTGGTAGATTCATAGACTGTTAGGGGCTGGAAGGGACCTCACAAGATCAGTGGGTCCAGTCCCCCTGCACTACGCAGGAAAGATAACTGGGGGTCAGGTAACCCCAGTGAGGTGACTGTCTAGTCTGCTCTTGGGGTCAGTGATTGCACCATCTCTGGGGGGAGTTAGTTCCACAGTCCGGACACCCTGACTTTGAAGGAGTTTTTCCTAGAGTTGAGCTTAAAGTTATCTTCCAGGAGTTTGTGGTCATTACTCCTGGTTTTCCTCAAGGGTGCCCTGGTGAACAGTTGTTCACTGAGCTCTTGATGTATTTGCCTGATGAAGCAGTAAGCTGCTACCAAGTCCTCTCTTAGCCTTCTCTTTTTTAGGCTGAAGAGGCCCATGTCCCTCAGCCTCTTCTCATATGGTGTGCTTTGCAAGTCTCTGATCACACAGGTGGCTCTTCTCTGGACTCGCTAAAGTTTTTTGACGTCCTTGTTGAAGTGTGGCACCCAGAACTGGACACAGTGCTCCAGCTGAGGTCTCACCAGTACTGAGTACAGTGAAAGAATAATTTCCTTGGTTTTACAAGAGATGCATAGGTTGATGCATGCCAGAGAATTGTTTTTCCTGCTGGCTACAGCATCTCACTGATGGCTCATACTCATGCAATGGTCTATTATTATCCCTAAATCCCTTTCGGTTGTGGTGCTAGTCAAATTGGTGCAACCCAGCCCATAGGTAAGTTGGGGACTGTTTGCCCCCAGATGGAGCACTTTAGACTTCTTGGCGTTGAACTTGATCTGATTCTGATCTGCCTAACTTGCCAGCCTGTCCAGATCTGCCTGAATCTGCAACCTATCTTCAGGCATGAACACACTCCCCCATAACTTGCTGTTGTCCGCAAACATGGCCAGTGAGCTCTTCGCCCCCACATCCAAATCATTGATAAAGCAGCTGAAAAGCACTGGACCAAGCACGGACCCCTGAGGGACACCACTGGCCACTTCTCTCCAGGATGACAAAGATCCATTCATAAGAACTCTCTGGGTCTTACCTCGCAGCCAGTTTCCTACCCACTTAACCATTGAGCAGTTAAGCCCACAATCTTCCAACTTTCTCACGAGGATATCATGGGATACCAGATCAAAGGCCTTTTGGAAGTCTAGGTCTATAATGCTGACCTCCTCTCCCTTATCAAGGTGGTGAGTTACCTGGTTGTAGAAGGAGATGAGATTGGTAAGACAAGACCTGCCCACGACAAAGCCAGGCTGGCTGTCATTCAGAATCCTACCCTCTGTAAGTGTATCTCACATAGACTCCTTGATGAGTTTTTCTAGGATTTTCCTTGGAATTAAAGTTAGGCTGATTGGTCTATAGTTGCTCGGGTCCTCCCTCTTCCCTTTCTTGAAGATGGGCACAACATTGGCCGTCTTCTAATCCTCAGGGATCTCCCCTGAGCGCCATGAGTTTTGGAAAATTTGGTGCAATCGCTTTAAAATTGTAAATATATCAATAAAACATTGTGTTCAACTGACACCTATATATATAGTGGTGTGTCATTTTAATCATGGGAAAATATGGATTTGGGGCATTTTAATTGGAGAATTGGCAGGTTTTGATCAGAAACTTTGTGATTTTAAACTGAGAAACCCAGGACCCATTGGGCAGGATCCCAGTGATGTGTCTGAGGTGATCAGGCTGGGGGCAATAGGTGACAGTCAGAGGGATTCTGTTGTACTTGTCCTGGGGTGGTTGTTATAGGAGAGAGGTCAGAGTCTGGCTTGGTTGATATGAGTAGCTAGAGTTTTGGGATTGTATTGTAATAGTAGAATTGTAGAACTGTGCAATTGTAATCTTATACATTGGACAAGTGTGGGAATCTGTTTAGTAATACTTTCTGAAATGTATTTTCTACTTTCTGTAGAAATACTTTCTGATTTCAGACTAACCTGTACTTTACCATTTATTAGTTACTCTGTGGTAACTACCCATATCACATTTTGCTCCTGCAGTAAGAGGAAACTTAACTGTTATTGTTCAGAAAGAGGGCTTAAGTTGTTATGGTTTAGGTTTCACTTACCATAGCATAAGAGTGTGCAAGCAGACCATTAACTTGGAGCAGCTGAAATATAAAGTTCCAGTCCATTTTCTCTTAGTTAAAGCATTTGTATGTCCATACCCTAACATCATACAATTTTTGAGGGGAAAAAAAACTTGGATTTCATGCAAATAGCTTTCTGATAGTCAATACACAGGGAATCTAAATAGCTGATAAAAGAAAACAGCTAGAGGAAAGGAGTGAAAAGAAAGAAAGGACTTAAATAGAGAACGGAATGCCATCCTATAGCTTAAAGCAGCGGCTAGATAGAATTTGTATTCAGAATTTTAGAAATACTTTCTGGAATTTTGGCTCCATTTTTCTCAGTGCAGAATTTCCCCTCTCTTAAAATTTGTTTTAATGTGGGCAAAAAGACCTAACTAGTTTTGAGATGGAGTTTATGGCAGATAGATTGTAATATGGTTCCCTGAAATAGCAAGAGACTGAACTTGATGGTCTCCTCTTGTTTGTATTCTGGCATGATGAGTTTCCATACTTCTTGGATTTCAGTAACTCCAGATAAAAAATGGTCAGTTTCCAAGTACATATGAAATTTTTTGTTAGATCTGAAAACTTTGGCATCAGAGAACCAGGCTTAGCTTGTATATCCCCTACACATAACACATTTTTGTATGCCATTATTAAACCTGAGAATCCCCACTCCCTTCTGATTAAGTCCCAATTCATTTCTGTGTAATTCTGTTTTGTCTTAGATGGGTTTATGACCGACTAAAATTTAGTACATAGGCCTGTTGGTAATGTGTAAAAAGAGCTAGAATCCGGCTCCTTCAATCTTTAGCTGTGTTGACTTTGCAGGCGTAACTGCAGTAGAATAGTAAAGAGTGTGGGTCTGCAGTAATGTGAGAAATATAACCAAGCCAATCTTTGGAATTAGTCATTTTTTTAGTAGAAAGGTTTAAATTAAGCCACTTTTAGTTAAGATCCCTGCAGCTACAAAAAATGTAGGTCAGGTCAGATTTTGACCCAGAATATTTGTACTTTCGGGTTTCTTGTTAATTTCTGTTTAGATTTTTAAACCTAAAAAGCCTCATCATAGGAGCTCTTGACAGTTACTTAATGAACTGAGCTTTCACCGTTAGGAATATATTCAACTCCTGGTTGGATGACAAGTGTGAAAGAATTTGTTGATAGCCTCCAAGTTTTCCTGGTAGATGAAATAATTACTGCATGGTTGATCTTGGTTAGCAGTCTCTGGTATTCATTATTGAAAGTCTTGTGGGGACATTTACATCATGCCTATTCTTTCTGCATTCCCAAACATTAACCCTCTGCTTTTACCAGCACCAAACTTACCGACAACTTTAAAACTGCCATAAACTTTCTCAAGCATGCATAAGTATAGTTCAAAAATACAGGGAAGGAACGAATATGAAGGGTAAATGCAGATATTTGTTGTACCCCATGAGCATCTTACTTTGCAGTCCATGAGAGGGTTGTCCTCTTGGAAGTGGGAAGGGTCAGGAGGCTAAAAAGAGGTCAGAGTGTGCAGCCCCAGGACTGGGGTGAGCATCTGGACTTTCTGAATCTCTAGACTGTGCTCTGAATGTGTCACTATATTGGGATAACCTATTCTTGATCTAAGTTAATTTATCTCTATGGGGAAACTAATTTAGATCTGGACCGCCATTTTTTTGCCCAATTTAACCTCCCTGAATGTCTACACAGATTGTCACTTAGATCGACCTAATTACAGTTAGGTCAAGACAAATGTAGCATCTGTACATACCCTTAACTGATGTCTCAAAGGCCACAGGCAGGTGTTTATTTCTACAGATAAGAATTTCTGTGAAATGCTTACTGCTAAGAAGTAGGCTCAGAGTTGGAATGTGCATGTATTCTAGCCCCCTGGCAAATGGGGAAATCTCCTTGGTCTTCCACCACTCTTAGGGGAGTCCATTGATTGGCAGGAAAGGGGATAGACTGTCAATACGCAGTTGGCACCTGTGAAAAAGCAAGAGCTAACAGATAGCCCTGGGTGAATGCCCCCCCAAATCTGATTGGCAGTATGGAAATGGGGGGGGGTGCATTCTTTTGTTGTGGGAATGCTCCCAGTTCCTGCCGCAGAAGAATGCCCCTTCTCTCCCAGGGGGCATGCCTCCCAGCAGCAGCCCACTGGGAGGGTCCCTGCCACAGAATGCACACCTCCCACCAGTCAACTGATTTGTGGTGGAGGGAGGTGGAGTTTCCAGAGGAGGTCCTGCAATGCTCCCTGACAGCTTGCCCCTGGGCAGGCCAGCAGTCTCCTTCCTTCCTTACCCTTGAGGGAGGGAGGAAGCACAGAGAACTGTGGAATACTGGGCGTTCCCAACACCTAAGAGAAGCATACAGCCATTTAAGTTAGTGCAGGAGGGAAAGCTTCCTCATGAGAAATGATCTAACTTCCTTGTAGAAAAGCTTGTTCTCTTCTGCAACAAATCCCTGGAATTGTAGGATCTGTGGTGGGAGAAAGGCATGAATATAACACCTGTTTCTGATCTAAGACATGGCATGATGATACATCAAGATTAGAATCCGTTGGCTTTGCTAGCTAATCCCTGCAAGTAAAAAGATGATTTGGCAAATTAATATTCACTACTGAATCAGCCCATATAATAACCAGTATCAAGGGGTGCATAACAAACTGTATAATTTGTGTACTGTATAAACACTTATGACCCTAATAAAGCTGAGCCTTTCTCCTATGCAGGTCCTTAGATCTGATGATAGACTAGAAATGCTGAAATACATTAGACTCAGCTCTAATTTTGATTCAATTGATATTTATTATAAAATAAGTATTAGTTTTATCTAACAGCATTTGTGGGGTTTGGCATCTAATGTATGGGAGTGCCTTAAATGGTAAAGCAGAGGCATTAAATTAAACAAACTTTTGAGAAGTAAAGCACAAAGCTGGAGTATAGTGCTCATCCATCAAAGGCAGTCTAAAGAAAAGAGAACAAATAAATAATTTTTTAGACTTTCAGTATTTTCATAAATCAGGCTAATTGCTGGATGTTTTCCCCCTCTAGGATTCACCACTAGCAAATTAGCTTTTATTGCAGGATCCTAATGTTAGGTATTCCTGAATAATTCCTGATTTTATATTCACATGCATTAAGTTCATGATTTAGATGCATTGTCATTTCAGCAGCAGTCATTACAATTGGGGGAAATGATACCTGCTGGGACTAGACTCAGAGTTTCTAGTCCTGGGAATGATGAAAAATACTGAATAGTAATAATGTACAACCTGTTATTAGGTTCTTGGGGAAACTAGAGCTTTGTTCTTATAGAGCTGCTCATTGCACTCTTCCAGGGAAAACAAGAGAGAGAGATGTCAGAGACAGGAAGGACAGAGGATTAAGAAAAAAGAAAAAGATAGAGAATGGATATTCTAGAATAAGATACCACAGGGCCAGAAACAGAAAATGTGTCATAGTCTTTCCTAAAGGAGTATTGATGAGTCCAGGAAAAATGATCATTTAACAACAAATATGAATACAGACTGTCAGATGTGCATTGGTTTTAAAATAAAGGCAGAGTAAACACTCATGCTGTCATTGCACCCTAGCATGTTTAAATAGTATACACAGCTGAAAGATAATTTTGATTAAAATTGTCAGGTATCTTCTTGGACTGCTGAGAAGAAAAGGTAAATGGTTGAGGGTTTGCTGAACTGCTGCTTTTCTATATCTAAAAGACAGTTATTGTTACCAGTTTGTGTAAACAACAGTATCACAATCGCATTTGCAATGTTGAATGAGTAGTCCCCCTTAGATACATTTCCACCCAAAGTGAGTAGAACATTATATTTTTCTCCTGGAAATCAAATACGGTTTGGAAAAAATGAGAAAATAATTTCTATCTCTGGAATTAGCAGATAAAAGGAGGTGAAAGGATTTAAGGTATTATATATACAATAAAACTATTGATTTGATATCTCCATCTTTGGTGCACAGCAGTCCTTAACTTCCCCATGGTCTTTGTGGCATTCTTATTCCAGAAAGTGGCGCATTGTAAATACCATGGTAACTTTAACTACCATGTGTGGTAAATGTCAAGATTTTAATTACTCCCATTAAACCATGGGTTTCTTATAGCTTGTTTGGATGAGACCTGTAATGAGTAGCTCCCCAGGACATTATATGATGAAGGGATTCATCAACATAGTTTACCTGATGCTGCTCAATAGGTGAAGTAGTTAACATATAGCTTTAGGATGTACAGAAATGAAGGCAAGGAAAAGAACAAAGAAAACAAGTGCAGAAATCCATTTCTGTGATAATATCACTCCTATGTGTACATAAGTATACCACCACTACAATTAAATAAAGTGCTGCAGTGTAATTTGAAATGTAATAATTTTCTCCTTAATTCTGCTCAAAGTCTATAGGATACAGATTAAGAGGTCTGTGTAAAAAATACAAATGAAAAAAAAGAACAAAAGGTGCTTAAATACTTGAAAAACCATATATGGCTGTCTTCTGCTGTGCTAACCTGTATCAGCTTCTGGAGAATTGCAACAGCTTAAAAGATAGCAGAATTCATTTTTATTTGGATTAATGTTCCCTTGTTCCTATTATGGCACAATTTATTGATGAAGACTCAAGATTCTGATCCACTGAGCTTATTTTGTAGTTTTACTTTCCCACCTTCCTTTAGATTTCCAGCAGTGTGAAACAAAATTCTCCTCTCCATTTTCTGAGCTGAACTTCTTATCTTCTGCACACCCTTTTCTCTCCACAGTTGCAATATGTAGCTCTTACCTGGCCTCTCCCATGCTCTTGAGCATTACAAAGACAAGTGTGGCCCAATAGTTTCATTTAATTCTATTTCATTACATGAGCCATCGTTATTTTTGCAGCTGTGTGACTCATACTTCAGGAGATGTGGTGTTATACAAATCAAGAAAGATTAAGAGTTGAGCAGTATTGTCCTTTGTTGGCTGTTAAGACAGAACAATTCTGGTCTTACTAAGGTAGCAGTGATTTTTCCTAAGCAAATATAAGACATTTGGCCAGAAATGCCAGGTTTGTTAGGATTTCTCTGAAGAATTATGTTTGTTTCAGATGACTCAAGGAAATATGGATTACCTCAGTCAATTTCTCAATAAGCACTGTAAAAGAAAATTTCATAACATTTAAGTGATAATATTACTACTTTTGCACTTCAATTAATTGTATTATACATCATTTAACTGCATAGGAAAAATATGCTGAAATAAAAAAATGGATAAAATACTCAGTAGTCAACTCTTGGGTTGGTCCTGTAGTTTAATCATTTATTCTAGGGAAAACAAACAAAAAAACCTCCAACCCCTTCCCTTCCCCCTCCAAAAAATATTAAAAAAATGCAAGCAAGTACTCTGTTCTCTTTGTAGGCGAAAGGTAAAGAAATCAGGCTTAAAACATAATTTGCAGTCTATTCCTGCAATGTTGTGTTGTACTGCTAGGAGTTTGTGTTTGGTTATAGAAATTATATTTAGGACATATTATTTTATGAATGTTACATAGGCTGTAAAGCTGGGTCACCCTGAGGTGATAGATGGTGTCCTCTGCTTCAGCAGAGAATTCAGACATAACCATGGGAGATCCTGAGGATCAGTGTCTGAAAAGGACTCTGCCTGGTGGCATTTCTGGTGGTGTCTCCCATCTCCAGGTTTTAAATTCTTTGTCCAGCTTGGATCAGCAACAGAGGTGACTTTGTAGTCCAGGCCAATTGTAGTAGAGCAGTATTTATGATACCAGATTAGAGTGAATAGCAGGTTAGCTGAGCTGATTTTTTAGGACTGGGTCACAAGATGAAGCAGGATCTTCAGGCAAGCAGAACTGAACAGCTCCCAGGTGTCCACTTAAAGCTCACTGTGTTTGTTCTTGAGTAGGTTTGTAAGTCAGTGGGGAATCCCTTGTAAATAAAAATTCTGGACTCAGTCCCCAGGCAGTTAACAGGTGGGATTGTGTGTTTTGTCATCCCTTGATAAAATGTTTGAGTTTTGCTGTTGGGCTTCTCTCTTTTTGTAAAACTGGCATTAATACTTGTGCCATTCCAAGTACTCCCAGTGACATTTTGACTGCAATAGGCATCCATAGGTCTCATTGTAATCAGTGTGGCTCCTCTACTCTCCCAGGATACTCGAGGATCCTGATTCTCAGAGGTTGGTGAGATTGGGGGTGGGGGGAGTGTTGCCTGGTTACAGGAGCTAAAGGAATAAAGGTAGTCCAGTCAGAGTGAGAGGGATGGGGAATTGCACATCCCCAGGGCTTGGGTGAGCAGCTGGGCTTTCTCAGCCCTAGGACTGCACTGAGAACATGTGCAGGTGTTTGCAAGTTCGGTTTAACTCCTTCTTATATTGGGTTAACCCTGGGGTGGGCAATTATTTAAGCCAGAGGGTCACTTAGGGAGTTTGGAGAGCTGTCACAGGCTGGGTTAATCACCCCTGCTTCCTGCAACAGCTCACCAAACTCACAGGAACACAGTCTGGACCAGACTCATGCCAGGGACTTTGGGTAGAGGAGGGGGTGCAGAGAGAAGTGGGGAACATAGCATGGCACCAGCCCAGCGAGGCCTGGATAACCTGCAACTTCCAGGCCCTTTTTCCCTGGATGCCCTGGATGGCTGGGTCTGGCAGGAGCTGCACCAGCTGTACCCACATGACCTGAAGCAGTGTGTGGGAACACAGTGGGACTCAGGGCAGGGGAGGGGGGTGCGGTAAGAAGGCGGCTGTGAGCTGTGGGTATCAAGGTCCAGCTGGGCTGGTGCCATGCTGAGTTTCTCCCTTCTCCCTACATCCCCTTCCCTGCCTTAAGTCTCTGGCACACAGCTGGGTTGGGTCAGGTCAGTGCTGTGTTATGTTCCTGTGCACCGCTTCAGGTGACTTGGGCCCAGTTGGCGCAGATCCCTCCCAACCTAGATGCATACCAGGGACACAGGGTTGGGCAGGAGCTGTGCCAGCTGTTCCAGCTGCACCCGCCTGATGGCACAGCCTGAAGCGCCACATGGGAACACAATGCAGCACTGTTAGTGGCACCCATGCCCTTACCAGGCCCTGACCCAGCATTGCAGGCCCAGATAACCTGTGGCTCCTGGGTCTTTTCCCCCTGTATCTCCACCCACACCAGTGGAGAGAACCTTACCTAAGCTTTGACTCACCAGGGGCTGGGCTGTCTGGTTTGCATATGGCTGCAGGGTTGGACCTGCATGCAGACACCTTCGCTGGGCAGAAGCTGGGCCAGGAGCTCAGTGACCCCTGCCTTGGAGCTTACATTGGGGGCTGGAGGCTGGGACAGGGTGGGCTAGGCCAGGGAGGGGAGTGGTTGCTGCTACTTCAGCTGGCTATGGCATGAGGAAGGGAAAAGGGCAAGAGACACTGAAGGCAGGGCAGCCGTGGGCCACATAAAATTCTCCTTCAGAGGAGCAGCCACAGGTCAGATATAATCATTTGATGGACTAGATCTTGCCCACAGTCTGTATTTTTAACCCTATCTTGATCTAAGATTAGGATTTAAATATGGGTTAACCCTATATCTTGACTTAAGTTAGTGCACCTCCTCAGGTAAACTAACTTAGATTGGGCACACCATTTTTTGGGTGATTTAAGCTCTTTGAAAACCTGCATAATGTAACACCTGTATGTTCCATCAGTAGATGTACCCAAGCTAGCTTTAAAGTAGCAGTCTAAACACAATAGCGTAGAGTTCTGGTGCTCATAGATCTCTTAGTACAGTTAACTGCCTGAGTGTTTACATAGGTTGGACAAGTGGACAGAACAGAATAGGATGCAGTTTAACAAAGATAAGTGCAAAGTACTGTACCTAGGGAGAAGGAATCTCCCACACACTTACAGCCTGGGAGATGACTTCCTAGGCAGCACGGCAGCAGAAAAGGATCTCGGTGTCAGAGTTGACTCCAAGATGAACATGAATCATCAATGTGATGAAGTGATTAGTAAAGCTAACCGCACTCTATCATGCGTTAGCAGGTGCAGCATGGACAAGTCTAGGGAGGTGATACTTCCCCTCTATGTGGCATTCGTAAGGCCACAGCTGGAGTACCACATTCAGTTCAGTTTTGGGTGCTGCACTTCAAGAGGGACGTGAAAAACCTTGAGAGGATCCAGAGGAGGGCTACTCGGCTGGTTAGGGGCCTGCAGGTACGGTCCTACAAGGAGAGATTGAGGGATCTGGATCTCTTCAGCCTCTGCAAGAGAAGGCTGAGAGGGGATCTTATGGCCATCTACAAATTTGTCAGGGGGGGACAGCAAGGAATAAGAGACACTCTGTTTACCAGGGCACTCCTTGGAGTTACTAGAAGCAACGGCCACAAACTGACAGAGAGCAGATTCAGATTAAACATCAGGAAGAACTTATTTACGGTAAGGGTTGCCAGAATCTGGGTGGGCTTTAAGGGAGGTGGTGTTTTCCCCTACCTTGGGGGTCTTTAAGAGGAGACTGGACAAGCACCTGGCGGGGGTCACCTGACCCTAGCGCTCTTTCTTGCCCAGGGCAGGGGGTTGGACTAAGGTCCCTTCCGAACCTAAATATCTATGAAATCTATAGATTTTTGGGTGAGTTTTGGGTATGCTGTGCTCCCAAAGCTAGACTGTTACCAATAGAAAGAGTACCTAGTTTAAAACTAGTTCAGGTATTTTTATACTAACTGCATTCACCCCTGCATTTTAGAAGCCAGAAGGAACTAAAGCAAAAGTGTATGTAGCTAGAACTTGTATGTTTATGGATTTAATAAGCCCATGGGGGGGGGGGGTGGATATCTGGCTGTACCTGTGTGATATCTACAAATTTGTTTTGTTTTGCCATGAGATAAACACCATTTATGCTGTTGTAAATCAGAAGTGATTCCACTAAAATAAATAGCATGGCACTGGTGGAAAATTGGTGTGCATGAGAGATGTGGCATTTCTGAACACTATTTGTGAGATTAAACAGAGAATACAAATTTAAGAGGCTTTTGAACTATTTCAGGACTTGTGGCATGCATGTTATTGAGGTTAAAGGCATGTCGCACAAATGCTTCTCAGAGGCAGTGAAGAAAAATTTAACAATGACATCACTTATTCTGATTCTTGATGAAAAGCAGGCACATGACATTCATTTTCTTTCCCACTGTGTGTCATGAGATTACTTTCATTTAGAATATGATGTCTTAATGATAATATGAATGACTTGATGGAGAGGTCAGAACAAGAGTTATGGGATATTTGACATATTGAAATGAAACGTTTTGGAAACATTTTATCTCCAAGATGGTTGAATATAATCTTTTTTTTTTCATATGCCTGTTGAAATCCTGGTGTTCTGATCCTTGCAGTGAGCTACTCATGAGCAAGCTGCTTAGCAGGAATTATTCACAGAAAATTATTGGATACACCATTTTGAAAAGGGCGCCTGAGAATTGCAGTCTAATTGCAGCAGCATTCAGATATAACAAGAGGCAAACTTCAATGAATAAATGATTCATCATTAAATATTTAGATTTTAGTAGCATCTAAGATGTGCTAGGTGGTTTCTAAACACAGAAGAAGATAAAAGCCCTTCTCCAAGGTGCAGCCAGTATAAAAGGTAAAGAAACACAATGGGAAAGGGATGTAAAGTATAAAGATCAATTTAATAGGCTTATACCATATTTGTTTTAAGCTTGCTGTTTGGGTGTTTTTTCAAGTGAATTCATTCATATTCTTCTGCACACTCATACTCTTCTCATACTTGTGCTGGCCGGGGGCAAGCCGGGCCCGTCTTTGCGCACGCGGACTGTGGCCAGCAGCCCGGGCACGCGGGGCCGGAGAAAACCGCGGGGCGTCAAGGTACGCGCGAGCTAGAATTAGTTACGGAGGTGTAATGGTTGATTGAAAAGATTATTTACTTACACCCAAGATGGTCGCAGTGTAGGCTGGACAGTTTTCCAGGTGCAGCTCCGCTTAAATCCTCATTGGAGGACTCTGACAAACTCGGTTCTTTGGCCCCGGAGTTGTTAAGGCTCCGCGGGTTCGGCAATTCTTTCCTCACGGAGTGGCTGAATCTCCGTGGATTTTGTTCGGTTCCCAGGTCCCCGGAGCTGTTAAAACTCCGTGGGTTCGAAAATTGGCTATATAGGATAGGGATACGTCTAGGATTGCGCTCGGTGACGGGGAGAGGCTAGAGGCTGATCAGACCTCTGTTGCCTGCTTGAAATGCATTGGGTCCGTAAGGATCCGCAGTGCTTAGAGATCTTCACACAGGGTGAAGTCTCTTCCTCCTGATGTTCGTGGAGTCCTCCAACTTGGGTGGAAACCACTCAAGCTTTTTATACGGCTAGCAAGCCAATCACTAGCCGCCACGTGTGCATATTTTAGAACTAGCCAATAATGGGGCTCGAATTATAATACGAATGGCGGGAACTCTTTGCAACGAGCACCTCTCCTCTGCAGCAGAGAAATGCACTCTGCAAAGAAAGCTACAAATTTGGCGGGAATTCCCCCGTTGCACCGGAGTTCTCTCCCGCAGCAGAGAACTCCACCATGCAAGGAAACTGTAATTTTAACGGGAACATAATTTAGCGTTGCCGAAGCACACACAAACAACAAATCACAACTTTGGGTTGTGACAATACTCTATTGCAATTATTCATTCCTTTGTCTCTTCTCACACTAGTTCCCAACTTCTTCTTTCCCTTTTCTCCCAGTATTAGTTACCTCCCTTGTCTTCATGGAGGCTATCAGCATTTTCTCTCTGAGGAAAATAAAATGCTGAATAGACCACAGCAAAAGCTAATTTCTTGTAGATACAACAGCAGAATTGGGTCTTGAGGAATTACAGATTACTCAGGAATTATTCATCCAGCTCCGCCAATGGCTTAATGTTCATATGATTACCAGAACACCATGATTCTATTATTTTGTAACTTTTCAAGGATTGATTAAATGGCAAATCCTGATGATTAAAGCTTTTGTACACTTGATATTTGGCTACTGCTATTTGAGCACCCACAATTTGTTGGACTGTGGGTATCAGATCATACTGTCACAGGACAGAGTGCTACAAAGCTGTAGCTCTGACTACATTGCAAATTCCAACATTTCATTGCATTTAATGCTGCTGCCGTCCATGCAATTGGCCACTTACATAAAGTGTTAATTTGTGCCATCCTTGGCATTTGTTTGTGCTGTGGCAATTACAGCAGGCCACATACACTTTGATTTCATGTACAGCAGCTATCACACAGTGTCACCAAGAACAATTTTTTTTGGACTGCAGAACATGAACTGGGATTAAAGTAAATGTAGTGCTGAAGTAGAATGTGGAAAAATAAAAACCACGATAAATTCAGACCTTTCTTGGCAGTCAAACAGATAGCACACATCTTGATAGCTGGTGATAGAAATGTACAGATGTAAGTTAAGACTGACTAGTGGGTATTGTGTACAGATGCTATTACATCTTACTCTTACACATTACTTTTTACATTCATATTATGATAGTGCTTAGAACCCTGGGTAAAGGTTGGTTGTGTTTTGCACTATACAGATAGATTCAGATTCAGCAATTTTATCATTCTAAGGCTGAGTACCAACAAACAAGATGGAGGCGCTGAATGGAAAATTTTGATTTGGGTTAACTACAACTAAACCATAAAAAATATCTCAATGTAGATGATGACACATCAGAGAACTAAGAATTATGATAAGATTGGGTAAACTTGAAGAAATATATATATGAAAAAATCATTTGGACTGTATCTGGGCCAGGGCTTCTACACTTCTGTAGAAATCAATCAGCTTCAAGAGCAAGTATTAACAAAAGGAATCAGGAAAAAGCACAATAATATTCTAGACTGGCCTGATCTGATCCCTAGTTAAAATCTACATTTCTCCTGAAAGCTCTATATTAAGTCAAACCTGCACAACAAAGCTGAACAAACAGAAATTTGGGACTCTTAAAATACAGAACTTGATTTCAAAGTCCTGAGCTTATATCTGCGGCTTGCAGTTCTACCAATTGTTTCTGGGTCTGCAATTCTGAAACACCTGTACTTGTAGATGCTGCCACATAATAGGAACGACAATAATTTCTGTCTAAAGTGCGGTCCATATTCTTCACTCATCACCTGTTCAACATGATGTTACTGTATTAAGCTCACCATTTACTCTGCTAAGGTGTCTTTGCAAAATGATAGGTATAAGGGTCTCTGCACCAAAGGTGTACTTTACACGTGTTACCTTTGCACCCTTAACATCGAATTAGAGAAAACTAGGCTCAGAAGGAACTTCAGGAGGTCATCTAGCCCAGCCCACTTCTCAGGGCAATTTTATCATTATCTAAATCATCCTACATAAGGCTCTTATACACGTGCAGCGAGGCTGCTCTGACACGCTGCAATTATGATTAATTGAGTCTGATGGAGCATGGTAATTATCATACTTCAGCAGACTCCAGCATCACATGTATGGTATATGTAATGTACCTTTAAGGGGCCAGCAATGGGATGACCCAGTCTGTCCCCCTGATGCCCTGTGGGTGTGGTTTTGTTGGTGGTGGGTTGTCCTTGTTCTCCCTGCAAGCTATGAGCATGTGAATTGCTGAAGCCGATAAGAATGGTAACTCAAGGACAGAACCCCAAAGGTCTGAGTGAGTACCCTGTCCCAGGAACCCAATGGCATAAAGTAAACATTATATGGTGTCAGAAGTGACCTGTCTCTCAGTGAAGGCACCAGCACCTGAGTAAGGGGGTTATAATTTTCATTCCAAAAAGACAAAACAGTGGAGCATTTCAAACCTCCACCATCATTGTCCTTCACTGGAAATCTTGGGAAGAATTGGAGGAGATGGGAACAGAAGGTTTGATTATACCTTGCAGTCACAAAGGCTGAGGAAGAGCAGAGGATTATAAAATTGCAGTCATGCTTCACTGCATTGGGGATAAGACCCTAGAAATTTACAACAACATGCAAGGGGTGTTTGCAGACCCTAATAACAAAACCCTTACAGAGGTGCTTGCAGCATTCAAGAACTACTGTGAGCCCAGAAAAACCCCTGTCTTTGAAAGGCATCAGTTCTGGCAACTTAGATATAATGAGCCTGCAGGCATAGATGATTTTGTTACAGAGCTTAGAAGCAGGGCACAGCTTTGTGAGCTTGGATCTCCTGAGGATGTTATGTTGAGGGACAAAATTGTCTCCAGCATAACTCAAAGAAAGGCTTCTGGAAAATCCCTCCCTCACCCTGGCATAGCCTGTAGATATCTGCAGGGCAAAGGCTCTTACAAGTGCTCAGGCTTAAGTTATGTCTGCAGAAGCATGCTTGTATACAATTGAGCAACAGCAAAACTGCCAGAGCACTTTGCAAAAGCAAAGCAAGCCATCATTGAAGTTTTGCTGCACAGGAGGGCAACCAAGCTAACAAAGGCAGAGCTTGCAGAAGGTGTGGAAGCACATACAAGCCTTGCTCCTGCCCAGCTTTTGGAGAAACTTGTTACAAATGCTCTGGAGTGAATTACTTTGCAAAAATGTGCATGTCAAAGGGAGAGGCTCCAATGTTTGCAAAAGGAGTCAAAACCCTATATATTGGCACAGTTTCTGCGAGGCAGCATTCACAGGCCTTTGATAACCAGAATGCCTGTTATAGCACAGTCATGATTGCCAACTTTCCAGTTAATTTTAAGTACGCAAGACTCCAGCTCATGTTACATTGGTTGCATTTGGCGGTGCACGCATCAAACCACAAGGTGCAATCATTGCACACTGCAAATGGTGCTAATGAATCTGATTTTACTTTTTATGTAACAGACAATAGTGACCTACCAATACTTGGTAGGGTGGCATGCACCACCTCAGATCTTACCAAAAGAGTCAATGAAATGGCCCTGACGATACCTACAACCAAGGCGGACCGTCTCAAACTATATCCTGGTATTTTCAAACGCGTGGGCCAATTTCCTGGTACCCACCACATCTATGTTGACCTGAAAGTACCACCAGCTGTGCATGGGTGTAGAAAAAAATCCCATTGGAACCCTAGGCAAATTGAAGACCACCCTCGAAAAACTGGAAGATATGAGAGTCATTATGAAAGTGACTAAGCCTGCGCCCTTGGTCAGTAGGCTTGTGATCACACAAAAGAAGGATGGTTCACTACAACTTTGTGTAGACCCATGAGACCTCAACAAGGCAGTGTTGAGGCAGCACTTTTCAATCACCACTGTAGAGGATGTGCAGAAGAGCTTGTCAGGTACAAAGCTATTCACCATTCTTGATGATAAAGATGGCTTCTGGCAAGTTAAATTGGACAAGGAATTGGCAGAGCTGTGTACTTTTAACACCTTAGGAGGATGGTATCTTCCCTTTGGTATTAAGTCAGCTAGCAAGGTATTCCAACAGAAGAGTCATGAGTGCTCAGGTGACATTCCAGGACTTCCCATAATTGCAGATGACATGCTCATTGTGGCAGCTACCAAAGAGGAGCATGATACTATCCTGAAACAAGTCCTGGAGAGAGCACGTCTGAAAGGAGTAAAGTTTAATAAGGACAAAATACAGTTTTTAGTCAACAGTGTTAGGTACATGGGCCATATCTTCTCAAAAGGTGGTGTCAAACCAGACGATGACAAAGTAGAAGCCATCAAGAGGATGCACCCTCCAACAAACAAAACAGGCCTGCAGAGACTCCTCAGAACAATTCAGTACTTGGCACAATACATTCCACACGAGTTGAGCCTGACAGCCCCACTGAGAGCATTTCTCTGGAATGATGTTATCTGGCAATGGGGACCTGAGCATTGGCAGCCCTGGAGCTCAAGCAAACCATCACAATGACACCTGTGCTCAGCTACTTCAACCCAGCAGAGCAGTTGGAGATCCAAACTGACACATCCAAAGATGGCTTAGGAGCATGTCTGTTTCAGCAGAATCAACCAATTGCATATGCTTTGAGGGTTCTAACACAATCTGAGAGAAATTATGCATAGAACTTTTGGCAATTGTCTTTGCCATGACGAAATTCTATCAATATGTATATGGCACCCAGGTAAGGGTCCAGTCAGACCACAAAACCCTGGAAGTGATCTTCTCAAAGCCCATAGGAAAGGCTCCAGCATGACTACACAGGATGCTGTCGCAGCTCCAGAAATATGACATCCAGATTCTCTACACCAAAGGCAAAGGCATGTTAGTGGCTGACATGCTTTCTAGAGCCACAATGCTTGCTTTTCCCTCTGACATGATCTTTTCCACTCAGAAAACGTGATTCACTGTTTGACTGAAATGGAGCCACTCAGCGACCAGTTGCTTCAGCAGTTACAGGAGCACATGAAGTCTGACAAGAAACTACAAGCCCTTAGAGCTCAGCATCTTAATGGGTGGCTGAGCAGGCAAAAACAAGTTAGACCTGAACTGAAGCCTTACTGGCCTCTCAGAGACCAAGTCTGGATTCAGGATGATTTGCTCATGATTGGGCCAAAGATAATCATTCCACATGATGCAAGGACCAACATGTTGATGTTGCTTCACTTGCCCCATCAAGGCATACAAAGGTCAAAAGCATGAGCTCAACAAATCATGTATTGGCTCAAGATGAATAACCATATCGAGCAATGGATTACAAATTGCACCCCTTGTCAAGAGCTCCAGCCCAGTGGTCAGAAAGAACCATGATCTCACATGAGATCCCAGACCTGCCTTGGCTAAAACTGACAGCAGACATTTTTGACCTATGGAGACAGTCTTATTTGATCATGGTCGACTATTACTCCAAGTACCCTGATGTTTTGCACCTGCTGGACAAGACAGCTGGCATGGAAGTGGCCAAAATGAAGTCTGTGTTTGCTTGCCATGACCTAAAGAAATTGTCTGTGATCATGTGCCATTTGAAGGCACACAGTGAAACAATTCATGACTGACTGGAGCATAACCATCACCCATTCTAGCCCAGGATACCCACAATCTAAGGGTTAGGCTAAACACACAATTCAGACTATCAAGTCAGTGTTTAAGAAGACTTTAGGATGGCTCTGATCTAAATCTGGCTTTACTCAATCTGAGTAAAGCCAGATTTAGATCAGAGCCATCCTAAAGTTACCAGTCTTGAGTATGCTCCAGTGCAGTTTCTGATGGGAAGACTTTTGTGCAGTACCCTCCCTGCTATAGTGGCACTGCTAACTCCTAGACTACTGTTGAATGCCTCCCACAAGTTGCAGAAACTTCAAAGGCACCAAAAGGAGTACTATGGCCACATGGCTGTATTCCTGCCACCTCTACAAGAGGGGGAGAAAGTAAGGATGCAGACAAGTACAGCTTGGATACCAGTGTCTGTTACGGCAAAAAGAGATGACACATGTTCCTACGTGGTAAAAACCCCAGTAGTAATGTCTACAGGAGAAACAGAAAACGCTTAAGAAAGAATTACTCATCAGTACCAGCAGAACCTGTTGATGTACCTCAAGAGGTGGCAGCAGAACAAACTTCAGAAGAAGAACCAGACCACCAGGAGCAAGAGTTTCATCACATTCCAGAGAATCCGCCAGTACCCACCAGTTGACACCATCAAACTAAGAATGGATGTGTGGTGAGTTTGCCTGTGAAGTACAAGGATTATATAATGGGATAGTAGTAAAGGCTAGATCCCACCGGTGAGCTAAGTGCTAGCAACCTCTGGCTTCACGATCCTGAAACACTCTGAGGTAAAGTAGTCCCCGAAGAACATCCAACTATTTAAGAGGGAGCTCCCAGGGTAAAGAAGGGGGGTGTGGTATATGTAATGTACCTTTAAGGGGCTAGCAGTGGGATGACCCAGTCTCTCCTCCTGATGCCCTGTGGGTGTGGCTTTGTTGGTGGTGGGTTATTGTTGTTCTCCCTGAAAGCTATGAGTGTGTGAGTTGCTGAATCCTGTCCCTAATAACGATAAAGCTGTTTAAAACCCCACTGGTCACTGCTGAATGCTGACCTGAGGACAGAACCCCAACGGTATGGAGTTCTGAGCAAGTGCCCCATCCTGCAAGTGCAGGAACCCAAAGGCATAGAGTAAACATTATAACACATATCAGTGTCTGCATGCTGGAAAATAGTGGTGGGGTGCTTTAAACTAAACAACAAACTTCAGTTCAAAGCACTCCACCACCATTTTTCGGAGAGGGGACACAGATACCAGTGACACTTTTTGCACGTTTAATTAGTGCAGCTCTAGAAGCTGCGCTAATTAAAGAACCCCCTCACCTCCCAGAGCATGTTTATAAATGCCCTAAATGTCTGTCTACCCTGTTCCAAACAAAACTGTATGAACAATTCTTTCCTGCTGCTAGCAGGCTTGAACACCCTACCTTGCTAAAGGTAAAGTCGGGGAATGAGGACACTGTCAACATCCTGCTACTGTAAAGATAGGAATAAGCTTGTTAAAATACAATTGAGAAATCCAAGGAAGAACACACTTCCCACTACAGAAGAAACAACCCCTCTCCTCCCCTCCAAAGTCTATGTCAGTCTACCCTTAAAGTCCTTCCTGATCCTAAATGTAATGACTGGTTTGACCTTGAGCAGAAAAGGAAGACCCTCAAGCCAGGAATCTCCAGGTTTATGTCCCAGCAAGAGCATCAGCATATCCCAGTCAAATCAGGTCAGAACATGTAAAGGATTAAGTTATTAGAATTCAGCAACAGATGAAGATGTCTAGGCCATGCACAAAGTAGAAGCATTCAGGTTGGAGTTCTGTTGGGATAAAAGAAAGGGGACAGCTGGCATAACATATTTTCTATCAAAGCCTGTTCACTATGTACCTTGTTCTCTCTACTTGACCTTTGGGGATTGCTGCAAATATTTTGTTTGCACTGTCTTTTAGAGATATGTGTTTGGATGGGGTTGGAAGGCAAAAATTGTAATGTGAATGGGCGTCTTTCCAATATTTGTATATTTTGGTGGTGGTATTGAGTGAAACACAAATAATCATGGGTGAAGCCTAGATCAATAAAGGCACTGGTAGTATTACTACTGCCTTCACTGGCAACTAGGATGTCATTCTGCCCAAACTTCCAAACATAATTGTATTTATTGAACGGAAACTTTAAGAGAGAAACAAAAAATATTGGAAAAAGATCCTATATTCAGAGGAAAATATCCTATCACACCTCTGAAAATATCCATTGCGGAGCAAACTTCATATTTGCTATTTCTCAGCAGAACTAATTAGGCCAGGCTAATGTAACTACATTATGGGTGTATCTACATGTGCTTATTGCTCTGGAATTTATTGCTCTTGGACACACTGTTAAGATATGCACCCTGGACCAGTAAACATAAATATTCATGTGCAGCATGGTGAACCAGGTTGGAGCAGCCCCGGCTGGCAGAGGGTTTGGGTGGTCAGCCTACCAGCCTGGGGATGCCCCCCCTGGCTCAGCGTGCTGCAGAGGAGCTGGCTGGGGCACAAGGGTGCTTCAGTGTTGGGGTAGCCAGCAGGCAGCCTGTGTACTGAAGGAACTTTGTGCCCCAGCTAGCTAAGATAGCATCTACACATGTGTTGCTGTGGAGTTTTTTACTCCACAGCAGGATAGTACTTGTTTTTACAAGTACTATCCTACTTCAGAGTAAATTAGTTTACTCCAGCCTAAGAGGGGTGCTTGTGTAGATTCCGAGACAGTTACTGTGCAGCTAATTAGTCAACTGCACAGTAAAAATCTCATGTAGATATGCATTGAGGTAGCTCACTCAGAGCTAGCTTGGGTATACAGTATTTGCAGGGACATTGCATTGCGCCATGGCCGTATACCTTCTGTGTTCCACCTGTTGGTGTGACAGCTGTTCATCTGAAGAGAGCTATTTGGAAAAACGAATCATCTGAACCTGCATTGTGCAGTCCTTGAATGCTTATTGCAGTGAATTATTTATTGAGAAAACCCTCTCTAAGCAAAGGTTTTTGTCTAAACCTGAAAAAAACTTCTGCTGCTTCCCAAACTTCACAAGTTCTTTTTATGTGCTTTTTTCCCTTAAAATATAGTTGAGAACACAAATGCTGTAATTCCAATTTTCATGATGTATTATTAGCTCCTTTCACTATCACCGAGACCATTGTAAACAAGAGAATTATTAAAGCAGATGGCTGGACAATGAATAAGGACTACAAAGAGTGGATCAGACATGCTAAAAAAACTAGAGTGACTAAGGGAGTTCCTATTTTAGCAGGTACATGCTGTTACACTGAAGTCACATGGACTTAACAGATAAGGTGGCATGGAGCTCTAAGAAAGATCTGGATCATGAAAAGACATCCATGCACACACATGCACATGCACACACACACACAGAGGAATTGATGCAAAGTATTTGGGAATCTCAAAACATAAGTTAATTGTTCAAGAAGGCATTTTATCATCCAGAGTATCATCATTTCCTACATTGGCTGTAGCATCATTAACAGATGAAAAACTTAATATAAAAGGTACATTTAAAGCCTCCAAAGTTGAAAAAAAAAAAGGAATAAATATTTTTAAAGGTTTTCCTATTTTTGTTTAACATATCTTCGGTGATTTTATTGCCTGTGAGATTAATATTTTTCTGAACTGCAATGTTTTAATACGCACACATACACACATACAAATATGTGTGTGTATAAAGCTCTTTTAATGGTAAGAAGCTTAGAAACTCTTTTAAAAGTGTCTGCATGTATTTGTGTATTCACAGATGCACAAAACTAATTTTCCCATCAGTAAAATGAAATTCATTGTGGGATGGGACACAGTAATGGTTTAACAGCTCATGTCAACACTGTGTAGGAGTTTGGAGAAGACTTATGTCACATTCACTTGGAATTACAAAGGCAATTAGTTATGCAGAATGAGGTTAATTTTGGCCAAAACATTTCTAAATCACTGGTCAAATGACACAGTGCAGTTTTACAGAACAGTATGTCTTCTTTCAAATCATGTCAAATCATTTCCATCAAGACTACAAGAAAAACTACAGACCTTGATCCCCCTGCTACCTAACCCAGGGACTTTTTACATGCTCCCTAAAATCCACAAACAAGGGAACCCTGGCAGACCTATCATATCCAACCATGGGACCCTAACTGAGGAAATATCAGGTTTCGTTGAATCAATCCTAAAACCGCTTGTCACCCACAGAGCAAGTTTTGTACAAGACACCACAGACTTTCTATGGAAACTTAAAAACATAGACCACCTTCCCAGCAACACACTCCTAGCCACCATGGACGTTACCAACCTGTATACCAACATCCCACACCAGGATGGCATCCAAGCCTGCCTTACATATCTACAGGAACAAGATTACAACTCCGAATATAGGCCCAAAGATATTACTGACCTTATAAACTTCATCCTCATACACAACAATTTCACTTTTAATAATCAACACTTCCTCCAGATGATGGGAACAGCTATGGACACTAAAATGGCCCCACAGTATGCCAACCTTTTTTGAGGCACCTGGAAGAAGACTTCCTCAAGAACAGCACCATCAAACCCTTGCTATACTTAAGATACATCGATGACATCTTCATCATTTGGACTGAGAACTTGCAATCTCTGATTGAATTCCATCAGAAATTCAATAGTCACCATCCTTGCATCCAACTTTCTCTAGAATACTCCAGCACCAACATCTCCTTTTTAGACACAATGATCAGTATCCAGAAGGGTAAAATACAGACCACAGTATACAAGAAACCCACAGACCAACATACATATTTGCACAGAACCAGCAATCACCCTAAACACACCAAAAAAGCTGTGATATACAGCCAAGCCCTCAGATACCACCGCATTTGTACTGAAGAGAACACCCGGGATCGCCACCTCACCAATCTTAAAAAGGCTTTCACCCAGCAAGGACACTCCTCCAGAGAGGTAGATCACACATTTGAAAGAGCCACCTGGATACCATGTGAAGAACTGCTGCAGTACAGAAGAAACCCCCCCACAAATTGCACACCACTGGTTATGACGTATCACCCCTCCCTTGAACCTGTACAGAAAATCCTCAAAAAATTGCAACCCATACTAGAAAGAGACCCTATTCTTAAAAAGATCTTCCCAGAGCCACCCATCCTAGCCTTCAGACAAGCACCGAACCTCGCCAACCGCATCACCAGAAGCAAACTTCCTCAAGCCCAGAACACACCAAAAGGATCCAGACCGTGCCAGGACAAGAAATGCAAAACCTGCCAACACATCTCCACCACCCCCGCTACTACTACACCCCACAACAGAGCCATCAGCATCCCAGGATCTTACAGCTACACCTCCAGAAATGTAATATACCTCATCCAATGCTCCAAATGCCCTGATGGAAAATATGTAGGAGAGACCAAACAACAACTGCGCACCAGAATGAACGCACACCGGAAATCCATCAAAGACAGAAACACCCAATTACCGGTGGGGGCACATTTCTCACAGGAGGGCCACTCTCATTCCAATCTCTCAGGCCAGATCCTCAAGGGAAACTTACACAACACTTCCCAGAGACGAGCCTATGAGCTCCATTTCATCAACCTGCTGGATACTAGAGATCATGGACTAAACATAGACATTGGATTTTTGACACATTATAATCTGCCTGGCAACTGACTCCCCAGCCCAGCCCCTGGCTTCTTTACTTTTCATTCCATCCAGGAAGAGCACACACCAACTGCTGAAACTTCCTTAGCCTGACAAAGGGTTTTTGAACCCGAAAGCTTGCTTAATAACTTTTTTCCAACTATTTGGGTTGGTCTAATAAAAGATATCAAATTCACCCAAGGAACCTTGCCTGCCTATGTCTTTAGACCAACACGGCTACAACCTAAACCCCTGTCTTCTTTCAAGCAATTCATACTCTTATAATCTGTCTTAGTGGTTTTCTGAAGCCTTCATACACTTTAATAGAAGGTAAAGATGAGAAATGTATATATTTTATTTTTGTTTGTTTGCATGGTATACAGCTTATTGGGCATTGAGGCACATAGTTGCTGCTATTAATTTCATTTTCATTTCACTTTATTGACAGAAGAGTCTCAAGTCATTAGCAATTGAGGAAGGGGAAAGGAAAAAACCCTGTTTTTCATGTTGTAGAAAAATCTTTACTATTTTGGTGCTTTGTTCACTGCACAGATTTTATTTCCCTTTCACTACACTTATAGTACCGTAAAGACATTCATTGACAAAAAAAGAAGAGAAGAGAGAAAAACTAAATATAAATGTTTGCTACTGGTGTCAGGAAGTACTGTGACTTCTAAGTATGCCTGATGTTACTGTTTCATTTCCCCCCCACCCTAGAGTGAAAACATCCTCAAGAAAAGAGTATAAATGCAAAGAATATACACATTTTAAAATGTTCTTTTTTGAGCCTAGACATGTTGGATATCTGTTTCAGTTGTGTCAGAAAGCTGCACTGTCATCACAGTCTGAGTTCTCCCACCACCTAACCCTTGGGAACAGCAGTAGCAGTGGAAGCAGGGAGAGACTTAACAGGGTCTTTCTCCATTCCCTTTTACTTTCACTTCAGAGGGGTGGAACATGACCTGCAGAAGTGGGACCAGCATCTGGGAACAGCAAGTCTTCCCTGGCAAAAATTGAAAGCAACTGCAGTGGGGTTGAGCTACCCAGCCAGCTGAGGCCTTTTTGCTGTCCAGTTCTCCAAATATTTACAGCTCAGATATCAGCTGATTGCATTGTACAGTCTGAATGCTGGAGATTGTTGCTGTCAGCTGACTGGCTATTTGTCCCAGTCCATGCCCACCTCTCTCCAAGAGTTCTGCTCTTCTTTCTGCTATGTCTCCCACTTTTCTCCATCCATTACCATCCCTCAGCAACCTCCTCCTCTTCCCCACTCTCTCATTCCCATTCTTTTATCTTAGTCCTTGCAGTGTTAGCAGATATTTTTGTTGACTTTTTTGGAAAAATGATTGCCCAAGAATGCAGTAGGCCTGTGTGAAGCAGTTGGTATTCGCTTCAGATTCTGATTTGGCCAGTTCAGGGGACAGTGATTCAATTTGGTGATTCAAATCACTGTCCCAAATCTATTTGGCTGAATCTGATTCAAAGATTCAGCTGCTGCCAAATCGGCCAAATCTTTGAATCACACAGGCTCCATGTCCCGCCCTCTCCCAGCCTGGCAATGGCTGACTCGTCTGACCCAGCTCCCGGCACTTTGAAAAAAAAAAAAGCCCTGACTCACCAGGTGCTGCCCGGCGGGGGCAGGGGGAGGGGGAATCCTGCCTGCCCCCTGCTGTCCCATGCTGCATAGGGAGCTCTGCCACGAGCCCCTCAAGCCCCTCTGCTGTCCCAGCCCTCCCCATGGATGCCCCAGCTCCCAGCTCTTTAAGCACCCCCCCCCCACAAAAAGCCTTGACTCGCTGGTTCCTGCCTGGTGTGGGGGGGGTGATCCCTGCTGCCCCCCCACTGCCCCATGCTATGTGGGGGGCTCTGCCATGAAGCCCCAAGGCCGCTGCAGGAGCTGGTGAGTGTGGGTTTTTTTGTCCCCTTAAAGAACTGGAGTGGGGTGGGCAGGGCAGTCATGGCTAGGCTGGGGAAGCGGGGGGGGGGCAAGGGGCTTGTGACAGAGCCCCCCCATGCAGCATGGGGCAGTGAGGATCACCCCCCTGCCCAGCAGCACCCAGTAAGTAGCGCTTTTTTTTTTAAATGCCAGACCTTTTAATTAATCCCCTAATTCAATTCAGATTTGGAGATTTGGCCACCAAATTGGGCCAAATCCTCTCCAAATTGAATCAGAATCTGAAGCTTTGCACAACTTAGAACGCAGGTCACTGGATTCAGTTAGCTTGTGAGGCCTCTTCCAGGTGTATGCTTTATGCACTATAAAAACAAGTTGATAATATACAAATCATGAAGGTTTTCATCAGCTCAGTCACTTTTCTTGAATGGCAAAACTCTCCCTCCTCCTTTCTCTGTGGGGCTTTTTTCTTTTTTTTTTAATCTTTCTAACCAGGATAAATAGGCAAAAACCATGTTAACAAGAGTGTTTTCATAGTGTATGTTACAACGATGGCTCCCTCTCGATGTTGCCAACATGTAAATGAGTAATGAGTGATTATGTCATAAGCACTTGCTGAATTTCAGAAATGTGTGGTGCAATGTTAGGATATATGATGGTCCAGAAGGCCATCTGGATGTGGATGTTTTGGATATGCACACTATGCTGAATGCCACTGAAATCAGGCATAAAAGAAATGGAATGCACTACCATTCCATGAACAGGATTTCTTGGTGTTCAGTAGTACATTTGGTATTACTACGACTAACTGCCATCTGTGTCCTGTAGTGATAAAATTATTCTTGAGCATGTAGAGTCCACATCTGTTACATGTACAAATGGTGTCGTTACTTGATTTGCACATGTATTTGGGTATATGTATAAAATCTGCAGGCCTGGTTTTAGAGGCCTGTTTGAAAATTGAGGAGGGGGGTTAACTGCACTCAAAATATTGCAGCATTTTGAGATTCAGCTGTGTGCTTTCATCACGCTGATGGTAATAGTATTACATCAGGGAATGCTACTTTTCCTGTGGAGTCTAGCATTAGAACAGACTCCTGTTCATCAGCCAGGTAATGCTGCTTTGAGTGATAGATCCTCAAGATGATAAATCTCTTTTGCCATGTAATGAAAAGCATAATTCTGCTTATAATAGAATCCCGAGAGAACAAATTGTAAGCATGCTAAATTAGATATTTCAAAATATATTTAGAAAAACTGAATTATAGAAGAAATAGATTTTGCTTTGGAGTCCCTGTTGTGAATTTTAACAATCATAATTTAATAATTGTGTTGGCATTGCTGGCTGTGGAATGGAAAAAATTGATTGTGAAGCTATATATATGTGTGTGTGTGTGCGTGTGCATGTGTGCATGCGCGGACACACACACACACACACACACACAAATCAGGGGGTTATTCCCTTATTCCATTAAAGGAAGACCCATTAATAAAATATAAATCTGGATCCAGATCTGACTTTTGTCATATACATATGACAGATCTATATGACAAAGTCGGATCTGGATCCAGATGCATATTTTATTAACGGGTCTTTCTAAAATGTAATAATGGAATAAACACCCTGATACATGCCATTTTATGGCCTGTTATTCCACATTTTCTTTACTAATGCTTTTACTGTACCTATATGGTGGCATAGGAACCTATCCAAGTTGCATTGGGTTTATTTGGGGCATGATGGTAAAATAAGGAGAAAGGGGGTGTCAGGTTACTCTAATTTGAACCAAAAGATTCAGGAATTTAAACCCTGATAAAGCTCCTTATACACTTGGTTATCTTCCAGCCCAGGAAAGTATGCTTTTCAGTAGAGGAAGACATTATCCCTTTACACTATTTGCAAATCCATTTTTAAAGTTGGTAGAAAATACTGGTTCTGAGAATGCTGATTGTGAACTGCCCTTCAGTATTTCCCAACACCCAGACCTGTCTTTGAAGTCAGGGGGATTTGCAGGTGCTAAGCATGCCTGAAAATCAAGTTGTGTGTCTACTGTGAGTGCTAGTTATTATTTTTATGACCATCTTTGAGGTTTCTTCTTCAAAGAGTCTTTTGGAGGTAGAGCAGGGGCCCTGTGGCAGCACTAACTGTTTATTTAAAATCCCAAGCCATACACATATGTCCCAGTCTGCATTTTCCCATAATAATGGAAATTATTCCTAGATTATCCTAAGCAGTCAAGGACATCTGGCAGCCCAGTCCCAAGGTTATAATTGAGAACGCATCATTCCCATCAGTGGGTTCACATCTGTTCAAAGTTTTGAATCTTAACTTTCAGCAGTTGGGAGGAAAATACTCTTTTGAGACTTTTTACATGATTTCAGTTTGGTATCCAAATTAATACATTTTTTTTTCAGGAAGAGCAGAATCAGATATCATTTAGATGCCAATGTGTCATTTAAATATCCAGGACCTGATTCTCTTCCACATTACTGCAGTTCTGTAACACTAAATCCATTGGTCTCAGCATCATGGATAATCAGCAAATGCAGCAGAAAAAATAGACCACAAAGTTGAATGAACCTTAAAAATACATAAGACATACAGAAGGGCATTTTAATGGTAGACTGGAAAGACTAATGATACTACTCTATTTTGTTCTGTTTGGGAGTTTTTTAAAAGCTTAACTTGTTGTCCATTGTGAGATTGAGATTTGGACATTGGCTCAGGGGTGTGATATACTCAGGAGTGTAATAAATTAACTTCAGACTCAAGGATCTGAAGTGCACTGATTATAAGGAAGGGAAGAAACAGCTGGAGTTGCAATGAGATACCAAAAGGAATGAAGCAACCTCATAATCTTCCCTCCTTCCAACCAATTCTGTGGCACCATTTGCACTCTCCAATAGGAAAAAGGTGTTTCTTCTATCTCCTATTCCTTATTAACACATCTTATTGAGTCAATCAAATTGCTCCTTTTTTAGACCCTTTTATGACCATGTAATCACACGTTGTTGAATCTTAATTGCGTAAAATAGTTTTAGTACAATTATTGTTAATAATGCCCAAAGGTCTCAATCAAGGTTGCAATCTTGTCATACTAGGCATTGTTCCAATTCGCAGAAACAGTCTCTGCCCCAAGAGCTTTCAGTCTAATTTGAAACAAGATACAAGATGTGAGTATCATAAATAATAAGTGTGGAGGAAAGGAAAGGCAGATAATAAACAGAGATTAATGTAGATTAACAATATGCACAATTTAATAAATCCATATTATTGGAATTTAAATAACACCAACACAAAGTAATATAATCTTTTGCTAACAGGTGCACAAACTAGGCATTGGTGCTGGTTGATTTTAGTAGTTATTACAATAGAAATGAGTTTTGAGGAAGGACTAGGAGGAAGGCTTTACAGATTTTAGGGATGTCATGTTACAAGCCAAAGCAGGTAGGAAAGACAATAATAAATAGACAGAGTCCCAAAGAGTCTCATCTACTTTCTCCCCATGGAAGCTGGTTGAAACAGAATAACATGGATTGGTATCTCTCTAATATGATTTTACAACAATTTCATAGTAATTATCTGTATGAAACAGTATGGCATCCTTATGTGCAGAATAGTTTGCAGAATAGTACCATCCTCAACATGCAAGGGTGGTATGATCTGGTCTTGTATGATTACAATTTTTAATTCCTTAAAATGACTTGAATCATAGCGTGGATCCCACACTGGAAATCTGTATAAAATGTAGTTCCATTAGTTTTTATATTGCAGTTAAAATTTTGGACATTTGATGTATGGTTTCTTATAGAAAGTCTTGAAATCTTATTACTGAAAAATAACTTCTAGGCCTTACAGTGAAGAAAGAAACTGAAAAATGGAAATAAAGGAGAATGAATAAACCTTTTGGTTCAAGACACTTTAACAGGGGCAGTTAAAAAAGAAAGCTTTTAACTAAAATAAGATGGGTGCACCACAGTGTTAACCACAATAATACTCCAGCAAAGTTCTATCACTTAATCAAGAAACAGATTAAATAAACACAGGGAAACCCATTTCTTGGGCTGTATAGGCATCTTTCATTTCCATTTTTTTTGTCCAGTTAGAAAAAGTTAACAACAGATAACACAAAAGCTAAGCAAAAAGTTCAAATAATGTTTGGCAACAACAAAAAGGCAACTGATTAAACACTGTCATAAGATATTAGATCTCCCTGGAATTTTTGACAAACTAAAGGCCCCATACTGTCCCATCTTCCCTCTGGTTGAGAATAATAGTAACTTACTGTTTGAGTAATTCTAATGATGTCAATATGTCCACTCAACGAAAAAAGGTTTCACTTGCTTTGAGTAAGGGCAGCACGGGAGGGCCATGGTAAGTCTCTTCTCTTGGTTGCATCTTCATTTCATTATCATATTACTTGCACAATGACTAATTTTAATTTCATAAAAATAACTATAATCTTGGTAAAGAAAATTTGTGAGTTATGTAAAACAACTGAGACAGTGGCAGCATACGCACATTCAAATAATCTGGGAGAGTTCTTCTAGGTTTGTTCTCTTGGTAGAAAACCTTACCCTGAATGCAGACATTTGAATGCTGAGCCTCTGTAAAGTCTTTGAAGAGCAGAGAGCATGCAGTGCTGATGCTGTACAGCCAGGGTGAGGTGGTGTGTGTGTGGGGCAGGGGAGGGGGCTCTGCATACATTTCAATGTGTTTTACAGGCTCCCTCAGTCTGCTGGGAGACAAAATGGCATCAGGGCACAAGGCAGCCCTGATTGGCTGACTCAGACTCAGGGGATTGTGAAGAGGGTATGTTCTGTTCCCTGCTTGGCTGGAGCAGCAGAATTCAATAAATGACACACTGTTCCTCTAAGAGCGGGGCGGGAAGGAGGCAAAGAATCCTGGGTTGCTGGATGATTGTGTTGTGGCTTCTCTCAGAAGAGAATGTGTACAGACATTTGCTGTCTCAGAAGAAACTCTCTTGAGGGTGATTTAACCCTTGGTCCTAAGTTATTTTTCTCAGGAGCTGCCATTTTTGCTCTGGGGAAAAAAATCCTGAACATCTGTACACTTATAGTTTCTTCTGAGAAAGTTGCTGCTTTCGCAGGAGAAACTGAATGTCTGGACATGGCCAGTGTTTCACAGGATTTTATTGACATAGGCAAGAAGTAAAATAGGATTGCTTTACTGATTGAGTATATTTCAGGAAAAATCATCCCAAGCACAGATACTCAACAGGAAGCTGATTGATAAAAAAAAAAATAAAAAATAAAAAATCAGTAATGTTGGGGCAAAAACTATTTAGAAACAAGTTTATTTTGCCATATGACAGCAACAGTCAAAACAGGCTAGAACTGCAGTATATTAAGAGGCATCACATCCTGGAATAGGAAAATGATAATGCTTTGGGTGCAAAATACCTTACCTAGAAAAAGGCTAAAAATCCTGAGTATTTTGATAAATATAGTCATAATATGACTAAGTATAGTCATAATATGGGACTAAATATATTTGACTAAATATATTTTATATTTTTACTATATTTTATAAATATAGTCAAATATATTTGACTAAATATAGTCATAATATGGGACAAAGAAAATAAAAAATGACCTGAAGGCAGTGACTTATGGAGAAGGAATAAAAGAACCAAACTGAAAGTAAAAAAAAAAAAGAAATGATGGAACAGCTTTCCATTGGACAAGGTACTTCTGCTGAAATTGAAATGTTGGTTTATATGAAATGTCTAATAGAAAACCTTAAACATTATTCAAAATTAAAATGGGGTATTTTCTCCAACTCTTCTCTTTTCACCACATTTTTTGCACATTGTTTAAATTTGCTTAGATGTATAGATAAATATATAATTTCAGGCAAAATGTTTGAATATGGCCATTTCCTGTTTCTGAATTAAAGTTTTTGGGAATTTCAGTTGTAAAACCAATCTTGAAACTTCAATTTTTCAGATTTACAAATGTTAAATTCTGTTACAGGATGGAAATCCATCCAGATTACATGTTACAATTAGAACGTGTTCAAAACACTTAAAACTTTAACAAATGCACATTAAGGTTTATTAACAAGTGCTAGGCATCTTAAAGTATGCCACTTGAGGCAAGGATTATTTATGAGCTGCGCTACCTAGCTCAAATAAAATTAACTTCTGGGTATTTAAGATAAAACCACCGATCTGTGATTCTCCAATATCCCAGGAGGCACTGCTCCCAGGTAGACTAGCTATCATCTGGGACTCTATGACCCTGGACTGACAGCTGGGGACAGCTTGGAAGCAGGTGTGTAGAGAGGGGGTGACTGGGGACAGAAGAAAAAAAGGGGTGTAGGAGGGCAGGGGAGGACAAAGGGAGAGAGGATGGGTAGGGAGCTGCTAGGCTGCTGCTCCTTCTGCCTCTCAGGTTGTCCCCTCTACCTCCAGATCACTGCCCTGCCACCCTGATTACCCCTGCCTCCCAAATTGCCTAACTGCTCCCCCCAGTCCTTGCTGACTGAGGGCAGTGCAGCTTCAGGGAGCCCTGAAGCTTACAGGATGATTGAGATAGCAGAGGGGGTGATCCAGGGTGTGTGGGGGGGGCACAGATCTGGAGGCTGATGGGGGGTGATGGAGCCATTTGGAGGGTGGAAAGGCCAATTGTGGAGCAGGGTGGCAATCCAAGTGTGTGTGTGTGTGGGGGGGTGCTTTTCCCCTGCTCCCCCTTCCCAAACTGTGTCTATAGAGCTGGTGGAAGGGAGTGGCATGGAGCCAACTTGCAGCCTCTAGCTACATCTCTGCTCACCAACCCTCTAGCAGCAGGCCTTCATGCTGTGTGTACACTCCCCAACCCCAGCAGTTGGGAAGTACCCCACCTCCCTCCCCCACTTGGCCTGCCCCACCCTTCATCTGCAGAGTAGCAGCTTCCCTCCCCACACACCAGCTGCTGCTCTACTATCCAGGCTGTTGTAGGTAGGGGTGGGGAGAAGGGCATCTGAATACAGGAGGACAGCTAATCTGCCTGGAAGCTGTAGATCCTGAGGCCTATGAATTGGTCATTTGATCCCTCATGAACAATTATAAGTTGCGCTAAATTGAGCTGGTTAGTGCAGCTTGAAGACAACCCTTACTTCAGATGGCATAGCTTTAAGATGCCTAGAGGGCAGTTAGCCCTTGCTAACAAGTGTGAATGTGTGATCCTTCACATTTTAAGTGCCCTTAATTTCTAATCTCATCCTTGGAAATTCATTAATAAGGTCTAATGAGGGTAGAAAGAAGGGTAAAGAAAAAACTTGGCTGACTTATAAAGCATTTCATATAAGGAGGACTCGTGATAGTCTATGAAACTTATTTTTAATGGTTATTTTTAATGGTAGAAATATTAACCATTTGACTCTGAAAACCATGCCATGCTCTTTGAAATGTGCCCTACTAATTTGGGGTAAATTTAACAATAGCAGGTAGTATAACATGTCTCTCTTTTTCTATATACTATGATTTGGAGGTTTGGTATGAAAAGTCAGATGCTGAAGCATACTAGCCTTTATTCTTTAGGGACCTGGGCTCAATGCCTACATACATACATGTGTGTTGTAAATATGTGAAAATGAATTAGTACTTCCATCTTTTTTTTCCTGTGGAAAATTCAGTTTTGGTTTGAGACACACTGTGGCAGAGTTGTGGATGGGTAATTTTTATCAGTCAACATTTTTTTTCTGAATCTTACTATTAGTTCCTAATTGTCATGAACAAAAATTGGAGGCCCAAACAATGAGTAACAGAAAGGTCTATATTTACTTGTGTATCACATTCACCTTTTCCCTAAAAATTAGCTTTCCCAAATTGGAGTGCATGTGTTAAGTGAGTGCATGCACCCCTTCCCTCACCTAGCCAGCATGCTTCTGATGAGTACCTCTGCAGCCCAGCTGCTCCCCACAACTTCCCCTCTTTCGTCACTCACCAGCTGCTGGTTTGCTGTCCAACCTGTCATTGCAGTGGCATCAGAGTCCAGGAGGACAGCTAGTCCACCTGGAAGCTGTGTCTCTTAGGATACTGGAGGACTGCAGATTGCTCATTTTATCTTTGTACAACAGTTAAAATTTAAGCTAAGTCAAGCTAGGTAGAACAGCTGAAAGATAATCCTTTCCTGAAGCGGTGTAACTTTAAGATGCCTAGAGGGTACTTAGCACTTGGTAACAAGCTTGAAACATGTTATTCATGTTTGAAGTGCTGTTAACAAGGTCTAATTGTAATGTGAAATCTCACCCTGAAATAGGCCTTTATGTAGGTGCATGAGACAGAGTGTGTGAATAGTCTGCCCCTTCTGGTAGGAGTCTGCCGAAACTACAGTCCTTGTGTTAAGTGTACACATGTACATTTGAAACTCTTTAAGAAGAGGAACCTTTCAAAAGGGCAACAGCTGATAAATTCTTATCATTATGTGTGAATGAGTTGAGAATAATTCAGATGTAGCAAACCTGTTCCAGTTTTGACCTTGGATGAAGCAATGTTAAAGTTGTACAGGTTTTTCTACATTTGAATCATTCTCAACTTTTTCTCACACAACAATTAGAACTCACCAGCTGCTGCCCCTTTGAGAGATTTCCAAATGTATTTGTGTCTCCCTTGTTCTCAGGGAAGCACAGGGTTTCTGTCCAAAGAAGTATCCTTCATTTTAGCTGGAAATGTTTTCATACCAATAGGACAACACAGATTTGCTTTGCCCCACTTGGGATGATGCCACACCTGTCCCATAGACCTTTTTGTAAGGGCTACAAAAACTGGGAAAATTTTCCATGAAACAAAGCAACCTTTGAATTCAATGCATGTGTTGTCAAGCCCCAACTGCTATTTTAAGAGGGAAAGCCCTACAATGGCATGGTAGATTAAAAAAAAAATATTTATCTTTGTTAATTCCAGATCAGGGGACTTTCTCCATCAGATATGCCATAACAACTGGTCACACTAAGACCCTGAAGCCATACCCATGTACTCTTTCAGCTTCAAATGATTAATTTAACAGTTCAAAGTAATTCTAGCACAGCAGAAACCAGCTTTGATCATTTAATCAAGTGAAAAACTGTTAAATTGGATTTAGGAAAAGAGACCAAATGATCTGGTTGGTTGACAAGCCTTACATATACAGTAGGGCTATGCAAAGCTTCAGTCCCTGATTTGATTCAGCGGAGATTCAGCTTGATTCAGTGGCCAAATCTCTGAATCCAAATCAAACCAGAGGACCCTTTAATCTCTCCAAATTGAATCGGAACCCTCCGAATTGATTCGTAGAGATTCGGAAAGATTTGGAGATTCAGATGTAGACACAACTTTAAATGTTTTTTCTACATACCTCTAGATAGCAGGGGCTCATGAGTGCTACGATGCTGGGGTACATGGAATGTCCCACAGAAGCATGGGGGGCTCCCCAGCATGCTCAGCAGCAGACCCGGCAGTGGACCGGAAGCACTGCCGGTCCACTTCCGGGTCTGCTGGGGAGCACGCAGGGCCTCCGTCTTCACACCTCCCCGGCTCAGTGACGGTGCCTCCTGGGTCAGTGGGGGGGGGAACCCGGGAGCCCCCTGTGCCCAATTGCTGAGCCAGGGAGGCTGGGGGTGGGGTGAGGCCCAGTGTGCTCCCCAGCAGACCCAGAAGTGGACTGGAAATACCTCTGGTCGACTTCTGGGTTTACTGCCAAGCACGTGGAGGGCCCCCCCCCCACACTCCTGTGGGATGCTTCATGTGCCCCACCATTGCAGCAATCACGAGCCATGTCTGCTACCTCATGGTATGTAGAAAAAACTTTTAAAGCTGTGTCTGTGTCCAAATTGCTGATTCTCCAAATCAGCATCGAATCTTCAGATTTGGATTCAGCCGAATCAAATCAGGGACAGTGATCTGAAAGAACAAATCGAATCACTGTCCCTGATTCAGGCTGAATCCAAATCGAATAGGGCCCACTTTGCACATCCCTAATATACAGTACTCATATTTATATCACGCTAGTGTTGTTTGCCCAGCTCTGTAGAATTATATTTATCTGTTAAGTTTTGCTAGATAACCAGCAGAGAGCACTGAAGAGGACATTTTATTTTTGTAGGTCCTGCAGAAGTATTTGCTATAGCTTTTCAGAAAAGAGTATGTTTTCAATCAGAACTAAATCTGAAAGATTCAAAAATAGAGAATGTATTAAATAACTATATAGGGTGTTTTCTCAGATAAATGCACTTATCAAAGCACCTGTGATTTAAAATACCCTGTCAACCTCACTCGTCAGAGCAGTTCAGGCTGTGGAAAGCTAGTGCCATATAAAAGCACAATCTTTAAGGTTCCAAATGCCTCCTTTGAACTAATGAACATTGTCAAGTCTCAATGAAGTCAATGGAAATTGATGCCACACATCTTGCCAAAAATGATTAGACTTCTGTAGAATTATCCATCATTTTTTAGGTCCATGTTGCATACAGTGTGGTCACATGGAGCTAAAATAAGAGGAAAATAAACAGTTGTAAATAAAAACACCAAAGGTAGTTGAGGTAAATAAAAACACCAAATAACAATACAAAAATACTAAGGGTAAAAAAATCATAAACGGTTATATGATCCTTTGCCTAATATAATTTTTTGATGATATTTAAAATAAATTCGCTCAACTCCAAAACCAAAAAAAATCAATGCTTCATTCACTTCCTTTACTTTCAGGTTTTTTTTAATAAATAAAATTAGCATATTCCATGATTAACAATGAACTGGAGTAATTTATGTACTCTGAGGGTGCCGAGGAGTTGACTAATTAGCTGTGCAGTAAAGTGTCACTTTCTACACATGCACCCATATTAGGGCACTGTAAATTAATTAATTCTCCTGTAGGATAGTACTGTCTGAGACAAGAACTTTCCTATAGCAGAGTAATTTATGCTGTTGCAGTGCATGTGTAGATGCTGACCAGGGCTAGCTGTGGCACGAGGGTGCTACCTTGCAGGGATTGCTTGCCAGCTAGCCCCACATGGTAGCATCCTTTTGCTGTGGCCAGCCACTCAGCAGCTCAGTGTTGCCACCCAGCCACTCAGCAGCCACTCAGCACCCACTTAGTGCTGCCACCTAGCCACTCCGCAGCCCAGTGCTACCACCTGCCTGGTGACCCCCTATGCCCCTGGTACTCTGCACCATCTTGAATTGCTATGATTCTGGGAGCATATGTAAACACTGCACCTGGGAACAGCTGATGCTGGTGAAAACTACACTGGAGTTTATTGCATTGGATTAATTGTGTGTGTAGATGCGCCCACTGTGTTTCCTGACCTGTTCCACTCCTAAAGCCAATGCTTGTTTTTCAATTTCTACTGTTATTCCCCACACTATTTGCATTTCAAGGACCAACATATTTAAAGGATTTCTATTTTCATCATATGATAAAGAGAGTTTGGGAATGTGGGAGGACACTTTTTTGGTCTATGGCATATATATCAACTAGACATTAATTAGGCTAAAACACTCTTATAACCTTATGACTTCAGTACTTTAAAGCAAATTAATCCTATAGTCTGTTAATTTTCATTTAGTACCTTTAATTTTGAGTACTTAAAAAATCAATAACAATCCTAATTTCCCCTAGGGAGAAATAGTCCAGGTTTTAAGTATATATCCACATAAGAAATTTAAGTAAATATATAAAGTTAATTTGGCTCACTATACCTTATTCAATATTCAGTTCAGGGGTTTTTTTTTTTTGTGATTTTATCCTGCCTTTTTTTGTTTTAATAAAGCTAGGGCTCTTAAATTGACATGGTTGCCTGAGTGGCAATTCCATACTTTTCTGAGGTACAATTTTAGGTTGGTGGAAAAAGTATCCAATTGTTACCTTGAGAAAATAATGGCTGTAAGAAACTCTGTCTTGACAACTACATTATCTAGTCTCCATGTAGTTACAATCTCTTCACTGATGCCTGGTCTTACCACTAAAGGCCTCGATAAGGTTGTTGCAGTCTTCTGGCATCCAATATGTTAGGATGTCACAAATATGTTAGCACCAGAAGGTTTTTGTTCTCACTTCTATTCAGTCAGAAATGTCAGCTGTTTTACTGTAAATAAATCAGCAGTGTTATTAATTTATCATATGTGGTCTGGTGAAAATATCTATTGTTTTAGCTTTCTAAACCCATTATTTTCAGTTAGTTACACAGGTATGGCCAAAAGCTTGGCCTATAAATATAGTTGGGCCTCTATTTACACAGTATTTTTTTGCATAGTTAGTTATGCATGGTCAATTAATTGTGACCCTTTATTTTTGTACACGGAATGGATTCACTTTTATGTGGTGAAGCATTGTTGCCAACATGTGCAGATGCATCTAGAATCAGCTGGTCACTTCCCACCCTCCCTCCATCATGCCGGTGTAGCTGGTATGTGTGTTGTGGTATGTTGTGTTGTGGTGGAAGGGGAGGGGGGAGGGAAGGGGCATGGGGGTGCAGATCAACACTCCCTGCAGTGAGGGAGGGAGTGGGACGGGATGGGGCAGGTGCTACCCAGCTGGGTGGGGTGGGGTGGGTGCAGAACAGAGCCATGGCTTGTCCAGAGAGTGTGTGTGGGGGTGGGGAGGTTGGCTTCTGCCACTGCATGCACCCCAGGATGGCATGGGGCGGGGGTGTGTGTCCCCTGGATCTGCATGGGATGGGGCAGGGTGGGCTGCAGCTTTGGGCTGGAGCCGGGGCTGTACAGGGCTCTTCTTGGCAGGGGCTGAGATGGGCTGGGCTCGGGGAGGGTGTCAGCAGCACTGGAAGAGGACTATGGGGGGGCTACAGCAACATTTAGGGTGGCTGCAGCCCCCATGTAGCCCCCTCCCAGTGCCACCGCTGTCCTCGCTGAGCCCAGTTGCTGCTGAGAACATCCCAGCACAGCCCCAGCTCCAGCCTGTAGCTGCAGCCTGCCCACCCAGCCCCACACAGATCCGGGGGAACAAGCCTCCCCCGTGCCCTCCTGGGGTGAGCAAAGTGGTAGGAGCTGCCCCCCCCCCCGCACTCCCCAAATGAGCTGTGGCTCCATTCCATGCCCACCCTGCCCCAGCCAGACAGTGTCTGCCGCTGTCCCTGCCCCACTCCTGCCTCACCATGGGGGATGTTGATCTGCCCCCCCCACACTCCTTCCCTCCCCCCTCCCCTTCCACCACACCAGACTTACCAGCTGCATGCAACTCTCCAACCTGCCGGGTTCTGTTCCTCTCTGCCTGAGTACTGCACTGCGGGTGCGTGCATGACCGGGTATTTATTGGCCAAATTATCGGCCGCATCTAGAACCTAAACCGTTATTTCCCATAGGCCCTTGTTATCTTTTTATGTGATTTCTATTTGCACATTGTTTTTTGAAGAATGTAACCACTGTGTAAATCGAGGCCTGACTGCATTAAATTTTGCTAAATGTTTGAATATTTCTGATAGGTTTGAGCCAAAACTGCCTGAGTGATTTTCTGCATGAGAATAGTTAGATAGCTTGTGATGAGAAGATAAAAGCAGGCAATGGAAATACCTGTCACAGAAAAATATTAATTCTTCCAGTGAAAACAGGACTGGTTTAGACAAATTTAATTAATACTTTACTCATTTGCAATAAGTGGAAGAGTTTCAGAAGGTAAGAATGTTTTGTTGTACATGTAGATGGAAACTTTCTCCATTCTGTCTGTGGCCATTTCATTGATATCAATCAGTCTCTCTCCCTGATATAAGTATTCATCAGGTCATGTACTTTTATAATATGCTTGCAATATACAATGCAAGAAAGAATGCATTCTCTTATGTGTAGCTCTAAAATACACTTTCTTATGATGATTCCTTTTGAGTCATACCTCATTCAACATGTACTTTACCATTTATATAAGGGTATATTTACCATTTATATAGGGGTTTCCTATTTCAGGTTCTTTGAAGACACGCATTACTATATTTTCTTGCATACCACACAGCCCCAAATAAGACACACACCTTGTTTTGGGGAAGGCAGTATGGAAAGAAAAAAAAAAAATCCCTCCAGAGTTATGACGGCAGAGAGCAGGGACAGAGTTCAATCTCTAGCTCGCTCACCTTCCCTTTTCTGCTTAGGCAAAACTACAGTTTTAACCTTCCCACAGCTAAATAGTCAGTAGGACTTGGCTGCTTTGCCAAAAGCTGAAACTGTAGCTGCTGCTGAAGACTGGAATCCATGGGCAGATCTAAGATTTTGAAAAGCACTAAAAAATAGTCTTTATGACTATAAAATAGGAGAAAAGAGACCATGATTAGGTAACAAAAAGCAAAATTTCTGAAGAAAGAATAACTTCACTACTGGAACATCAGGACCATTGAGAAGGAGAGAGGATCATTAACTCGTTTGGAGTGAAGAGCAATTAGCGGGAACCATATATATTATGATGAGCCAGTAAATCAACTGACTCCCTCAGCACTGCCTGAAATGAAATGCCACTGCTGCTACAAGGAAGTTATTTTTAAAAATTGGTTGGAGCAGAAATCAAAGTGGGATGTGATTGTACCACTGCACCCCCATGGACCTGCACACAGTTTACTCTGCTCCACCCTCCATACAGATTCTGGATGGAAGAGAAGAAAAAGAATCAGCAGCCATCTTACAGTGTCATAGTTTCATAGTAGCTAGGGTCAGAAGGGACCTGAACAGATCATCTAGCCTGACCCCCTGCCACAGGCAGGAATGAATGCTGGGTTCACAAGACCCCAGACAGGTGATCGTCCAACCTTCTCTTGAATTTACCCAAGGTAGGGGCAAGGACCACTTCCCTAGGAAGTTGGTTCCAGATTCTGGCCACCCTAACTGTAAAATATTGCCTCCTGATCTCTAACCTAAACCTTTTCACCATCAGCTTATTACCATTGTTCCTCATCATCCCAGGTGGTGCTGGGGAGAACAGGGCTCTTCCTATTTGTGGATGATCTCCCCTGATGCATTTGTAGGCAGCCACCAGGTCCCCCCTCAGCCTCATTTTGCCCAGGCTGAACAGGTTCAGGTCCCTCAGTCTTTCATCGTAGGGCCTGTCCTGCTGCCCTCTCACCAAGCGGGTGGCCCACCTCTGAACTCTCTCCAGGCTGGCCACATCCTTTTAAAGTGCGGAGCCCAGTACTGGATGCAGTACTCCAATTGCGGCCTCACCAGTGTCATATACATGGGGGAGGATCACCTCTCTGGACCAGCTTGAGATGCATCTCTGGATGCGTGACAAGGTATGGCTGGCCTTGCTGGCTGTGGTCTGGCATTGGTGGCTCATGTTCATCTTGGAGTCAATAATGACTCCAAGATCCCTTTCCACCTCTGTGCTTTCAAGAGCCTGTATGTATGCTGTGGATTCCTTCTCCCAAGGTGCAGCACCCTGCATTTATCTACGTTGAACCCCAACCTATTCTCATCTGCCCACTTTTGTAGTCTGTCTAAATCTAGTTGCAGCCTCTCTCTCCCTTCAAGTGTGTCCACGTTGCCCCACATCTTAGTGTCATCAGCAAATTTGGACAGTGTGCTTTCCACCCCCTCATCCAAGTTGCTGATGAAGATGTTAAACAGTGTGGGCCTGAGGACTGAGCCCTGAGGGACCCCACTGCTCACATCTCACCAGGTTGAGTATGGCCCATCCACCACTACTCTCTGGGTGCACCCCATCTGCCAGTTTTTTTACCCATCCAACTGTGTAGGCATCAATGCCACAGTCACCTAAATTATTGATGAGCATGGGGTGAGAGACAGTGTCAAAGGCCTTCTTAAAGTCTAGAAAGATTACATCCACGGTGACACCATCATCTAAGGATTTAGTTACCTGGTCATAAAAGGCAATCAGTTTGGTCTGGCAGGACCTGCCTTTGATGAACCCACGCTGATTGCCCCTGAGCATGATCTCCCCGCAGGAGTCCCCCCACAGATATGCTCCTTGATGATTCTCTCCAAGATCTTCCCAAGGACCAAGGTGAGGCTTACAGGCCTATAGTTACTTGGGTCCTCCTTCCTCCCTTTCTTAAAAATGGGGACCACATTAGCTAGTTTCCAATCCCCCGGCATCTGGCCAGATGACCACGAATGCTCATACAGCCTGGCCAAGGGCTCTGCGATGACCCCTGCCAGCTCCCTCAACACCTTTGGGTGGAGGGCATCTGGACCTGCAGATTTGAAAATGTCCAGCCCTTCCAGAAGATCCCTAACTACCTCTGTGCTGACCCAAGGCCTGTCAGACCTATCCCTGAGATTGTCCCTACCTCTGGCAGGAGGGATGTCCCAGTCCCTGTTCAAGAAAACAGGCAAAGTAACTGTTAAAAATATTGGCTTTCTTGTCTGGCATAGCCACAAGGTTTCCATTTGAGACTTGCAGGGGCTGTACATTGCCTGGTGCCCTCTTCTTGCTCCCAATGTACTTGAAAAAGGACTTTTTGTTGTCCTTAATCCTGGATGCTAGCCTGAGTTCCATCTCTGCCTTGGCCTTCCTAATAGTGTCTCCATGCTTGTATTCTGGGCCTGATGGCATGCACATACATGCACACATACACAGCTGTACTGAGACTTGCCTTTGGCTGCTGTTGCCACTGACAAGCACAGCTGGGGTATGGAGGCAGCAGTGGCAGCAGGGGATGCTGCCTCTGATTTCCTGGGGGTACACTCCTATCCACAGCCCTGCTCACCAGGGTTCTAGGGGCAGGTCAGAGCTGTGCATGTTATAGAGACTTTTAACCTTGAACAAGCAACTGCTCATAGCTCATGATAACTTTAACAATGACCTAACAATCTTTAAAGTTAGCAGGGTCTAACTGTAAGCACACCCACAGACAAATGCAGTGATTCTCATCCAGGGTGTTCACTCTGGGGTGCTGCAAAATCCTTTAAAGCAGTAGTCACCACTGGTCAACTTACTGATCATGGAGCATCTGACAGTTGGTCTCAGTCTGGGGGGGCTGATTGTGTGCTCATATACGCACACATGTAGGGTTATTATACATCCAGGTTTTCCCAGACATGTCCTCTTTTTTGGCCACATGTCTTCATGTCCAAGAACGTTTTTGAAATGTGAGCAAATGTCTGGTTTTGGCTTTGCCTCTGCTTTCCTGGGTTGGTTGCTTGGGCCTGGGAGCAGTGGGAAAAGTGATTGGCTGTTGGGGGTCATGTGGTCTGTATGTGGCCCCAGCAAACTGATCCCAGGTAAGAGACATAGATTGTTTGTCTTTGTATGTGTGTGTGCCTGCTGCATGGACATCAGGGCTGGGGGGGAGGCAGGGCTGCAGATCAGGAGTGCAGGGCACCAGCAGCACGGGGGGTGGGAGGGGGCTGTGGTTTGGGAGTGAGGGGTACTGACAGGGCTGGGAGGGCAGGATCTTGAGAGTGAGAGGCAGAGGCAAGGGGGGCAGACTGTCCCCCTATCACATACCCTTCCCCCCTATTCTCCCCTCCCCCCCGCTCCCTCCTCCCACCCACAGGTGTCCTCTTTTTTGGTACTGCAGATATGGTAACCATATGCATGGGGACCTGCCTGGGCCAGGTGGTGGAATAATTGGAACCTGGGTGGCTTGCCCAGGGGGGCAGGGAGGCTCCTGCGTGCAACCTAGCAGAAGCCCAGAGAGCATGTGCCCCCCTGATCTGTGCATGGGGTGGAAGTGGCTGCTGCTGCATACTGGTCCCTGGGCCCCAAGCCCCACTGCATCTGCCCTGGGAGCGGCGCAACACCATGTGCATCCCACTGCCGGGTGGACAGGAGGTGTGGCTCAGATCCTGGGTTGCACTTTAATTCAAAAAGTGATCTTGTGCTTAAAAAAGGTTGGAGAGCACTGCTTTAAAGGTTATTTGCAATATAAGCATTATTAGATGTGCAAAAATCTACACATGGTTCATAAAGTAAACCCATAGATTTCAAATGGAAATCCATAGTGTTAAAAAATATTCTGACCTGATGTGGTCTGTCTGAATTCTTTGCAACAAAAGAATTGTTCTTTTATTTTTCCATACTCGAAAAATGAGTGAAAGCTAAGAGTTAGCATTTTCCAAGGAGTGACTTGAGTCTAAAAAGTTTGAGAACCACTGGTTCATTATTAATGATCCCTCATGGTTGAGGATCGCTCCCGTGGGTGAAGTAAAAGGATGTAAATGAGAAGGACATTTTTGTGTTTCATTCGCAATTTGAGTGATTCCTCCTGGAAGTGGTTATACAGTTGGGTAGGATAAAGTGCCGTATATTTGGGGCTGCCTCTGTGCGTGGGGTGAGAATAGGAGATCCTAAAAAGCACTGCTCAGTTGCAATCACAGCTGTTGAATCACTCTCCTGTCCTATTCCAAGGGTGAAGTGACCAAAATGCAACTTCTGCTTGCATGTGGATCTGTGACTAGGGGCTCCCAGTGATCACTTCATCTGTCCCCATCGCCACTCATCTGTCACCACAGGACACTGTAGAAGTTATGGGTATTGATGACTGGTTATTGTGGTAGATGTTGGATCCGCTGGAAGAAGCCTGCATGTGACTTGTTTTATGTGAGGAGGCCATTGTGCATTGGCAACTTCATGGATCTTGGTGGAGGAGAAACCTGTGTCCAGTGGCAAGGAGATTCAAGATGGCTGGATTTACTCTTCCACTGCAGCCCTCATCTGCCTTCGCAGCTGCTGAGAAGTATGCCTTTTTCCTCCACTTGCTTTGCTATTGAGGTCTTTGTGTTATGTTGTGTTGGGCTGCTCTTCATCTGATACTTCACCGTTGACCTTACTGCCATGGGTGACCCCATCAGGAGACTGCTGATAATGTTACTCTTAGGGTCATCGGTGTGCACAAGCCTCTCCATCCCATCAAGGTGGCAATCAATGGGAAAGGCTTTTTTAGTTAGGTGTATAGTAGCAAGAGGACTGTGCTGGCATCACTTGATGCTAACTTATGTGATTTGTCATAACAAGGAAGAGGGTATAAATTAAAGAGCCAAATCCTACATGATCCATTCTGGTGAATAGTCTCAATAGAATCCAGAAGTGGGTTTCCCTTCCCTAAACAAACAAACAAACAAAAACAAGACCTACATTGATGTCAGCTGCACTGGAAACAGGAAAAATGCTTTCTAAATATAGATGAAAACATTGGCAGGGGGACATTCTCAGAAATCTAAGCCTATGAACTTTTGTAGACTTGGTTATGGAGGAAAATAAATTAACCACCTGATCTATTGAGATGCTGCTTCTTTCCTGGAATATGCTGAGTAGCTTCAGTCCCTATGAAAATCAGTAAGAGGTTTTGTTTCCAGGAGTTGCCAAATTCCTTGTAGGATCAGGCTGTCATAAAGGAAACCTCCCTGTAAGCCCCCGATACAATTTGACAATAAATTAATATTATAATTGTTTTTTTTTTAAATAATTCATTTTCTAGTCAGGAAAATCAGAACTACCAAGTATTAATTGCCAAAACCTCAGAGTGTAGGGTTTGACCACATGTTATATTATCAGCATTCATACTCACTGCATGAAAATAAAAGGGGAACACAGAAGTTAGAAAAAGGGACAATGGAATGAGAACAATAAGATGAACAAATACACTTTGCAGATGTTACAAGGCTCAGTCCCTTTTTTACTTAGCATCTGAGATGCTTTGTCTTTAAGGGTGTTATGTTTTCCATATAAATAAGTGAAAGGAGAATTATACCCATTGTGAATTCCTTGGTGGATATTTATCCCAGTACCTGAAATAGAGATCAACAGGTTTGCACATGTGTGCGTGCGCGCGCGCGCGCGCACACACACACACACACACACAATTTCTATGTAGCTATTAATTCCGGGGAGGTGCATATTTGATATTATCTCTGCTATGTTGCCAGCAGTTGCATATTGAGGAAAAGATTGGCAGGGTGGGAAAAATTACCCATAAAGGTTGCATAGAGAGTTTGTATAGTAACTCGCAGATAATCCTGTACTCAGTATTTCCCCGTGTAATACTTGATGTAAGTTCTTTAGTGTGTTTTATCTCAACAGCAGTTCTTTATTGTTCACTCTTTTGCTTTGTGAAAGAAAAGGAGGGAGAAAGAAGATCAATAAGCCCTTGGTTATCTTGGATTGTCAATGAGCAGCATATTTCTAGAACACATTATTTCAGTAGATGGGCTGCTCATAGATAGCACTTGAAGATGTGTGCACAAGAATTGCAGATTTTGTTTCCTTTTGTAAAAAAATGTGTATTGGTAATGCTTCTGAAACTGAGAGGCTGCTAACACTGGCTATGAATAATACAGGCACTTTCACTGATGCATATAACACAGCTGCTCATTTCCTTCTGTTCTGCTGTGTAGATGAACATGCTGTGTAATTTTCCTCCTGCACAACTCTGTGCACTGACCTCAGTTGGAAAGCCTCATATTTCAGTTTTGGGTCTCTTCCAACTAGAACCTTGAAGCAATTGTGGCAATTTGTATCTATGTAACCACTTAAGATGGTCACAAACATGCATACGAAGAATTTCAAAAGGAATGAAAAAAGGTAACTAGGGCACTAAGAAAAATAACAGGACAAATTGGGAGTTACAGTATAAATCATTCTGTGCCTAGAGTGACCATATGTCCTGGTTTGGCTGGTCAGTCCCAGATTTCATAGACCATCCTGGTATTCTGGCTGGTTGGCTAAAATTGAAGCAAAAGTCCCAGATTGGTGATGCCACCCTGCCTACATGTGCCTGGCCTGGCTCCTTCTGCGCAGTGGCTGGAAGCTGGGGACAGGGGTGGCCCGGGGGAGGGGTGTAGCACTAGGCTAAGCACTGTTCCATCTGCCTGGAGTGGGGATTGGCTGGGGTCAGGGCTCAGGCAGCTGCACAGGGTGAGCTGGGATGGCTGCCTGGCACCGGTAGCCTTGCGTCCTACTGCTGCAGCTGCTGCTGAGGCCTGGGCTGCATATGGCAGCCCCGGGTGGCTGTGCAGCGAAGACTAGTATAGCCCAGGAAGCATTGCACAGGGGCCACTTCCAGCTGAGTCCAGCCTCTGCATGTGGGCCACAGGTCTCCAAGCTGTTCCACACCCCCCACACCATCAGGGCTCCTGGGAGCTATGGGGTCAGTGTGTGTGTGTGTGTGTGTGTGTGTGTGTGTGTGTGTTGTGTGTGGCACCCCCTGTTCTGGATTTATCCCGTCACAGATTTCCTTCAAAATAATATAGTCACCCCATGACTATGTCCCCAACTCAGGGAGTTGTGAATGGGGGACATCAGCCTCCACAGATCTCCTACTCTCCTGCCTGTGCAAATGGACATGCAGTAGGTAGTCAGGGAAAGGAAACAGATAGAACTTTGGATTCCTGCCTGATCTTCATCCCAAGTGTTGGTCATCACACCTAGCCTGAGCTCAAGTGTAAGTAATATGCACCAGGAAATGGGAATTAAGCACTAATTTATTTTGACTCTGGCTGCATCTACATAAGTGCTTTACTGCTGAGTAGATTAATTAGCTGCAGAGTAAAGTGTCACTGCCTGCATTGTTGCCCTATGGGGTCAGGCCAACTTTCAGGATCTCAATATTGCACTGTTAGACAGGAGGGTATGACACAATTTCACATATATAAATACACAAATAAATTAGGTGCACACACACACACACGCGCGCGTGCGCTCAGGCACATACACATCCAAGCCAGCCTAGACACATGCATACCTATCACCTATTCAAGCACGTACACACTACACACTAAAAATTAGACAAAAATCAATTGTCAGTACCCACACACTCAGTACACGTACACAGATTACTAATTCGTATATCATGCACACAACGGCATGCATACACACACTCACCAGTTCGCACACATACCACCCACCTACACATACAAGTAAGTTCCCAACTTGGATAGTACGGTATGTATGTGTGTGCTTGGGTACCTGGGATACTTGGGGGAAGGTTAAGGCAAGAGAGAGAGTTAAAGTGTAGGGAGTGAAAGTTGCCAGAACCAGGATTAGAACCAGTGGACTAGAGAGAAGCTGGCTGAAGAACTGAGGCTTGGGTTTACTTAAGATCAAGTGCCCCCAGGGTTACTCAAGGTCACTGGTGCAAAGGAAAAAAGCCTGGTGGCAAGGAGGAGACAGCCAGGAAAGAAACTGAGGCAGAAACCTGGGATCTCAGAGGAAAAGGCAGTGGGGATAAGACAGTGGTAAAGAAACGGGGGGGTTGGAGGCAGAGAGGAGCTCAGGACAGGTGTTGGAGGTGGCAGTGAGCCAGAAGCAGGAGAGGGAGAAATGAGACAGAAGTTAGAGGGGCGAGGAGCAGAGATTGAAGCGGGGCCGGACTGTAGTAAAGCAAACGCAACTCAGGGGTCCAAATAATAGTTTTATTAAACAGACAACACACTACACAGTCCCATGAAGTTATTGGTTCACACACACACACACTGGCAGCAGAAGAAAGAGGCTCAGTGGAAGGGTTGGAGCCCAGGTAGGGAAGAGAAGCAGAGTCCAAGTCCTTGGTTGAAGAGGGGGTGGTGGTGATAGCTACCTATCCAGGCTGGAAAGGGGTCTTTGTCCAGCAGCTGTTGTCCAGAGGGGGGTCGCTGGCAGGGCCTCTGGATGGATAGGTGGTGTGGTATGGTGCTGGTCCAGATGGAGAGGGCATCCCAAGGAGTCAATCTTCACTACCCCTTTTTATGGGGCAGACTACCTCTGATCTCCTCTGGGGAGGGCCTGTCCAGGCAATGTCAGTCCTGTCCCAGAGTGCTCCAGGTGTTCTTACTGAGCATGTGCAGCCTTGGCACAATGGTGAGTTGCCTCATCTTTTGTTTCTTGAATGCTGAGGGTGGTTCCAATGGCTGGGTCATTGGTCCTGGTATTGGTGTTGGTGGTTCGGTCATTCAGAAGGAGCTATTTTTAGACCTATTGCCATTGTCTCTCAAGCACCCGCATTCATACCCATTCATTCAGAAACCAAATTACATAGGAAGGGTAGGTATGAGTCATAGGTCATAGTTTCATAGTAGCTAGGGTCAGAAGGGACCTGAACAGATCATCTAGCCTGACCCCCTGCCACAGGCAGGAATGAATGCTGGGTTTGCAAGACCCCAGACAGGTGATCGTCCAACCTCCTCTTGAATTTACCCAAGGTAGGGGCGGGGACCACTTCCCTGAGAAGTTAGTTCCAGATTTTGGCCACCCTAACTGTAAAATATTGCCTTCTGATCTCTAACCTAAACCTGTTCTCCATCAGCTTATAACCATTGTTCCTTGTCACCCCAGGTGAGCTGGGCAGAAAAGGGCTCTGCCTATTTGCTGTTGATCCCCCCTGATGAGCTTGTAGGCAGCCACCAGGTTCCCCCTCAGCCTCCTCTTGGTGAGGCTGAACAGGTTCAGGTCCTTCAGTCTTTTCTCGTAGGGCCTGTCCTGCTGCCCTCTCACCAAGCGGGTGGCCTCATCCCTTTTGAAGTGCGGCGCCCAGTACTGGACACAGTGCTCCAACTGCAGCCTGACCAAAGTCACATAGAGGGGGAGTATCACTTCTCTGGACCGGGGAGGACAGGGGACACAAGATGGAGGCTTTACATTACAAGATGGAAACTTGACATGACTTATGCTAACTTACATATGTAGGCCTAAAACAGTAATCACACAATATAAAAGCAGTAAAATAATCTATACATACATAATAATTATCACTTATAAAACAGTGGATATCCATATCAAAATAGCAGGGCACTTACTTGCAAAGAGGGGAGAGAAAAATAAAACTTACTACCTAAAATAAAATATTAAAGCTTATCCTACATCTTAGCTTTAGGGAATAGAAAGAGAGAAAAAAAGTCAGATATGGTTGTAGAAGAGGAGGGGATGCATTTGAAAATTAAAAAAAAGAAAAACTGGGGGTTTTTCTACAGCATGTGCAATGGAATTAGGCCTCAGTAAATTAATTTACGCCAGCATAAAATAGTACTGTTGGAGTAATTTACTGTGATTAAACACGTATAGATGCTGATCGTGGGTGTAAATTGCACCTGGTCAGCCCAGCCAGCCGGGGGCCAAACTTCTGCCTGCCACTAAGCCACATGGCTCTTCACTTTTAGCACCCTGATGCCCCAGCCAGCTTCTCTGCTGACCACTGCCACCACCCGGAGCCTAGGGCTGACCCCAGTGTCTTGCCAGTCCAGGCCTGTTCTGCCCTGGCTCAAATTGTTGCTGTCCTGGGCACACATGTAGACGCTGCACCTGGGAATAATTTACTCTGGCTCAAACTGCTCCAGTTTATTACTTCACATTAATTGCATGTGTAGGTGCACCCCTGAGTTGCAGTCTTGTTCTGAGTCAGCTCTTGGAACAGTACAACAGCATGCTGTTCCTAATTTGATATTCATAGCAAATGTAACTTCAAAGAAGTTTAGTTATAGGTACATAGGCATGTATGCTACTGTTTGGTGTTCATCTGTAATAGGAGCTATGGCTTAATGAAGATTATCCTACCTCAGGGATAGTTGGTCACCGTCAACTGGCCCATGGCCAGCTCACTCCACCCACCTCCCCCACATGCAGCAACCACCTTTTTGCCCACCACATGCCCTCCCAGGTCCCCTGCAACTGTGCAGCTGCTGCTGACAGTGACATTGATAAGGGGCTCCAGGAAGCCACTGCCAGGCCACCATTGCCCTCCTGGGCCTCCAGCCCCACCACCTCTGGGCTTGCTGCACCATCTGGGACTGGTGACAGCACCTGGTGCAACAGGACTGGAATGAAAAGCAGTGAGTCCATGTCTTTAGGATGACTCAGGACACCTTTGTTGACCTGCTCCACCAGCTCTGGTCTCATCTGGAATGCCAGGACACTGGCATGTGCCTGGCCCTCCCCATCAACACCCAGCTGGCCCTGGCACTGCTTAAACTGACCACATCACCAACCTGTGGTATGTGGAACACTTATTTGGTGTGGGCAAGGCCACCGCTGCAGAGGTCATCCTGCAGGATGTGCTGGTGGACATCACTGAAGGATGGTGCAGGTAATCCTGCAGGATGTGCTGGTGGATGTGCTGTGTGGTACCCTGCAGGATGTGCTGGTGGACACCACCCTCTGTGTCCATGACCCCCAGGAGGTGGTCACAGAATTCCGTGTACTGGGGTTCCTCCAGTATATTGGGGCCCTGGATGGGTCCTTTACCCACATCAGCACCAGCTGGGTGGGCAGTGTGCATGACATCCCAATGTTCAGGAACTCTGGACTGGCTGTGCTGGTGGAGAACAGGTGCTTCACAACAGGAGTGGAGGTCCTGCAGCTGGGTGCTGTTGTCATTCCACACCTGTTCATCGGGGACCTGGCATACCTGCTCGTGCCATGGCTGATAAGCAGGGATCTGGGTTTTCCAGTTCCCACAGGAAAATGGAGAAAACCACAGAATTCCTGGTTTAATCAGAGAAAACACAGATTTTCCCTTTTAGCAGGGAAACTCATGGATTTCCCCCTTTTTGCAAAGAGCTCTGCAGGTTGGCTGAGTTCCAGCCTGCAAGAGCTTTTCGCAAAAAGGGCAGGAAAGCCCTAGCCCTGCCTGAAGGGGAAGGGAGAGGGGGAAAGGGCAGGACCCAATGGCCTCACTTACTGGAGGCTGCCTCAGGATCAGTCTTTTTCATTCCTGGAGGTAAGTGGGGCTTGAGGGTTGTGGGGCAGGGCTGGGGGGGAAGCTGGCTGGGGGCTGAGAGAGTGAGGATTTGTCAGGGGAAGACATGGAGTGCCTGCCAGCTGATAGGTACTACTGGTGTGGCTTTCCCCAACACATTCCCCTCCCTCAGCCCGGGCAGGCAGTTGGGCAGGTGGTGGTGGGGGAGGGAACAGAGCACACCTCAGGGTGAGGCAGTGGAGGGGCGAGGGGCACTGCCAGCTCCCCCCCCAACCCAGCTCATTCTATCCCTGCTACCAGGAACAAGGTTGGGGGGCGAGGGCAGCAGTGCCCCTCTGTGGGCCACACGCACTACCCAGCTGGGGCGCAGGGGGAGCTTGCACGTGGCAGCCACCACCACCACTGCACTGCCACCACTGCACCTTGTGCCACTTGTCTGCAGTTGGTGGCAGGAAAGCTGCATGGGATGCAGGGTATGGTGGTGTGGTGGCAGCCCCCATGTGTGAGCCCGCCCTGGCCAAGCAGGCATGTGATGCCTGCAGAGGGGCGCTGCTGCCCTCACCCCTGCTCTGGGAAAGCAGCGCGGGGCACAGTGGCAGTGCTGAAATGGTGCTGGTGGCTGCTGCTGCATGTGAGCAGAGGTGCAGTGTGGGGGCAGCTGCCAGTGGTGGTGTGCGGCAGTGGCAGTGTGGTGGCCGTGGTGGCCACCGTGTGCCAGCATCACTGCACTGTTGCTACCGCCGTGCCATTTGCGCAGACCAGGGCAGGTGGGTGAGGGCAGCGGTGCCCCTCTGCAAGCTGCACATGCCTGCCTGCCTGCCTGAGGGGGAGGGGAAGCTAGCACACAGTGGACACCACCGCACCACTGTGTCCTGTGTGGCTTTCCCACCACCAGTAGCAGGCAAGTGGAGCGAGGTGCCATGGTGGCAGTGCAGTGGTGGTGGTGGTGGCTGCCGCATGCATCCCCCCTTTTCTCTCAGGTGGGCGGTGTGTATGTGGTCCACAGAGGGGCACTGCTGCCCTTGCCCCCCTCCCCCCCCCAGCCCTGACCTGGGAGCGGGCACAGAGTGAGCCGAGGTGGAGGGCATCACAGTGTGTTGCGTGGGGCTGGCAGTGCCTCTTGCCCCTCCATTGCCGTGGCCTGGGACATGCTCTGTTTCCCCCCTCCCCCACCACCTGCCCACTTGCTTGCCTGGGCTGAAGGAGGGGAATGTGTTGGGGAAAGCCCCACCAGGAGTGCCCACCAGCTGGCAGGCACTCCATATCTTCCCCCAAAACATCCTCACTCCCTCAGCCCCCATCCAGCTTCCCCCCACAGTGGCAGTGGTGTGGTGATGGCTGCCACATGTGAGCATCCCCCCTCCCCGGCTGGGTGGCGTGTGTGTGGCCAGCAGAGGGCCCCCCCACCTGCCTGCTGTGATGTGTGTGTATGTCTGTGTTTGTCTGGGTGTATGTGCCTGTGCCTGCATGTGTGGGGATGGGGGGCTGCTGTGAGGGCAGTAAGGGGCACAAGCAGGAGTGGGGAGGCTGTGTTGGGGAGTGAGCGGCACTAGCAGGGCAGGGGGGTAGTTGTGGTGGGCCTTTAATTTTTATCATGGATTATGGGGTTTTTATCAGAGAATTAGAAATTTTTTTATTAGAAAATTTGTGACTTTTTATCAGGGGAAACCAGGATCCCTACTGATAAGGCCCTACACCAGCCACCTGGACCTCCTGTGGAGCAGTGGGTAGGTACCAGGGGCCCTGAGGCCTAGGGCTGGGGGCCAGGCAGTGGGTGGCATGCATGCAACCTCCAGGGCCAGGACAGGGTCTAGGGTCTGGTGGTCATCGACCATGGTCTCCACTGCCTGGGCCTGGATGGCATTTTACTGCCTAAGGAGCTGGAGGTACTCCTGCTCCAGGGCCAGGAGCTTGGCCTGCAACTCCCCCTCTGCCTGGTCCCATACATCCTTCTGGGCAGTCTCCTGGGCAATACCCTCTGCCCACTACCTCTCCTGACAGGCCAGGTCCTCCTACTGTCAGGCTCATGCATCATCTGCCCTTTTCTCGGCCACCATTACCAGCTGCTGGAGCAGGAAGGTCCAGTCTTGCATGTGCTGCTGGCATAGCCAGTGCATGTGGAGGGCTTTGGCGCTAGGTGGCTGTGACCCTGAGCTGGCATCCCAGCTGGGGCCTGCAGCTTCTCCCCTCTGTCCAGATGTTGCTCCTGGAGACAGAAGTCTTTTGTGAGAGATTGCAACATTTCAGAGACAAGATGCTCTGCATCAGGGGCTGTGCTCTGTCTGGCCTCAAATCAGGGGTCAGCTGTATGCAGGTGCTCAAGGACTATGGTAAGTTGGGCTGGGTAGGCCTAGGCCCAGGTGACTACTGGCTGAGCCCCCTGTCCCTATGTACTCCCCTGGGTCCGGTGACCCACTGGGTGCTGGGCACAGGCAGCCTGCCTCTCCCATCCCCTTTCTAAGGGAGGACACGCCAGGCCAGGCTGCTGGCAGCACCTGCTGCTGTGGCTCAGACCCTGCTCCACCCCTTTCTCCCTGCAGGCCAATTATTCTGCTGCGCTGCCACCCAGCCACTGGTGCTTGCGGTCAGGGGGTGCAGGGCTCCCACAAAACTGGAATGAGGAGTTGGCTAAGCTGCTGTCCTCCCTGCTGGGGGAGTCTGTGGGGAGCTTCCCTGGGGCCAGCCCTCTGCCATGTCACTGCTGCCTCCTGAGTGTGCCCCTGCTGTGTGTGTCCTGGGCAGTGCATGATGAGCTGATTGTGCAGGCTGAGGGGTGCCCAAGCCAGTATGCCCTGCTGCTGCTGATCCTCTCGGTGCCCCAGGCACACCTGCACTCTTGGTTTGGGATCCTGAGCTACATCAGTTTGGGGGGAAATCACAGGCTGCTCCACAACTTCTGCCGCTGGCTGGAGTGCTATTTGGGGCAATGCTACACATCCGTGCCCCTGCTACTGAGGAGGACATCATTGCCAGCATTGATGCCTTCTTTTGGGTGTGAGAGGCCCATTCCTACACAGCTGTGGGGACATGGGCTTCTCAATAAACTTTTGAACTGTCCCACCTCTCTGCGTGCTGTGGAGGGGTAATCCAGGGCCAGGGGAGTGCAGGCTGGCTGGGCAGGGAGGGTGGGGCAGGGCCAGGGCCAGGGCCAGGGGCATAGGCAGGCACTGAGGCTGGGAGGGTCCTCCCTCCAAGATGGGAATTAACACATGCTCGGCGCTGGCAAGGCTGGCAGCTTGGCACAGGCCTCCCTGTTGGTGACAGCATCCAGCTGTGCACGGTGTGTGGCAGGCCAGTGCCTGGTGCCTGTCCAGGAGCTCCACCCAGGGAGGAGCTGGTGCTGCTGACAGCCATCAGTGACATGGTTGGCCATTCCTTGTGGTAGGGTCTGAGGTTACATGTTAATAAAAACCACAGGGTTGTGGCCTGGGTCCTGGGGCACCAAAATCTGAGTCAGATGCTACTCAAAGGGCATGGTCTTGAAGGAACAACTGGACTGATGATTGTGGTCAGTCATAGCCACCCACTGTACCTGCAAGGCCTTGACCTTTATGCAGCACTGCAGCACCAACTGGGAGTGCCCTCACTCCTGCATTCCACCCTATAGGGCCTCATAAATGAGGGTGTTTGAGCACCAATCCTGCTCAAACTGCCTCTGGATCTCTGTGCCACACCAGAGCACCACAAGGTCACCAATTTCCTCCCACCTCCACTTGGGGACCCAGGTGGATGGCACAGGCATGTAAATGTGGGTGGTCCTGGGCCCTGAAGGGAAGGAAGAGGATGACATGTTGCATCCTGTGCCAGCTCTTTGGGCTCCCATGCAGCTGTACCTCTGTCGCTGTCCCTGGGCAGTTGCCAGCAGTGCCCAGCACAGGGTCATGGCAAGGGACTGGAAGCCGCACAGCAGAGGATATGTCACATAGCACCTGCAGGTGCAGGACAGGCTGCTGGGGGTAAGCAGCAGGGAGCTGGTGCTGGCTGTGCTACCAGAAGCAGCCTGCAAGCAGTCTTGGGGAGCTGACTGGGCTGGATAGGGGGCAGCAGGCTGAATCCCTCAGCAATACCCACCTGGCCCAATGTGGGTGGCCTGACAGCTGTGTGGCCCAGCAGTGGCCAAGCAGCAGCTCAAGGTTGCAGGCAGACAGGCACAGGCAGCTTGTGGCCTATCCAGGGGGGTCACAAAGGGCCGGCAGTTCCCTCTGGCTCTTGTGAAGTGTGCTCCAGGGCACAACATGGCTGGGGGCTTTTATAGCCTGCAGCTAGGGGATACCAGAGATGCAGCCCAGCCCTGGACCAGGAGAGGCTCCCAGCCAGGAGCCCTGGGGCTGGGCTTGGGCTGCCCCCCTAGTGGCAGAGCAGACCTGGCACTAAATTTAGTGCCAGGTCACATCTACATGTGAATTACTGTGCATTAACTAATTGTGACTAAATTTGATACTTGCAAATGCAGGTATCAAATTTAGTCATGTTTAGCCATTTCTACTGCACAGTAAGGGCATGCATGTGTAGACATGTGCCCGTACTGCGCAGTAAATTAGGCTAATGTGTAGATGCACCCAGAAAGTACTGAAGTTGGAACTGTCTCAGCTTGTAAAACCTGAGCAACGTGAAGATGGTTAACAACAGTATATGGAGGCAGAGAATGAAATGTTGGCCATTTTGATGGCTAATTATAGAACATACCTTTCAGAGACAGACAGTGGTGCCACAATATTTCTCTTCTAGTGCCCTAGGGAGGAAAATGGATGAGGGTGATTCTTCTTTAGACTGCAGCTTTTCTGCCTTGCTCTGGCTATGCAAAAAAAAAAAAAAGGTTCTAAGATATGCAAGCTTTAATGGTCATATGCAAGCTTTAATGGTCATATTTTATATAAGATTCATATGCCTACCATTTAAAATGGATGCTAGGAAATGTAAAATATTCTGAAAAGAAAGAAATAGGATGGTGAAAGGTTAGGTCAGGTGTATATAGCTGAACAGATTGAAGAGATTTGGATAATTTAGTTTAGAGAGAACAGTAAAGGGTAAAATTATAGTTTAAAATAGTTTAAAGCAATGAAGGGGTTAGGTAAGAGTGATCACTTGTTCCCCTTGATCCAGTCGTGTAATACATGAACTAGTAGACATTTAATGAAGTTGGTTTGTACTAAATTTGGCATAGACAAATTTGAGAAAGGTACTTCTTTACACAATCTAATTAATAGGTAGAATTCACTTGAGGAAGAAATTGAAGCAAATAGTTTAATGGGATTTAAATAGGAGAGGGATGGATGCTTGAATAACTACAGCACTGGAAGTTAAACTAAGATTAGTTCTAGGTTAGTTCAGCATGATAAGGGAGGACAAACATTCCACTTCAGGGTATATGATGACTGGATATTGGGTGGGAAAGAATTTCTCTCTCAAATAAAATCAGACAGTTGCTTTGATTCTAGTGAAAGGATTTTTCTATCTCCTTCTAAAATCAAAGGGTTTTTATACATGTGCTGCAGGAATGTCTGGGGGAGGGGTGCTTTAATTAGAGTGGCTCCAAGAGCTGTTCTAAATAAAGTGCCCGGAGCATCACATGTATCAGTGTCCCCATGCTGAAAAAGTGGTCGGGGTGCCTTAACTAAAGCTCATTGAATAAGCTTTAGTTAAAGCACACTCGTCGCCATTTTTCAGTGCAGGGATGCTGATACACGTGACACTGGAGTCTGCTTGAGCACAGTAATTACAATGCTCCAGCAGACTCATTAGTCAAGTAATTATAACACATCAGAGCATCCTCGCTGCACATGTGTTGGCACACAAATACAGGCAAGATGTTTAATTAGATGGTCCATATGCCTCTATATATCAAACGTGAATAATTACAGCATGCTCATACAATTTAATAAATGTGCGATATGGATTAGGCTATGGCTTTAGTTCCACAAAGCATGTACATTGTAGATGTAGATTGAATGTACTTAAAAATTTAAGGACCTGCCAAGTTTATGTTTTTTGCTGGAAGCAGTCCTTGCTGGATTGGAATGCTTATATTATTAAATGCATATTCTGTTTTTTGTATTATTTACAAAATGCAAGACTGAAACTTTTTTGTTTTGGGATATAATACTTTCATGTTGTATTGTTGATACTGACAGTTAAAATACATTTTAATTAAAATTAAGTATACAAAAATGCAACTAAAATTAAGGTTCTTCTATAAATCCAAAAACTTTGTATCACCAATTATATAAGATATTTCTGTCAGGCTAGAACACTGAGCAGTAGGATATAAGTTTAAAAAAAATCACTAATAATTCCAAATTAATATTTCATACTTTACGAGGAGAATGTCTATACCTACGGAAAGAAGAAATGCTCTGAGTTTGTATTTTCTGCCATGAAGTCCACTGCCTTTGAGGCAGAGCTAATAAAGTACACTGACAAAATGGCAGTCTTCTAGGTTGTCTCTGCATAAACCAACTCAGGAATGAGCTAGCTTTTTACAGGATTTATAAATAATATATTAGAATAATAAACCTGGCTGAGAACAAAGACGTATATATGGTAAACCTTTATATATAAAATGTATATGGTAAAGCTTTATAAGTAATTGCTGGAATTCCATTTAGATTGCATTTTTTTTTTTTTAATAAGAATGTTCCCAACAGTACAGTTCCTTCAGGAAATGTAATTTAAAGTATGCCATTAATATCTATGGTATGGGAATTATATTTTTAAGATGATAATTTTTCCTAAAGAAGGATTCAGTCTTGTATTGTGCTCAGAAACTCCTTTGAACTCTTTAGCACCTTCAAGTTCCTTTGGTAGATGAGGCTGCGCAGTACGACACAAGTTACAATATTTAGTTAGTTGTTCAAGAAATTGTAGTTCCCACAGTTAGCTGGGGAAAATTTCAGTTGTGGGAGCACTATTTGTTCAACTACTCTTCACTTCATACTTTAGTAATAATCTTTCTCTTAATAGTCCTCTCTCTCAGAGATTTGTTGAATTATGTCATATTTCATTTGCAATGAAATAGAGATGAAATATGAAGCATTAGGTGTGTAGCCCAGGTACACTGTGTGTGTGTGTGTGTGTGTGTGTGTGTGTGTGTGTGTGCCCTGTCCTCCAACGACAGTGGTGGTGGTCAGGCAGGGTGCTGAGGAAGGGGTCAGTCACTAGAGTAGCTTCATCCCCTCTCTATAGAGCTAGGCCAAAACCAAATACTTAACTATGTACAATTTATTACAAGAATAAATACAGATGCTTAATATAAAACATAGAATATTTACAAGGCTTAACATAATACTATATATAATATTCCACAATTCACGTATAATACCAAATATGAACCAAATAACTTACAACCTATATAACACAATTAACACATAGGGATATTAACCTATGTAAGCCAAGTAACTTAACCATAATATTTCTTTAAACCTTCACAAATAACAATACCAATATATACACCGAGTCATTAAAACACATGAACCATATAAACCCCTTTAAAGAATACCCCTAGCTATATAGCCTTTAATACAGCAACCTCAAAATAGGGAGTGCACTCTGCAGCTCCTTGAGGGGTTTCCCTGAAGCCCCTCCCCTTTAGGGCCCTGTGATGTGGACATGCCCCTCCTGCAATGGAGGGTGGAGGCAGCAGACCCTCCTCATCCATGTCAGCTTCCTGTGTGGGGCCCGCTTCCCAGTAACTCATACTTCCTCTCTGGAGAAGTCAAGGCTCGTCACCTGGTGGCTGATCCTGCCTTTCTCCAGAGGCACTTTTGCCTCTCCTTGATGGCCTGGCACCCTGCACTGGGCACCCAGGGCTCTCTATTTCTTGTGGGAACCAAGCTGTTGTAGACTCCAACTCCCTTGTCTCACACTGGGGGTTCTCCCCTTTCCCGGGCCCTGCTCTGGGCACTGGGGCTCTTTTAGTTAAAAGTGGAGCTGAACTGCAGGGCTCTGGTCACTCGACCTAGGGCCAGGGCTAACATGAGCAGCTGCGAGCTGCTTCCAAGGTGGTTCTCCGTGCACCAACCTGCGCACTGGGTGAGGTCCAAGCAGCCATGAGCTGCTCCCAGGGCCAGCTCTCTGTGTGCTGATCTGCAAACTGACTGCCCAGCCTTTTGCTGGGTTCGCAGGCTCAAGCAGCCTTGAGCGGCTCCTAGAGCCTGATCCCCACGCACTGATTTGCACAGCACTGAAGCTCAAGCAGGTTCCCGAGGATGGCCATCTCTGGAGCTCCTCTCTCCTTGCCGTCCCTCGTCATCTCTCCCCAGCCTGCTGAGCACACTCCCCTTTTATACTCTTCAGGGGCTCCACCCCCAAAGTTCTCTGGACCTGGCTCGTGCAGTTCCAATTCAGGTCCACCTGCTCCTTTCCCCTTCCTTCGGAAAAGGACAGGACATTGCTTCCCTTGTGCTGCCTCTGGATTGGTGGGCAGGCTCCACCAATCAAACATCAGACCCTTGATCCTGGGACTCAACCAAAGCTCCAAAAAGATAAGCCTGTTACAGACATTAATTCCAGCATAGTAAGGCTTACCTGTTTAGCCTACATACATGCTTAGTATGTATGTACCATCATGTACCATAATGACACCATCATGGTTGAAAATGGGTTGGCTTACAAAGAAAGAAAGAAGCAATCAAACCAAAACCATCTAACACAACACAAGGCTTTCTAAGTATAAATTGTGAGATTGTTTCTATGATGCCTACCTGAGTCCATAAACTACCTGAGACCAGTAGGACTAAACTGGATCCTGCAGACCCTGGCTTCCAATTTTTATGAATAATCCTGTAGTAGCTGACAGTTCCCTCTCCCTTGACATAAGGTGGATCTTTTAACTGGGCAGCACCTTTTGATCTCCATGTTCTGTCCTGGAATAGAAAAAACAAACAAAAAAACTGTGTAATCTAGACAGGGGCTAAATTTTAGTGTATTTTGGGATACTCTCTATTTATACCACTGTGGATATGTATACCCCTCTTATTTCGGGATGACTGTGATCTCTGTCACCATCTATATTATTTTGGTGTAGCTGCTCATGAGAGAAAAAATGTGCAGATTGACTCCTGATCGATTCAGGAAAATGGCCTGTTTCTGCTCCTTGAGCAAAGCCCTTCTATGAATCCAGCTAGATTTAGACAAATTACAGAGGTGGGTAGATAAGAATAGGATGGAATTCAATGCAGACAAGAGCAAGGTACTGCATCTAGGGAGAAGGAACCAGCAACACACCTATAGGCTGGGGAATGTGTGGGCCAGAAGCGGTCCGAGGCTTCCGGGGGCGCGCGGTGGGCTGTGGCCAGCAGCCCTGGCACATGGGTCGGGGAATTCGGCACGGCGGACTAGAATTAGACACGGACATGTAGAGGTTGATTAAAGATTATTTTACTTACACCGTAGATGGTCATGGTGCAGGCAGGAAAACGTGCTTGCGTTGCAGTTACAGATAGAAAAGAAGAAGAGTTGTAACCACGAACTCTGGTCCAAGTCCGGCTGAGAGCTCTAGAACCGTGAGCCCGTCGAATCAACCAGACGAAATAACCCGAGAAGAGCTCTGGATACCACAATGAGAGTCCGAAAGGTGACTTTCCACGAAAGCGTGCAGGGAAGGGTATGTCGAGGGATCGTGCGGCGACGGGGAGAGTCTAGAGGTTGATCAGGCCCCTGTATCCTTCTTAAGGCACACGCTGGGTTCGTTAAGCTCCACAGCGTGCTCAGAGTTCTTCACGAGATGTGAAGTCCTCCTTCTCCTCCTCCAACTTGGGCGGAAACCTCTCAAGCCTCTTATACGGCTAGCAAGCCAATCTCTAGCCGCCACGTGGGAATAATTTAGAAACAGCCAATAGTGGGACACAAATTTGCATACGGGTGGCGGGAACTCCTTTGCACCGGGGTTTTCTCTACGCAACTGAGAATTGCACCGTGCAAAGAAAGCTCCATGTGGTGGGAAATAATTCTGCAGTGCCGAAGCACACACAAAATCATACCCTTTGGGTCATGACAGGGAACATCTTTCTTGTCAACAGAAAGGCAGCATAAAGGGATCTTGGAGTCGCTGTTGACTCCGGGATGAACATGAGCCACCAGTGCAAGGAAGCAGTCAGTAAGGTTAACCGCATCTTGTTGTGCATCTACAGATGCATCACAAGCAGGTCCAGGGAGGTGATCCTTCCCCTCTATGTGATGTTGGTCAGGCCATAGTTGGAGTACTGCGTCCAGTTCTGGGTGCTGTACTTCAAAAGGGATGTGGCTAGCATTGAGAGGGTCCAGAGGAGGGACACCCGTATTGTCAAGGGGCAGCGGGTCAGGCCCTACAAAGAGAGGCTAAAGGGCCTGAATCTATTCAGCCTCCACAAAATAAGGCTGAGAGGGAATCTGGTGGCCATTTACCAACTCACCAGGGGGGACCAGAGGGAATTGGGGGAGGCTCTGTTCCCCTGGGCACCACCAGGGGTTACTAGGAATAACAGTCACAAATTGTTAGAGACAAGGTTCCGGCTGGACATCAGGAGACATTACTTTACAGTTAGGATTGCCAGGCTCTGGAATGAGCTCCCAAGGGAGGTGGTGCTCTCTCCTGCCTTGGGGGTCTGCAAGAGGAGGCTGGGCAGATATTTGGCTGGGGTGTTATGACCCCGGCATTCCTTACTTCCTAGGGCAGCGGGTTGGACCCGATGATCTTTTTAGGTCCCTTCCGACCCTAAGCACTATAAAACTATGAATTCATTTTCTTATGTGGTTCCTTTTGTGTGTAGTCCTAATAATGGATAGTTGAGACAGGAAGTGGGGTAGAGAAAAGCTGGAAATCAGGAACCAACTGTTTTGAGATTGCTGTTAGCAAACTTCTGCTGTTTCAGCCTCCAGAGTTCATGTGAGCACTGAATAAATTGAAATGCAGGGCACATTTAGAGGAAGCCTGGCATTTGTTTTTTTTAGAGTGGGTAGGTTCTGCCACTAGGGAGGCATGCTAAGGTTTTTTAATGTGAATGCGAAGTATATTTGAGCTAGATTGTGGGCCTGGGAGTGGTCATAAGTAGCAGTTTAAGGTGTGTCTAGATGAAATAGGGGCCCTAAATTGAAGTGGTGGCTTTTAAAAAAGCCTGCTTAAATTTAAAGTCAATTAAACCCCCTTGTCATGCAGACACCCGACTTACCTGCCTCTCCAGCGGTGGGGAGAGGAGGACAAGCTGCTTGAGGTTAGAGTGGTCTCTGGGTTGTTGGGTGGGGGGAGGGGGACAGTGCTTCCCTCTGCAGCAACGGTGGCCCTCCGCAGGCAGCACTCACCTGCAGGCACCTGGCTCAGGCGTTCTTGGGGGGCACCGCAACCATGGAGGGAAGCACTGGGCCCCCTTGCAGCTCAGGCAGGCAGGCAGGCTCGGGGGGGGGGCGGGGGGGTGGAGGGGAGATCAGGCTTGCTGCTTTTCCCCCCCCCCTCTCTTGGGCAGAGCCTGCCTTCCTGGGCTTCTGCCAGGCTGCCTACAGGGCTTCCTGCAGAGCCCCTGAGCAGCACGGACCCCGGTGCTTCACTCTACGGTTGGTAGGGCAGCAAACTAAAACTCCTTGAAGGAAAAACTCCTCGAAGGAGTTTTAGTTTGCTGCACCCCAAGTCATTTACACTGCTGAATTTGCTACAGCAGCTGGAATTAATGCGCAATACACTGTTGAGGCATGCAAACACTGACACCATTAAAGTGGTACAAAAGTATTTAGTCTGCTTTAAAGTGTCATGCACACATGCCCCTCATTTCATCTACACACAGCAGACATTTCTGAGTTCTCTTTCCTGATTTGCTTCTTTAATGGCCTTTTTTTAATCTACCCATGCTCAGGGGGAGGTGTCATTTAAATAAATAATACAAGTATTTTCCAGTTCTGTCTAAATAGTGAGAAATAAAAATACTTCAGAGTTTTTACAGTAAGATTTATAAATATATGTGAGCCAATATTTTCACAAAAGTAAAGAAGAAGGTAGATATATCCATACAGCTCCAATTAATCCAAACAGCTCTATTTCAGGAAGGTAGCTGAAAGATTAGAACTATTAAAAACAAACAAGCAAAACCAGCCAACCAACCAATCAAACAAATAATAAACAAAATAAGAGGTCATGGATTAAATTTCAAAAATAAATAAAAGGAGAAAACCTAAATTAGTAATTCTCAGAAAATGGTATATAGACCATTTCCAGGAGGCCTATAGAGTTGCTTCTTTGATATGTCAGTCTTTATGCAGTGACACTTCCTACCAGTTCAGAAACGACTTTTTTTTTCCAGATTTTCTTTTAATTGAATACTCCAAAATCAAGATCCTTTCTTTACCTTGCATGGCTGTCACAGATAATTCTTTGTCTAGTGCTGTCTTGTGTAAGGGCAACCATATTAACCTTTGCTTTTGATTTCATCACATATTGCCAATGGGATAAGGCAATGATGAAGCATTTCATATGCTTTATGAATATGTCACTGCTTGAGAGAGAGGCTGAAAGCTGTTTTCAGAGGAGTAGACAAAACCCCTTGGAGAATGATATGCATGTACAAACTTTAGTGATACTAAATCACCCTTGGGCGTCCCAATTAAGCAGAGTTACTGTCTCCATTAAGAAGCAGTCACTGCCAATAAGTATCATTGGACTTAAATTCTTTAGCACTAGGAGACATCCTGATTAAACTGATTTTTAAGTGAACCCTAATTAAATGGCATATCTAATAATAGAGAAATATTTGTAACAGGTCAGTGACTAATTTAATGACAGTGCATATCTATATTCCCAGTGAACTGAAATCTTCAAATTTGGTACACTTACTTATTATGGGCCAATGCACAAGAACAACAACAGCAACAACAAGATTTGAAATGTTGGCCTTTCTGGCAGATGTCATGAAAAGGCCATCAGTTGTTTTATTGTAATCAAGTAAACTATATTTGAGTAGGAATTAGGGATTATGAGGCTTCTGACTTGGAGAGATGAGGACAAAGGTCACCAGTTCTAATGAGTGGATTTTAGCCAAATAAATTGCTGAAATGCAAAGAAATGTGCCACTGGTGCCAGCATTCATACCCATAGCTGGTTATCATGTGGAGTGCTCTTAGCTAGTTTCATATATTGATGAATCATGAGTTCATTAAATGCATCAAGTAATTCAAGTGTTTCATTTAAGAGTATATGGCATGATGAATAGTCTAAAACCAAAAATATCATGCAAAAGGCATACTTTCAGCTGAAAAACCATAGATACAATAATCAGCCCATATATTGCACTTTTCTGTGCAATAGAACAGATGGGAAAACAAGAAGAAAAAAGTTGCAAAAAGGGATAAAATGGTAGCAGTGAAATTATAAAGAAAGTAGGGAAAAATAGACGAATGGTTAAGTAAGCAAACAAAGAATAGTTGAATTGAGGTGAAAGTGATTAAGAAACACAGCCTGGATAATGATTGAAAACAGAGAAAATGAAACAGGGAAATAATAATATGATGGACCCAAATCTATATTTGTAAGCTAAACACAGCTAAATGTCTTTTCTTGCGGAAGTTATGATAGTGCTGAAAAGGATAGAATTCTTACCATCTAAATTTGTTATTGTATCACACAGTTGGGAAGCATCTTCCTACCTTGTGGTATTACTGGCCATGGCCCTTACAGTAAAGTTACAATACAATTACAATCCAGTTGGTTTAGCTTCCATACTGGAAGCATGTCCTCAAACAATTCTTTGCACGTACCTAGAAGGTAGTAAGGTGATAATTAACAGCTCACATGGATTTGGGTAGCAACTTGTTGGCAAAAGATATTGGTGGATTTAATTTCAGTAAGGCATTTGACACTGTCTCCCACATAAGGAAAATGAAGGAAATACCACCTAGATGAAATGGTTACGAGACAGGAACAAAACTGCCTGGATAATCATATTCAAAGAATATTTATCAACTGCTCAATGTCAAATAGTGAGGAATTATCAAAGAGGGCTCCCCAGAATCTGTCATAATTCCAGTTCTATTCACTATTTTGTTTAATCCCCTGGAGGATTGAACATAAACATAGCAAATCGGTGGAAGATACTAAGCTAAAGGAGTAGTTACTATAGAGAACAGCATTAGAATTTAAAATGACATTGCTAAACTGGAAAACAATATAGCTGAAATAAAAAGGATGAAATTCAGTAAGAGAAATGCACTGGTCTTAGGAAGTAGCATTCAAATTCAGAAACCTAAAGTGGGGAATGCCTGGCTAGGCTGCAGCACTTCAGGCAAGGTCATGGGGATTTGTGTATGAGTCAAGAGTGTGGTATTGTTAGGGAGAAAAAGCTTACAGCATCCTTTGGATGTAAACAGAAATGTTGCATGCAAGTCACAGGAGGTGATTATTCTATTTCATTCAGCACTTATGAAGTCTCACCTAGAATATTGTGTCCAGTTTTTGGCACTATGCTTTAAGAAAAATATGGATACATTAGAATGAATCTGGAGGACAGCAACAAACACAGGGAAAGGTCTAGAAAATGTAATGTACAAGAAAAGATTGGAAGAATTGGCATTTAGTATTAGTCCAGAGAAGAAATACCTGAGGGAGGCTTTGAAACTGGTCTTGCAACACAAAAAGGGTTGTTATAGAGATGGCAGTGCTTAATGATTTTTTTTCTGTGACTACAAGGGACAGGACAAGAAGCAATGGAATTAAATTGCAACAAGAGTGAGTTATGTTAGATATTAAGGAACAACGTTTTAACTATGGGGGTGGGTAAACAGTGAAACAGATTACTTACAGAGGTTGTTGAATCTCCATCTTTTTAAGGTGCACATTTGTATGAAAAAGATTTACCCAGGGGTCATCATGCCTTGATCAGTGGGTTGGACTTTCTTGTAGTTCCTTCCAGCCATATTTTTAAATATTTATACGATTTCATGAAAATGCCTATTTCATTCCTCATTTCACATCTTGCTGCACAGATCTGTCATACGCAAATAAATGCAAAATCTCCTTGTCTGTAATCTTAACTTTTTTTTCCCTTCCCCTGTGAAAGAACCCCACAACTTTTCAAGCATCTAGCAACTTGCGAGGCATATCAAGATTTCATATAAAACCAATGTTAATAAATATTTTCTCAAATAGGCTCAAATCCAATGGCCTCTGGCATATAAGTTAATGATACAAAAGATTTTCTAAAAGCAAGAGGCCCCATAACTATGGAGGAAGTATGAAATATGATGTAAAGGAGGGCAAGAAAATTTACTGCTAGATATAAAAATTCAATATAGAAGAAGCTACTGTCACATAATAAAGCCTTTATTTTTTATCATTTGAACATCCAGCTCCTCCCCCCCTTCCCCCCAGCTTTCCTTTCTTGCCCCCACCTAAAGGGGTGGGGCAGTGGGGTGAGAGGTACAGGGAGCAAAGGGTGATGCTGGAGCCAGACAGATGCACAGTACACAGGGTGGGGGAGGCAGGACATGCATTAGTGAGTAGAGACAGGGCCTGCAGAGGTGTCCAGTGCTGCACTGAGCAGGGATGCAAGTATATGTTTTGGGGAGAGGGGGCGGGCACCTGTGTGGTGTGCGGGCTGAGGAGCCTGTGGTTCACCCTGATGCTGTCCATGGCCAGGGGAATATTCAACCTCCAGTCACTTAGAAGTTGGATATACAGTTGTCATAACCCTTCCTGCTTACCCCTTCTGTTCAGAGGAAGTTCTGAACACTTCTAGCATTTAATGAGACTCAGATCTAAGATTCGTGGTTTAGTTAATTTCTATTTAAACCATTAAGGAGCTATTCTGTAACTCTTATCCATTTTCAGTGGTACTTATCCTGGTAGGTCCATTGAAATTCTGTTGACTTTCACCAGAATAAATTTAGGCTCTGAAGGTATGTCTGTACCACGATGGCAATGTGTCCTGGTCAGAACATTCCCAAGTATCTGTCTATCTGCTCCTGCTTGTATGCTCCAAAATTAAAATATACTGGAGTCATTCCAAACATGCCAGAGACAAAGGTTTCTACAGTGTCTGCAGTGACCTTACAAGTATCTTCCTGGTTTTGGAGTGTGAGAGCAGAATTAGATAAATAGGCAATGCTTAGGTGAATCTTCACGCAGAGCATACTGCTGCCACAGGTAGATTTACCCAAGTGAATTAAATGAACAGTTAGTCCCTGTGGCGTCATTTCAAAAGACAAATGAGGGAAGTGCAGGAACCAAAATAAAAGTAGAAGTTTTTCTGATGAGATAAATTTTCTAAGCAGCTGATTGAGTTGAGAATATGACATAAACTTCCCTGAATTTGGTCCAATATGCCACAAATCTCATGGAAAAAAAAACATTTTTCAAAGAAGGTTAATAACTCAGACATATAGATTCTTTGCTCATTCTTTTCACTTACGGTAAATGCATTTTCCACTAATTAGTTAAACTATATTCATTCAGCTCTTTCAGGGTCTACATTTTTCTGGCGATTGCACATTGTTTGAAATATGGAGTATCCCTCAGAGTCTACTTTGTACATGACACTATTATAGAGCTATTTTTTTAAATCAGTGGAGGAATCCTGTTTCATTCTGTTTCCCTTTGTACCCTCTGCATAAATCTGTGAAAAGGAATTGTGTACAATGAACAAGGAGTTGATTGATATAGAATCTCTGCTATGCAGATGGATAGCTCAAACTGGTGCAATATGTAAGCCCTATTTTGAGGTTAGCGACAGGATCTCTGCAAAAAAATACATTTCACTCCAAATGATTGAAGTAAAAACTTGCGTTGGTATGGCATGGGTTAACACATGATATTAATTGTCAGAAGTATGTAGCTGGCTTGGGTATATAGATGATGAAAATACAAAGGATGGAATGCTGTATAAATTGTACTGCCCTTATAGTCTGCAGAGATCAGCAAAAAAGTTCTGCTATGTACTTTTTTTTTCCAAAGGGCAGGATTTCACTCTCACACATGTAATTTAAGACGACATGGTGGCTTGCAATGTGATCTGGCATTTCTTTAGCTGATTTTATTTAAATGCCTGAGGTTAAGCAATATCTCATTGAATTGTATCCTGTCATAGCCAAATTAAATTTAAATCCTTAATCATTCCATCTTTAATCTGATAATTTCTGTATCTGCAAGATCAACATAAATTATTTTTAAATTATTCCTATATCTGAAAAATTAACACATGGGAGCTAATCTTAAGGACTGGATATTAGAACATTTAGCTTTAAAGGACTGGATCTCTTACTTATTTTGAATCTGACATAAAAAAATTTAAAGTTACTAGTGACAAAGCAATTGTTTTAGGTGGCAGGAGGTAAAAGTAAACAGGAAGAGTTCCATTTGGGATGGACATTTATGTTTGCAGTGGAAAAAATGCAAGTAAGAAAGTATTAAACACTCAAAAGTGGCATTACTGGGTGTATCTACACATGCAGTTAATTTGAGGTAATAAACTCTGGAGCAGTTTAAGCCAGAGTAAACTACTTCTGGGGAAAGTGTCTACATGTGTACCTGGGACAACAGCAATTTTAGCACCTTACAGAAGGGTTGAGGGCATGGGGGGAGTCAGCCCTGGGCTCCGGGTGGTGGCATCAGGTGGCAGAGGGGCTGGCCAGGGCACAAGGGTGCTGAAAGTGCAGAGCTGTGTGGCTAGGTGGCAGGCTGGAGTCTGGCCCCCTGCTAGCTGGGCTGATGGGGTGCAGTTTATGCCTGCAGTCAGTGTCTACACATGTTAATTACCACAGTGTAATACAGCCTAATAGCATTGTATGTGTAAACAGTGATACTTTACTCTGCAGCTAATTAGTCTGCTTTTGAGTTATGAGGCCATGTAGACATGGCCTTAGAGAAATATTTTCTCTATATGGAATGAAAGAAAGCAGCCTTTCCATGTTAGCTGAGATTATTATATAGATTCTAACACTCATATGATAAAGAATTACTTTTGTACAATAGTCTACCTATATCTAGGGGCAGGAGGTGTTTTCCATGGTTTTTCTTGCTTTGTGTAATTTCATGGGTGACTGGTGCCTCCTGAGTTGGGGGTGGGATTTGCCTCCCCAGCAGCCAGTCGGCAACCGGGGGGGCCCTCCCATGGCTAATTTTGCTGATTGGGGTAGGGGGGAGTCCCCCCATGGCCAATTGCGCTGACCCCAGAAGCCCGAGCGGTACTCCCAGAAGTGCCAGCGGTGCTCCTGGAAGTGCCAGTGGTGCTTCTCCTAGTGCCCTCACTCCCTGGTTTGTGCTCACAGAGTGGGGCGGGGGGCACCAGCGCTCCCGCCTGCCCCCCCAGCCTGTCACCTAACTGGGAAGCACTGGCTGTTAGGGAGTGCCCGTGCACCTCTGTGCACCCTGTATGAACCATCACTGTTTCATTTAACATGCTTTTGACAAGTAAAGCTCATGGCTAATAGTATGATGATGATCAACAGAGGAATTCAAGCTGTAGGTGGAAGAAAGGTTCCCAGTATAATGACTGTCTCGCTTTAATCTGAGTCAGTGTTGTTTCCACCCGTATTTAACAACAACCTCAAAGGAAAGGAGTCCTCATTACTGTTATCATTCATAAGATGATCATATGTATTGTACTAGCTTTCTTTCCAGGTGGGATTTTTGTTAAGCTAATAGTTCTATTTACCTAAGTCATGTCTCTGCCATTTTCGAACTACAAGCAGGCAGGAAGGGTAACATTAATTTGGTATTAGTTATAGGACATGCGTTATCTAACATGGCAGACTTTCTTTTCTCTTTTTGGAAGCACAGGTTCCCTTGGTGTGTGCTTTCTGTTATGAGGCATTCAAAAAAATGAAACAAGGTGCAAGCTAGAGATGAAAATCAAATGATAAATTAGATGAAAGGATGAGACTTTTGTAGTCCACATTTTAATTTTGGAAAGACCATGAAACTTCTGTGTGCATCCTGATGTACATAAGGTATTTTATATATTGGGTAAAGAACTGAAATTCTATTGTTAATGTCTTTTGCGACTTAGCATATAGGTGTAAGCTTTTAAGTGTGACTAAATTGATTCAACAGGATTATTGACTTAAGTTTTAAAAAAAACACCAAAAAACCACAACTACCCCAGCCAACATAAATGGCCGTTTCATGACAACAAAAGCCAAAGGAAACTGTGGTTGTTGCTGTCTTTTAGAAATCTGTCTGACAAGCTGATACTATGAAAAATATCTCACACTGGGCTAAATTATTTGCTGGTAGAAGTCTCAGATGCACTGAAGTCAAGAAGCAGAGAATTTGGTCCATTATTTTTTATTACAAAAGAAAAAATATGAATGGTGAAAAGGAATGACAGGAAAAAATAATTATTTCAGATTCTCAAGTTAGTTACTGGGTGAGTACTGTTGCTTTTATGCCCCAGAAATTAGATATCACTTGGCAAAATCTTGGAAGTGGTCTATACTTGAACGCATGCAGATAGGAATTACCTTGGGAGTTGGGGATTTTCCACTTATGCATTTTTGGGTGAAAATAATTTTAAGTTGTCCCTACATAAAATTTGTAGTTATTGCTGACAAAGGTGAGATTTGAGTTGGTGACCAAGATATAAAGTTTGCCATTACTACTTGCCCTCCCTGCCCCCAAAGTATTTTCTCACGATATATTTCATGATGGTAAAATAGAGTACTTTCAACAAGATCAGAGTGCAAAACCTATAATTTTCTCACTTCTGCACACACAAGGTCTGGTCTCTGTCAGACACCAGGTAGACTCTTTTATCTATAAGGAATGCAATTAACTAACCTGGCTTAACAGAAGCAGGATGGGTTTCTGTCACATTTGCTTTGTGTGCAAGGTAGGAATTGAGGAAACAACATGAGAAAGATATACAGAAAAAAAATCAATGATGGAGTAATCTCATTAGCAATGCCCCTTGTCTGAGGGGATAATAGAGATTCCAAAAGTCTTTTTCTGTTCTGTTGAACTATTGTGCAGCTAAAGGTTGAAAGTCTGATTATTAAGTAGTGTTGGTCCATATTAGTATTGGGAGGTTGCAAGCTGCTGTATTTGTGAACACTCTCTTACAGTGCCACAGTAGTTTTCCCAGGAAGACTGAAAATAGTCTATGGAAATATTTTTGCACTATTTATGGATTTTCTGCTGATGTGACATATTGCTCCGATGTCCCATGCTTTAACAATATAATGTCATCGGCAATGACTTCACATTGCAGAAAAATGAGGAAGTTTGCAATTGTTTACCTGCTGAGTATGTTTGATGGAACGTCTGCCCTGAGTAACTCACTGTTTGCCATGGCTCACATTTAATCTGAAATACTCTATGCAGCTGAGTTGGCAACACTTAAAAAAAAAAAAAAAAGGAGATTCAGGCCTCTCTGGTTTCAAATAAAATATTTCTGGAAATAATATAGTGATGTAACCTTCATTAACAAGTTTTTAATATGGTTTTTCTTGAGAGAAAAAAATACCCTGAGCCAATTTGCAAAATCCTCGCTAATTATAAAATCCGTGTGGGTGCTCACACCTTGCGAAAGGTGCTGAAACCAGTATCTATTAGCAAGATTGGAAGCTTTCTGCTGTGCTCTCTGTTCTAATACAGTGCTGACAAATGTATTCAACATATTTCCATGCTGGCCTATATTTAGTGATTCTCTGTAGTATTTTGCAACCAGTAGATGTTTGCCTTTTATTTACTGTACAGAAAAGAAAAGAAAATAGGAAAGAATGTAAGAAAAAAAAACCCTCACCAAAAATAATCGTAATTCTAAAGCTGAATGTTTTAGTGAAATAGACAGATTCCTATACCAGCATTGGAGAAAATAAAACTGCTGTGATACAGTACAATACTACTGTCTTCGGCTTTCCTCTGTTCTCCCCTGAGCTCAGCCTTCTTTCTCAATATGTCTGCCTTTTTAATTAAGAAAGATAGTAACTAAATACTATTTAAAGCTCCCCTACACATGCCATTGGGCTCTGAGTTTTCTGTCATAATGAATCAGCCTGTATGGAAGCATTTATTTCTCTGACAGGTTTTGCTGTTTTACGATAGTGTCAATTCAGCAAGATATATGGTAGGAAGCCCAGCAGCAGCAGCAGTAGGGAACCATTAAAATCTAAATCCATTATTCCAAATGTATCATGTTGCCTTAATGACTTGAGCAGTTGACAGCACTGCTTCTCATCCAAAATGGAAAGGATAAGACTTAACATGGCACACCCATCATTCCAAATCTGAGCGTTGCCAGGACTTGCAACAGGGTAAATTAGCCCAGGGGAAATATTGCACTAACATGACCATACTATCTCCTGTACCCGAGCTGACTCAGAATGATACTCCATGATACTGTATTGTGCTGTGTTGGACATGTTGCCAAATGTTTCTGTCTTAAAAATCAGGGTCTGTGTTCTAACTGTTTCAAGAATCAGTTTATTTTGTTAGTGTGCTAGAGAGAGAGAGACAGGGTTACTCTTAAAGAATCACAAAGGTGTTGTTGAGATTGACCATGTCTTTATTCATATAAAAATCAAGTTTTGAAAGATCAAATTATTAAAAAGATAAATGTATGGACATGATAATATCAATCCTAATTGAAATGATCCTTAAATGATCCTTTAGCACTGAAAAGATGCTTCTCGATATTTGTAAATCAATGGATGAACTGTAGTTGTATGATTATTACATTTAGGAGAGTTCTGCTTCCAAAATTAAGATGAATCTCTTGGTCAATATACAGTGCTCTAGTTCAGAAGTGCTCAATCCCTGGGCTCCTCATGGGTCTGAACATTTAGCAGAAGGGGAGCAGTGGCAGCATGAGTTGCCACCTCCCTCCTGCCAAATTTCCCAGCCTGTGGGTCGCCGGATGAGATGGATGGCTTGGCCCTGTGTGCTAGATTGAGCATTTGGGGCTGGGGCAGTGAGGGGATCTTGATGCCAGTACATGAGGCCAGTCTGAGGAAGCGTAAAGCCTGATTTGGTTGCGTAGGGCTGGCATGGTATGTGTCCTTATTTGGGTGCTCTGGGCACAATCAGGATAGTATGGGGCCCAATTCTGTTATCTTCCCTTGCAACAGATCTGGCTTGCAGACTGGTGTCATGTCACTCATCTGGCCCACCGCTGATATTCCTGCTATGTGGTGTATGATTGGAGAATCTTGCACTTGCACACCTTTGTTCCACAGCTCTCCCATTGAATACATTTGGAGAAGTTCCAGAGGGGATGCAGTGGTATGCCTGCAGCCCCCTTTCTGACTCTGCCAGCACAGCAGCAGCCAGGAATTTAAGAAAAGACACAACCCCTCCCCTCTCCATCTCTCTCTTTCTTCCACTCCCTTCCCCCAGTTCTCTGACTACCTTTGGAGTGGGAGGGTTGGCATGAGAGGGGGGAGGAGAGTTCCTCCCCTCTCCAGCTGGGCTGCATGGAAGCTGTGTTCAGCCTGGGATTGCAACAGTAGGAAGGTGTACTTCCCCTCCTTGCCTGCTCCCTGGGATGTTCCCTGCCAGCCCTGGAGCAGGTGAAGGAAGAGAGAACGTGTCCCCTGGCCTCTGCCACTGCTGCAGTATTCCCCAGTGAGTGTAGCCCTGCTGCAGTAGGCAGGAGCTCATCTCAGTCCCAGTGGGCAGGGCAGCGGGGTGGGGAGGGCGGGGGAGAAGGGAAGGGGAAGAGACGTGCTTGTGAGCACAGAGGGGAAGGGAGTAAAGGAATGCATACTTTCCTTGGAAGTTAAACTGAGCTACAGGAGCAGCAGCTGAGGGCTTGCCTGCCCCAGTGGCATGGAAAAAGAATGCAGCCACCCCTGCAGTAGCACCTGTTTTTGCCAAATCTTAGATCCATTTCTGCAACTACCCCTGCAGTGCTGCATCCCCCTTTAGAAAATCCTGGATCCACCCCTGAATACAATAGTTAAATTTTATATGTAATTGGTGGGAATTTTATATGAGTAAGAAAGAGATGAATAAATGCCAGTGCTGAAAAAGAATTAGTGATTTTTCAGTAAATAAGGAATTTAATTATGACTTACTATTTTTTGCTTCTTTCTTCTTTGTTGTTTACAAAAATATTCATGTGTAAAGCTCAAAACGTATGAATGCAAAACACAGTTTTGGCCAATCAGAAAAGTTAACTTGATGCAGGAGTCAAAAGTTAACTTGATCCTCTGATGAAGGAGTCAGAATGTACTAGATAGATAAACTAAGGCCTATGCTTCCTTGTATAATCTGGAGGGTTCATTTTTTTTCCTTATAGGTGTAGACTGCAACAATTTCTTGTTCATCCCAGAGTTTGTTCTGCAGTCACAGTTTGGCCTAGACTGTTAAACAAATCAAATATATTGCCCTTTTCCATTGCAGAACACAGATGTTCAAGGGAATACACAATGACTTCTCACTACAGGTCAGATATGTTGCCAAAAAATATTTTTAAATAAATCTGATTAAAAACCGGGGAATTCTGGCCATTATCAGTCATCTATTTCCAGATCAGTTACAGAAAGATGATTAATACAGTTATTGTATTTAAGTAAAATAAATAAAAATGCAGAAGAAGGAAGTCTGACTACAGCTAATCAGAAATTTTCTAAGGAGAGAGTGTTTCATGAGCAGTTTGATACATTTGGAACATTTCAGTTTCAACAAGCATTTCAGTTTCAACAAGCATTTCAGTTTCAACAAGCATAGGGGCTGCTACTCTTTACAGGTTTGGTGCTTCCATGTTTGTGGGACTGCTTCTGACCTGAAGACCCATGGTACCCCTTGTAAGAACATCGGGTTCACTGTACAACTTCAGGGGCAGGCAATCTTTCAGCTCACAGATATTTTCTAAAATGTTTAATTTTACTCCAGTTCAAACTCAGAGGAATTTAAACACTAATCTAAAAGTTCCCATGAAACAGAAACTAGTTTTTTGGCCAACTCTGGTTCTGAAATGGCAGCTAGCAGTTCTAGTGCATATCTGTCTATCAACTGCCAGCTTCTGATTACTGAGTAAAATGCTTTTGAGCTCCCTCCTGCACTCTGGGACACTTCACTTAATACTGACATTTCCAGATAGAAGGCAGTTGTGCTTTCCATGTAAATAAGAGAGTTGGTGGCAAGGTTTTTGCACTGAGGACATTCTATTGTACATATTAGTAGTCAAAGAGACTCTGTAAGTTATCTTCCTGCTGTGTGTCTCACTCTTCCCCACTGTGTCCCTCATGCTCCTCCATTTCCTTCTCTCAGGAACTGTGCATATTACCTCTGACTTGTCATATACCGATAAGTGCTCATTTCCAGACACACTGACATTGCCTGAATAATCCTAGAGTGAGTTACCTCTGTTACTTCCTCCAAACTTAAAATGCTTCCTCTCATATTTAGTAATGTTTGTCTTTTTTGCCATTACGTGTAAATACCAAATGTTTAGTGAGAGGGGGGCAGGAGGTTTCCTCCTCTGTCCTATGCATGGGTTCTTAAGTTTCTAAGATGAGTTATATGACTCAGTGGGCATGTCTACATGAGATGCTGTGTTGCCGTAGTGATGAGCTACGGCGAAGTAGCATCAGTGGGCACAAACCGTGATGCTGATGCTATGTCACCATAGTGACAAGCTATGCTGCTGTAGCTTGTTGCTACAGCAACATAGTGCCTAAAAATAACTGTGTGCCTCCAGGACAGCAAGTACCAAATGACTGCACAGCAAGTACCAAATGTGCAGTCCTGGTCACGTGTAGATGTGCCCAGTGTATGTGTAAAAATATACAGTGTTGTTTCTTTGTAATTACTAGACTTGTTCTTAGGAAGATAGGTAGTAACTAAAAGCTAACTTTGTCTGACTCATGTTAGTCCAATTCCTGAGGATTAGCTGTTCACAACTCTAATACCTACTGGGCTAGAGACAATGAGAGCATGCCTACACATGCAAATGCTGATGGATGGGTTTACTTTGGAATAATTTACTCCAGAGTGAACCCACCCTGGGCAGGCATTTACACATGCAGGCATTTGAAAGCAGATTTGCTCCCACCCTGCTCTGTCTCCCCACTCTGTCTCCGCCCCCCCCCCCATGCTAGCCCAGAGGCTGGCAGGGAGCACAAGGCCAGGAGACAGCTATCTCCTGGCGGGGGCTGGGAGATTGCTCCCCACCCCCAGGAGCTGCCTGCTGCTAGGGTGGGCTCTGGTGGTGGAACCCAGGCTGGGACAATATCTCCCTGCCTCAGCAGCAGGGAGCTCCCAGCCCTGGCTCCCTGTCTGGGGACATGGGGCTTGGAAAGAGCTGCACAGGAGGGGCAGGTCCCAGCCCCTTGCCCTGATCTACTTGTGGGGCAGCTAGCAGTGAGCACCCAGCTGGGTGAGGAATCCCCACCCCCTGCTGCTTAGCTGACAAGGAGCAAAATTACTCCTGGTCAGCTGTCTACATGTGCATTACTGCATACTAACTACTTGGCAGTTAATTTGCTACTTGCGTTTGCAGATAGCAAAATTAATTGCTGAGTAGAACAAATACTGTGCAGTAAGGGTATGTACATGTAGATGGTAACACTTACTATGCAGTAAATTGCTCTACTGCACAGTAAAGCATCTCGTGTAGATGCCCTGATAGTATTATATTTAACAATTATGCTTGGAACAGTGAATATAATAAGGCGGTATGATAAATGTTTAGATGAAACATTTCCCCTTATCTGTTTCAGGGAAAGGGCTGGAGCAAAGAAGAGTTACCAAACACGGAGCAAAGCTACTGAGGTTTTTTTGTAGGAAGATATATAAACAACTTTATATAGCCACACACAGAAAGTTTGAGATAAGACAGGAGTTCTTGGGTAAGTGAGAGGATGCAAGGCTTTATTAGCAGGCAGGATTTACCAAGGTCTGGAAAGGAAAACTGATCTGGAAAAATGCTAACTTCAGAAAGAAACTCTGAATTGCACAGAAGGATTGTTGATTTTCCAAAGGTCCTCCCAAGGTGGAGAAGGGGGGGCTCCAATCCACTTGCCCCACCTTCCAGTGCAAGCTGGGCAAACTCCAGTCAGAGCTCCCTCCACTTCTTTCCCCCCCATCCCATTCTGCCAGAGTTAAGAGGTGGGGCTAGAGAAGAGTAACTGCAGACATGCAGCTGCTCCAAACTGGAGCTCAATCCCCCAACCCTCCCAACCCAACAGCAAACTTCTGTTGGGTCCAGGGAGCACTGTAAGTCATGGTGCTTTCGGCAAAGTGCCATAACTTACAGTGGGGAATGCATGTATGTCAGCACCCAATATACTCACATGGTTGGAGTTATGGAAGAGAGTGTATTTAAAAAGAGCATGTCTGAAGACCCAAGCCTGAAGCAGCATCAAGACTCTGTTCAGACTCTGGAGGCTAAAAAGCACACTGAGCCCAGTGGTTAGGATTTAGCATAGAAGACCCAAGCCAGAAGCAGCATAGTGACTGTCCAGACAAACAGCTCAGTCAGATCTGTGACAGTGCAAACAAGATGGCATTCCAGTATCTTTCTGCTTGAAAGACTCTACAGAGTAGAACTTTACAGGTTATTAATGCTTTTTTGCAGTAATACATAACGGTGGAGAAGAGATGCTGGCAGGTCCTATAGAAAACCTGAGAAAGCATCCTGTGACCTGATGATCCTACAAACCATAGGGTAAAGATGCTACTCTTGCTAAAAAAAAAACAAAAACAAAAAAAAAGAGAGAGAAGAAAAAGTCCCTTATTTGACCAAAGATATATAACATAATTTAGAAAAGTCTTATTAATTATATACTGTATTTGACAGACAGACTTTTTTATGATGATTTATTTTAATGTATTAGTTTATCCATATCCTGGCATTTCAGTAGGTCTGGAGGACTTGGGATCTTCTTTGTCTCCATGACCTATTATTTCTATTTTTTTTTTATATCTGCAAATCCTAGTATATTTTTTTTTATATCCCAAAATCTTTTCTTGTTAGCATGAATAGAAGCGTGTGTGTATATGTGTCCATATACATATATGTGCATGCGTGCGCGCGCGCACACACACACACACACACACACACACACACACACACACACACACACACACCCTATGTTTGGCTGGGATTTTCCAAAATCATCAGTGTTGGCTTAAATCTGCTCTGATGTCAATGGGATTTACCTTTGGCTGCAATGGAGATGGAGTTAGGGCAGAGGGCCCAAGTAATTTATCAGGAGGCAAATGAGGGAAGGAATTTACAGCACATTTTTCTTGTAATTGCCTGGATACGTATTCTTATCTCACAAGAAGCTACCGTTTACATGTTTGGCTTTCCTTAACCATGGAGTAAAACCCTGAACAAAGTAGTTAATTAAAATATACTGAAAGCTCTACCCTTTAAGCCATGTGGTAATTTGTTTGTGTGTTTGTGCCCTTAGAAATGAGCATTTTGATAATTGCACCCTTTGAATATATTTTCTCTTCTTTCATATCTTTTCTACTTTTTTGTCCAGTGTGTTTTATCTATTGTTTTTATTGCTTCCAATCCTGTGTTAGCAGAGCACCTGATGCAAACTTCTGAGATCGAAATATGAGTATATAAACGGCTCTGGTTCTCACTGTTCTTAAACACACTATTAGCACCTAAGCACTACGAGCACCTAAGATCCTCCCTAGGAAAAAAGAGGTTGAAGACTAAATGGGAGATCATGAATTTGTTGACCTGAAGTTTTGGCTTCTTATTAACTAGATGGACTGGTGTTTTTTCAGAATGGTATGCACATTCCCTTCTGTGAAAGAGAGGATGACTACTTGGGGATGATAGTCATCCTGATGATTTTCACTAATCATCAGTTGTCTGGGGTCTACATATGGTATATCAAAACATTGCTCAAAGCTTTGAGTATTTCAATGACTTCAGCTGAGCTGCACTCCAATGGTATAATTGGTTAAAGCTTTGGCTATCAACCTTTTTAGACTCATGACGCCACCCCTGGAAAATACCAGTTTTTACTTTCCACCTTTTTTTAACTAGATCAGAACATATGAACTGCCATTTACAGGGTCACATCATAGATCTGTCTTGCCCAGTATCTGGTGTCATGCAGTGGCAGAGAGTAGATGCTGAAAGAGAGAGTGAACTGCATATGACAAGGTTTTTTCTCCACTATTCCTTTCTCACTTGCAGCCTCCAGCAGTTGGTACCATTTTCATGAACAATGCATGCCCCTGGAGGCTGGGGGGCACGATGACTGCCTGTAGGCAGTGGTGGCAGTGTCAGTGGCAGGAGTGTGGCAGCAGCGAGCGGGGAACTCCCGCAGGCAGCTGCAGAAGTGTTGGCATTGGGGGCAGGCTGAGTGGAGAGCTCCTGCAGGTGGCTGCAGCGGTGTTGGTGGCTGGGGCAAGCAGTGACCACACGCAGACACTGCCGGCAGTGTTGGTGGCCCTTTTTGCAGGGGGTGCACCTCCAATCTCAAGGGGTGCACATGCACCTGCGTGCACCCCCTACATATCACCAATGGCCATTTTGGTTCAGGTAGAGACCATTTCTCTTTAACATATTCCCCCTTTTCCAAGAAAAATAATACAGCAATTCTTCTTTTGCAAAGAACTCAGAAAGTCCACAGCTATGGATTATTATTTTAAATCTCTGGGTTTATCTTGTGAATTGTGTTTGCAAATCCAACTGGGTGGGCGCATCAACATGTGCCAATTTAAGGTGCATTAGCCATTTTTAAGGTGCATTAAAGGCACAGGTCTACATGTGTACACCCTTAATGTGCCTCTAAAAGGGCTATTTTAGGCTATTCATGCCTACATTTGATACCTGCAAAAACAGGTATTGAATTTATGTGTGAATAGCTAAAGTGCCTTAAGATGCACTAAGGCACATAAACACTGTGTATGTCGACTGACTTGGGATTAGTTTTAGTTCCAAATTGGTCTGCATGCTGCATTTTGCTAGAGTCTTTTGACCTGAGCTGACTTCCTGCCCCTTGGGCAGGGGCTGGACCCAATGATCGTGTGAGGTCCCTTCCAGCTGTAAAGTCTATGAAATTTATGAAATTAATGCGACTTAGCATGTAGACATGTAGATGCACACCTAAATCACCTTAATGCACATTAGGCAAATGTGCATTACGTTTAAACACACACAAAAGCATGTGTAGACATGCCCTGCTTAACATTATGTGGCACTTTGCATCACCCTTGACTGGATCTCAAGGCATCCCAGGGTGCAGTGGCACCCTGGTTGAGAATCATTGGGTTAAAGAGACATTTTATATAGAGTTGGGCCTGGTTCAACTCATGAGTGCTCTGTATTAGGGCTGTGCAAAGCTTCAGGTGCTGATTTGATTCAGAGGAGATTTGGTTTGATTTGGTGGCCAAATCTCCAAATCCGAATCAAATCAGGGGACCAATAAAAAGGTCCAAATCAATTCAAAGCTCTTTGAATTGACTCAAAAAGATTCAGAGAGCTTCGATGATTTGGGCAGTCCCTGGTGGCTGCAGCAGGGAACTGGAGCCGAACTTGGAGCCGGTAAGTAGGGGGCAGGGGAGATGGAAGAGGGGACCATGGGGGTACCCCTGCCAGGCCCCACCCTCTGCCTGCTGCCCCAGCCCCCCTGGCCCCTGCATGCTCCCCCCGCCCATGGCTGCCCTGCCTGGCCCCAGCTCCCAGTGCTTTAAAAAAAGCCCATACTCACCGGGTGCCACTGGGCAGAGAGTGATCCCTGCTGCCCTCCACTGTCCCATGCTGCATGGGGGGCTCTACCGTGAGCCACCCGCCCCCCCCCCACAGCTGCCCTGCATGGACCAACTCCAGACCTTTAAGAAAAAAAACCCAACCCTCCCCACCCCCCTCTCCAGGACTCATAAGCTCCTGCAGCAGCTTCGAGGCTTGATGGGGCTCATGGAAGAGCCCCCCATGCAGCTTGGGGCAATGGGGGTCAGCAGGGATCATCCCCCCAGTAAGCAGAAGTCAGTGAGTCTTGGGTTTGGGGTTTTTTTTTTCCTTAAAGGGCCAGTGATGGGGCAGGGAGGGGGGCTGGGACAGAGGGAGGGGTCTTGGGGGCTCATGCAGAGCCCCCCATGCAGCGTGGGACAGTGGGGGGCAGTGGGGATTGCCCCCCCGCCGGGCAGCACCACATGAGTTGGGGCTGTTTTTCCCAAAATGCCGGGAGCTAGGCCGAGCGGGGTAGCCATTACTGGGGCTGGGAGAGCGGGCAGGGGGTGGGCCTGGGAGATTTGGATATTTGGCAGCAGCTGAATCACCAAATCAAATTCAGCCAGATTGATTCAGGACAGTGATTTGAATCACCAAATCAAATCACTGTCCTGAGCCGGCTGAATCTGAAGTGAATACTAGCCACTTTGCACAGGCCTACTCTGCATTTAGAAATCCACACAAGGTCAGTGGAAGCTGTTGATGCTGAGCACCTTTAAAAAAACAGGCCATGATGGTAAATTCCAGTGTAGCCAGTAAATCTTTCAGATGGTTTGCAGTTTTATTCCCCAGGATTTTAAGCCTAACCACAGTGTAATTACACAGCAGTTGCAATGTAACTACAGTATCATTCAAGGCACTTTATTACAAAATATAACTCATTGTTAAGCTTTATTAGGAATTTATTGTTAAACAATTACCTGTCTTATTTTGTTCCACTTGTTTCTGTGGCCTGGAGGAAGTGGTGGTCCTTTACTTTTCCCCAGAGAATATGGGCTAAAATACATAAAAGCCCTTTTCGCTGTGTGAAAGGATTTAAACCTACATTTCCCAACGCTGTTAAATATTTTAATCACCTGGTTCTTTTTTTGCGGGGGGAGGAGGAAGTAGGGGGGAAGTTGCTCATTATAGTCTCATGAAGAGACTGATACTGTAGCTCAGTAGTGTAAATGCTTATCTTTGTTAGATCTTGGTCCCAGTGCCTGTTCTTCTGAACAGTTAGGTATTTTATAGAAAATGGAACTTCAGCAGGTGGGTCTGAGTGAGTCCCATGGCAGAACACCTGGAAGCATAATGGCTATCGATTCATGTTCATGCTAAAATGGTGGCTGAATTTTGCCTACTTATTTGCAGGCTGAAAAAATATTCTACTGTAAGCAATAGATACCTAGACAGAAACGCCCCAAAAAATGCAGATGGGAATATGTAGAAATGTGAGTGCACTTTTATCTACCTTCATCTTAAATTCATTTATGCTACCCTTGGTAGACAGATAACCGCACAAGCCCAGTTTTCATGTGCACCTAAAACAGTTTGACTTTATGATATGATAACTGAAGAACTGAGGAATAATAAAGTAAACATACATTTTTAGAATACCAAATACTCTGAAGACACGGGTTGATCTTATTAAATATAATGATGGTGGAATCTTGAGAATTTCTGAGTTTGAGTTAGGTTTACATAGCACCTGAAACACTGGATGCTCATCTTAGTCACTTAAACTTTTGATCCTGTGTGACAGGGCTGGAAATCCTTTGAGAAGAGACTTTTCCGTAAGACTCCCAGCATACCTTCTCCAGTCATGGGCAGAAATAGAATGAGAAAAAACCTTCATTATAGGATTTTGATACTGGTATGGACTGGGACTCAGAAATGTGAGGAAAAATACCCCAAGCTCCTAACTTGGAAAGCCAGGATCTTATTTTTTTTTTAAAAGGTCAGTTTGATTTTGCTTTTAAAAATGACAAAGATTTATCAGGTTTATTTTTAGGTGATGTGAAGCATTAACTACAGCATTAATCATTAGTTAAATACTGCCAGCCTATATGGAAGTTGATAGTTACAGAGAAAGAGAGATGGGGACAAAACTTTAGTGAAGTTAAGACTGGTTTGTAGTCAGTTAAGACTGGTTTTGAGTGTGTTTAAGATTAATTTAAATTAGAAAGCACAGTCTTTTAGGAGGTCAAAAACATTTTTTCACCTTTCTTGTTTATACTGTTTTATACAGCGGGAGTCCATTCTTCTCAGTTTCATCCAGTTTCAACAGAACAAAAAGACACTTGAATGGTTATTTTGTCTAGCCATGAACAACAATGGAATTGTTGAAGTAAAAAAAAAAATCTCTGTAAAAGCAAAACTGATACATATCTCCAAAGAACAAAGAAATACAGAAAGCAGAAAGCTTAATGAAAATTTATAATACATATCTGATGCAACTTCACATGTGTAATGTACTTGCTAAGGTACTTAAATAGTTGTTTTTTAAAAATAAAACTGTCCCTGAGAGATACAAAAGAAATCTTTAGATATTTAGAATTAGGACATTTGCCTAGAGTTCTTGCTATTTAATGAAGGCTGCTTATTACGATAATGAACTGAGTTATTTCTACACAATAGCAATGAGTGCATAGAAAAAGTAGTTATTCCTGGTGGCCCACATTTTTGCATTTCTTTTGTCCAAGCATAAAACCATTTTCATAAACCATCTGGGCATTATATATTATCAATAGCAATATTGATATGCTGTGTAAACTCAAAACCTATTAAGGTTATTCGATTGCTGTTTGTCTCTTATTTGTAATCCTCTGATAATGCCATGTTTGTGTGGTTGACTGTTGCTTAATAATGACTAGAATTGCATTTGCTCAAATGTGTTTTAATTACGGTTCCCAATAGGCCAAACTAGAGTATCAAAATATATGAAGCTTTTATGCTTTTTTTTTTATAATGAGCAGAGGCAAAGTCTTTAGCACAAATGGATTACAATTCCCAATACTAGATGAGAATGCTTTAGAACTGCTGCATGCTTTTCTTTTGTTTGACATCCCCTTGTCCTCAATGTTTTTCTAATCCTATTATTTCCTTTCTTCAGAAGTACAGAATATAATATCTACATTTCCTGGAGAGGAAAGGACAAACTGACAAGATCACTAGCTGCATTATGCCATGTTGATAGATCGTTTAAATCCTGCATTTGTAATGCAGATGGAAATAAACAGTTTCTGAACGAAAGCTGATTAAAGAATTTAGTCAGAATTTTGTTTCACAAAAAATTTGCTTACATAAGCAGAATGTAGAAGGTAATAGAGCTTAAGTGATTAAGCAAAGAAAAAAGACCAATTCTGCAAGGTGCTAGGTACCCTTGATTCCATTTTGCAGGGAGAGTTTGAGAAGGTGGGAATGCTGTGTGTCAGCAGCTCACAGGAGGCACTTGAGCAGAATTGGACCCAAGGTAAATGCATTTGATACTAATAAGTCCTATTTGTTGCATCTACACAAGATGCTTTACAGCACATTAGACTAATCTAATGCATAGTAAAAAGTGTGTACATGTGCACAGCAATTACTGCACAATAGATTAATCTAATCTAATGCACCATTTTCTAGTATGTGATGATTAGGACAGCTCTCCCAGTCTCTGTCCTGATCTCCATGTGGCTGGGAGGCAGCTTCCCAGAGACTGGGACACCTCTCCCCTGCTCGGTGGAGACTGGGATCAGCCGCTGTGCCCCCTGCCAGCCCAGAGCTGGAGCTTCCCCTGACTGCTGTAGGGGGACTGAGCCGGGTAGGAGCAGCCCTAAACTGAACTGTTCCCATTGGCAACATATTTGCTCCAGATATATGTGGGGGCCCAGTTTAATATATGTGGGCACCCATTTGAATGCACCTGAATTTTCTGCGCAGAAATTTCAGGTGTGTTAATTGCATGTGTAGACATGCCCACTAAGGAAGGATGCATCTCCAAGATAACCACTAAGCAAATGGTTGTGGAAAGCATTTGCTCCCTGCAGTTTCTATCATATGCACATTTTTAAATTCTGATTGTAATTAGAGATGAGCTCAAACCAAAGTGTTACATCCACTGAACTTTTGTGGAATGTAGGACTTGGAATCCAAAGCTGGATCAATTTCTGAATTCTCCAGCTGGTTGCAATTTCCATGATGGGATGCTTAAAATCCAAATCTAGATGTCAGAGAGCACCATTACTAGTCTTAATTATTATCAAGTTTATAGAGCACTGTTCATGTCCTTTCTCCTCTGGAGGATGTCTCTCTTGAATTTAGTATACTTTTCCAGCATTCCCCATAGTCTCCCTTTGTTGCCAACTGCCATGCATTTATTAGTTTTCTTCATAAAGATCTTGGCCTTTAATGTTGTACTTGGCTAATTGAGAACTATGCTCTGAATTGCCCCACGGGACCCATATTTTTACTTCATGATTCTATAAACAGAAAAATGAGCTTACTGTTAAAAGTGGAAGTTCAACACTAGAGGCATTCTATACATTTTAAGTTAACAAGCTGGAGGTACAACATTTGCCATAAAATGGAAATAAATCTTGGGGAAAACAAGCAACAAAACCAGTGAACTGTAGGAAAAAGAGATGGATAGCACAACTGTAGGTAGTAACAGAACCATGATTTTAAACAAAACATTGATATTTATTTTTTACCCAAGAAGGAAAAGTAAAGTGTAATTAACCATTCAACATTGGTTTTCTTTCCAAAAGCCTTGTATTGTTTGCACTATATTTTTGTTCTAGGACCAGTCATCCCAAACCACTGATCAGTGGATAAAAGTAAATGGATGTTTTGCAGAATAGAGTAACCTTAGCCAACAGTTTAGGAAAGGAATTGCATTCTGTGTATTGTCTTAATTGAAATTAGATTGATGTACACTGACTGAGGTTCTGACTCCATATTAACTAAAAGTTCTTAAAAGGCAACTTTGCTAGATACTTAAATGCTTTTTTGAACCTGGACTGTGAATATTTAGTGTACATTCTATATGTGCAGAAAACACTGGCAGGAACAGGTTAATAATCAACAGAGAACAACTTGCAACAGTCTTATGACCAGGTTAGGGCATTAGATCTTTTTTAGCCTCCTACTAATGTCTAGAATGTATTTAACTTTCTCTTAAATGACTGGACCATCATAATAAACAAATGTAGTAGTGAAAAGGAAGCATAACACACAAAACACATAACTCTGTAATCTGCTTTTGGCTATGAATACAGTAAATGGTATTGAAGTATTTTACTTTACACCTCCTGATTCTAGCAGCAGTTATTTTAAGTTTAATAAGTATTGCTGGGAAAGTAACAGTAATACAAAATGATTCTTAGTAAATGTAGATATAATATCTATACTGAAGAAAAGATTTATAATAAATATGTAATGCAAAACTGTACAGTGAGTGATTTTTGAAGTAATTTTGTGAAATATTTTGTGTAAGAACAGTGAATGCTTGATTCTGATTTATTAGTTAAACCCTCTAGACGTTAGTAGTAAGACATTTTACTCACAAAAGAACAATATAAAATAAGTCATACATTTAGATCCTGCTTTGGATCTCCCATATGCCTTGAGGTACATATGAATTTCAAGCAATTGAAATGAAGAAGCAGTGTAATGAGTCTCTCTTAAATTATGCAGTGCTAGTGTTCTCTCTCCTAGGATTCTGTATGCATTTCAAGAAACTTGCCAACTGTGCAAAAGGAGAATGGGATGATTGAAATGGGCTGGGTGGGAGTTAAAACATGTTCAAGAAGAGCTGGATAAAAGGATGGGAGGAGAAGAAAATGGCCAAGAAAAATATCCCTGAATTATAAAAACACTGGGGTCAAATTAAACCATACGTTGTTCTATGACCATCACTTAATGAGCTGATGACTGCAGTACAAATCCTGACATAAAACTCCCATTTGATTTCTGTGAGAGTTTTGCATACATAAGGTGAGCAGGATTTAGCCACATATGGCTTCCCACTTTGATCTTCAAAGGTCATTTTCATATTGCTGAGCTGGTTTTGAATATGTCTCTAATTAATTAGGGAAGAAAAAAAAAACTCTTCTGTTTAACATTGAGCAGATGTGTCTTTTCCTCCTTTTTAGCATAGATATTAATGAGAATGCAAACAAAATACTGTTTCTCTTCATCACCTTCCTTATAATATTAAAGAGCATTAAAGAATCCATCTAATTTCTTTCATGATTATCCTTCTGCGTGATTACAGTAGTGGCTATAGCTCCTGCCCAGGAAAGTTCTATTTTTTTGGTAAAAGCAGGTGCATTATCCTCAGCCTTCTGCATGGTACCTTTCATATAAACTGTATTCTAAAAACACATTATAGAGTTACAGTTTATAACAGAAGAAGTAACAACTAAGCCTAAAGAGAGAAAGAGAGACTGAGAATAACAGCCATAGACAAGGGAGAAAGTGTAATTTGAAAAGAAATAGAATGCTAATGAGGTTATGAGATAAGATAGCTGTTTTACCTAGCAGAGATGTGAGGAGAGGCATTCACACAAAGAGGGGCTAAGACTGTGTGAAGAGACAAAAAGAAAGCCTGTGTTAGATGGGCAGAGGAGACAGGGACTTTGGTAAAATTCACTACAGGCACAATCCACAGAAAACCGAGGACCCGATTCATTGGTATGCTCTGGCTGTTTTGCATTACTCAGGTGCTGCAAAGCATCCCTCAACCCTGCTTATCTAATCAATTTATTTGGTGACTCATGGCAGCTGGAGCATAGCGGTGACTCTGGGCAAAGTTCTGGATTGTAGGATGGAGCAAGTCCATGAAGAGTTTAAACAAGGCAGCCAGGTTTGAATGTTATATCCATAATGGTTTTTCTTTCTTTTTCTTTTCTTTTTCTTAGACATTTATTGCTAAGGCATTGAGAAACAACACAACCATTAAGGCATTAACCCTCATTGGATTCCTGGCATGAAAGGCAGAGCTAGAAGTATAGTCTAGAGACCTCCTGATTGGGTCTTGACCACAATGCCATTTTCCTTCTCTCAGAAGTTGATGGCTTGATGGCCTTACCTAATGAATAAAGTTCAAGGGGGGTCAGGTTTTGCATACTGTTGTGAAGAGGTAGGAAGTAGTTTTTTGTGTTAGTTTGTGTCTGTAAAGCTGAGACTTGCTAAAGTCATTTAAAAAAGAACTTGCAGTATTAAAGATGAGAGGAGATGAAGGTATGGATAAGAATTTAAGGTAGTGGCAGAGGCAGAAAATATTGCACAAGAAGGTACTTCCTGTGCTTTCCAGAGCATAGGACACACCTGTGAATAAGATCCAACCCACCCCCAAAACGATTAAAGTTTTAGGGGGAAAAAGCTTTTACCATAAATTATTTTTGTTGTATAGCTCTGGTATACATAGCTTACGTTTAGATTTATTTTTTCATGAGAGAAAAAAAAAATCCTGTGTGTTGTACATTATATATTAAGTATGCAAGGACACCTAGTAATATGGGGCTACTCATATGCTTAAAGTTCTATATTAATATACAGAGGGAGATGGGAAGAGAAGATGAATTCAGGATAACCCTAACATTACAGACCATTGAGGAGAGTGGGAATCTGACTAGAGGATGGGGATATGAATTGCTTCAGGGTGCAGTAAATACCATATATTCTGTGTTCTGAAAATTCTTAGGTTAGCAGACTGTACTATTTTGTGCACTTAATGCAACTATTTCTTCACTGCCAAATCCAGAGTGGAGAAGATACAGGTGGTTTAAGTAAGAACGTTCACAGTAGGGCTGAGCTCAGCAGGTTACTCTAGATGGCATGATTTGTTCTAGCCACAGGTATTCAAAGAAAATTATTATAAGTGTTCTGAGGAAGCACTTATTAAAGAAGATTTGGTTGCAGTAGGAATTTACTAACTGTGAGTTATTAAAACACAGTATGCACAAATCAATTATTGTGAAATGTTTTTTAAGTGGGCATTGTATATTATTGCATTATCAACAGCCTTTGAAAAGTGACTACTGTATTGGATTTCTTCTAGTTATTATCACAATGCAAAGGTTTGGTAGAAGTTAACAATTTAAGGCTGGATTATAATTGTCCAGAGTATTCCTACAATAATTATTTGCTGTAGCACAAATTCAGAGATAAATGGATTGTGAATCAATATACTCCTTAGGTTTCAGGCTAAGCTTATTTATTCAGAATCTTTCTCTTCTTGCACTGTATACTTCCCAGGAACATAACTACTGTGGAATCAAATGAGGGCATGGCCCTGAGTAATTTTATTTGGTGTGACTCTTATCATGATAAATCAAAGTTAACTTTCATTCACATGGCATTTTTCCACCCACCTACTCATCTCTGTGAGGAAGAGGAAACTCATCTTCCTTCCCACCTTCACAGCCTCACAGTGCATCTGATCTTTGCTAAAATAAATTTTAAAAAGTGACTACCTGTAACACCTATTATTGGGCTTGCTATACAGTTGATTTAAGGGCTCAGTAGTGCAGTAGGTAGACTAAAGAAAATGTAAGGGAAAACAATTCTTATAAGCCATTTGCTCACCAGCAGTTGGAAAAGAAATAACAAATAATTGAATCTGCCATCATGCTCACTTGCCTACCTTGATTAAGTCATTACACTGTTTTGCCCTTTTCCTTTTTCATAAATAAACCCTTGAAACAGTAGTGGCCCTGGCAAAGATCTATAGATTATCTTGCTATTAAGGTGCAATCTGGAAAAAGACCTATACATGAATCTAATGCATTCCTCAGTGCAACTTGGTATTTATTCTTGGATGTGGGGGACAGAGACCCTTTCATCTTATTGTACCCACTCTGCATGGCTTCCTGTTAATGTTTAAGATCATCTACTGACCAAATTTCTTCAGTTTTTTTGTACCATGATTATCACTGTACTTTGAATGCTAGAATTTGTGTTCTGTGCTGCTTGCAGGAGTGTGACATACCCCGAGGGGTTTAGGAAGCAAATTCAATAAGTTATATCCACAGAGAGATTGGTTTGAAAATCTAATGGTGTTCAATAATGATGTACTTATACTGTAAACTGCACTAAAATATATTAAAAGTACCTTTGAATTAAAAGGACAACCGGCCTAATGAACATTCTTTAAACAATTAAATCTCGACCCTTTGATCCGTGACTACAGAAGATGAAGGATTTTGCTACTTTCAGTAATTTTATTTCTTAAGTGTTTTAAGTGCAAACTAGATAATCTGACATGTTTTATATGCTTAAACTTTTTACATTTAAAAAGGATTTCCCTTATCTTCATTTAATGCAAGCCTTGGATAATGTAGATCAGTTTTAGTCAATGCACATTTCTATGCTTTGATACACTGATACAGCTCAAGTAGTTCATATGTAAATGGAGGAAGAGGGTAACTTAGTTCTAAACAGAGCAGGCACTGCATGGTGGCATATATTGGACATAAGAATAAAGATAAAATAATTTACTCTCCTTGCTTAAGGAAATGAGGTTAAAAATATAATTTATCCTTTACAAAATGGTAGGGAGTAGAAAATAGAATGAAATAAAATGCGGTAATAAAGTTGCTGAGGGTTACTAAGCAAATTAAAAGGAAAATGGTTGGCTGATCTGATAGATATCTTGAATATGTAAACAATGGATGAGAAGACAATGGATAGTAGAGGAAAGCTGGGAACAAGAACTTGGAAAAGCAGTCGATTCACAGAAATTTGAGATTCAGGCATAAATTGCCATGCCAAATCAGACCAATAATCTATCTGGCCCAGCAGACTGTCTCTGATAGCAGAAGATGCTTCAAAGGAAGGTACATGAAATTTAGTAGTGCACAGTTTTGGAACAACTTTCAGATGAATGAATGTCTTCCTAACCCCATAAGATATAGTGGTTGACTTGTGCTATGAAGTATGAGAGTTTAATGCCCTATGAAACTGTTTTTATTCCATCTAATATAGTATTGGATATCCTCATTTTTCACATAAATGTTAAATATTTCAGAAACCTGCAAAATAAGCCTTTTCAATGACTTCCCTTGGTATGAAAATAGGATCCCTATGATAAACTTCTGATGAATTTGGTACCATTAATATAAAAAAACTTGGTCCTCAGATTTGAAAGTAATTTAATCTTCAGGTGTAAGTGATATAGTTTCCCCAAACCTACATGGAAGAAGGCTACTGTTATGTCTTATATAAAGAGGCATATTTAAAAAGTACAGTTGATACATTTATAAGCAGAAGTAGATATTTGGGGGGAAACAGAGTAGCATTCATAAATGTACATATAATGGATAGAACAGAATTAATGTATTAAGGAGCATCCATTCCTGAGTCAAACATACGAGGATGTGCAAACATATAGTTCTTTCCTAAAATAATGCTGTTATGGAGTGCCAGGTTTTCTTACTATATATTAGGCCCCTCTATGTGTCCTAGAGACTGAAAAAGGTGAAATTCCTAAAGGGGTTTTATGCAGCACTAATGATTTAAATGCACTTCTGTGAACTCCTATTTTTTCAAAGGCCTTTGAGGAAGGAGGGGGTAAAAAAACTGCACATGGGCACATCCAGTTATGTTTTTTGTTTTTGATGTACTTGGTACTCTGAGGAACTTGACAACAAGGCCTTCACATAAATAGATGCTGCAAAGTTTTGCTCAAAAGAAAAAAAACAATTACATATATGGAATACATAGGGCACCATCTGTGTTACAAGAGAGAATTGAAAAGTGTGTGTCAAAACTGATAGATCTGATCACTGATTGCTAAAGGTTAAACAATGACTTGAAGTAGCTGAATGGCAGCTTGTAATGATGAAGAAAACCGAGGGGAAAAAATCCTTAGAAACCTCCGGATTAAAACCTTTCATGACTGAAACATCCAAATGCCAGGGTTCCCTACCATTATGAACAAATTCAGGGAAGTCCTGTCAGTAGGTTTGAGCTGATCTGACAGCACTTGTGGAATTGTTGGTCACAAATGTGTCAGGACAACAAATCTTTGCATGGAAACATGCTACTGAATCACTATGAAAAGATGCAACAAGGAAACAAAACTTAATGTTGATCATGGCTGACAGAAAAGGAGAAGGAACAGAGATCTATGTTCTTTGGCTCAGTGTTGCAATTTTTATACAAAAGGGAGTATTTGCATTGTTTGAGCTTTTACTCAAAACAACCCTGACACTGATCCAGGGCTAGCAGTAGGCAAACAATTTACAGCACATGATTTGTTCAGTGAATTTCCCTCTGTTTTTGTTTGTGAATTATCCCCAAGCCGGTGATAAAGTTTATATAGTTGTTTGCTTTTCATAATTGGTCAATGGATCTTTGATCAGAATTTGTAGTCAGGGGGCAAGGAGAGGGCAAACTGGGAAATGGTGGAGGTGAGGGGCTGGGGTTGTCCATTCTACTGTAGTGGCAAGTCCCAGTGAGAAAATTTCTGGGAATGCAAACACTAGTGATGAGAACATCTTGCTAGTGCTTTTGGCGAGTATGCCTGAAGATTGGGGTGGGTGGGGTGTGGTCATTCCTGTCTGCCCTGGACCCAGTAGCATAACTGAGGAGGAGTGACTAAGGGAAGAAGCCCTGGGTGCCATGCTTGTGGGGAAAGAGCGATGGAGTAAACAAAAATAGCCACCACCACAACGGTGGCTGACCTGGCCACTATAACAACTGGCTTTGCCACAGCCATTGTTGCACTCTGTGCCCAGCTGCCTCTAGTGTTGGGCTGCCTGACTGCATCCGTGCCTGGACCTGCTGCTACAGCTGCATAGACCAGCTCTGAGTGGGAGAGGAAAGGAGTTAAATGGGCCTTGGGAATTGGTATGTTTATGATGTTATTATTTTTGTCCTCTCTTTGGCTACACAGTAGACTGGATATTTAAAAATATCTGGGTTTCTCCTGAGGTAGTAGCAAGAGTCAGATCTAAGTTGTCTATCAGATTTTACATTTGAGCCATATAACTGATTGCATTCTCATTTATGGCCCAGATTCTTGCCCATTTCATTTAATTGCCTCCCTACTAGGTCCCTGGCTCAGCTGATGAGCTGCTGTCTGTCTTCCCTTACGATACACAGTAAAACAGAGCACCTTATTCAGATATAGACTGAATCTGTTGGCTTCGATTGTCAGTCACACTTTAACTATCCTCATTTGCCAGGGCTGTGCTGAAAATGCCAAATGGAGACTTGCAACGCAGAGAAATGTGCAACAGCAGCCCAACAGCATCATTCAGGGTGACAGCTCTGTGGGATGGCTTCTAACGCTTCGGCCTTGACAACACTGCACTCCAGTTCCTGGGGCGTTGACCTGGGCCTAGGAGCCATCCCGGTGGTTGATGGTATCTCTAAACCATCATTGTTCATCTTCTAATACTTATTCATTAATATATTGGCAGCAAAGGTGGGGTTAATGGTTGAGGTTATTTTACATTGTTTTACAAGATAGATTGTAAATCCCGCTTTTTTCCCTCCAGATAAGAACTTACTCCAAATACCTTTTAACATAGCAAATGCTTGCCTATGGACAGACGGAGGCTAATGTGAATTAACGTTTTCCTTCATGTAGCAAGTGAATTACAAAGCATCTAAATAGCAGTGATAGGGAAACACATGATGGAAAAAGGGATACAGCAGAAAGTTTAACATAGCTGGACTCTAAGGCTAAGCACATACCATCAAAAAGTTTGAGGGGAAATTGAACCATTCTTCAGAGGTATCTCTAAACTACATAGATTGAGGTAGGACTAGATGACCTCCTGAGGTCCCTTCCATTCTTAATTTTCTATGATTCTAACCAATAACAAACTGAATTCATATTCAATTTTCACTTGGAAAAGGCAGGTGGAGGCCTGCATTGGCCCAGGCCAGAAGTGGGGGACATTCAAACATGCCTTCCAGCCCACTGATTATTGCTGAGCTCAGCACAACCAAGAAGGGGTCATCCCTGATTGGTTGCCCTACACATGCCCCGCAACTGCCCACTGTCCCCCTGAAGGGGGGAAGGATGCCTCATCCTGGAGTCAGCTTGGCACTGGTTGAGTATGCACTGTATTCCAGTGGGCCAACCTGTGAAGGGAGTGGGGGGCTTGCAGAAAGGGTCTGCAAAGCATCCTGGGATTCTGGGAGACTGCAAGGTAACTTGGATCAGGAGGGGATCTGGGACAGGAGTTCCATAGTCCGGTTTAACAAATCAGTTAAGTCTGATACTACATCCATCCAGGTTTATCTTAAACCACATTTGGCCATTTTGAAACTGGTCTGTGTGCGCTTAACTTCTGTTCTGTTGCAGGTTTGAACCAGTTTCCAATTACACATACTGGTTTATGTGCCACTTCTGTCCCTAGCCTAAGTGCTAAGAGTTGTAAACCATAATATGGTTCTTGGATAAAACTTTCCAATGGTCATTTTATTTACAGAGGAATAAAGTTAACTTTGTGCTTCTACCCAGCAGAGGTCTATTGATCCATTTATGCCAGAAAGAGAGGGACTAAACCCTTTGACGTACATAGACCCTTAGCTGGTCCTCTTCATATTGGTAAAATATGCCCCAAAATATTCTGTTCTTTCTCCTTCTTGAAGATAAATCTGTTCTTTCTCCTTCTTATATGGGCAGTGGGGGGAGAATGAATATGAGCTTCTAAACTTGAGAGGTGGCACACAGCAGACGCCAGAAACAACCAGCACCAGGCAACATTTCACAACTGTTGCTGCCCCTACCCCTGCAGTGTTTCTTTGTGGAAGGTCTAAATACTGCTGCATTAGATATCTGCACTTAGGGTATTAAAATGAGGTGGGTAGGATTCACCTCCTTTTCACTACTGTTCCTCATTTTTAACTTTTAAAAAATGATAACCTCCTCATCCATAATCCAATTTACAAAGATCTTTAAAAATGGCTGCAACAGGACTTCCAGCAAGAACCCCCCCTTTTGAACTTCAATTCATGGCCATGTCTTTGAATCTTCTTCTGTCTGTGAGCCTTCTTGCATGGAGAGTTGTTTTGAAAAAAAATTTCAAACTTGCGCTGGTTTTGTTTGTTCCAGAATTCAAAGCTTGAAAATCCAGCCAAAGAAAATTCCTCCTAGCTGTATCTGGGAATAAAGCAAGTCTCTCAGTTGAAGTTCCTTTATAAGCAAATAAATTAAGTCACTGATATCATGAAAGTGGCAAGACAGGTTTTGTCTGTCAGAATATTTGGCATGGTCTTGTGAATGGTCATCCTCTGTTTTGCACCATGAAAATCTTTTGGCATTGTGCTATGGAAATTTCTTGAATAAGCAGAGGCAGAATGCTCTGTGGAAATCTTTGAGAACAAACTAAGTGTTTTTCCACCTCAGAATCTGACAGTGATCAAAGGCTAGGCTTTACAAATAAGTGACTAATATTATTTAATATAGTATTATCATTTAAATATGGTATGCTAAGCATTTAGTAAAAGTTTTATTTAAGGGCTAGTGCTGGTATTTGTGCTTTTTTCTGAACATTGAAAGGATGTAAACAAGTTTTCTGGTAGGCGTTTTTACTTTCTTTGTTGTCTTCCCTTTTGTTATTTATTATCTTCACTTTTCTTCCCACTCCCTACCTCCAACTGGTAACGTGGGATGGACTTTTAGTTAATGTTTGCAACATGGAGCTTCTTTCCCATGAGTCCATTGTGCTAATCATATTTCTGTCTTCAATGTATTATTCAGAGCAAATTGAAGTACCTTAATTTTTCTTCCATTATGTCTATGCCAGGGTTGAACAGGTAATACATTTATGGAATTAATAAGGCTGAAAACATGTATATCTGCATTTTTTCTTTGATAATGAGTGAAATGTGAGTGCTCCATAGATAATAGATTTCTGTGTGGTATAATTTGTGATAGCTTTTGAAAAAAATAGATAATGAAGAATGTTTTAAAAATGTTATGTATAATAGGGAAGGAGATGTCAAATTATTGTAACCAGGTGAGCAGACTAGCAGTGTGGATGTAAAATGGCCTTATCAATCAGATGATATGATATATTGTTATTAAAAGACCAAGAGAGAGACTAGATTCACAATAAAACATACCTTTATCTCAGCTTGTGTTACAGGAACAATGATGGTCACTAATACACAGTGTTCATATTGTATTCTGAAAGAGTGATCACAATTTTTTCAGATATTTGGCTCTTTTCAGGGCTCATTGTCTATAAAGTAAAGTAATTCTGGTTGGCTGATTATACTGCAGCAGGGCTGCAGGGATCTTTTATCAATCACTGGTGACATGGGTGACTGGTGCCTCCCAAGTCTGGGGGGCAGAGGAGCATCAGATCACTGATTGGGAGGGGTCCCCCAGCTGCCAATTTCCGACCAGGGTGGTTCCCCAGTGGCCAATCGCTGACTGGTGCACTTCTGCCAGCACTTGCAGTTTCATGGCTAGCGCTTCCAGGGGGTACATGGTCAATCTCAGGAGGTGCACATGCACCCACGTGCACCACCTATGTATTGCCAATGACTGGTGACACTAGGTATCCTTGCTGTCAGACCAGTGCTGCTCCTCTTATCCATAGCCCATCACAGAGCAGCCTCTTGTTTTCTCTCCTAAACTTCCCTCCTGTTTTCTTCTAATGATTGTTCCTTTTAGAATGGCCATTTTTTTGTGTGGGAGGAGCAGGGCTCCAGTAACTTCTGTGTCTGTATTTCAAAAATTTTAAGTCCATGTGGAAATACAGACTAAAGGATAATTTTGGAATTACATCAGAATTCTAATATAATAAAGTTCTTAGTCTGTTTGTCTGTATGTCTGTCTGTCCAGACACAATGCTTTTGGGCAACTTTGCATGCACTGCTGAGAGGGCTGGCAGTGATTGGCTGCATGAGCTTCACCTCCTCAGGCAGGGAAAGAGCCTCCGCTGCCTCAGGCAGGGAGGTGGTTGCAAGCCCCTCTGCTCCCGGGGAGGAGGCAGAGGGAGGCAGGTGGGAGGGAGCTGCTGCCACTGCCACCTCAGGCAGGGAGGCAGAGGCAGGGAGGTGGTTGAAGTTGCTCTGGGGGAGGAAGTGGAGGCAGGGAGGAGGGAGCTGCTGCTGCTGCCGCTACCACTGCTTCCAACACCTCAGGCAGGGAGGTGGTTGGAAGTCTCACTGTTCCAGGGGAGGACACAGAGGTGGGTGGGGAGGAGGAAGCCTCTACCACTGCCACCTCAGGCAGGGAGGCGGTTGCAAGCCCTGCTGCTCTGGGGGAGTAGATGGAGGCGGGCAGGGGGGAAGGAGCTGCCAACGCTGCTTCAGGCAGGGAGGTGGAGGAAGCCCTGCTGCTCCGGCTGAGGAGGCAGAGGTGGGTGGCAGGGAGGGAACTGCCATGCTGGAGGCTGGAGAAGAAATGCCCATCAAGAATGATGGGTGGTGCATGGCTTCAGCGGAGTGATCCAAACAGATGCGGGGGCGGGGGGGGGGGGCAGCGTAGGTGCTGCAGGGCCAGACACAGAGTGGGAGGGGTGCATGTGGCTGGATGCACAGCAGCAGCAGCATGGGTTGGTAGGTGGTGGCAATGGCCACTGTGTGCTAGCTCCCCGCTCCCCCCATTCCTGGAAGGCAGAGGTGGCATAGGGTGTTGGGTGTGGGCGCTCCATCCCCACCCCACCTACCCATCATCCTTGATGGGCAATTGGCTAGTTCACAATAAAAATATTACTAGGGGGGTAAATACCATTCATAGTTCCTTTTGTTCTCTTTAAATGGGTTAACTGCACATGAGTCCATAAACTACAGCTTTTCCTAGATGGTCAGAAACTCTTCCTTTCTCCATTTCTCTAGCTTTCCTTCTTAGTTACCCCTCTTTGACTTACCTATCCCATCATGATGGTGGGGTGAGCCCACTCCTGGACCTTGTGGGACTAGATGTCTCATCTTGAATGTCTTCCTGGATGGAAACTTCCTACTACATCTTTCTTATTTGAGGTTGCAGTTTATGTCAAGCAGAGCCACTGCTTTGAATACATCTTGGTCTATCTAGTGGGGAGTGGGGACTGAAGGCAAAAACAATGCAATGTAGTTACCCACAGACAACAAGAGTTGTGTGTGGGGAAAGGGAGACAGTCCCTCTCCTTCCTCCTTCACCCAGATCAAACAGTGGCTATGGCCTTTTGGTCATTTCTCAAAGAGGGAAGTTGGGGAAGCAGAAAGTGAGAGAGTGGAGAAATTAGTTCACTGCTCTACCTAAGCCCTACAGAAGGCCACAGACATAACATCAGAAGTCTTCTGGAGAAGTAGGTGTGCAGTGTTTTTTCAGAGACTCAGATTTTTTGCAACCCTTAATAGTTCAACAGGTACAGGTAACCAACCTTTTTTCACAATGTATCTAACTCTGGATTTAGTTACTACTCAAATTAAATACAGCATCCAATATAGAGTCACTACCTGTAGCTTTATTTATGCAGGAAAAATAACAAATACTTCCTGATGCTCCTGCTATAACTAACTAAATCCGGTGAAATTACTTAAGATTTAGACTGGTGCATCTAAGAGCAGAATTTGGCTGAACAGGAGTTTTTGCCTGAGAAAACACCCTATATCTCTTTGTTATATGTTGCAGTTACACAGTTAATGGCTTTCATGCAAGGATGGGGGAAGTACTTTACAAGCATTCATTAGACTGCATGATTAAAAACACTTCACTGGAAAAACTGTTCTAACCCCTTCATTTTCTGAAATGGCACGGCATGCCTTAAAGCACACTAGCACGTGTTTCTCCAATCTACAAGCTCTCTATACAATGCCATGCTTAGATTCTCTGAACATTTCTCTGCTTATCCATTTGCCTCTAAGTTATGGACGCTACAGAATCCTTCCACAACACGTTTCCTCATTCTCCACATTTCACCTGGTGCCTACATCCCTTAGGGCTTTATTAATTAAGCTAAACATTCACCCCAACATGCTACAAATAAGTCTAATTAGTTGATCCACTTACTCCTAAACTTTATCCCCAGGGATATTTTACCTTTTAGTAACACATAGAGACACCAAACACATTTCACAAACTGTGTTCTCTGAACCAAATCTCATAACAAAGCCCTGCAGGTTTTTCCCTAAAGCTGCGGTAGTGACAAAGCTAACTCCAACTCAATTTTGTTTTCAAAGTTATGTTAAGCTTCAGGAAGATTAGTTCATAAAACACTGCCAAATGACTCCTTTGTTCGCTCACTAATTCACTCTCCTCTTCGGCGCTTCCATTTTAGAAGAAGTATGGATGTTTCTTAATATCACCAAATTCTGAAATGGTGCATAGAATTATGAAAAACTGGAGGGATATATAAGATTTAGCTTATTTTTATTCTTTTTCATCTTTTGCAACTCCGAGTAGTAAGAAGTAGGCAGACAAAAATTCATTCACACTGTAGCAAGCTTACCTTTCAGAGCTTGGGTTGAATCCCAGGCTTGAGATCCTGCTGTTTTGATTGGTGGAGCCCATCCACCAATCAGGAGGCAGCAAGGGAAATAACATCATGCCCCTTTCCTGAGAAGAGGGGGAGAAGAGCTGCCCCGGACCTGATTGAAGACTGCAAGCTGTCAGGTCTGGAAGACTTCAGGGACTGGAGCATATAAAAGGAGCTGCGTGCCCAGCACGAGGAGCAGATACATCAGGGACTGAGAGGAGAGAAGAATGGGGCTTAGAAGAGCTGAGGAGAGCTGCTCAGCAGGGCAAAGCAGTAGCCCAGGAAGAGCCCCTGAAGACTTCTATCAGCAGAGTGCGTGGGATGGTTCCAGTGGTTCCGGCACGGCGCACAGCATCCAGACCTTGGGAGTTGTGTGAGGCAGCTCAGGTCTGCAATCTCTGGCGTGCGGCCAGAGACACGGTGCACAGGCCGGTGCATGGAGCAGGATCTTTGGAGCCCCTGGGGTGGTTCAGGTCCTCAACCCCTGGAACAAGGCTGGGAGCTCAGTGCAGGAGATGCTGCATGGAGGGTGAGAGACCCTGGAAGCTGCTTGAGGTGGCTCGGGTCTACAGCTGCTGACATGGGGCAGCAGTTCAGTGCAGACGACACTGCCCAGAGGGTCCGGGAAACAAATCGAGCCCCACTGCTGCACAAGGCTGTCCAGGCCTCCAACCCGTAGCACAAGGTGAAGCATCCATTACACACAGCGGTGCATGTGGCCAGGACAGTGGCAGCAGAGTCAGGTGGCAGGAAAACCCGGCGGGGACAGAGCTTGACCTAGAGAACAAGAGGAGACCCTCTGGGACTGCGGAGTAGTAGTAAGTAACCCTGGAGAGAGGGTCCCCACAGGGGAGACCCCCCACCCCCCCACCCCGAGGATTGTGAAGGGACAACACGTGGGTCACTCCTGGGTGATAGCGGGGACACTTAGGAGTCTTTGGGATCTTCCTCTCCTTTATTCTTTCCCCCCACCTCCCTTTCTGTAGTGGTACCTTGGGAGTGGGGCCCCTGCCCTGGAGGGCACCCCAGTATGCCTAAACACTGCTGATTTATATTTGTGGATTGTGCCTTACAGTTTATATGAATAATTTGAAGTAATAGTTTATATATGAATAGAGTTATAAAGTTGACCAATCAATATCCTTTGGTCTGGTTTGTTCCATTGTTCATCTGTATTTTAAATGATAACTGGGTATGATATATCTGTGTGTGTATATGTATACGTATATGTGTGTGTGTAAAATTAATATATTATAGGGTTTATTGTTTTGTAAACTTGTACATATATATAATCTATGTCCTTATCCTTTAATGGCTTTGTTGTGATAATAAATCTGTATATAGTTAAGTAATTGATTGACTGGACCTGACTCTATAGGGGACAGAGGCAGCTGCTGGGCTGTTGTGTCCCTCCATAGCACACTGCCCTGCCAATAATTCCCTCGATTGGAGAGGGAAGTACAAACCTGCGTATACCCGGGCTACAACACCTTTAAATGCTAAGGTTGATATTACCAAAACATTCAGGTCACAGGATATTGGGACCTGCATATTGTAAACTGAAGATAAAATAGACTCATTTCGCCCTTTAAAAAGGATATTGGGGTGGAGGGTATAGGAAAGGCTCAGAAAAGAGCTGCAAGAATGATTCAAGGTCCTGAAAACATGACTTAGTGTGAAAAACTAAAGAAGCTCAATCAATTTTGTTTGTCCCAGAAATGGCACAAAGGGACTTGCCTACAGTCTATGGTTTTGTCTGTACTGATTGCAGATGATCTTGAGTCTGCTGCTAAGAAGTGTGCTCCCTAACTGCTCACACGCTGTATTTGCCCTGCTGAGAAATGAGGTAGTGCTCAGGGCTGTGTTCAGAGCCCTTTCATGCTGTTCTCAAGTACATGGGAAATCGAAAACTTGAGAGTAGTGGCAGAGGCAGAGCTACCCCCAGTGCAGTTTCATTTCCAGGTTTGGTGTGGGAGGAGATGGGTAGGACTCTGTTTCTTAGCAATGGTTTCAAGTGTACCAGGGAAGACACACTCTATCAGGAAGTATGTGGGAAAGAGATTTCTGAAAGTACATGGAAGGCCATTTGAACTGGAAGGAAGAGGCAAAACTAGATATGTAGGTCTGAAATTAAATTTAGCAAAATAGGAAAAAAGTCTTTTTAATGGTTAATTAAATTAACTATTGAAACAACTTAAGTAGGAATAAAGTGGAGGAATAAACTCTATCCCTTGAGTTTTTTATTGTGAAGAATATCTTCCAGACATTATGAACTTGATTCAGAAATGTGATTACTGGGAATTCTGAAGAATTCGGGACCCAGAATCATAGTCTTGTTTGATTTGAAACCAATTGAAACCCAGTTGTTTTCACAGACTTTTACTACAAGCAATAGGCTACTGTTAGAACCCGAAATGCAACTGAGAAGTGCAATCTCAAACCTTCCCTCAGGAAAATGGAAGATGTTTACAGGCACACAACAAAACAATTGAGATTTAACCTAATTCAAATGCAGACATGGGTATTACTTAAAATGTGATAAACTGTGTGCTGAATATAACCTGCACCATTGCTAAAATGACTGGCTGAGAGCACATAAAGAAAAGTGGAACCAGTTATCTTTCTCAGTCAGTATCCTGGCCTGTAGCCATTGGCAAAAGAAATTTTGTTTAAAATTCCAATGAACTGAAGACATCTTGCAAAGTTCAATTACTTGTAAGGGCAGCATTTCACATTTTCAGCTGAAGGAGGAAAAAAAGGCACAAGCTTCTATTCTTTGCATGCATAAAGTGATGGGCACAGTGAGAGAAAGTCCTATCTAAAGGACAGAAACAAGGACATATGTACAAAGTACTTGGTGCTTTGAGCTGTTAGCTGTTATTAGTTGTTACCTCAAGGAAGCATGAGGCTAGTATAATCAGGCCCAACAGGTTCAGAATGCCAAGAATGATCATTGCTATTATTTTGGTTAAAGAGCATCTGAAAAAGCCAGGTCAGGATGACTTGAAATATACCCCAAAGTATAAAAAAGGGAGGTAAGCTGAGGCCTGTATCTGTTTAATAACAGGAGGAAACAGGCATGAGAAAAAATAGGTTACCACATAGGCATTAATAACAAAAGGTGTAGAAAAATTTAACAAATCAACAAAGTCATCTTATGTAACTGATTAAATATTACAAATAAAAAAGGGAGGAAAGGAAATGAAGTAAAAAGATAAACAGAAGATCCCTGTAGAGCCGAGGGTGAGGAAGAGCTTTATTAAAATAAATAAATAAAAGCTTTGGGCAGAATCCAGCCCTTCCCATGCAGGGGCTTCTTTTCTTCCCAGAACGCACTAAAGTATCTCTAAGAAATGTCTCTAAGCACCTGTCATCTCCATGATCCTAAATCTGTATGTTTATCAGGTCTGACTAACTTCACCATTCAGCTAGTGTAGTGGAAGCCAACCTTTTTGGCAAGTGTGCCACGAGGTAAGCCCTGCATCCTCCCCAAGTGCCACTCCAATTTCCTTCTCCTGCCTGATCCATTGCTTTGCTCTCACCTAGCTGCCCTATTTGCTCCTGTTTTCACTGACTGATCCATTACTCTGATCTCTCTTGCCTGCTAGATCTATTGCATGTCACTTGTGGCATGCCTGCTGTGGCTTGGCAACTAAGAGTGTTGATAACATACTTGTCTCTGCCATGTGACAGGCCTATATTTTTGTAACCTAATCCCATATCAGATGGCTGGGACTATGTAAAGAAAAGTAGCAATGTTTTACCAGCAGTTGGGTGTATCATACCTTTTCGCATGGTATCAGACAATCAGCTAAATCTTGACAAAAGCATCACCCCTGATCACCAGTTATTGATCACTTTTACATTTGGTACATTTAAGAAAACCCCTATTTTTTTTCATATGACCGACATTATAATGGATTGAACAAAACCCCTAGATCTGAAATCTCTGAAAGTTTTGATCCAGACCTGAACATGTACATGGGGAGGGGGCAGAGCTTTCTTTGTGGCACACTTGCCAAAAAAGTTTGCTCCTACTGTAGTAGCTGATAGATGAAGCTAGACACACCTAGTAAACATGCACATTTAGGGTTATGGAGATGACACAGATGCTTAGAGACATTTCTTGGAGATTTGTGCATACTTTCTCAGACCTCTCTCTCTCTACTATTAGTCTTAGAAAAGAGGGAAGGACTATCAGAGAGTGTTACTCACCTTACCAGTTGTTTGAATTTAGGAGAAAAATATTGGACGGATTTTCAAAAGTAGGTGTTTGATCTTGCACTATTATATGCCAGTATAAACAAAAGCAGATTCAAGTCAAATATGTTTTGCCAAAATGTTAAAGTTTAGTGCATTCATGAAAGCCTACTCCCTAGAACCTTCCACACCCCTCAGAAAACAAAAACAGAGTATCCCTACCCTAGGGGGAATGATAAGAAAATGGCAGAAGAACTAATAGTGGGTATTTCCTTTTTATCTGTAAGTCTTCTTTAAGTTACAACTCTATAGCAGTAGAGAAAACCACTTTTCCTCACAGAGAGGCATTCATATAATCTACAGTGGTGACATAAGGCACACATCAATTGCAGCAAATGAACTGTAAATACCCAGTAGTACTGGAAAGCTGCTATAGTTAAATTCTATTGATCACTGAATATTTTTGGGTGTAGAAAGGCCACTATATTGTATTGCCTATAAAGTGGTGAGGCAAACAATTTGTTGTGTGGAAAATTCCATCCCCCATAACCTTGGTTATATCAGATTTGAAAATGTCATTTATTGCAGGTTATGTGATTTGCTCCCATTCATAAACATTAGCTGTGGTCTCCCAGGTGCAGGGGTGCATGAAAACCCCCCAGGGCTGGGGAATATCTGATGTGGTCTCCCTGCCATGGGGACCCCTGCAATGCCCCTGTGGCTGAGACCTCGGGTCAGTTGAGGGGGCTCCCAGTGTGGGATCAAGCTCCCCTGCACTGGCAAGAAGGCACAATGGGATCTAGTGTGTGTGATCCCACCATCACGCCTCCAGCCATGCACGTGTGACATTGCAGGAAGTGCCATTATGTGTATCACACATTAGATTCCATCATGCCTTTACCTGAACATGTAGAGGGGCCTTAAGATGCCACATTGCCCTGCCTTTTGCCTCTCAATACATGTTAATCTTAACTGTTAGAGCTAATAGTGTATGTCAGGGGTTGTCAAATGGGGGTACACATACCCCTAGGGGTACTTGGAAAGGTCACGGGGGAACGTGTGGGTGGGTGGAGATGGAGTGCATCCTGGGGCATGGTGGTAGCACCTCCCCTGGCACGTTCCCACACGTTGCCTCTTACCAGGGGGAGGGGTGCGCTGGGTCCTGCTGGCCCCACACTGCCCCACGCAGTACCTCTCTGCCCCCACCTCAGCTCACTCTCCTGATTTGCTGCCAGGCCGCTGCCCTCAGCCAATAGCTGACAGCAAGGCGGTGCTGCGGCCAACCCCTGCCTGCAGAGCCTGGAGGGCAGTGAGGCACAAAGGGTCTGAATGGTGGTGATGGGGGGGAATGTGTTTCTGTATCTGCTCCCAGGAGCAGAGGGTGGGGCAAAGGCAGCAGTGCCCCTCTGCAGGCTGCACAGGTGCTGCCTTGTTGGCTGGATGCAGGAGTCACATGTGTGGCTCTGCAGTGCCTAGTTTCCAGTGCCTAGTCACATGTGTGGCTCTGCAGGCTGCTGATGGGCAGCATGTTGGCCGGGTGTGAGGCCCGTCAGCAGTCTGTGGAACTGCACGTGCGACTGGCCATGGGAAAGCAGGGCGCGGTGGCGTAGGGTGGTGATGGTGGCCACTGCAACTGAGCCCCTCTCCCTATCTCTGCTTCACATCTGGCTGTCACCACCAGAAGGAGTACCCTTGCTAAAAAAAGGTTGAAAACCCTTGGTGTATATAGTATAAAAAAAATCATTCTGCTACCTGTACATATGTTCTTTACTGCACAAACAATATTAAAATCCTTATTATCTGTTTCTGCAAAGAATAAATGCATTTTCACTAAAACCTAGTAACTTTCTGCCTCCTAAGTAATCACAACAAAATCTTATATCATCCATCAAAATGCATTATGTTTTAGTGCATTGGACACTGAGTGCCACTTCATGCTTTCAAAGCAAACTATAATAAATTATTAAATGTTTTTCCTTGTATTACCTACATCAAAGAACATTGCTAAGATTGACTGCAGAATCAACCAACTTCATGATATTAGCTGGATCATTTGCTGGGATATTTTGCAAGATTCTGAGGCAATAAATCATGAGGCTTTAAGCTATGTCTTCACTCTAGTCAGGTGGTGTAATTCTAGCTGGGTAAGCATACGTGAGTTAGCTTTAATCTAGCTAATGTGCATGCCAGTATCCTTGAAGATTTGGCAGCTTTCAGTGGAGGCTGGTAACCCTCACTACCTACTCTCAGGTCTAGGTTGTCTCTTTTTTAACATTACTATTAACTACAGTACAGACCTGACATTCATATATCCTGATGACAAAGCACATTTTCTAGTGATTTTCAAGGCCCAAGATTGTGGCAAAGCTGTTTAACATAAGTGTGTATCATAAGTGAATCTTAAGCATAGGACATGTGCCTCTATTTCTTGACAAGGTAAATTAAAATCCTGATAAGTGAAAATCTGGGACCATGATATTCAACTTTTACAGTTTGCCACAGCCACACAGCTCAGCTCTACTTATCCTCTAAGCTATTTTATTTCCCCATTTATCTAGTTAACCTTCAGCTGTAAAAGTTGAATAGTATGGCTCAAGATATGCATTTGTGTTGAACTTTACAGATACATTTTTCTTCTACTTTTAACTGGAGCAGAAACTTATTCCTTATTTGCAGTTTATCCAGAATGCGCAATGCTTTGGTATTACTCAGAGAGATAGATTATGTCCTTAATTAGCAGTTCAGCTTACTCCTTCAGTCCTACCCATGTTAGGAAAGATATATATTAGTGCATGTCTATGTCTCCTTGGTATGCTATGTACTCATTCAGCATCACTGCCACTGACACCCACCTTTGCTTTCTTGGGTATTTAATTGTTTACAATTAACATGTCATCTTGTGACTTCAGTGCCCAGGAGAGGCAAAATGAATATTTATCATTCTAAAAGCTACCATAAGTGTAACCCTTAGAATGACATAGGCATTGCATTTCATTATAGTTTTGTGCTTACAGTCATTGCTGTAACAACACAAATGAAAGTAAAATGTATTGATCTAAGGTACTTATGTTATCTTCAAAATCTACTATGCTCCCCGTCTCTTGCAAACATGGCTTCTTGGTTGATATCCTGTTTCTCACAGCTGTTATGTGCAGTGCCGATGAGCAAACCAAGTCTGGCACTGAACAATTTGTTTAAGACATGATTTTTATCAGAACAAAGAAAACAACTAAACAATGTATTGTCTGTGGACCCAGGTCTGACTGTATCCTATTTTTAAAAGCACACAGATTATTAACTGTTAAATTAGAGACAAATGAGATAGTAATTATCACTTATATAGCACTTTTCAAACACTAACTAGCTTTAATACTCACAACAGCCCCCTTGGATAGTTAGATATTATCACTGCTTTACAGATGGAGAACCTGAAAGAGACAGTTCCTGGCTGCCTACAGGGATCCCTCCTCTCCTAAAAGAAGCTACTCCCATGGTACCACATTAATCACCCAAGAAATTTTCATGAGAAAGCCGAGCCATGTGCTAGCTGATGGAGATGTAAGATTCCCATTAATGTCTTTCATAGAATCATAGAAAATGAGGGCTGGAAGGGACCTCAGGAGGTCGTCTAGTCCAACCCACTCCTCAAAGCAGGACCACCCCCAACTAGATCATCCCAGCCAAAGCTTTGTCTAGCTGGGTTTTGAAAGCCTCCAAAGATGGAGCTTCCACCACCTCTCTGGGTAACTTGTTCCAGTGTTTTACTACCATCCTAGTGTGAAAATTCTTCCCAATACCTAAAAAAAAAAAAAAAAAAAAAAGAGATTTAAGATTACTTGCTCACACACCTACTTAGACTGCCAGCTTTTTTGTTCCCAGCTCACAACTCACACCCTTCAGCCATGGAAGAGGCTATTTGTTGCATAGTGAGATATATCCTGTGCCCTTGTGGCACAGTGACTCCCTTCAGGGGTTGTACAACTATCCTACCCAGTAGATAAAGTACAATTCTTTCAGTCTATCCGTAACTACCTCTGCCTTCAGAGATAGAGGAATCAGAAGTACCTGATTCTTTGTTCTGTATTTAGCTAGGTCATGCTTCCTCATGACCTTTGTTGTACAAATGGTGTGCATCTCAAGAGGTCAATCAGTGCCCCTTTAGGTAAGGCTATTTTGAGTATAATTTCTGTCGCTTATTTTAAATACAACATTTGTTCTTTTAATCAGAAGATGATTAGGAAATATTAATCTACTGGATGCTGAGTTTAGCATTTAGAAATGGAATTGTGCAGACACAGTGTACATTGCTTGTTTGTTATATATTAATACTATGGAAATCTGCCATGAATGGTACATGGAAGTCAGTGCCTTCTTTTTATTATGTTGATGCTCCAATAAAAGTTGCAATTGGTCCAAAATGTGCTGACATCCTGGAATTCTGTTTAACCTGACTTCTTAATAGAAGAGACATAAGTACAATTTGAAAGATAAAAATTGGGACATCATGAAAGGTTTTTAAATTACAGAATAAATGAAGTAGGTAGTAAGAAGCTCCAGGACCTTCAGAAAATGTCACCAAGGTCTACACTTCTATTTTTCTTATGAAAATCTAGAAGTCAGCGTGAATCCTTAAGATTTCAGACATGTTACCTTACTTGCATTTTGTCTTATGTTGCGATACATATTGTTCTCAGTCATTAAAATAACCAGAACACCCTTCCCTGCCCCCCCTCTTCCCCCCCCCCCCCCACACACACACTGAAAATCTGGTTAATTTTAGGGACATAACTTTCTAATCATGAAAAATGTTTATGGTAGGTACTTATGTTTCAAATGGACCAACTTTTATGGAAACTTTCTGAATTAGGGAAGGGTATTCTGAATAGAGAGTACACAAACTTCCTTACAGACTATTGTGACAAAATTCTATATGATTTGTAATTACTGTCCTGATGCAACTGTCGGCAGTCAAACACAACAGTGAGATGAGCTGTATGAGCAGAACTTCTGTAAGTGCTTCTGAGCTAAAATCCAAATTAAGAGCTAAGGGCTCTATTTTTAATCACTTCTAGTCATCTGGCCCCAGAATAGAATCCTAAACCTAGAAATAGGGGCACAGACAGAAGTGACAAGTTTTGCCCAATCTGGCCACAGAAAGCAGTCTATAGCCATAACCAAACACAAGTGACTGCTTCAAAAATAGACAGTAGGTAAAAATCTGGAGCTGCACTTCTATCAGCATCCAAGATGCTCCCTGTCCAGTGTGTGAACTAAATTAGGTGCCTTATGGCCCCTCTACACATGCAGGTAGGTGCAGTGGGATCTAATGTACAATCCAGTCATTTCTCCTCCCATGCCACATGTGCATGGTTGGAAGCATGATTATGGGATCATAAAGCAGATCCCATCATGCTGATCCTGGGCTTCCCCTGCATCAGCAAGAAGCAAGTTCCCATGGCTGGGAACCCCTCAAATTGACCTGGGCTTCCAGCCATGGGGGCTCCCCAAGGGGCCTTGTAGGAGGGATATCGCAACTGATGCTGTTTCCCAGCCGCAGGGGTGCATGGGGCTCCCCCATGACTGGAAGTCCTGTCAGTTGATAGGACTCCCAGCTGTGGGGCTATATGCTCCTGTGGCTGGGAACAAGCATCAACTGGGAGCTCCCAGGCTCAGGGGTGAACATGGGCCCCACCAGCTGGAAGCTCCGATCAGCTGATGATACTCTCAGCCACAGGGGCCTCTGGCCACGTTTTCAAGTAATGGTGTGATAAGAAGCAGCTACAAAGTTATTACACTTATTTTGTGGAATAACTCTGTAGCTTATTCCTCTCTTTTCATGTCATTAATTGAATGTGTGTGTGACTGGATAACCATCTAAGGCATACTTAACTGGTTCATTACACCATTAGTGTAATGTGTAGATGGGGCCTAGGAATAGACTGCTACGAAACCTACAGGATGAGTGGGGAGCCACATAGATCTAGCCAATGAGAAATAAATAATAAGCATAGGGGATTATCTGAAATCCTGTCTCTCTGATCTCAGGCATCAGAAGGATCTTCTGTATAATGTATAACCTTATACAGATGTCTGTATTCATTCTTTAAAAGAAATGAGGTGGGCTCAGTGTTTGCTTGAGACATTGGCATTTCTGGTGCCCATCTTTTAGGCAATAACCTAAAACTTTTTCCCAGCAAGTGGGAGATCCAAGTTCAGTGTCCATCTTTAGCCTGAGGGAATTCAAGCCCCCACCCCCCAACTCCTAACAATGCCTTAACTATGAAGCTATAGGCTACTTGGGTAGGACCATCTTCCACTCCTCCAATTGAAGCTGGAAATAGTAGCATGTGGGAGTCCTAGCCCAGAAAAGGAAGTACAGGAGGGATGTGCCTAATAATGGGCAGTTTCCTGGATTCAAGTCTCTTCTGCCGTTATGCATTTTGTTTAATATAGTCATTAGATAAAAATTAGAAAAAAATCCCAATTGCCCTTAACCACTGGGGCTAGGTCACACCACTCTCCGTAGCATTTCTTAGTGGCTACCTACCTATAAATCCTATTTTTAGGTACCCAGTTGCCCACCCCCCCTCCCCCTCCCTGGGTACCTAACACTCACTGTGGATTATGTTACGTAGCATTATGCCTTTGTGGATGTATCTTTTCAAACTTAACTGAAAACTAATATCTTGATACTTGTTTCAGTCACAAATATGAATATACACAAAAGATTTTGTGGGTGAGAAGGCAGCTTGCAGAATTCATTATATAACGGCAAGGCTGGAGGGCATTTTGTTTTGTTTTGAGAACGCTCTTCAACGTAGAGATATTAAGATGTAGAGTACAGTTGTAATCAAAATTATTGCTGTAATGATAGAATTGTGTTTCTGTTATGCCATTTAGACTCTAATAACTTCAGATACTAACATTTTTCATTCCTTGATGTCTATGCAATATAGACTATAGATGTCAGTACATAATATATAGTGTGTACATGTGTATGGTATGTGTGTACTTTTGTAATATTTGAATGTGCCTATCATGTAGAAAGAATGGGTTTTCCTAAAGGACCATTTGCATAAGCAAAAATGGTGGGAAAGTTTATGAGCTAACAAATTATTATTTTTTATGTTATTTCTTTTTTTTTTTCCAGATTAGTTTTCATTCCTGTGCTTGGCTAACTTTTGGCACTTAAGAGCTTAATGTTCTTTTTCAAGACTTTTTTTTTTATATCAGAAAACTGTTATTCCTAAAATGACAAAAATTTACACTACATCTGTGAAACACGTCTTTTAGTATTCATTGTTAGGTGTACAGCTCCATTAACCTAGAAACAGCTTAGAATGGAAGATTTTTTTCCCCCTATTTCACTGTACATGAGAATGAATAAGCATATTTTTAGATTACAGGCTAGACCTTTTTGTATGCCTTGTCTTTCACCTCATTGATGGATCATTGAAAATGCCAGATAGATATCAAGATCACCCAATATTTGTTTTCAATTCTGTTTACAGCCAGAATAGTAACCTCTTGTGAAAAATGTGGTTATTAAGAAAGCTATGAGAAAAATGTGAATACCGGAAAAAGAATAATATTCCAACTGAGCAAATAGAATGAATATTATACATTTCTATATCTTTCTTCATAGGCGAATGAGAGCTGTTTTCAGTACAAATGTTATTCTTGAAGCAGAATGGCGGGTGTTCTCACTTGTAAAAATATTTTTGTTTTCATGGCATTGTGAAAAAGGGAAAAGTTCAAAAGAAAACTGTGGTAGTTTCCTTTTCCTAAAAGAACAATTTTCATAATAAAACTTGAGTCCACTGATAAAAGATGACATTTTTGTCCTCAGCTAAAGCTACTGATTTTTCATGAGGTTGACAAAAGTAATAATTGTTTATTAGAACAGTAGATAGTGTTATACTCTTTTATCTATTAATGATTTCCTTAGGTCCTGATTCTGAATTGGGAAGGTACCAGTGTACTATTGAAGTCAATGGGATTCTTTAAAGGCTCCATGATTTGTCCTAAAGTATCCAAATAAAAATGTTGATGCTACTTTTGAGCATTCAGTTGGTCAAAACTAATTTTCCTCCCAAGGCTTAAAATATCCCTTTTAAAACCAGAACACAAGAATGGCTTAACAGCACTTTTTGTCACTTGCCCCCTCAGAGCCTGTATCAACTTCAGAATGAAGTGCTTCAGGAAAAGTAATAGTGCATTAAAAGCCACTAGAGAGATGTGGACACTTCCCTTCAGTTACTAAGGTCCCTAGCTCCTACTGGTTTTAATATCTAGATTTATATAGGCACAAAATGTTTTGTGTGTCAGAAGACAGCTTGCCGAATTCATTATAAATGTAGGCTGGCAGGCATTTTGTTTTTCCCTATTAGTATCGAGTACATTCTTTTGTGGATCTTAACATCTCTCCATTGATGCATAATTTATCATTTGTTCTTTTAGGTTCCAGTTGGAATGTTTTTTCTGGCAGCAAACACTTTTTGATCACAGTTATAATGGTCAGGTTAATGAACATGTTTTCTGTGAGAAGATTTTTTTGTTGCTGATTACAGCAGATGAGAGTAAATATCAATGGGAATTAGGCGCCAAATTAAGAGTTAAGCACTTAATTACTTTGACTAGCTGGACATGTGTTCAGGATTCCTCTATGCCATCTAACTTTTTCTAATTGCAGGGAATAGGCACAGGTGAAGTGGCAGTGAGTGAGCAGGGCTTATTTCTCACAGGTATCATAGTGCTTAGGGTTGGAAGGGACCTAAAAAGATCATCAGGTCCAACCCCTTGCCCCAAGCAGGAATGAATGCTGGGGTCATAACACCCCAGCCAAATATCTGTCCAGCCTCCTCTTGAAGACCCCCAAGGTAGGAGACAGCACCAACTCACTTGGGAGTCCCTTCCAGAGCCTGGCAGTCCTGACTGTAAAGTAATGTCTCCTGATGTCCAGCCTGAACCTTCTCTCTAACAATTTGTGGCCATTATTCCTAGTAACCCTGAGTGGTGCCCCGGGGAACAGAGCCTCCCCCAATTCCCACTGGTCCCCCCTGGTGAGTTGGTAAATGGCCACAGGATCCCCTCTCACCCTTCTCTTGTGGAGGTTGAACAGGTTCAGGCCCTTTAGCTTCTCTTTGTAGGGCCTGACCCGCTGCCCCTTGACCATGTGAGTGGCCCTCCTCTGGACCCTCTCAATGCTAGCCACATCCCTCTTGAAGTGCGGTGCCCAGAGGGGAAGGATCACCTCCCTGGACCTGCTTGTGATGCATCTGTAGATGCACGACAAGGTGCGGTTAGCCTTACTGACCACTTCCTTGCATCGGCGGCTCATGTTCATTCTGGTAGTTCTAGGCTTGGCAGGGAGGTAGTATATAGCGGACTCAGGACCTTTGAAAGTCTTAGTTATATTTCTTAAAGAGAAAGTAATTCAGATAAATAATTTTAAAAAGTAATGACATCTAACACTATACAGGTCAACCATTGTACAGTACTTTAGTACCCATCTGGACTAAGTGCTATGAGATGGCCTCTTAATGAAGTTCCTTTTGGGTATGTTCAAAAGGTGCCTTAAATTCCACCCACACAGAGAATTTCCTGCTTTATTTCACTGGATAACACTGAATTCCTGTAAACTGTTGTTGCTTCCTGCAGAAGAGTTAAAATGTAAAAATCTAATTAGCTCTCTCATGGTTCTGTCAAAAAAAAAAAAAGACATAAATATCATCTTTGAGTTTGTGTTCACTCACTGATTACTAATTTAGAATTTTCATTGATGACTCAAGGCATCTTTAATAAGATGCTTAAATAATTAAGACAACTTAATTAAGAATGCTGTAATAACAATTTGAAAAGATCACTCTGTGGTTCCCTTGAGAGGATTACAAATTCACTACCACAGTCCTGTAACCACAATATTTACTGTTAACCATATACTCATTGTCATGCTTAATAAGCAGAGGTATGTCACAGTACCCCCCATTGGGAGAGGGATTCTTAGCAATAAAACAAGATTACTGCCAACCCACAGGTAATTTCCAAGGCTAAATACAATCATATGATAACATTTATTATGAAAAGAGCCAGATTTTGCACTAGTGTAAATAATCAAAGTTGATGGATCTGTGCCAAATTAAGCCAGCTGGAGATATGGTCTATTGTGTCCTTTACATTTTAGACACAGAAACAAGTATTTAGGTAGCTTCCATTTGGGTCTAACATGCAACTTAAAACCATATGCATCATTATTACTGTGAATTTTTAGAGGGTTTTTTGAAGAGATAGTCATATCCTGTGGGTGAGACAGTTTTCTGAGGGGTTTTTGGCTGAAATGTTTCCACCTATTAGACTACCATTTTGTTGTCCTTATCTGTTTAGTCATGTGTTTGATTAAGTATAACTAAACAGTTCTGAATTTCATCTCAATTAAATTTTATTTATTTTTTATTCTTTTTTTTCCCAGGAGGTGTTTGTATTGCTCAGTCTTTAAAAATTCCCCGTGAACCAAAACCAGGAGAGTTTGACAAGATCATCAAACGCTTGTTGGAAACTCCTAATGCTCGAGCTGTAATCATGTTTGCAAATGAGGATGATATTAAGTACGTCTTTCCTAATTTAAATTGAAAAGTTGCTCTTTATAGAAAGATATTCACCAAAATGTGACTTTCTAAAAGATTTCAAATTGCATTCCAATATCAATATTCTTGGGAACTGGTTTATAGGACATTCAGTTGCAATTATACATCATGCTATGGCTCTGATCCTCAGAGACTTAACAATTTTTTAGTTTCTAGGAATGAAGATCCTCCAGATTGTAACTTGGGGATTGAAATAAATGAAACAAATAAGAATGATAAACGCAATTATATAGCTAGGGGAAAGGATGAGGCAAATTAACATGTACAGTACAGTAGCTTGAGATCTGAACACTGTCCCTGTCGAAAGATATAGTTCAGACTGTCAGAATGATTGTCTAATCGGTTAAAGTGAGAGTATTTATGTATTGCCAGAATTAATGCTGAAGGGGGGCTCTAATCAGTATTATTTCTTGATAAGTGCATTCTGTCTAACTAGTCATTTTGTTTGTTTATTCTCAGGAGAATATTAGAGGCAGCCAAAAAAGCTAATCAAACAGGACATTTTCTTTGGATTGGCTCAGATAGTTGGGGGTCAAAAATTTCACCTGTTTATCAACAGGAAGAGATTGCAGAAGGAGCAGTCACCATTCTGCCCAAAAGAGCTTCTATAGATGGTAAGAGCAATAATGACACAGTAGTGACACAAAAGACATGCAGTAAATTTTTTTTGAGTCAGTTTGAACCAGATCTGCAAGGTCATTTAGATACCTGGCAGAACCATCTCTTTGTAGTGTATTTCAATGGATTAATGATGAATTAATTAGTATATAGTAATCACTTGCATTGATTTTCTTCACCTCTAGTAATCTGCAGCAGCATTATGAACTGGTACCAGCAATAATTGCTATAACAGAATATTTTTTCCAGGACAAATATTTCTATGAGTTATAAATATAGGTAACAGTTTTAATTCCCTAAGTACTATTTCTAATTTTAAATAAAATTTCATTCAGGTAGTTAATAGGTTTATATATTACAAGTATGTATTTCAGTCTTGTCTATGCAAAATCCTTCACACACATTTTGAGATGTATTATTTATCTTATACCATATTTTGTGCTTCTTTTATTAAATGTAGGATTTGATCGATATTTTCGGAGCCGTACCCTTGCTAATAACAGAAGAAATGTATGGTTTGCAGAATTTTGGGAAGAGAATTTTGGATGCAAATTAGGATCACATGGAAAAAGAAACAGTAATATCAAGAAATGCACAGGTAAACTGCTAGAATAAAATATATACTTAATTTTTTTTTATAATTCATTAGAAGACAATATTATAAGAATTGGCTTTTGTTGGTAACTTGATAAGCTGCTTATGACAGATATTCATATACAAACCCTTTCTATTCAAGGCACTGATTATGCTATCATAAGTTGATATCTCTACTGTTTGTAAGCTTTTAAAATTGATATTTCTTTCATTAGTAGGTTACAAACTCTTTTTATCAGGTATAGCTTTAGTTACATGCTGGTTATCTAGGCTTACTGGGCTAGATCCTATTTCTAGGAAGATGACCCACTGAACTAGCCCAGGAGAAGACAAACAAGCCTGAGTAAGTGTAGCTCAGTGAGATGGGACCCCAAAAGGAAAACAACAACAAGAAAAAAAGTCAAATTTCTCATCATTTGGCTTTGTGGAAAGAAAACAAACTTTCTATTTTCTATACTATAGCATTGATATTTTCTCCAAATGGTGAACAGAAGCATTTAATAAATCTGTTGTATGGCTGAAATAATGAGAGACCGTTCACTAAGCTTATTGCAGTTTCACAGGTAGAAACCCTGAGTGTACAAGTGTTCAAGCAGTTTCTACTGAACCAAAGATGATGGGTCCAGTAGAAATTTTTGTCTCATCCAACAAGGTGGAAGTCAGCTTCAGTACAGTTTCTACCAGAGGAATGAACACTTCCATACTTACTTTACCAATAGAAGCTCCACTGCTGCCTTTTAGCATCCCAGCATGCATTGCTTTGTTGTTCCTCGACTGCTCCAGCTGAGTCATAGACGAAACCCCTCCTCCTGTCAGCCTTGGGGCTGGGAAATAAATCCCAGTCTCTATCCACAGCCCTTGGCTGTAAAGCTGACAACCCACTGATGAGCCCCTGAGCTTCAAGTGTTGCCTTTGTTACCCAGCCGGACAGTGAGTGCAGTATTTAAAACCTGGAGGGCTGGGAACCAGGGTGGGAAGTACTACCTACTGGGGTGTGCGAAATGGGTAGTATTTGATTTGGATTTGGATTCGGTCTGATTAGGGGGACAGTGATTCAATTCGCTGATTCGGATCACTGTTTCAATTCAATTCAGTCAAATCTGAAGATTCAATTCTGATTTGGAGAATCAGCAATTTTGGCCAGTTTTCTGTTTTTTATACATATCTTGAGGTATCAGGCATGGCTCATGAATGCTGAGATTCTGGGGCAGACGGAGAATCCCATGGGAGTGCGGGGTGGGGAAGGGGGGTCCCCTGCATGCTTGGTGGTGGACCTGGAAGTGGACCAGAAGTACTTCGGGTCCACTTTCAGGTCCATCGCTGAGTGTGTGGGGCAACCCCCTGCTCTCCCCTGTTTGGTGATCGGCCGCGGGGGGGAGCTCAGGTGCCTCCCACCAACCCAAGAGGCACCAGTCGCCGGGGCAGGGGTGCGGACCCCCACACAGAAGTACTTCTGGTCCACTTCTGGGTCCACTATCAAGTATTTGGGTGACCCCCCCCCTGCGCTCCCGTTGGATGCTCCATCCACGCCACCATCTTAGCCACACCTGGTATGTAGAAAAAACATATAAAGCTGTGTCTTTGGCCAAATCGTCGAATCTCTCCGAGTCAATTGTGGAGGCTTCTGATTCATTTTGGAGAGATTAATGGGTCTCCTGATTCAGTTCAGATTTGGAGATTTGGCCACCAAATTGGGCCGATTTTCCTCCAAATCGAATCTGTAACCAAATCTTCGCACAGCCTTACTACCTACTCCCCTTGCTGTTTAAGTTTTCTTCTTGGGACCAGTCTGAGAGTGAAGGGAAGCAGGAAGTAATGCTCCTGGCTTCTTCCCCAGACCATGGGCTACATAGGTTGGGGAACAAGCTGGAGGCTGTGCCTCCTGGCTGGGTGCCATTGTCAGCACTGGCTGTCTGGAGAGCACACAGCTGGCTTCCTGAACACTTGAACAGCCTGTAGGGTTTCAAACTGCTTCAAGTTAACTGCTGCATTTCCACCGGTTCATTTGAACGCTTACATACACCCTAGGATTCATAGGGCACAATCTACATCTAGTTTGAGAGCTCAAAATCTAATATGTAAAATGCATATCTGGTATACAGATGTAATATGCTCTGTATATGAATTATTACTAAATAACTTCACAATATGTTTTCTAAACCAAAAGGAAAAATAATGGCACCCTTGGATAATAGCATCCTTTTGGCAGCTTCTCTTTGGAACTGCTGTGTCTACAGTTGTGTGTTTACCACTGATATCCTTAGTGTGGTCTTACCTTTTTTCAGGAACTGCTCTTTTCTCCCTGGCAGCTCTCTGTAATGGGACTGTCCCTGAGGGTGGCCTAGTGGGAAAACTAGGTTGTTCTCCTAGTGGGAAAACTAATCCTGCCTCTCACTCCAGCTCTTCAGAGTACCCCTCTTTTTGCTATCTCTCCAGCCATGCCTTAATGGAACTGTAATAGCATGTAGGGAAGCTGCCCCTGAGTGTGGGAGTGATCCTTGTGGTGTTGTCTGTGGTGCTGTCCACTTATGATGCTCTAGCTGCTTGACATGAGAGCTATAATCTATTGATAAAATTACTATACTCACTGACTTGTACTACTCATGCCCTGCTGGCACTAAGCTTGCCACTTTTGCACTGATCATGGCCCTACAGACACTTAGTCTTAGGGCAGTAATCATGGCCCTCTCTCCCTAATAATGCATTAAGGGCTTTAATTGACGCCACCAGCTGCCTCCATAGCTATGTCCATGCCTCACAGAGATCAGTTACCATTAGTTAATAAATCCAGTCCTTGGGGTCCTCACCCCTTCTGTTGGGCTTCATCCTTTATAACTTTGGCCCCTTTTCTCTGGCTGTGACCTTTGGCCCCGGCCCACTTGTTCTGGCCTGGCTTCTCAGTCCCAGCCTTTTCAGCCTTAGTCTTGGCTTGGGACTTAGTCCTCTGGACCTCACTCTCTGCTCAGGATATGGCCCTCTTGGCCTCAGTCCCCTTGGGGGCTTTATCCCCTCTTCAGCTACCTCTGCCTGCTCAGTGCAGGGGTTCAAAACAGTGGGCACTCCAGGTACCCTGCTGCACAGTCTGCTGTCCACCCCTGCAGTCACAACCTGGTACTCTGGTCAAACTTAAACACAAACATCAATACACTGGTCTCTAAAGTAATCTTATACCCCAGATTAGGTCTCTACACATTGCATTCCCTTCTCCGGGCTTCCAGCTTTACTGCAGGCAGTAACTTCTTTCCTTTAGGGGATCAGGACTTGACTACTTTCTCTGGCTCAGCGCTGAGTTTTCCAGTCACGTGACACCCCTCTTCCCCCTTAGCTCTCTTTCTGAGCCCCTCTCCCCATTAACTCTCTTGCTGAGCCCTTTAGCTCAAGCAACTGCCTGCTCCTCTTTGTGGCACCTGACATGGCTCAGCTGCTTAATAGCTGCCCTAAGCTCAGCTGCATACCCTCCCCATTAGAATGCAGCTCTAACCTAACACTCTTGCCTCTAAAGTAATGGGTGCTTGGCTACCTGTTACACTGTCCCTTCAAATTTGAGTCAGAAAAACAGATATTCCTCTCTTCCCATTTTTATCATGTTGCATCTAGCCACTGTAGATGCATGAAGTTGCTCTATCATATGCCAATGTAACCAGTCCAATTTCTGTGTCATGGTAATATCCAATGTTAAAAAAGAAGGGAAATAAAGGACTGAAGTTATAGCTAGGTATGCTTTACTGTAATCTGTTTAATAATGTTCCTCAAGAAAGAAGTTTATAGGTTATGAAGGTCTGTATAAGTTTTCTCAGCTTCAAGAGAAGGTATTATTTTTAGCTCTTCAAGTGGAGGCTACAGGCATCTAATTAAGAAGAGAGGACTTTTCCTTCTTAGGTAAACAATGTTTAGGAAGGCAAGAATGTATCAAGGGACTTGTGTCAGGTATCCAGGTTGTAGCCATATTGGTTTAGAGGAAAAGGCAATCAGGACTCATAGTAGAGATGATTATCTTTTATTAGACCAACAAGATTTTTGCAAAAAAAAAATCTTTAATTGCAAGCTTTCAGGCATAAACACCCTTCATCAGGCATTGGAGAAAAGATTGTAGCAGTTCTCTTGGGTAGAAATGAAAGTTCATATTTCATAGGATTTCACAGAGAAGTCAGTTGATGGAAAACTCCTCTGGGCAGTCAGTTCATAGCTGGTATGAAGCCTCTCACCTCCTGTGAGGATCTGTGCTGATGCAAATTATCAAGGAACTTGGAAACCATTTTTCCATCTCATGTAGCCTCCTCATTGGAGGGACAAGTTTTTCATTTATTACCCAAGAAGGAATGTTTAAGGTTGAGAGGCTCTTCATCACACACATCGTTCAGGAGAAAAATTACACCTACTGCAAAAGAAAGAACTGGCAGAGGCAATAGGCCTTTTGCCTACTTTTGATTTTCATATGTTGCAAATTGTCCAGCTGAAGTGCTTAGAAGGCTGCAATCTGGTGAGGAAAATCCAATACAGCTCAATAGACAGAGCTACTTGGAAGCACTGTGGATTGTAAGGTCTCTTGCATTATCAATTTCCAAAAGACAAGGTCTCTCACATTAGCAAGTCCAAAAGACAAATAAAAAGACCCAATAATTTAAAATATGAAATGTTACAATATTAAAAATACCCCAGACAATTCTCCTAATTCTAATGCTGTTGCAGTGATAATATTTACACTCATGGGGGGAAGATCCAAAGCATAGTAACAGAGAATGAGGTTGAGGGGCTAGAGAACAGGGATTAGAAAGAGACAGAGTCAACTGAAGTGTACATTTAAGTTTGCTTAGTTCAATTCAGCTCATTTGATTAAGGTTTGATCTGTTCTAGGGATGTAGGAGGTTTGGCAAGATTTTTACTGTAACTAGAATTATTAGACAATCCTTAGTACATATAACTAGATATTTAATGTAGGCTAATGCAAAGGCAGTGTAATATGTAAAATTTAGGGAGAGAAAATCAGACCTGATGTATGGAGATGCAGTTCCATTGAGATCAGGTCTGAATTTGCCCCAAGGTATCCCTTTCAGGCATATTTTTAACATAGTGCTTTAAATCTTCTGAATGGTACAATCCAGTCTTCCAATACAACCTCAACAAAAATGTTAATTAAAAGTGTTCTTTCATGCATATCTCTTTGCAGTTTGAGAAGTCTCTTTCTGTTTCTGTGTGGTTAGCATTTTGTTTAACTACTCTGCAAACCCAATCAGCCTTTAAATGCCTATAATGACTGACTGCACTACTAAAAATAGAGATGGGAGAAGAGATTCCAAAAGCATATAGAGACCTGTGCAAATTATGCAAATTTGAATTTGTTTTATCAGCTTGATTTTTTTCACTGGAAAACTCCCAGTATAGTATGACAGACAGTACCTATTTGAGAACTTCACAAATGCATTAATTCATCTAAAATAAATTTATTTTTGTATAGTGTTGCAAACTGAAAAAAAATAATGGAAAAAAGCTTTTTTCATTAGCTTTTTAAACAGTGATGGGAGAAATTGTAGAACAAATGAGAGAGCTTACTTATGGAATATGAGCCTTTGAAACACCCAGCAAATGTCTGCCTAACTTGTGTAATAGATCAATTTCTTATAATCTATACTCTTAAATATACTTCTCAATGAATTGAAAACCACTCAGTGTGTGAAAAAGCAGTGTATTTCTCAATTAAGGCCAAAAGAAGTGTAGCTTATGATGGTCAATTGTTTGGTATGCCATGGCCCAAGAGGCATTGTGGCTCAAGATGAACTTAGTGTGAGATCCACAAGGGGATTTAGGCATGACAGTGCTAAAAAATCCCATGCCTACAGTTTAGGCAGCCACTTTCAGAAGTGGAATTAATAAACCTAGAATGAGTGCCTTAGGATATGCCTATGCCGGGCTAGTGGCTTGTCTTGGCTGGATAGTTCTGAGCATGCCCCAGTACTACTTTCTGTTTTTGTCTGTTCTTGAATCTTGCCTTTTGCCTCCCATTTGTGTTCTATTTGATACAAAGGATAATGGGAGCTGCCTCTACTGTATGTGTTGAACTGCTACTACTTTTGTTTTGACATTATATCAGAATTTAAAAAAATGCGTTACACTGAGGCATCTAGGCTAGGTACAGACATGCAAAAAACCCAGGGTGGAATCTAAGTTACACAGTTTTCTGTAAGTGTTGCAGTTTAGGTTAGAAGCGAACAAAACACACATTTGCCCTTTCTTGGGGAGAGGGGCTGCAAATCTTAGATCAGGTTCTTAAACCAGTCTCTGTGTGCCAAACTTCTGTTCTGTTATGGGTATAGATCAGTTTCTAATCACTTATACTGGTAAAAGGGAAATGTCTGTACCTGGCCCTAATGCAGAAGTCATATGCTGTCTAATGGAAAATTAAATCAACCGTGTCATGTGTGTTACAGGGAAGCCTGTCCTCTAAGAAAGGGCAGGCAGCCCCTCTGAGTAGCTGCAGCTATGGGAAGGCTGTTAATCAGGGAGGGCTAACTGGGACCTTAAAGCCCCAAAGAGAAGAGCAGGGTGGAGGGGCAGCAAACTGTGAGGAATCAGTTGTGAGCCTGAGGAAGGTGGTGGGATGAACTACTGTCTGCATGGTTTGTTGAACTAGACTGCTGTGTGGCCGGAGCCATGGGGGAACCCTTCCAGTGTCTGGGAAAAGATAACAAAGCTTTGTTTGCTTGTTTTGTTTGTTTAAAGACTCTGTTTTTAAGGGTAAAAACAGACTGTGTTAAAAAGTACTTGCTGAGGCTCTCCTAAGGGAGAAAGAGCATGCCTGGAGAAGGCCACAAGCAAGGCAATCTGCTTACTGTGCCATTAAGTAATACACGAGGTTGGAGAGCATTTAACTTTGCCTTTTAGATGGCAGATCATGTCCCAAGTGGTATCAACAATACTTCTAATAACCAAATAGAGTCTAATCTGTTTACCAAGTCCTATTTTAGGTAATAAATTCACCCAGTTTTCAGAGTGTATCTAGCTTCCAATTTCAGAAGTCAACTCCAAATGAAAAGTCGCTGTCCTGCTATAGTGGCTGACCTTTAGGAATGTGTCATCCTGTCATAATAAGCAGAATTGAAAAATAGATTTTCCTGTTCTGCTTGTGAGATCAGAATATTTGTTTGTTTAGGTCAAATTGCCTTGATGATGGGGAACTGAGAAGCACAGTTTTTCATCATCTAACTTCTAAAAGAGTCAAAATGGAGCCAGTAGGTTGAAGTATATTGTATTCAATCAAAACATATGCAAAAGCAAATGTGCATTTGACATCAGTCACAAACAGTAAACCAGTCCCTAAGAAGTGGTAATGTAGGTCTAAATTCCCTAGACAGTAGGTCTAGGACCCAATTTTCTCTCTTACTGAGCAAGTCCTTGAAGAACAAGGGTGTTGCGTGAGATGTAGGCAGTCACCATGACCCACTTGAGGCTGTGGTTTGTACTGAGATCACTGTTGTAACTGTGGGTTGGGAACCTGCCCTCTGAGCACTATGGATTTGGAAATGCTGGTGGTATCTTATATGCAGCTCTAATTTAGGGCTAAGTCCTGGAATTCAGACGTGTGTAATGTTTTTTCTCAGCTAACTGTAGGTGCCTTTCTCCTCAGCATATAAACACTCTAGATTTCCCAGCCTTCCTGTATTGTCTCCATAGGAATCTGAGAAGATGCCAGTTTTTTATCTTGCATTCTTCTATGTGAAGGCATCTTCAAGGATGATTTAGACCTGGTCCTTGTCCTCTTTTTAATATGTATTCATATGAAGAAACTAGACTCATATTCATTTACAAACCACATTATTTCTAACAGTTGCTTATTCTAACATGAAAAGTGTTCATAGAATCATAGAAGTAGGGTCAGAAAGGACCTTGTAGATCTTCAAGTCCGACCCCCTGCCTGGGCAGGAGGGAAACTGGGCTCAAGTGACCTCAGCCAGGTAGGCATCGAACCGACACCTTTGTTTCTATACAATTTGTATTTTGCCAGGAATTCAAGCCTTGGTCTCTGTCACTTTTTAGACTGGTATTTTTTTCCATGTTAGAAGTTATGATAGTCTACATGAGCTTTAGGATATAGCTTATCTTTTTGATTTAAACTGATTGTAGAGTTCTCAAAATACCTTCCATGCTCATGCCTTGATCCTCAAAGTTGGTGATAAATTGCTTTTTCTTTCCTAGCACTTGTTCAGTGAAAGCAGGGAAAGAGGCAATGCCCAACCTAGTCCATACCTCTGTGGACCTCTTTGAGGTTGGTAGAAGATAATAACTTCAGTTACTTCTGCCCATGCCTGGACTCAACATACATATAGTTCACCTGCCACTATAGTATATAATACATCCCTGTTTCCTATATCTTCACCATTTAGTATCTCCTAAACACTTATCATGTCCCACCAAAGCATCTCCTTTCTAAACTGAATAGGCCTAGCCTCTTTAGTCTCTCCTTTTATGGAACCCTCTCCATACCACTAAGAATCCTTGTTGACCTTCACTGTACCTGTCTTAGTTCTTCTACATCTTTTTTGATGTGTGGGGACCAGAATTAGGCACAGTATTCAAGGTTTGGGCACACAATGGACTTTGAAAGGGGCATAATGATATTTTTCATTTGGTAATATTTCGATTATTTTGATAAACTGTCCACAATGACCCTCATGGCTCCTATATATGTACAGGGAGGCTGCTCCAACATACTGTAATTACAGCACGTTGGATCAGATTCAGTTAACTGAGTTGATAATTACCACACTCTGGCAGACTCCATCATCATGTGTATCTATGCTGAAAAATGGCAGTGGGGCACTTTAATCTAAAGCTTGTCCAATTTTTCAGCACTAGGATGCTGATACATGTGATACATGCTCTGGGTGCTTTTAATTGGGGTTTTCAGTTAAAGTGCTCACCTCCCAGGGCACATTTATAAATGCCCCTAGATTTCTTTCCTGTGTGGAACAGCTAATGTAGAGCCCATCATAGTGTAAGTATAGTTTGGGTACACATTAGTGTACATAATAAGGTACAGTGTAATGTAGCACTTTAGGTTATGTGATATACATAAAATATCAAGTTTACTATGTATTCATTATATACTACTATTCCTGACTAGTTATTCCCATAGACTAAGGATTACATATAGTAAAAGGCAGTTTGAGATTTTCAAAATGGCCATTATTTACCTAATTTTTGGCATCTGGCCTCTAGGGAAGGATTATCCATGCTTTACACATTCACACTTGGAAGTAATGGTACATGACCTTCTGCCTTATGTGCTCAGAGTGCCCTGGCATGATGGGGAGAGCAGTCTCATGGGACCACTACTTCCTTCCTTATGCAGGAGTAAAGAATGGTTGGAATCCTGGCTCTGATGTTCCCAATATAACAGTCAGAGTAGCTGAAATGCTATAGCCAAGGGGATAACATGCTGCTTTTATAGATATGTAACAGATTGCTTCTCTTTTGGTACAAGTCAGGAGCCACAGTCAGAGTCGGAGTTGGAGTCGGCCCGAATCAGGAACAGTGATTCGATTCCTTGATACAGATCATTGTCCCTGATTCTATTAGACTGAATCCGAATCTGAAGATTCGATGCTGATTTGGAGAAGCAGCAATTCAGACATAGATAGAGCTTTAAAAGTTTTTTCTACATACCTTGAGGTACCAGCACGGCTTGTGAACGCTGCGATGCTAGAGCACATGGAGCATCCCACAGAAGTGCAGGGGGCCCCTCCATGTGCTCAGTGGTGAACCCGGAAGTGGAACAGAAATACTTCTGGTCCACTTCTGGTTCCTATGGGGAGCGTACTGCCCCCCCCCCCTTGCACCTCCCTGGGCTGGTGATTGGCTGTGGGGGGACCCCAGATACCCCCCCCAGACTCGGGAGGTACCAGTCGCCAAGCCGCAGGGGGACCCCCTGCCTACTCTCCAGCAGACCCTGAAGTGTACTGGAATTACTTCTGACCCATTTCCAGGTCTGCTGCAAAGCACACTGGGGAACCCCCCTGCTTCTGTGGGACACTCCATACATCCCAGCATTGCAGCATTCACGAGTCGCCTGGTATTTAGAGATATATAGAAAAAACACTTAAAGCTGTGTCTGTGTCCAAATTGCCGAATCTCTCTGAATTGATTTGGAGGGTTCCAGTTCAATTTGGAGAGATTAAAAGGTTCTCTGATTCAATTCAGATTTGGACATTTGGCCACCGAATCAGCCAAGTCTCAGCTGAATTGAATGAGGGACTGAAGCTTCGCACAGCCCTACAGATCAGCTCCTGGACATGAACATTTGTGCCTGGCCCTTGACTTACCACATATATTTAACTCACAAATTAGCCCTATGTTACACCATTGATTATCTGGTCTGAGAAAAATATAATACTAGTACTATTATGATTTTTATAATCTTCTGGAACAATGAGTTGATTCAGGCATCTATACAAATCTTCCAATATAAGTCAATATAAGTTTTTAGCAAAAGATATGAGTAGCTTTCTCTTTGTAGTTCACATTTTGTAACTATAAAAAGGTATTTCAAATATGTTAGATTGATTGCAGATTCAGTTACAACATAAATATTTGAGACTCATCTACTAGCCTCTCACTGTACAACATTCTTGTTATTAATCAATACTGATTTTGAAAGAGATCAACACATTCTAAATATATGATAAACGAAAGAAATGGATGAAGAAAAGGAAACCTGATTTTTTTTTTCAGTCTGTTACTACCTAATTTTACTTGATGTTAAAAACATTATTTTGTATTCAAACTTGTGTTCTGTTCCACTTACCACTGATCTCCTAAGGTTTACTTATACTGGTATTGAACTATATAAAATGTAGGGAAGCAACCAGCAGTGTTTTCAGGCAGCGGGATGGAATGACCCAGTTCTGGTCTTCCATGGGCTGTCACTAAAACCTGGCTGCTGTTTCCCCCACCACTTCTTTTTCTCCCTGCCACCACATAGGACAAACTCTTTCCTACCTATCTGCAGTGCTGATAAAGCCTACCACTGTTCCGGCTCCCTGGCTGCACCCAGATGAGCACAGCCATGCAATATGTGGTGCTGCAAACCCATCTGGGGCACCATGCACTACACGTTCAGATGTTCTCTGTGCTGTTACCTTGCAGTCCCATGAAAAAACAATGGGGCAGCACATGCAGGGGCAACATGTGCCACTCAAAACCAGAGCCTGGCTGGCTGGAACCACACACATCATTGCAGCTTCATCTCCCTGAGGCCCCCAGGACCCCAGGTAGTCCTGGGGTTCTGGGGTAGTGGTCCTCCCCTACCCCACCTGGGGTAACCTGCCATGTGTCAGAAGGCACATGGCACAGGTGTTTTCTGGGAACAAGTGGCAGCAGCACAAGGTGTGCCACTGCTGTTTGTTCTTGAGAAAATAAATGTGCATGCTCATGTGGATGCAGCCCTGTGGCCAAATGCCACCAGAGGCCTCAGGTTCACAGACCAGATCCAGTGGTTCCATAGGCCAGATTCAGCTCTCGGGGGAGTGTCTACATGTGATACCACATTGCCATTGCAACAAGCTACCGTTACATAGCATCACCAGGCACAAACCATGATGCCTCCAGTACTGCACAGTAGCTACTGTACAGTAGGGTTGGAAACAACCTGTGTGGCATCAGGACTTGCAGTACCAGCAGTTACTGTGCAGTCATTTAGTACTTGCTCAGTCATTTAGTACTCAGTCCTCTGGATCATGGTGTACACATAAGAGTTCTGGTCAGAATCCTGATCAATCTGTTTGTAGGTGAGAAGCCCAATTAGAGGGTGACACAGCTTGTTACAAGTTTCACAGATCCATATGTATTTTGATTTGGAGTCCAAGTTTGCAGCATGTTGCTTTCTTTTTTTTGCTTTGCTTCCATCCTCCGGATCAATGCCGCTTCATGTTGACCTGCACTCTGTGTCAGATGTTTCCTCCAGATCAGACAGGATTCTACATGCTTCTCCCAGCTTTCTTTGTTGAGGTTGAATTACTTTATATCATTTTTGCACTCATCATGGTACCACCATAGAGAGCGACCGCACTTTCAAGAGTATTCTCAAATCTCTATGTAACAAATATTCTTGGGGATACAGTCTCCTTCCATTCTCCTGACATGGCCAATTCGTTGCAGTCTCCCCTTTTTGATAGTGGTTTCTAAGTGTGTCAGTCTTGTGCATTCCAGAACCCATGTGTTTGATATTGTGTCTTCCCACTTTGTTTTCAGGATCTTAGACATTTCATGTGGAAGGTGTTCAGTCTCTTGATATGCCTAGCAAATGTGGTCTATGTTTCTGAATCATAAAGCAGAGATAAAGCACACAAGTCCTGTAGATTCACATCTTTAGCTTTAGCTGATAGTTTGCCGTTATTCCATGCATGTTCCTGTAATAGCTTGAAATTCGTAGCTGTTTTTCTGATTCTGTTAATCAATTCAGTGTGAAGGTCTAGATTCCTGCTGATCATAGAACCCAAGTACCAAAAACTGTCAATGACATCTAGAGATTTATCCTCCAGAGCAATATCAGGTATTGGTTCTTCCATCCTTTGGTACTCGATCACAGTTTTTTTTAGACTAATTGCCACCCCAAAGTTCTTGCATAACGGGCTCAAAATCTGCCCAAAAGATTTTGCAGGGAGGATTCACTGTGTGCAACCAAGGTCATGTAATTCACAAACAGTAAGTCTCTCAGAGTCAGTTCTTTCACATTGGTTTTTGCTCTAAACCTTGTATTGAACAAGCCTCCATTTAGTCTGGTTTGAAAATAAATGCCAGCAATGCTGTTCTTGAATGCATGAAGACGCAGGAATGAAAAATAGATGTTAAAAAGCCTGGGGGCTAAGACCCTTGTTTCACCCCCCTGTTTTTGTCAAAAGTGCTTGATTCTTTGTTTTCATACACTACAGTTGCCTTCATACATTGATGAAATAAGAAAATGGTGTTCAACAGTTGTGGGGGGGGGGGGGGGGGGGGATAACCTAGTTTTTTCAGAACAGTAAAAAGGCCCTGTCTGTTGACTGTATGGAAGGCCTTTGTCAGATCCAAGAAGATTATATCCAGTGGTATTTGTTTTTCTCTACACTTTTCTTGCAGTTGCTTGACCAAAAATAACATATCAGTGGTGGAGTATCCTGAATGAAAACTCCATTGACTTTCAGGACTCTTTCACCAAGAAATTACAACCTAGGGAATGTGATGTGTGTGGCAATTTTTCCAATGATGTTGAACAGAGAGATACCTCTATGATTGTCATAGTCTCTCTCTTCTATTCCCTTTGTTTTTGTACAGTTGTACAAACAAAGTATCTTTGAAACCATGCATTACCACTTCCTTTTTCCAACACAGCGGTATAATATCATGAAGCTTTCAAAGTAATTCAACATTGGCACATTTGTAAATTTCAGCAAACAGTTGTTGCCAGATGCCTTGTTCCCAGGAATTGATTAAATGGCTTTCTGCAAATCTTCTAATGTTGCCTCATTGTCCAAATCCTCTCTAACTTTGAATTCTGATGGTCCTTTGAGCTCTTTGTGTTTGATTTCAGTCTCAGCAGAGTATAGAATTCCATAGCGCTGAATCCAATGCTCAAGCTGTTTTTGTTTATCAGTAATGGCATTTCCGTTACGTCTTTCAGCAGAGCTGTTTTCTTCTTGACTGGACCAATAGCTCATTTGATGCCTTTGTACATTCCACAGCTATCACCTGCATCAGCTGCTTTTAAAATATCATCACAGAGTTTCAGCCAAAAATCTTGGACATACCTCTTAGCCTCCTGTTGCATTTTTCTTTGAGCCTTTCTCAGATTTTTTAGGGTTATGGGGTTAGGAGATTTCTTATAGTTGGTGAGTTGGTTCCTTTTGTTCTCAATCAGTGGTAGAAGGGTTTCAGACTGCTCTCCAAACCAATCTGCATTTTTCTTGCATTTTTTTGCCAAATGCTGTTACAGAAGCATTGTACATGCTAGTTTTTAAGCTTTCCCAAGCCTCAGTGGCTGAGTTGTTAGGTAAACTTGCTTTCACAGCTTCTTCATTGAATATTCTGCATTTTTTCTGTCTTTAGTTTGGCTGATGTGTATCTGAGGATGACTGGCAGTTTTGCTATGGTGAATCTTTTTAACTTTGATTTTGACATTGAAACAGACTACCACTGAGTAGTTCAATAGTATACAACTTGATATTGGTGAATAACTTCTCACTGTTGTAGGTGAGGGGTCACAGCAGTCATTCGCAAACAGCAATATAGGTTTTTCAGCCTTTACAATGTATTGTCACAAAGCCTTTTATTGTAACTCACTGTGACAGGGTGACTGAAACACCCTGTCATGGGAACAATAGAGAAAAGCAAACTTACCTGGAGAGGCAGAGAAAATCGTGGTTAGCCCAGGCGGTAGAAATGCCACACTTCAAGCAATTTCATAGATTTCATAGACATTAGGGCTGGAAGGGACCTCAGAAGATCATCAGGTCCAGCCTCTGCCCAGGGGCAGGAAGTTAGCTAGGGTCAAAGGATCCCAGAAAGATAAACATCCAAGCATTTCTTGAATGAGTCCAGAGTAGGTGCATGCACCACCTCTGGAGGGAGTCTATTCCAGGCCTTGGGGGCTCAGACAGTAAAGAAATTTTTCCTTATGTCCAGACTAAAATGGTCTTGAAGGAGTTTGTGACCATTGGAACTTGTCATCCCTTAGGGCACTCTTGTGAACAGGCATTCCCCCAGATCCTCATGCACACCCCTTATGTATTTATAGAGTGCTACCAGGTCACCCCTGAGCCTGTGCTTTTCCAGGCTGAAGAGTCCCATGGCTTTCAGCCAGCCATCATAAGACCTATTCTCTTGCCCTCTGATCATGCGTGTGACTCACATCTGGACTCTCTCAAGCTTCTCCACACCCTTCTTGAATTGTAGAGCCCAGAATTGGATGCAGTACTCCAGCCTCCAGCTGGGGCTGTGACAGATCAAAGGCTGCCGTGGCAAACCCAGCTACTGGGGGCTCGAGCCCAGGAGAAAGAGAATGGCATGGGCAAAAGGAGAAAGAAAAAACGCACCAAAAGAAGAGAGAGAAAACAACTGGGTGAGGCAGGCAGCGAAAGGGAGGCTGCCATGGCGGACCCAGCTGGGCAAGAGAGAAATTTAAGAGATGCCAAGCGGGCGATCTGGGGCAGCAGGAGAGAAGAAAAGAAGCTAAGAGAGAGAATGCAGGGGAGACTGGAATAGAGGACCAACCCCGGAGCTCAAAGGAAACTCCTATTCCTTGACTTACCTGGAGGGATCCAGTGAAGAGACTGATCTGCAGGGGAGAGACAGCACAGGAATGGAGGAAACTGCTCAGCTGGTGAGTCCTGTCCTGGAGAGTAAAGTTAACCACTCCGGGAACCTTGAAGAAAGTGAAGACATGGATGATATTATGGGAGTGAGTCTGTCCCAACCCTGAAGGTAAGGGTGGGACTGAAAGTAAGGGTGGCTGGCTTGGGACCCATCCCAGGAAGAACGGCAAAGCAGCCAGAGGAGGGAAATTCCTATCATTGGTCCTTAAGACCGAGACTGGAGTATCAACATCAGAGGCCAGTACCAACTTGCCCGGAACATCTGGAGTAGTTAGGGCATGGTATGGGGATGGTGGAGCCCTGTGAAGACCAGCCGATGCCGTGAGCCCCTAACTAACCTTTCATTTCCCCAAGAGTGTTTCAACATCCGTGTCCTGTAACATCAAAGGTGTGGCAGGAGATTTTTTAAAAGACAAAACACTACCATGTATAGGGAGAAGGCTTGGCTCCAGGTGGCATGCCAGCAACCTCCTACACTCCCTTAATGAAACTTTCTCATAGTGTGGGTTACAAATTAATAAAGTTTGTCTTGTGAGCATAGTATTATGCAGACCACCAAACTACAAACGGTTTAACAGGCCCAAGCCATTTATATTCATACTAGCCAACTGCCCATCATGAATGATGGAGTGTTTAAGGGAGTGTTTACATGCCCCCACCCCCGCCCCCTGCTCACCCTTTGGGGTTGGCCATGTAAACAGTCCCTCCACCACTGCCACTGCCTCCTCCTCCAGCCTCCAGCATGGCAGCTCCCTCCCCCCACCCGCCCACCTCTGCCTCTGCCGCCTCCCATGGAACAATGAGGCTGATCTCTGCCTGAGGAGGTGGCAGTGGCTCCCTCCCCCCTGTCTATCCACCTCCAAAATTTCCCTACTGTGTAGAACCTGAGGCGTATATACAGGCTCATGTACCAACTCTGTCCTAGGTGACCCTTGAAAGTAAGTTTTAAATGCAAAAAAACTTTACAGTGTTTTATCAGTCAGTGTGCTGAGATCATTGTCTCTCAAACTGAGCAATATTGCTTCAATTTCCCAAGATTTCTTGGCTGCCCCTCAATTTCCACTTATAGATTCATAGATTCATAGATGTTAGGGTCGGAAGGGACCTCAATAGATCGAGTCCGACCCCCTGCATAGGCAGGAAAGAGTGCTGGGTTTAGATGACCCCAGCTAGATGCCTATCTAACCTCCTCTTGAAGACCCCCAGGGTAGGGGAGAGCACCACCTCCCTTGGGAGCCCATTCCAGACTTTGGCCACTCTAACTGCGAAGAAGTTCTTCCTAATGTCTAGTCTAAATCTGCTCTCTGCTAGCTTATGGCCATTATTTCTTGTAACCCCCAGGGGTGCCTTGGTGAGTAAAGCCTCACTAATTCCCTTCTGTGCCCCCATGATGAACTTATAGGCAGCCACAAGGTCGCCTCTCAACCTTCTCTTGCGGAGGCTGAAGAGGTCCAGGTGCCCTAGTCTCTCCTCATAGGGCTTGGTCTGCAAGCCCTTAACCATATGAGTGGCCCTTCTCTGGACCCTCTCCAGGTTATCCACATCCCTTTTGAAGTGTGGCACCCAAAATTGCATGCAGTATTCCAACTGCGGTCTGACCAGCGCCTGATAGAGGGGAATTATCACCTCCTTCTTGTCACTTATCTTAGATTGAAAACTCTTTGGGGTAAGCGGTAGGTTTTATTCTGATACAGAACCAAGCACAGTGGAATCTTGGTCCATGAGTTAGAAGTTTTGGTATGACAGAAATACAAATAAAAACTACAGTGCTGCTCTTACTACTACTAAATACTGTGCTGGTTGTTCATACAAGTCACATGTGTGTGCATTCTGAGTGCTCATTTGGGACTTAACTGGTTCACAGAATGAATTTTACTACTCTGTTTTGATCGCTAATGGAAATCTTTTGTGTCCTATAGCCTCAGCAAGGAATCTCATATAGATCAGCAGGAAGAAATATTCCCTTGCTTTGAGGTGAGCAATTTATTTCTAGCAGGAGTAGTGGTGACTCAAGATGGCAGAACTGAATTGTTTATTTCTGTCTTCTGTCATGGCTTTTGATACTACAATGAGCTTGTTTTAGTTTAGTCGTCTCATATTCACTTTTCATCAGACAGCTCCTGATGAAGTGAACTCAAGCTCACAAAAGCTTACGATATCCATCTATGATTTAGTTAGTCTATAAGGTACAAATCTGCCCTGTCATATTCCCTTTAAATGATCAAAGATGTTGCAGGGAATAGAGGCAGTAGTATTTAGAAATGCCATAATACAGATCTTGCTCTGGACAGTGATAGAGTAAAATTTGCAATTCACAGTGTTGTGTTGCCAAATGCATTACATACTAAAACTGAAAATATGAAACAAATGTTCTGTATGTTTTTGTGGAACTTCTTACACTGTTAGCAGATCTTATTTTTCACTACGTTCAATTTGGGTGCAGACATTTTGACATCTGCCCCAAATGTTTACAACAGTGAAAAGTTGTTTTCGGAATTGAAAGCTGACTCTAATAATTGCTCTTTCTAGATGGAGGAAAAGAAATGATAGCTTATGATCTGTATGTCCAATCAAAAGTAGCCAACATAGTATGACTTTCAGACACAAAATATTTATAAAGAAAAATGTAGGAACCACAAATTAGTGATAGCCATTTCTGGTGAATAATTCAGAATAAATAATACATATTAGAAAATTATAAGCAGCTCCCAGACACTACAGGAACAGAAAAGGAGGGTAAATTCATTAAACGAATTATTCATTATGCAATATTAACATATATGAATCAGAAAAAATATAGATTTTGTTACTGGAACTCATCTAAACCTCTTTGATGTATCAGTTGAATTGGGGATTTATCAAACTGACTTTTCTATAAGACATTAAAGGTCAGATAAGAAAAGTCATTCCTATGAAATTTCTGAAGATCTTTACATACCTTTGAATTTGTTTCTGGATCAACTCAGGAAATAGCAACAGTGCCTGAAACTGAACAAAGGTAAAATTCTCTGGGATGTATTAGGACACAACTTTACAGCATTATACCCCTCTGAATCCATGTAAACAGGCACAAGACTCTTGGAGTTCCTGCACTAAGTGGAATTCTCTGGATTGCAGAGGATGTTCCATTAATACATACATTTCAGTACATGGCATACTCAGAGAAAAAGGGAAAAGATGGAGTTTTATTCTGGACTGTGTCAGTCACACTGCAGAGAGGAAGTGGCAGCATAATAAAGGATATAATAGCTTGTGCAGTCCCCTTACATAAAAGGATTGTCCTCATTGTCCCCTGGGCAAAATCCCTCTACAAGCTTCCTATAAAATTAATCTGGTCTTTAGAGACCCTTATTTTGACCAGTTTGCTTTTTTGGATACATTTCCAAATAATCAGCTTGGTTTCCATTTTATACGAAGTGATATTCAAATTCTGTTGTGAAAACTTCTCTCATCATCATTCATTAAGTGAGCTGTGGCTGTGTGATCAAAGCTTTAGCCCAAGGATTTTGAAATTTAATTTAGAAATGCATAAAATGGTCTGGACATATTAATGGCCAAATTCTCAACTGGTATAAATTGTAGTTGATCCTGGTATAAAATGTAGCCCTGTTGACAGCATTGGAGCTGTGATAACTTGCATCAGTTAAGGAAATACCAGATGATGATATCTTGAACTTGTGCAGAAACAATGTGGAGGTGACTAGTGAAAGTCTGAATAGATGATATTTACTTTAAAACGCTTGATCTGAAGGACAGCTAAGTTGTTTGGCACTTCAGGAGAAACAGGAAGAGACACTCATGCTTTCGTTACAATAAGGAAGAAAGTAGAAAACTAAACAACTATTTCATATCCATTCTTAAGAGGCAAGGTTGGTAGGAGTAAGAAAAATTAACAGCAGAATTTAAAGCAAAGATCAGTTATGCAGGACTTTGAAGATGAAGAAAAAGCCTGGAATATGATTTTTAAAGTGAAGGGTAGCTAACAAACTTCTTGGCTTCAATAATATCTTGTGGCATAAAGTTTGAAAGGTCAATTGTTTTGATATACAGAAAAAAATGTTGTCTTTCATTTCATTACATGTCCTCTTGTGCTTGTGTTAATGGTCTGTAATTCTAGTTTATTTTTCAAGATATCTGTAATATTTGTTGGTATCTTTCACAAGTATACACTAGCTAATATTTCTGAAATAATTTATATTTTTACAGCAACTCAGCTAATTGCTTCTTAAATGTCTTTAGAATTTTTGAATATACTATTCTTTGGACATCTCATTATTTTCAATGTCCTTTGTGGAGAGGATGGCTTTTCTACAGTCTCCTTATATGTCTTGATTGCTCCCTTTATTTTTTGCTAATTCACTGTATCCAGTGATTTTCTCGCAGGCTTCTAGCTTGTGATGCAATTAACAGGTTTCCTATTAGCCTGTTGTATATATCTTTGGCTATGTATTTTTCAAAAGCCAAGATAGTCTTCTCTTCCAATTTCCATCTTACAGTTTTTTATTTTGATAATTTATCTTTTTCTGACTTTACGTAGTTTTAGTAGGCACTTCCCGAAGTTAATTTATCTGGCTTGAACAGTCATGCCTTTTAATTCTATTTGTTTTTCTCGTCTTCCTGTTGCTTTTTTTATTTACTGGTATTCATACATTTGTTAACTCTATGACTATTATGTGTCAAAGGATTTTTGTTTCCTTTTTGTTTTGAAGGATTGTTTATAACTTCCTCATTCATTTTTGATTTGGGATGTATATTGATACTGCTTCAATTTTGGATTCACTCCACTTGGAAATGGTATTACATTATACAAGGTGGATACAGTTAATATGAATATAGAACACATAATCTTTACTCCTTTTCCTTATTTCACCAACATCCAAAGCTATGCTAGTGAAGTCACTAAAGCATTTCCAGTGATTAACTTGTGCAGATTTAGGGTCTGAAGTCTTTAGTCTTCATTCATTATTAAGGAGGCAAACTTGACTGGAAGTTAAGCAGAGCTGCACAGAGGATGGATATCCTATTTCACAGAGGATTTAGAAATTCAGCTTAATTCTGAATTGGAAAGAAACATAATTAAAAAATAAATTCTCCCCCCTCCCCCCCAAAAAAAGGAAATCCCCAGCTGTTGTAGGCACACCAAAATAACCCTTGCAAAAGCTTTTCCTGCTATATTTAGTAGTGAGATACCTCTGTAGTTGTTGCAGTTGCCCTTATCTCCTTTATTTTTATATGAAGTGACAATGTTTGCATCATGCATGTCTTGTGGTACCTCACCCTCTTTCCAGCATTTGAATAGCAGACGATGAAGATGTGGTAGCTACCTTTTCCAGGCTTTCCACTTGATAATGAATCAGTGGCCTTGTTTAGCTCTTCTACAATGGGCTCCACATCTAGCTCTGGCATGACCTGTAGAGTTGGTATTTGGTCCAGTGATTCACTGGTGATTTGAGGGGCAACCTTGTTGACAGTAGGGCCTAGAGCTTTCTTCAGAATATCCCATTGTACATTAATATTTACCTATGTCCACTTAATAGAAGTGATGATGACAACAACAATAAATATTTTATATATAGATACATATATATAAAATTTTATAATTATATATATAACACATACACATTCTTGAGGTTATAAATTGATCATGTGAAAAAGTTGACATTGATGCCCAGTAATTTTGAAAGTCACAAGTAAATAGATTTCTATTTTATTTATTCTGTTTTTTAAAAAAAATACCTGATTCATATATATAGCTAGGTAGCTAGATTCAATTTCTAGAAATGCAAAAAAAATGAGAGTAGAAAGGAGAATCCTAACAGGCCAGGACTGGAAATTCACATAAGTTGATGCATTTTTATTTCCTTACATCTCATTATGACAGTACCTCAGGTAGGATGGAGCTCACTGGAGTGCACAGATCTCGGTGCTCTTTCTACAGCTATCTTTTTATTTATTAGCGAACTTGCTGCATCAATGCCTCTACTCTTGTCTCGGTTCTATTAACCCTAGGAAAAAATAGTACAGTAAAACTATAACAAATCATTGCAGCTGAATCACAAGGACAGGTTACCGTGCATTTCTGAAAGCCTATTGTCACTACTTCAGAGTGCTTTACACAAAGAATGGGATTTCTGGTTCTGCTGTGGATGTTACTCAGACAAGCAATAGAAAAACACATTGTTCCTAGTTTATTTTTAATTCACATGTCATTAATTGTTGGATTAGAACCCTTTCCTGCAGCTTGGAATATCATTGTCAAAGATTCCTTGCCCTTCTTTTCACTCTGTAAACATACGGAATCTCATTGGTTTGATATTGAGCAAAAGCAAGACGCTCATATTGATGGAAAGTCTTTTTTTGTGAGAGGTTATTCCAATGAATAGAACATGTCTAGTTCTCACTCACTGGATAATGGACAAATTCCATTCCTTTCTTCAAGTATTATGTGCGACAGAGTACTGAGCCATTTCACCTGGCATTTAATAGTCATTCAATGGAGAGCAGTGGGGATGTTTCTGTCCCATTAGGAACAGGGGCCCAGGCTAGAACCCAGGGACTTTCCTATGCAGAACAAGAGGACTGGTGACTGGAACTAAAACTTTGATCTCTCATGCTACCATTACGCTATTGGGGAAAAAGTCAGAAAGCAGGGTAGATACTTATATACTTGTAACAGGTGCCTCTTCGGGGTCTGTCTACTGGTGGCCCCACCCACCTGTTATGGGCCAACCACCCACCTTCTCGCCTGCCATGCCTTGTTGTTAATTGAATATTAGATGTATTTAAGTGCGTGGCTGCCCATTTCCTGCCCCAATGCCAGGGGGCACAATCTGCGGCTCCTTTCCTCCCCTACACTGCAGCCCAAGCCTCACAGATGGAACTGATGTTGTTCGGTCTGGGCCCTGTTGTAATGTGGCCCCTGGTCCTCCCTGGGCTCTCCACAGCCCTGTCTCGCACTGTGCCTTCACTGACGCTCAGGCTCTCTGCAGCTCTGTCTCGCACTGCACCTTCACTGAAGCTCAGGCTCTCCGCGGCTGTCTTGCACTGCATCTTCGCTGGTGTTCGGGCTCTCCGCAGTCCTGTCTCACACTGCACCTTCACTGATGCTCAGGCTCTCTGTGGTCCTTGTCTCGCACTGTGCCTCACTGGCACTTGGGCTCTCCGCAGCCCTGACTCGCACTGCGCCTTCACTGGTGCCTGGGCTTTCCACAGCCCTACAAAGTGTTGTGCCCTCTCTGGCACCAGGGTCGGTGCACCCTGAATGCTGCACCCTCTCTGGCACCAGGGCTGGTGCACCCCCAAATGCTGCGCCCTCTTTGGCGCTGGGGTCCCCACACTGCCATGGGTTCCCTATGAGGCCTCCTACATCCCCTAATAGCCTCACCCAAGCCACCGGTGTTATACAGCAAACAAAACACAAGCCCCTGGGCTATAACATAAATTCCAGCTACTCAGCTATAACATCAGTCAAGCTGCACTGGGGTGCTCTGTCCCTCAGCAGTCTCAGAGGCTGTACCTGCAGTCAGGCCTCTCCCCATTTGGTTGCTCTGGGAGAGCTCTTTCCCCCGGGGAACTGTCATCCTGGCCTCAGCCCTGGGGTTTATATGTGAGCCAGGCCCTGGCCCTTTCGGTCAGCTAACTGCTGGCAGGTGTGGGCCACTAGCTCACTCTGGTTGCCCTGGTAACCAGCAGCTGTGGCTCCCTGCTCACTGCTAGGGCTCTTTCCCTAGCAGTTTCCACTCTAAGAAGCAGGGTACCTAAGTGCTCTGTGACAATACTGTATACAGAGACAGAGATGAAGCTTTCATGAATCCAAGTTTACTTCATCAGATGCTGTGGTGAAGTTAACTTGGGTTCAGGAAAGCTTGTACTCTCTCTCTCTGTCTTTTTTAGTTAGTTTACAAAGGTGCGTATGTACCATGCCTTCTGGCTGGCTTCAGACTACTTCTGTATGCGATTGCAGAAAAAAAAAACTTGAGAGGCTTGTCATTTTCCTTCTGCTGGCCAGTCATCATTTTCTTCCCAGCTACAATTCCAAGACTTACGCATGCCCAGGTATGGCCCAGCATGCCTGCTCAACAACAACACAACCTACTGAGCATGTACCCACACTGAATGCAAACTAGAAACACCAACCATGCATAAGTGCCAAAATAGCACTTACATGGCTGGGTAAGTGCTATTTGGGTACAAAAAGTAAAATAGTATCTAGCCTAGAAATTTCCTGTTTCAATTTCATGCACTGTAGTCATACATTTGTTTCTGGGCCCTTGTCACTTAGTTACTGAATTGTTAGAAAGACAGGCATTCTCTGAAGATTTCAAAGTGACAATTGAGTTATAAATTGCTAATAAAAATGCACGTGTTTAAAGGTAGGATATTTATTAAAGTAATTATTTATATTAATTCAGCTTGATAGATACATCAGACTGTGTATCTTAGAAGTATATCATCTAAGAAAAATGAGGGAATTTAGCTTTCAAAGTAGGGTATATTCACTTCTGTTCAGAGGGTGTATTGGCTATCACTAACCCACTGATTGGTGTGGTTGACTAAGAACAAACAGGGTCTCTATCCCCATCTTCTGTCCTGCAAAGAGATTTTGCACTTGCACATTTTAAGCAATGGTTAACACCCAGATTGCCTGATTTATCCTCTGCTTCATCAGTTGGGACATGTCAGTTGGATGAATTCAGCGTTGAGAAGTATTTGAAAATGCAAAGTATCCTAAAATGATTGTTATTGTTATTGGAATTCAGTTTTGAGGTACCCTGAAGGATCAGCAAGGAGGTAGCTTGAGTGTCTTGCCAGTAGTCCTCATTAACGCTCCATTTTATGTGTTGTCCAGTGCCATGACAGCTTCAACATTGGAGACTGGATCTTAAGGACCTTGCCTTGGTCTTCTTTTGAGTGATAAGTATTATATCCATAGCCACATCAAAGATAAATCAGATAACTGAAGATGTGTCATAACTTTACTCTGTATTTGAACACGTCCTTCCAAAAAAGTTGGTTAATTATTTTAAAAAATGATTTATTTTCTCATCTCTCATTAATATCTTCTGCTGAAAGTAGAAGAACCAAAATGCTAAGAGAGGAACTCTTTTGATTTTATTTCTAGTTCGGATAGAAATTGGATGTAGAAAGTGGAAAATATCTGTGTGCAGAAAAAAGGAAACACATCTGCATACAGGTTATGAAAAGAAGGACCCAATTTTGGGTTAAAGTCAAAATGTGGAAAGAGAGAACCTAATCTTGGTTTGGGATAGAGGAATGATCAGGATTATTGTGAAATGGAGAAGTTATACCCTTGCATAAACATGTATAAATGGGGAACGAGTATAACAACACTGAAATTAAGTGAAAAAGCAGACAATAACAATTGTGGACTGTGGCAGAGCACAGTGTGTCTCTGCCACTTTAAGGGCCTGGAGCTGGCAGCCTCCAGGTGCCTGATTAGGGCAGCCATTTTGAGGCTTAGGCTGCTTATATAAACAAGGCAGTTTGGCTGCAGGAGGGCAGGCAGTAACATTGCCTGGCCAAACGGCTGCTGTGAATGACCCAGAGGTAAGGGGGAGCTGCAAGGGGTTGGCAGGAGGCTCCTGGTCCTGGTCCTGGTCCTGGTCCTGGTCCTGCATGACCTGAAACTGCACCCTGCCGGGAGTGGGTGGTCTGGTGGGGCTCTCAGTGGCGTGGGAGCCCCCAGGAAATGCCAGGCCAGTTATCACCCCGGTGAAAGGCGGGTCTGGGCGCCTTAACCCCTAGCTCCCACCACCATTGGGTGGGTGACCCCGTGTGTATGTGGAGGGGCCCAGAGAGGGTGGACCCCGAGAGTGGGAGTGATGTGGGTGTGATGCTGCGGTTGCCCCCGAGAGGACGGGGAGTAGTGGCACGGTGAGGCCCGGAGACAGAGTGAGTGGCTAGAGAGACCCAGCCCAAAGGGGAGAGTACCCTCAACTGGCCCAAGCTGGGACCAGGACTACGGTAGTCAGAAGGGCCGGGGGCCCACCGTGAGGGACGCCCAAGAGCCGGGGGCCTGGGGTCCCGACTGGCCTGGAAGTGGGCCAGGGCCAGGTAGCCGAAGGTTCTGGGGGAACCACACCCGAGAGGGGAAGATAGCTTCGGGGGGGCGAGGTAGCTCAGATGAAGGCGGAGTGGCTGCCTGATCAGGAGGGATCATAGTGGGGTCGTGTAGGATGATTCTGGGGCCCAGTGTGGGGCCGGTGATGAGGAACACCATGATGCCATCTGCAAGGCTTGGGCTGTGGTATTAGGGGAGGTCAGAGCCGCAGAGCGCCCCCTGGCATCGGGGCACTACAATGGGCAGCTTCCCGCTTAATTGACATCGATATATGAATCAATTATCATCAAAGGCGTAGTGGGCGAGATAAGTGGGCGGTTGCCCAGAGACAGGTGGGTGGGCCACGAAGAGCTCGGCCCTGAGTAGGCCCCTGTCACGGTGACAGGCGGGCGGGCCACAGAGTTCGGCCCCAGGTGGCCCCCTGTCGCATGGACAGAAGCAGCTTTCACAATATTTATTTATTTTTTCCCCTCCTATTCTTCATGCTATTATTTTCTTCCTATTTCTTTCCCTTCTGTTTAATTTTTGTTGGGTTTTTTTTATTTTTTTTTATTTTTATTGCCTCCTCATAGTTTCCTTAACTTCTTCCTTCTATGACTCCCTTTCTCTTTAGACATAATCATGACATAACCTTTGGTGACACAAAGACACTTTGACTCAGAGTAGGCCATCTTGTTCTTTAAACTTTGTAGAATGATCCCACCATACTATTAGATAAGTGTATAATGGAACTGCAACTATTATCTGAGACACAGTGCTAGAAGGCTATATATTTTGCCTGTTGTCATTTACAGATGGCACTAGTCTTCCTTGCTGAAGCTGATACCGAGAACCACCTAATGTGTGGGGGATGTTTGATCAGTTGAGACTCATTCTCCTATGCAGCTTCAATGAGTGACTCATTTTCATTAATTCTGTCAGTTTGTTTAAAATTGATTTGCAACTTTGATTCTCCCACATTGAATCTTGATGGTGCAATTTATTAATAAACACTCTTAGAAACAATAATAATATTTACACCAGGATGTAGCAAATATTCAGGATATACTGTAATAGTGCCATGGAACTGGCAAGAGTTCACATAGGAATATGTTAATTGTTTATGCTCTGCTAAATTTCCTGTGGAATGCTGAGTGCATTAGGATCCATGGTAACAGTGCCTGGGTACAATACCTGATTACATTGCTGTTGATAATAGACGTCCATTTAATTACTACCAAATGTCAGGGTTCTAAGAGGAGCAGGTGGCGCTATTTGTGTCTGAAATAAATACAAACAATGTATTTTTGTGTGAAAACACAGGCACAATAAAAGCTTTTGTAGTGTTTGCTGCAGTTATTCTGTCTGAAAGAACAAAACCTGGGAGAGAGTAGGCAAAAATGTGTAATTTGTCCACCAAAAATATTATTGCCAATTTCAGCTCAATACTGGTAGCAAAAATCCTACTTTCCAATACCAAATATTATTGGTTTGAGACCTGCTGAGGTTAAAAAAATCAGTCACATGGTCTTTGGTCTAAGGACTGTTTTTTCCTCTCAAAGCACCTGGTACATTTTGGATTCTATTGCCATCTAATAATAATTACTAACAGCAGCAATTGGGAGTAATAACAATGCCCAGACTTTTTTGGCCCGTAACATAATGGCCTGCTTATCTACTTTGCAAAAGCTGCTAGACTCCAATCTGCATCTCTAGGTTTTTGAAATTCTGGCCCTTGAGCACTTTTTAAAATGGGATTTAGCCTTCTTCAAAAAAAAAAAAATTCCATCATGTTGTACTTAAACAAAATAACAAGATCACCACTTCCTGTAGACTGTGACATTTTAATGACTGAGTGGGATACATTTTTAAAAGACTAGAATTTCACAGCAAATAATAATTACAATGCCCAAATTTGTATCTTTGCTCTGGACATTTGTTAGGGTTGATATGTTTGCCACATATTCCAACAAATAATTTTAAATAGTGGATGCTGATCTCTACCACTGCTGTGAGTATTTTCCTGAAAAATTGAGGAAATTTTGGAGTACTGATCTGAAGGGGAAGACCTCCTTATTTAACATGAGATTAATAAGTTTGTCTTGACATGAAAGCTTATTGTTTTCCACCAAGAGTTTTGAATACCCATATATTTGTTAGTTCAGCGCATAGAAATGAGAAATGTTCTGTGTCAATGAACTTATACATAGGAAAGCGGAAGAGATCAGTGAGAGGGCTGATGACTAAGAAGTAGTACTTAACAGACAGACTAATGGAACATAATGACACTATGCATAAATTGAAATGAATATAACTGAATGTGGTCTTAGTTTAAGGGACTTAAACAAGGGATGAAATTTCCTGTGCTCCTAGGCTTTATAGGGAAAAGTGCCCTGGGCTGGAGCTGCAGCTAATTTTTCAATCCATTTCTCATAGGTGGGAAGAACAGATACCCAAGTGCAATTGCTGGGTGCTAGGAGAATAGGAACTATTTATCTGATGCTCCGGCCTCTGATTTTTCTTGTCTTAAGACTACCCTCAGTACTTGCATATGTGAGGTTAGTATGGAAGTCACAGGTGCAGAGGGCTTCCCTCCAGTACAGTCAGCCTATCAATCTGTATTTCAGAGTTTAAGTCTCACTTGCACACCTTGTAGATGGGTCCTCTATAGCACTGGTGCTCAATCTTTTGGCCCCATGGGCCAGAAGAATAATGCAGGGCCAATCTTTGGCTCAGATCAGCCCCTGTGTGCCAGTATCAGGCCCGCACATCTGGATCGAGCCCTGTGCCGCCACCATCTGGCCCCATGTGTTGGAATCAGGCCTTGAGGCTCTATGCTGCCTCCGCCCAGTTCTGTGTGCCTCGATTAGCACCCAGAGCCCCCTGCTGCCTCCATCTGGCCCTGTGGGATGGAACGGGGTCCTGTACTGCTCTGTGTGCCTAATATGGGGCTGGGTCAGTCCATAGGGTTCCCAACAGACTAATAGTGAGCTCTGTGGGCTGGATGACACAGCACTAGGGCCTAGATCTTGCCCACAGTCCAGGGATTGAGCACCCTTGCTTTTAAACAGGATGTCCCACAAGGGTACATTTTACCACTACAACTAAATAAATAATTTCTGGATTGTAAACCTAAGGTTTCATTTACGTACTACTCATCTTAATCTTCTCCAAACAAAATATGTACTAAAATCATTATATCTTTTCTATGAAATATTAAGCTCTTCTTCTGAAATCACTGGGTTATTCTTGTGATTAATGAATAAATAAGGTTTGTAATGCTATCTGTATTATAAAAATGGGCTGCTTTGTTTTTATTAAAATGTAGTGAAGACACAACAAACCACCTATTAAGAATAGATGGCTTTTATGCCCATTCATTTGACAGCAATATCAGCTTCTTTTCTCCTCCCCCCCCACACCTCCCCACAGAAATTTGCTTATAGTGAAATTTTTTAAAAATAGTTTAAAAATCCACTCACCCCCACTCCAGTGCAGGCTGGGCAAACACCAGCCTGAGCTCCCTCACCTCCCTATCCCTGCCCCACCTCCCATCATGCAGACAGCACTGGGCATGGGGCTGGGCTGCATCAGCCCAGCTGCCTGAACAAAGAAATGTTAATGAAGGTGCTCTGCTTCAAAACACCTTCATTTGAACCCTCATATAATGAGAGTTAATTTGTTGTGTGATCTAGGTCTTTTAAAGCACTGTAGCCATGCACTTTTGTTAGGGCACAGTTGGACAGCGCTTTCAAGTGGCTGATCACATGACAAATATAACTTCTGTCTGTGCCTATAATGTCTCTGCATTTTGCTGTCCTCCACATGTAAGAAACAACAGTTTGATGCACTGGCCTCAGAGGCCAAGGGAAAAGTTTATGCCCATAATAACAGTAACAATACTTGGGCCCTAGTCCCTTGGATCCATATGCAAGATAGACTGTGATTTGGCTCGCTATTTGGCTTAGGTTTTGATTCACTTACATTAGATACTCCAGAAGCTGTCCCATTCATTTAATGGAACTTTTATTGGAGTAGAGAAGTAGGATTTTTATTGGAGTATTGTTGGTATAAGAAATTCAGAACCTGGATAATAGGTTTTTTTCTTTGTTTTGTTTTGATTTTGTTTGGTTTGGGTTGTTTTTTTTGTTGGTGAACATGTTGAATGCTTAAATAACAACACTTGATACCATTTAATTTAGCTTTAATACATATCAGCACTCATTGTAGAATCTGGAAGTTAGAAGTGTGAAAGGAGAACCTTTTATTATATTTTATTACATCTAAAATCATCTTTTTCTCTGACTCTAAGGGAATGTTACCTTCCTAATAAATGTGCAATACTACTATTAATGTAAGTAGAGATTTGAATGCCCATCAAAAGGAGAAAAAGTCTCTATAATGTGGTTAAAGAACAACTTAAATTGACATTGTTTAGACTGACAACTGGAGACTGTGAACAGTAAATTTCCTTTACTGATATTCTGGTACTAAGATCTGAGAATTGACCCACACAAGATTATTTTCTTGAAGAGGAATAATCTTTTAGACTCATCTGCAGCAATGTTTTCTCTAAATTGTAGTGATATCTATCATAGAGGGGGATATAGCATATTGCATTTGAGTATTAAGCAAAATAACAGCACAGTATAGTACCTGAACAATAAGAGAAAACTTTGGAGCAATTGTATTTACTGTTTTGGTTACTTTTTGGAATTACATGTGTATAAGGCATGTGCATATTATATTAGTCATTTTGTCATGGTTTCTACCTACTGACTTAGTTGGTCACTGTTATCTTTTCCATTCCATTGGAGATAGCTTTCACGATCCTTTTTCTTTTGGGTAGTACGGCTACCTCTGCAGATTTTTAAATGCAGCCCTGTGAATCTTTGATTTTCTGCAATGCTGCTTGAAAGATGGAAATGTCAAGCTGGATGACAGCTAATGAACTGAATGCTCAATAGTTCATCACCTTGGCTTTACCAGAAATCATTTAGAAACAGGTTTGCAATAATTGTTCTTGTCTGGCAGAATAAGATCACTCAACTTTTTGATGCAACATATCACACCAGTCACAATACCTAAATGTCTAGACAGGGAAAATCTAATCTAATCATGCAAGGTGTTCTGAAAAAAAAAAAAAATGTCCAGTGTTTAAAAGTAAATCTGTGAATGATATATTTGAGGATGTCTGCATCTGCTAAAATAGACTTGCCTACTTACGGTGCGTATCAAAGAAATTTCTTCATCAAACATGTTTTTGGTATTAGATGTTAGTTTGTGGTGTAATTAATTTAAACTTTCAAAAGGCTGTTCTTCATTTGCTCTGTGAATTACTAGAGACTTGCAGATACAGTCATTATCAGTTGAGGTCCAGGTTCAACAAGGTGCTTAGTATAAACCTATTTTTATAAGCATTTAAATCAGACCTATTGACTTCAGTTCCTTAAAATTAGGAATGTATATGAGCACTTTGCTGAATCAGTGCCTAAATGAGAAATAGAACCTAACACTGGGAATTTGAACAGGTACTTTCCCAACTTCTTGCTTTTTACTACTTGGAACATCCTTAGAACCTTATTTCCACTTTCACAATCGAAATCACCATGACATTCCTTATGTCAAAGGCAAGGCATTGTCAGCAACTAGATGGTTTAAACTGTACATTGTAAATATCTAGTACCTTGCACCTTTTGTAAATATCTACTATCTCAAGGAGTTACTGTTTTATTTACCACAGCCAAGGGCAGTCCTTCATGCCAACACCAAGCAATGTAACATAGGGACAAAGGTTTGAAAGGTATCTCCCAAGTAATCTGCTTCAGTTCCCTGCTATTTCAAGCAATTGCACAATCTAATAAAGGGAACAAAAGTTGTTTGCCTTCCACTGCTCCTAAGGGAAGGTTGTTCCCTGCCTCCTTTGTTGATTACAACTTTATTTCTTTGCTGGTTAGAAACTTCCTTCTAATTTCAAACTACATGTATTCATATTGCTTGACTACCTGTTTGCCCTTTAGTTTAATAGCTCTTCTTCCACTTTGGTGTTTACCCCTCCAATATAGGAAGCCATCATATCCCTTCTCATCCTTCATTTTTCATAGCTGAACAAGCCAAATGTTTTTAATCTCCTCTTATAAGGTAGGCTTTCCAGTCCCCGTGATCATCCTTGTAACTCTTTTCCGTGCCTGTTCCATTTTGAACAGAACCACCACTTTTTTTATTTGTATAAACCCAATATTAAAATAAATCAGGGATAGTGATTATATAAATTATCTCAGTTGCATTATTTAATGTAACAATATTATATATAAGTATGTGTGTATATATGTGTGTGCATCGGATCATGCCCCTATCAGGGGAAGCTCTGGGGGATTCCCAAGAAGGAACCTTACTTGGTCTCCCTCTCCTGAAGAACCCTGCCCTGGTGTGACTTCACAAGGGGAACCTCTAGCTTTCAGGCACTGGCTCTTCTCTTTCCCTGGCTGTCCTGGCAATCTGTAGCACCCCCACCTTGGAAAGATCCTTCTTTTTGGTCAGCTTCCAGGAAAGGAGGTTTTCTTCTTCAGAGAGGGGGATTGAAGCACAGCAGACCACTCGGGTCCAAATAAACAGTCTTTATTGTGAAATTTTTTCTTGATATTTTGCCTGTTTTCATATGACTTATGGTAGTACTGCCCCTGGCTTGGCTTGGACCTCTGTGTGCTCTTCACTCTGTCCTCTTTCTGTTCAGCTCTCTATCCTCCCTGAGACTATCATTTGGAGTCCCCAGATCTGCACGCTGGATGAGAGGAGGCTCAGGCTGCTGCTGCTGCCTGGGACAGGTGGCAGCAATCTTTTCTGGTGCTGGGCACAGCCCACGCCCAGCACTGGTCCCAGATGGGAGAGGCAGCTTCCTCTCATCTGGGGCACAGATCCAGGGGCTCACATCCCTAGGAGGGCTGCTGGGCTGTGCCAAACTCCTCCCGGGGGTGTGAGCCCCTGGATCTGTGCCCCAGATGAGAGGAGTCCCAGGTGGCAGCAGCAATGTTCTCTGGTGCTGAGTGTGGGCTACACCCAGTGCTGGTTCCAGGCAGCAGTGGCAGCCTCCTCTCATCCAGCAGGCAGATCTGGGGGCCCACACCCCTGGGAGGAGTCTGGCACAGACCCACAGCCCTCCCAGGGGTGTGGGCCCCCAGATCTGCCTGCTGGATGACAGGAGGTTGCAGCTGCCGGCACGTGTCAGGATTTTGCTTTGAAGGGATTGAGATGCAGCTTCCCAGAAACCTCTGCACTTATCTCCTTGAAATTTGGCAGGCTTCATGCCCTCAGAAGGGGCTACCATCCTTGCAATTTTTATCCAAATCAGGCAAGAAATGACAAAGGCTTAGGCATTTTCATGATTCCCCATTATAGCCTATGGGCGAAACATTGAAACTTGTCAAAACAGTTTTGAAATGAAACAAGACAACAAAATGAAACACTGTCCCTTCAAAATGGCAAAATGGATATTGAAATGAAATGATGGTGTTTTGCACAGCCCTACCTACCAGTACTGCTAGGTGGATTTCAGCCCACTTAGCCTTTTTAATCACTATATACAAGTTTGTATGTGCGTGTGTGTATGTATTCAATATATTTATCATTATCCTACTTTCCATTACCAGAGCATCCATATAGATAATATTTTTCCCGAGTATTATAATTTCTTTCGTTTTAGCTTTCATTATTTGAGTGTATTGAACTAGGAATGCATAATAGAAAAGCTTTTATAATATTAATCTTTAGTTCTTAAATAGACTTCAGCTTATAAGGACATCAGTGAAGAACCACTTTCTGGCCTTCATATGAACAATTACTTTTAAGTGATCTGCTTACAAAAACATGGTTAAATACAATGGAATAAAAATCTGAATATGTACCCTTTTAAATAATTTTCACTATAAAGAAAAACTACTGACTGAGATTTAATTCAAACAACAGATGTTGAAACTATCCAGGGATTCAAGGACTACTTGAACTTTCCATAGAAAAATGCACAAAGAGCTTGGAAGCTACATCAGTTTCCCTAGGATGTGTTCTTGTTTCTACTGATGCTTCATTATAATACCTTCATTAAGAAAAAAAAGAAGAAAGGTGTCAGTATCACCATATCTGAATAACATTTTGACAGATCAACTTCATTTACTGTTATGATTAGAATGTTCCATGCTATGAAGGCTTTACAAAAATAAAGCATGAAGAATGCCATTGTGATCGTAACATATTATTTGGAATAGTTTAATTATTACTTCTTTGGACTTTTTCTATAGTTTTGTGAAGTCCAAAGTAATACATTTACATTCCTTATTTGGAGTTGAGCTTACAGTGGTTGGCAGAGACACCAACCTGATAAATGTAAATGTATTATTTTTTTCTCTAAAGGTAGCCCTGAAGAACCAAAGCTGCTATTCTTTCACATTAAAGCCTGGATTTCATGTATCATGTATGACTAAAAATTAGCCAAAAAACCCCCAAAACATAAAACTAGATTTTTTTTGGTTGAAATTTGAGTATGTTCAAACTGCAAACTTTCAGTCTTCACAAAATATCTTCCATCAAGTTGGGGCCCATTTCATTTATGTGTTTCAACTGAATAACTTTCTGGGTGAAATTCTGGGTCAACTGTAACTTCCACTGATTTCCGTGGCTTGAAAGGTTCTTGTACCATTGAATTATAATTGATATCAGCAAAAATGTCAGTTTTTCATGTTCTGGCTCATATTGCAAGGATAAAGTTTGCTGTAAGTTAACCCACTGGTTTGATGTTTCATAGCCCTGATTACAGAATTAGTCTACAATGTATTTATAGTAATGTAGTTTATATTGGTTTTATACACTGATGCAAATTACACTGCTGTTTGTAGTGAACATCTGCTCTGGGGTAATTTCATGCAGTAGGCTACTTTTAGTGTACCTTCCCACTAGAGGGAACCTAAACAGGTAATCACCAGTTTTGAGAAAAATACTATTACTGATATTCATGTGGTAATTTTATTCCAGATTTTAGTGCATGTAAGTTGTAGGGCTGTATTTCATGTCTGATCCTTTTGCTAGACCCTTGTAGAGGCTGATTACTTTAGTATAAACCTGGTCTGTTTATTTTCTCCCAAACCCTGAGAGAATAATTTATTTTACAGTGCATGAAAAGGTAATAGAAAGATTATATCCACATCTAAAATCTAAAAAGGTGTAAACTTCCAACCTGCTTTGTTATTTTGTTGATCATTTTAATCTTTTAATTGTAGACTGTTAATACAGGAGTATGGACTAGATCTACAAGAGAACTTAGACTTGTAGTGCTATGTTACAACAACTAACTTAAGGTTCCTGGCTGTACAGGCGGAGCTAAGTGCCTATGCAGTGGCGATGTACAGGTGGTGCACAGGGATGCACGTGCACACCCTGAGAGCACTGGTGCACCCTCTGACAGGCAGCATTCCCTGCTTAGATGATGGGTGGGTGGGTGCGCTGGTGCCCCCTTTGAGAGTGCCAGCCAGGAAGTGGGGGTGCTAGGAGAAGTGCTGCTGGCACTTGCAGGCACATCCCTGGCCTTTCTGGGTGTGCCACTGGCACTTCCAGGTTGGTGCAATTGCCCGTGGGCTGCCTCACCCTGGTCGCTGACTGGCCAGTGGGGGAGCAAGTGCCCCACCCTCCCTGACTCCGGATGCACCAATCACCTATGTGCCTATGATTGGGATTCATAAACATCAGCAGTCTGAACATCCATTATGAAAAACTGGAGAGAGAGGTATGCATCATAAGCATGCCCCTTGGTGACTTTGGCACCTCAGGTCTGCAGAAATTCACTTACCATAATCTTAAACCATGTCCTGGAGTTAGGTGCCTATACAAGGCTTTTCTTATAGAAGATGAGCAGGGGAGAAGCAAATCCTTATCTCCCCTCCTCCCTCAACCCTTTCCATAAGAGCTCAGTGGTTAGAGATCTGTAGACTGTTTAAGTATTTTATTCAGCACAGGCCATATGAACCATGGTTTAAAACTGCTTCCACAGTTCCTCAGTGTTGCCTTCAGTTGTGAGCAATGAATCCACTGGCGATGCCATCCATAAACATAAAGAATAGTTTGAGGAGAATGCCAAGATCTAAACCCTTTTTGACTGGAAGAGAAGTGCTTACTATGCTTAGCAAGATGACACCACATCTCATCAGGAGACATGCAAACTTCTCAAATTTGAAGTTCAGAGGAGAATCCAGAAAATCAGAAAAGTGGTGACTTGCAAGATAAAGCCAAGGAGCTGACTTTGTGAGCTCTGTGCTGACAAACATAACATGCATCATTTCTTCCAAGCATTGAAAGCCATCTGTGGTCTAGCCATCCACAGTCCTACATTCTTGTGATTTGCAAGATGGTTCAATGCTCCTCAAAGACAATGAATCTATCCAAGCTAGATGGAAAGAAGACTTCATGGTGCTTCTGAATTGCAAGTTGACTGTGACAGATGCCAACATCGAGTCCATACCCCAGCACCCTGAAAGGGTCCATTCCTTGCCAACCCTAGAAATCTGGCTTTCCATCAAGGAAATCAAGAACAAATCTATCAGACTGGAAAATATACCTGCTGAAATCTTCAAGGCTGGTAGTGAGGAGCTGGTAATGAGACTCCAAAAATGTATTCTTTGAATCTGGAACAATGAGGAAATGCCTGGGCACACGAGGAATGTCACTATCATGACTGTCTTTAAGTTGGCATGTGGGAAGTATCTCTCTTCTTTCAGGGAAAATCTTCATGGATGTTATGGGCTGGAAGAGACCTTACAAGATCAGTAGGTCCAGTCCCTTGCACTTGGGCAGGAAAGACTGCTGGGGTCAAGTGACCCCAGCAAGGTGGGCATCAAGACTCTTTTTGAAGATTGCCAGGGTGGGTGACTGTACCACCTCTGGAGGGAGCCTGTTCCAGACCCTTGGCATTCGACTGGTAAATAAGTTTTTCCTTATGTCCAGTCTGAAGTGATCTTCAGTCAGTTTGTGCCCATTGTTCCTTGCTTTCCCCTGGAGTGCCTTGGTGAACATATGCTCCCCCGGGCCCTGATGTATGCCCCTAATATACTTATAGGCTGACACCAAGTCCCCTCTGAGTCTTCTCTTCTTCAGGCTGAACAGTCCCAAGTCTTTTAGCCTCTCCTCATGTGGCCTGCTCTCTGGACCTCTAATTATGCACATGGCCCTCCTTTGGACTCTCTTGAGCTTCTCCACATCCTTCCTGAAGTGTAGCACCCAGAACTGGATGCACAACTCCAGCCAGTCTCACCAAGGCCAAATAGAGTGGGAGGATGACATCCTTAGTCTTGCTCGAGATGCATCGGTAGATGCATGCCAGTGTTTGATTTGCTCTGCCAGCTACAGCATCACATTGGTGGCTCATGTTCATTCTGTGGTCTATCATGATGTCCAGGTCTCTCTTAGTTGTGGTACTGGCAAGCATAGCACTGCTGAACCTGTAAGTGTGTTGTGGATTATTTCCCCCTAGATGGAGCACTTTACATTGCTCCATATTAAATATCATCAGGTTAAGATCTGCCCACCTCACAAGCCTGTCTAGGTCAGCCTGTATTGCCAGCCTGTCCTTGAGCATGACCATGCTCCTCCATAATTTGGTGTCATCTGTGAAATTCACCTGCATCCTCCTGAACCATCTTCTTCCTCTTGCTGATCAAGTCCTCTTGCAATCTTAGCATGATTTCAGACCATCCCATGGGACAATTGACAGGATCTTTGTTGCCCAGGTCCTAGAAAAGTGTCAGGAACAACATCAATACCTGCATGTGGCCTTCCTTTATTCTACTAATGCCTTTGGCTCCATCAATCATGAAGCCTTGTGAAAAGTACCAGATTTGGATACCCTGTAATATACATCAAGGTCTTGAGGCTCGTCCATGACCAGGTGACTGTGACTAATCCACCACAAGGAAGAGACAGAATATTTGTTATCTAAATTCGGGTCAAGCAAGGATGCATCATTGCCCCAATTCTGTTCTTCACTTATTTTTACTATCATCCTGGTTCTTGTCAAAGACTGCCTTTCTTCTGCAATTGACATTGAATATTGAATGGACAGAGGGCTTTTCAATCTGGGACACTTGCTTGAAGACCAAGGTTTTCAAAACAACCATCCTTGACCTTTCGATACACTGATGACTGCACACCTTTGTACACACTTAGGACAACCTATAGACTGTGCTGAATCTCTTTCCAGAAGTCTACTGAACTCTGGGCCTGTCTTTCAACATTGAGAAGACTGAATTGCTCTATTAGCTTGCTACAGGCCATGAATGTGACCCCTGTCCTCAAATTACTATCAAGGAAAAGACCCTGGAAGTAGTTGAGCACTTCCCTTACCTGGGTAACCATGTCTCTCAGACAGTGAACATAGATAAGGAGATCCAATATACAAATACTTCCTTTAGGAAATTTCTTTGGCATGTTTTTATTGATTGCAATCACTGGAAAGACACCAAGATTCAGGTCTACAACATAGTCATCCTCCCCTTTTCTTTACAGATGTGACATGTGGGTGACCTATCATTATCATCTCAGGAGCCTGGAGAGGTAGTACCAATGATGCCTCTATACAATCCTCTACATCAAATGGAAAGATCACCACACAAATACTAGCATCCTTGCTGAAGCCAATGTTACTAGCATTGAGATGGTGATCCTCAACTTCACCAGGCAGGACATTGCACATGGATACCTAACTCTTGACTCCCCAGACAAATACTCTACTCCCAGCTTATTGGGTAGAGAGATCTCATGGTGATCAGAGAAAATGCTGAAAAGATGCATCAAAGGCAAACTTCAAGAAAAAAGATGCTGACAAGAAGAGCTGGGAGGAATTAGCTGCTAATTGACTCCAATGGCACTCAAGTAAGTGGCAGCCTGATTTGAGGTGAAGCAGGTACAGATAATCCTCAAATCAAGGGATTGCTGCCAGTGCCCAAGTATTTAATTTTAAGTATTTCCTGTGGACTGTGACCTAAGCCTTAGGTATTTCTTCCCTGGTACAAGCGCTCTAACCACTTGGATTTGGAGCCATTGCCACTTTTGTTGCCCAAGGAATATTTAATTATTTCATGCAAAGTGAAACAGCTTCAACAGCAACAATTAAGAAAGCCAAAACTTTAGGGCAGCAATCCAAGATGGTGAGATTCAGGTTCAAATCCTCTTGGGCAGAGGAGGAAATTGAATCTCAAGCTACTACATCCTGGGTATATGCTCTCACCATTTGGCTACTGGCAAAGGGGGAAATCATCTTCTCCAGTTGAAGTTCCTATGGGAATTAGTTCATAAGATGTATTCTAAGAGTGCTGACTACATTGGGCTCTGCAGGTGAGAGAGTCAGAGAATACCTAGTTTACAGATTCTGATGAGGCTTAGACATAAGATAGGTGCTGAGCTATTTAACACTAAAGAAGTTCTGGGCATTATCATTAATGACCTTAAGGGAGCTTTGTTGGCTGAAAAATTAAATGTCTAGGGATTATCCATAGGGATTATAAACACTTCCAGGGTTAGAGGGGCAGCTTTTTGAGGTTTTGAAACTCAAGAACTTAAAGCAATTAGTACGCAATTAGTCAGAATTTAGTCACCAATGTTCTGATTTTCTAAACAAAGAAATGTCAGTACCTCATCTATTAGGCTATAGAACAGCATTCAGTACAGTAATACCAGAGACATGGCTAGGGAAACTAGAGAAGATAGGGATGAATAAAGTAGGGCGGTTAAGAAACTGGCTAAAGGCAAGGTGGAAATGGATTGTGTTGATTTTCTTGAGTTTCTCAAGAATTGGCCTTGAATACTTTTATAATAACGTTCGTTAATGCTTTCATTAATGAGTGAAGCAAAATAGTAGAGATGCTGCTTAAATGAATCTGGGAAGCACTGTCAACACAGGGGAAGATCAGACTGTCCTACAGGAAGCAGTAGATGAACTGAAGCCCTAAAGTAATAGAAATGGAATGGAATTTAAAACAGAAAGCGAAAGGCTATGCACCTGCATAACAATACCAAAATAATGGGAATATATTCTATAAACTAGCAGCTCAAACAATAAAGATAAAGAAAGTGTTATTCTATCATAGGATGACCACGACCAACCAATATGATAAGGCTATGAAAAAGGCAGATGCAATCTTGGGAGCACCAGGTAATGATTACCAGAAGAGACAGTGAAGTATTAAGGCCATAGCATTAGGTTGTTGTAAAATACCATGTATACTTCTAGTTATCTATGTTCAAGAAAGATTAGTTCAAACTGTAACATCTGCAGAAAAGGGTTGTTTGGATAAAGGGGATGGAGAGTGTATTAGAAGAAGAGACTAAATGGCCTTGGCTTCTTTAGCCTACGATACGAATAGGGCACATGATTTTCGCTATAATTATATTAAGATGGATTTCTTAGGCTCATCTCTTGTATTCAATCAACTATGTTGTTGGGATAAAGTTAGACAAGCTTTCAAATGCAAGGCATTCTTTGTCGGCTCTCTGATCACAGGAAGCCAGGTACAGCATAGTGAAAAACAGCAGAGGGGAGGGGCTGCGAGAAATTTTTAAGGACAGCAGATTCATAATTAGCAGAAGAAAAGAAGCTGATTATCAGGAGGGTAAATGTAGCCTGGAAATTAGAAAACAGTGTCTAACCATCAGGGCAGTAGGTTCTGAAACAGTTTATGAACAGAAATAGTGGGACAAGAAAAATAAATAATTTCATGGTAGTATTTGGCAAGTTTTTAAAAGGGGTTGTATAACATGAGTTCTAGTCAGGAATGGGTTTAGTGACCCAGGAAGGCCTCTCTCAGTTCCATGTTTTTGTTGATCTAGTCAAGTGTTTCTCAGTTATGATGCCACAGCAACCTGGGGTATCTTGTATCTTTTTCAGGGTGCTGCAGTGTGCCACACAATGTTAGCTCTGATAGCTGTGCAAATGTGATTTACAAAATGAACCCAAAGCCTGTGTCCAGATGAGCATGGTCATATGGTATGAAATGTCTGTGGTGCTATACACTGAACATTCAGGCACTGCCTGTGCTTCTACCCTGCAACACAGGAGTTTTTTAGGTTTTTTTTTTTGTTTTTTTGTTTTTTTGACCCCTGGAATTCCCAGGGTCAAAAAAACTCATGTGGGGAAAAAGAAACGGGGTGGTGCATGTGGCTGCAGCATGTGCTCCCCAAAACTGGAACCTGGCCCATCAGAGCCATGCTCCGGCTGCGGGCCAGGGTCCAAGCTGTAGGAAAGCTGTGGCTGCAGCTTCCCTGGCCCCTAGCATCCAAGGTAAGGCTGCTGGGGCCAGCACATTTGCTGGTCCCAGCCTCCCCTACCCCACCTGGGGTAACCTGCTGCACATGGCACAGGCATTCCCCAGGGACAAGAAGCAGCGGCACAAGGTGTGCCGCTGCTTCTTGTCCCTGGGAAACCAAACATTCAAGCTCATCTGGATGTGGCCAGAGAGTTCAAATAGGAGTCCATAGTGTTACAAACATTCTGACCTGTTATGTTCTTTCTGAGTTCTCTGCAACACAAGAATTGATCTTTTATTTTCCGTTAATCAAAAAGTGAGTAAAAACTAAGAGCTGGCCTTTGCTTAGTGATGCCTTGGTTCTAAAAAGGTTGATAATCACTAATCTAGTCCCAGGTCTTTCTTTTATTGGTATCTCATAGTTTTCCTAGCCCATTCTGATATTTTATACAAACTTGGCACATTTCTATTCCAAATTCAAATAAACAAAAAAACTTACATAAAGAGGCAAAAATTTAAAATACCTTCTTAAGTAGAATTCAAACTTTATTTGGTATAGCTTACTGCTTTATAATGAGTGCTAATCAAAAGCTAGTATAGCTTTCATTTGGATGTAATTTTGTGTTACATGAATAATCAGCTGCTTAAAGAAATCAACATCATTGTCCTGTCAGAAGTTTTTCTCATTAGTTTATAATTAACACCATTAGAGAGCTCATGTGTGAACTTTTTCCTAACCTTGGGCAAAAAAGGTAAGGGAAGCTTAATGGGCACTGACCATTCTTGAATTATTTTGTTTTTCATTCATTTGAATTTGTTCATTAGTAATCTTAAATTGTACCAATGATTCATTCATTAATAGGAAATAGTGGTAAATTCAGCCTTTGAGCATGAACTCTATTGTACTTGCATAAATGATAAGGCTCAAGTTCTTTGTGGTTGAAGATATGAAATCTATCCACATAAAGAGGACATAAGGACTTTGAACACTCAAAAATATACATCTCAGTAATCTTCCCTTGTTCGGTCAATTCCTACCACAGCCTTTCATCCTGAGTTATTGCCAGAGAAACTCTTCCTGTGATGTGCTTAGTGTTAAGAGAGACCCCTACTCACAGTTCCTCTGTGCATCCCTGGTTGGATTCAAATTGTGGAGGCCTTTGCATTATGGCCTCCTGAATTCTGCCAGCTCAGCCAATAAGCTTTCATTTTACACTGGACAATAGTGCTAGTCTCAGAATATATGTTTTTGGATTTTGTATCCTAAAATGCTTTGGAACTAATTGATGTTAGCTGCAGCTTTGTGCATTTATCAACGGCAGGGCTAGGCCCTATTTTTATCACTAAGAATGATTTATCTTAGTTTAATCAACCAAACTAACCTGTGTTTATAACATTTGGCAGAGGTTCATTCATCTTTCTTTCTGACAATTGTTAGCGTGCTTACTTCTTGGCCTCTGTTTCTCTTATTTTCTAAAAGTAGAAGTCTGAGGTCACCAGACACCAGAGAGGTCTCACAAAAATCCATTAGAAACTAATTCTAAATTTTAATTATACTAAAATGCGTAACATTACCCTGCAGGTGGGATTGGGCTGTTGGCACAATGGTGCTTAAATTCTTCCACTTTCACCCTCTTCCATTATTATTTTTCCCTGCTGTGTTAATGGATACAAAGAAATTAGGGTTGCATGTATTTCCAAAGATATTCACAATATTAACTATAGGTCCCCCTGTGATCTCATTTAGAATGTGTTCAACAGTGACTTGCCCATGTAGGCTGCAACCACACAAGTGTGGATGTTTCCCTGAAGACAAGAAGCAGCAGCACATCTTGTGTCTCTGCTACTTGTCCCTCTGGAATGCCTGTGCCACTTGTCCCCTGGTACATGGCAGGTTACTCTGGGTGGGGTAGGGGAGGATGAGGCCAGCACTGGGCTGGCCCCAGCAACCTTATCTGAGGTCCTGGGGGCCTTCTGGACATGCAGTTGTGGTGATCCTGCCTCTCAGAGCCTGGCCAGCAGCCATCGTGTCAACCTTGTTTCATTCTTTGCTCTGCTTTGAGAGAATTTTTTCTTTTATTTCCCCCATACCTCTCCCTTTCTTTCACACCCACTTCAATGGGCTTTATAGTCTTCAGCAAAATTAAAAGATGATTATATTGTTAAAGTTTATGCTCTCTTCAGTTGGGATGTAAAATAGTTGAAGAAAGAAAGGCTGAGTCTATATAGCAGATTCATTGTCCCAGGTTGGGGCACCCTCACAAATGCTGAGCAGTTCTGGCAGGCTGACTTTGAAATCAGAGGTGGTCTCTTCAACTGGTTAGTAGTGTTGCCTTAACTGCACAATACTTGGGAGTCAACTAATTAGCTCTGCTGAATGACAGACCCAAATAACCTGCTATGGATGCTGCTTCCATTTTTGGAAGGATCCTGCCAAAGCAGAACAACATGCTTAGAGGCTCTGCTACTGCATATTATAAATTAACCATGTAGACATAGTTGAGGAAGAAGAGTGCTTCAAGAACGAGAACACTAGAAACAGCACTTTCAAGTGCACTTATCATGATAATTGTATTAAGGATGGAGAGAAGGTAAAAAAGGAAGTTGGTATGGACTAAACCCAGACTGCCAGGCAGGAAAAAATTGAATCACAACCCTAACTGGGTGCTTGTTGTGCCCCTTCTGCTATGCACCTGTCAGCAGTAACAAGGGCCAGGTTCAATTTTGGGGTGCTCAGTATATTTCACCTCAGCTCAAGCCCTGACGCAGATTGCCTGGGAAACACTAAATGAACCACTAGTGCAGGGGCTGACAATTATTTCAGGCGGAGGGCCATTTACTGAGTTTTGGCAAGCCATCAAGGGTTGCATGACAGGCAGCCAGGGGCAGATAACTATTAATTTTCTAAATTTTTTAGGGGCCCCACAGGTTGGATAGAATGGCCTGGCAGGCCACATCTGGTCCCCGGGCCGCATTTTGCCCACCCCTGCACCAGGGAGTGCAATAAAACCAACAACCCTTCCCTCGCAAGCAATATGAACACAAACCCCTGATTTATTAGAGACAAATAGAAGAACACAAAATATGGTCAAGAAAGAAACCCAACACTGTCCTGATTCAGAGTATACCCTGTATCTCCCATACCCCTACTGGGGAGCCTTTGACCCTAGGCTCAAGAGTAAGGGAGTCTCGACCCAAAAGATGTTAATACCTGGGAATTTGGGTGCATCATCTCCCTTGATGTTGCTGACTCCTGGAGGTTGCCAGTTCCCTCTGCATTGTGATGGGCCCTTCATTGAGTTGATGCAACTCTCCCCAGCTGCTGTGGAGTGCCGATTTCTGTTCTTCCCTGAGTGGCTGTGGGGGTGTGTTACCAGCTCCTGCCCAGGATATCCAGTCCAAACCCCACACTGCTACCTGACTTGAAACCCTGACTCTCTGTACCACCTGGCCTCAGGCTCCAGCAAGCATTCCAGTGTTCCCCCTCCCCTCCACAGAGGGAACCCAGGGGAAAAAACAAAGAGACCCCCCCAGCCCAGGTGGCCTGAATCTTAAATAACTTTTTGGATCTCAGCACAGGTTCCCAATTAAGAAACAGCATCATTGGAACAACGCTAATGCAAATGAATCAATTCAAATGTGGTCAGCGCTCCTGGATTTGGCCAGAGTCACTAAACTGGTTTGACAAGTTCTTTTTAGGAATCTTAAGACAGTGGTCTGGACACAGTGAGGGGGATGGGAAGTGGTCCTCTTCCAGTCCTAGCTAAGGTGCAATATACAGCACAAACGAGATACACAGCAACATGAAACCAGAACACACTTTATAGCACAAAGTGACTTGCATGTTTTGGGTGTGCTACATTCTTTCCCCAGTCAGGAATTTGATGTCTCGGCAAATCAACATTTTCTAGCATCTCCATGGTAAAGCAATAGGTGTCTCTGAGGCAACTGCTGGAGCATAATTTATTAGTCGCTGTACAGGCTGCCTATTTCTCTCGGGCCTGGGAGTGGCTGGGGTGGATGCACAAGGGTTTCCCCCTGTAGCTGGGGGGAATGGGGTTAGGGAACTCTCCTCCACTCCTGTACCTATTTCAGTTGGAGTTCCTAACTGGTCTCACAAAGGGGTGAACTCCAGAGCTTGTGAATTTAATGTTTTGTGGGCATGATCCTCATTACCCACCAGGGTTTGAGCTACAGGCAACAATCCACTAGGATCCTCCTCTGGATCATCACTGGGTGGGGGTGGACAGTACATCCCACCACTGGCACCTGTACCTCTTAGACAGTGATTCAGAAGAAGGCTGTCTGAGTCAGGACCCAGAGGAAGCTGCTATCTATGCATGAATGTTTGGTGACCGGCTTTAGATGACCTTGCCCTCCTGGAGTCTCTCTTTTCTGGGGTTCCACTTTTTAACCTGGGGACAGTGGGGGTCGGGGACACTAGTTTCCTGACAGGTAACAACAGGTTTTGGTGTACTATCTTATCTGGGCCTGACCCCTCTTCAGGTCTCACCTTATAGACACGTAGGTCTCCCAGGAGAACAACAATCAAATAAGGAGTGGCCTTCCACCTGTCAGCTAGCTTGTGTTTTCCTGCTAGGCTGAGATTCTGCAGTACCACTCTGCCACCAGGTTGACGATCTTGTACCTGCACTTGCGCTCCATATTGGTGCTTGTTTCTATCAGTGTTCCTACGGGCAGTTGCCATGGCCAGATGATACGGCTATTTAAGTCACTCCTGCAGCTTTTTGAGGTACTGGGGATGGGTTTCATGGACTTCATGATTGTCTGTTACCCTGAAACACAAATTAATAGGGAGATGGGGTTTCTGGCCAAACATTTCCATTCTAATATTATAAAAGCCTTAGTCTGCTTGCCTGCCTGCCTGTTCATAATGCTTTATTCACACTGTGATTGGCTGTCTTGGCAGCCAATCAGAGTGCTCTACACAGATAGAGACAGATGGCGGGGCGCTGTCATGACAGTGGGGACTGAGGGGCCAGAAGGGAGAGGGTCAAGGCTCCCTGGGTCTGTTTCTTGGAGCCAGGGGCCAGCGCCCCCCCCCCCCACAACAACAGCCATCAGGGAGGGGAGGCGGCGGAGAATGGGGAGGGAGGGGAGTGAGAAGGGGAAGGGTAACTGGTGGCCGTGCCCCGCCGCAGCCACCACCGCCACCACTGCTGCAACCACCACTGTGGTTGTGGGCCCCAGCCTGAAGCTGTGGGGGGAGGGGAGAATGGCCCAGGCCCAGGGTCTGGCCCTACCCCAAAGCAGCAGGGGGGGGGGAGGGGAGAACAGCTTCAGCTCCAGCCTGAAGGGGAGGGGGAAATGGCCCAGGCTTTGGCCCTGGTCCGAAATGGCAGGGGGGAGGGGAAAATGGCCCCAGCCCAAAGGGGAGGGTGGAAAAGGCCCAGGCCCTGACCTGAAGCAACGGGGGGTAGGCGGGGAGCAGCCCTGGCACCAGCCTGAAGTAGCAGGTGGAGGCGGGGAACAGCCCAGGCTCCAGCCCAAAGTGGAGGAGGGAAATGGCAGCACCAGCTTCCTGTCATCCGACAGGCAGATCAGGGGCTGCCTGCACCCCTGGGAGGGCTGCATGGCCTATGCTGGACTGCTCCCAGGGGTGCGGCCCCCCATCTGCTGGATGACAGGAGGCTAGTTCTGCCACCTGGGGCCAGAGGCAGGGCCCAGGGCAAATTAGCTCGTGGATCAGGGTGGGAGTGGGTCCCTGCACAAGCTGATATTCCCCAGGCCCCGTACCAGAGCCGACCTGGGGGCTATAGGTGACAACCAGATGGATTCTGTTGTCTTTGTCTCAGGGTTGGTATTGTAGTAGGTCAGAGCAAAGTCTCAGTTTGGCTACGTTGATTTGGATACCAAAACTAGGCGTTCTTTGGTCACACTGCCTGTGTTCAATTCAGTGAGTAGTCTGAGAGCAGGGCTATGTGTTTTAACAAATCTGTCTCTTCACAAAACAGAGTTGTGCCCTCCATTTTCTTTTAAAATACAACTGGAGGAGGAGGACATAGTGGCAGGAGGGTGGTTTCCTTTTTAATACAAGAGACTAATTGTTGGAACTCCCACTCAGAAAGTAACCAGGTTCAGTTACTTCTCCTTGAGGATTCAAAATCAAATCTCCTAGGCCCCTATGAAATACCGTAATTGCTAGATTTCAGCTTTTTCAAGATAGAAACATTACACTCCTACTACTGAAGTTGTGTCATGGTGCAGAAAAGAATTTAAGATTCTCTGGGTTAGAAAAGAGAATGTAGGAGGGAGCCTGATTCCTGAGAAATGGGAACTTCTGCTCTTAGGACTGTTTATTAATTTTAAGTGACATTTTGTCATTGGAAAAAATACAGGCAGGAGGTTGAAGATGTAGGTTTGAATCCTCTCAGGATGAGTGAATTGAGTCTAGGTCTCCCATCTCCTGAGTGAATGCTGTAAGTACCAGGATACCATATAAAAAGTGACAGCACCACCATATTCTGGTTTAAAAGAAGAGGGCACCTATTCATGTGCAGCGAGGCTGCTCCAACATGCTGTAATTACAGTCCATCATACCAGACTTGATTAATCAAGTCTGCTGGAGTGTGGTAATTACTGCATTTCAGCAGACTCCAGTGTCATGTGTATCAGTATCCCCACACTGAAAAAAATGGCAGTGGGGGTGCTTTAACTAAACCTTGTCAAATGAGCTTTAGTTAAAGCATCCCCGCTGCCAGCTTTCAGCGTGGGGATGATGATACACATGATACTCTGGGCACTTTAATTACAGTGGCTTTTAGAGTTCCTTGTCAGTAGTAACAGCCCCCCTCCCCAACTCCTGGAGCACATCGATACGTGCCCAGTGTGTCCGTTCTGTTTTTGAAAGAAAGAGTGTAGGCATCTACCTTCAGGAGAGGGTTCTGCAGTAGACAGAAATGCAGCTCCCCGCTGTAACTGAGAATGTTTTGCAGGACGTTACAACAATCTGAGTTAAAACAATCCCATGGAACAAGCAAAAGTTTGCTGTTAGATTCCCATCCCCCCAGAACCAGCTGTGACTGCCCTACAACCAGTTTCCGCTAGCAATGCCCCCCCCCCCCCCCAGCCTGTCACTGTTTTCAGAATGGGAGGGGGGAAAGGGAGCATATGGAGCTCATTTTAGGGGTTCCCCAGCTGGGCCTGGAGGGTGCGGTGCGTAAACTGGTGCCCCCTACCTCAGAGAGGCTCCAATACACTGGCCCCACCCTCTAGTAGTGGGTGAAAACCCCCCAAGCCAAACTCCCTCTGCTCTCTTTCCCCCTCCCATTCTGAAAACAGGAACAGGCTGCCAGGCAGGCAGCCACAAGTTGCAGAAGATGCTCTGTTTTGAAATGAGGGGTCAGATTTTCACCTGATGGGCAATTTTTGAAGCTGTCTGAAGACATGCATTTGTGTTTGGTCATGGCTATAGACTGCTTTTGGTGGCCAGATAGGATGAAAATTGTCACTTCTATCTGCGCCCTAAAAGAGACCAGGTCTAAGACTCATTCTATGTTCAGCAGAGGTCTAGCTCTGGGAAGCTCCATAAAAAGTGTGCTTCCCAAGTTTAGGGTTGCTCAGCAAGCTGCCTGTTCTAGAAACCATTGGTGAGGTTTCTAATTCTCCCGATGCACTGGAGAAGAAACCTCACTCGCGGTTCTGGATTCCACACAGGGGCCAGATGCCTAAAAGTTAGTTGCTTCAACACCCAACTTTTAAGTGCCTACATTTGTCTGTGGATCTGGCTCTTCACCTTCTTGGACATTGCTACTAGAAGTCTAAGATCAACATTAGGGTTAGAAGGCCCCAGAGACAGGAGAAGGGAAAAACAACAACAAGAACAATGTGAAAAGGGTGAGGAGATGGAGACTTCTTGTTTTGAAACTATTGGTATCATTATACTACAAATAATAACAATAACAACAACTAATACATCTCATAAGCTTTTGTTTTAATAGATCTTATCCTATCTTTTTCCAATTTCTAGTAAGTGTACAAATCTCAAGAGTAATCAGGACCATAGCAAGGTAGTTTGGCACCTGAGGAAAGCCTGCAGTGGCAGCCCGCCCTTGTCCCATGCACAGACTGGGTGATACGTGCTGCCCCATACTTGCCCAAGGGAGCATGCAGTGGTGGGAGCTGCCCCCCCATCTTCACGTCCTCCCTCCCCAAGATGAGCTGATCACAGCTCTGTCCTGAGCCCTGTCCCAGCTGGGCAGCACCTGTTGGCGTCCCTTCACTTCGGCGCCTGGGGCAGATGCCCAACTCACCCCTCCCTTGCTACAGTACTGAGAGAAACGCTCAAGTCTTTGATGGAGTCACTTGAGCCCCCCATATGGAATTACAGTTTTCTTTTTCTCATTTTGTATAATACATAGATCTGATGCAGAAGCTGGAACTGTGCCAGTCAAAAGCTTGTCCAGCCTTCAACTTTTCCCTTGCTGCTACTTCATTTGCCCTTCAGACTTTCATTACTGTTCTCTCCCTCCATTCGTTACTGCTGCAGCTTCTCTCCCTCTGGTTTCCCTCTCCCTTCTCCTGTCCCCATAGCCTTCTGACCCACTGCTCATCTCCCACTTTTCAGGCCCTGCTTGCTGCTAATGGACTCTCTTTCAAGTCTGGATCAACCCTTTCCTCCTGCTCTTGGAATTTCTTTCTTACTGTGGTTCCTGCTAATGCTTTCCTATGTGCTCCACATGCATTTATCTATTCAGTGTGGTTGGAATAACATGGAAATGCTCTATGTTTGAACATTCACAAGTGTGATAGTAGACCTGTTATTTATATTTTACATAGATTGTAGTATGTGAAAGGTGAGGCCAGATGTTTGCCAGTTTAAGTGACACAGCTTTAGGTACTAATAGAGTGCTACCTAAGCCCAGTTTTTTTTATCACAAAAATCTGTATTTTCACTCCTCTTTTCCTGCTAGAAGACTTCAAAACTTTGTCTCACTTCTTTGTGCCTACTGTCTAAATCATCATATGCACTAAATTCAATGAAGGTCACAGCAACAGTCATGCTCAGTGATGCAAAAAAGGCAGATAGCCCAGTAGTTAAAAAAAAAAAAAAAAAAAGGAAGAGGTTTGAGTGTTATCATTTTGAATTTCTAGATGTAAAGTATTTGGCAATAGTGCTGATATTACCAAGTGCCAAGAGTATCAGTGACAGCACTTCTAGTTTGACCTTCAGATGCTGTAAGTCTCCAGATTCTACTATCACCATCTCTTTTTCTCAGTATTTTTCCTGCAAATTATAACATTTTCTGGACCTCATACTTTTATCTTTGTTCCTTTTTGCTTTGATGATTGCACTTATGATCATGCATACTAATGTATAGGTGGCACAATGAATTGCTTACAGTGCCTATATCACTGAAAGGACAGATAGAAACTAATGCTCTGAGGACCAGGCTAGATTTAGTATGTCAGTTATCAAGATTCCTTTTCCTTTCACAGAGTTTATAGAAAACAGCCTGTAATTCAGCTCCTTTGTTGAAAGTTGGTCTTTTGAAAATGTATTTCCATTAGGTTTTGTAGGACCACAAGTATTCATCCTTTACCAAGGCAGAATGGTCTGATGGAAATACCATATACTATAACTCTGTAATTGATGGCTAAGCATTTCAAAGCCATCTTGGAGATTTGGATGTACAAGTCCTATTATACAGTCAATGGATATAGGGCATCTATATCCCATACAGGTTTTCCTTGCTTTATGCTGTACATGCATTCCTGAAAAACAGCACACAACTCAAATTTGCATAAAGGGAACCCACTTTACAATGTAACAAATAGGTATACATTCCAAGACCTCGACTGTACTGACTTCCAGACCCATTTCTTTCACTTTTACAGGACAATTTTGGTGTTCACCAACAGAAGACAGCACAGGGCACTATTATAATGGGGAAGGCAATTACAGAAACAGATGTCACAGACAATGAGCAAAGAGCACAGATCCACACAGCCGACCATATTTTGGTGTGCATCACTCCCACAATGCACCACACAGAACAGCTGACTGCAGGCTTCCACCACACCTATCACATAAAGAATGAATTTACTTTGCATATAACACATTTTTGGTATAAAAAGAAACCCGCATAAAGTGAGGGGAAACCTGTATTTAGGTTTGTAGATTTTAGCTTATATGGATCTTGGCTGAGTTTCTCAGGAAAATGAATATCACTGCTAGCTAGAAATAGGTGTCTGTCTGTCTGGATCAGTCTCTTAGTTACCACACCTTTTGTTTACTTCTGGCCAAGGTAGGTGGCTTTCCAGTTGATGGTTTCTGATGAATCGTTCTTTAGCAAATTAACTCTCCCCATACAGTGCATTTATGTCTGAGAATGCTACCTAGTGGCAGGGCAGGTAGTGGCTAGGTGTTGCAATACCAAAGTACCATTGATAAGGTCGTCCTTTGTGCTGAAAGCAGCTTATGCATTTGTACCAGTTTAACAGCATGTTACAATAAATAATAAAAAATGTGAAAATTAATCCTCCCTACAAGATGGATATTTAATTAAATCACTTAAAAGCTAGTGAAAACAAATCAGATGAAAACTTAAACAAGGGAAAGATAACTTCCTTTCTGAAGAAGAAACAAGCCTCAAATTAGTTTATAACCAGTGAGCAGGGGTAATTAATGTACCAAATTTACCTGATCCCTGTTTTTGAAGGGATTTCTAGTTCATAACACTTTAAAATAAAGGGGAAAAATGCATGATGGTAATTAATGCCACTAAATGGGATTAGGATTACATTCTCAAATTTCTGAGAATCAATCAAGATTTAGCTACAGTAGTCTGTACCAACTGCTCACTGTTAGTCTCGCAAGATAAAATGCCAGTGTGGAAATCACTTTTACATAGTGTGCCCCCCTGCTTCTAACTTCTGGAAGAAACACACAATAAAGTAAATAATGGTTCCAATTGCTGGCAAAGGGATGAGAGGACTGTCTCAGTACAGCCCACCCAAAGGAATACAAGGATAATGCTATCACATCTGGTGCCTACAAATCTATTGCTTTCTGCATTGACCGTTAGTTCTCCTACAGACTCTTGAGAGAGAGGACAGGGGACACAGTTATTCTCCCATAGCATGTTGAGGGCAATGCATCTTCCTTTCTTTTTCTACAGAAAAACTACAAACACAAATTTACAAAGAGCAGAAATGATTATACTAATTCTAGTGTACAATCAATAATTTAATTAATTGTTTGAATAACCTTGCCAAATGAAACAAAAGAAAACATTTGTTCAAGTTAACTTTCTAACTGCCCATTTTGAAGTTTCTGTATTTGATGTAAGTCAGTAAATTGTATTCCTTCTCTGTCTGTCTCCCATTGACAGACATGTGTGGCAGAAATGCCACCATTGGTGCCCCTCTCCAGAGACCTGTCTCAGCCAGCCTGGGAGGCTGGTGTTTCATTCCTCAGGGTGGGGATCTCCCACCTGGTCTACATGACAAAAGCCTGGCGCCTGGGAGGCGGATGCTCTAGTCACCTGGGCAAGGGGGAAAGACCCGGCCCTGCGCGGGCCCAGGTAGCCAGGGATGCGGGGGAGATTGGTCGGCTTGTGGCCAGTATTGGCAGCTTCAATTGGACCGGGCTGCTGAGGTCAGAGAGGTTATTTAAGGGCTCGGTCCAAGAAGAAGGGGCAGTCAACCATTAGCCATGCGGTCATCCAGGTGAATCTGAGCCTGGCTCTCTCCTCATCACCGCATGCTCCAAGAGTGCACTGCCTTCAGAGGATACAACAACTACCTCTGGACGATGAGAGTGAGTAAGCTACTAAAGATCCGATTAGATATTTAGTTTCAGTAACTCAGATGCGTTTAAACGGCTACCTCAGCCACCCTGGTTTGCTCTATGGGATTCCTTTGATATTCCTGTAAGATTTCTATGATACTGCTCTACCTTTTACCCTGTTTTCACCCTACCCCCTGTAATCAATAAAGTTCTCCTTTGTGACCGGTGTGGGAGACTTATTGAGGGGTGGGTCTAAATTATGCCAAGGAGGCCCCTTAGGTCTGTGGACTAAGGGAGACTTCCTAATAAGCCCCTGACTTGGGGAAGTGCCCCAAGTGCTTGTATTGGATCTAGTACCCATTGGACGATCAGGCCTGCGTTCTCCAAGGCGCGCAGAGCCAGAAGTGAGTCCAGAGCCTTGGATGGTGGCAGCGGGACCCCAGGCTAGCGGGTGTGCTCCAGGGAAGGGGTCGGCCGGACGGGAGGCACCCTAAGGGAGGCACTCGGAGCCTGGAAGGTGGTCGGGCGCAGGGAGGTGGGCGGCTCAACGCAGGAGCGCCCCCTACTGGCCCGCCACAACATGTACCCTGCTCCCTAAGTTATTGTTTATTTCTTTGATTTTTGAGCATTGTCTATGCTTATCATTATGTCTATCGAGGAAGGATTTTTTTTGCTGAAGAAATCTGTGTTCTAAATTAGGCAGGCAAAAGATTTTGGCTATGTAGTATATTGGTTATTGACTGGGCACATGTCTGAAGGGATTTTAAAAATTACCAAATCACAATGGTGGCATTTTACATCTACTTGTAATGAAAAGTCAGTGGTGATCTCTATCTAAGTTGGTGGTGATGTAGTGATTTGCCAAATCTTCATACCCATCTTTTTTTGCAACACTCTGCAGCTCCAAAGTGTATATAGTCAGCTTAATTACCACTCACAGGCTCACTCCTGGGAAGTGTAGTACTAACATAGCAGCAGTTCTAGTCTTCTTCCTTTCTAGCCCTACTTTCTGTTGTAGGTTGTGTTAATGTATGGAAAGCAAGTGTTTTTTAAAAAGTGAAGAATAGTTATGTGTTGCACAAAAAGTTCACTTCAATATGCTTTGTTCTTACCTATAACATATAGTTCTACCTGTAAACAATACTGAGTTTCATGGGACTGGAATGCTTAAAAAAATATCTGTACAAAATCACAAAGAATAATGAGACAGCCCTATATTCTTGTTTCTCTTGGGATAGTTCAGAGGGACACAGAAGAACTCAGATTTGAATACTTTCTAACATACCATATTTACGCACATCCCACATGCACCCCTTTCCAAATCAGCTCTCCAAAATTGGGACATGTACCTTAATCAGGAAAGCTTATTTTTTCTTTACTGAAATAGAAACAAAGAGAGGCAGGAACGAGCAGACACTGTGTTTTAATCACTTCCAAGATGGTCTTTGCTTCTCTGGCTGGAAGAAGCCGAAGGGGCAGAGTCCTGAGTTAACCCTAGCTGTAGTTATTGGCCAAATACTGTAGCTTGTGACTGAATGAACAGTTGAACTAGATCAAGGCAAATAAGCCTCTGCATGCAGTTTATAGTATCTTAATGAGGTTTGTAGTGTGGAAACAACACTTTATTATTTACTGAAACCTGTATAAAGAGCTATTTAAAGTAAGGAAGTAACATCCTTGTTACTTGCAAAAGTTTTAGGCATCACCTTGTTGCTGTTCAGCCACACCAAGCAGCTCTTCTTCCTAGCTCAGGTTGTCTCTGGGACACTGCACTTCCTAGACACTCTTTGTTTCCAGGACCACTAACTCTGCTATACAGGCACCAGGCCAATATTTTTTTTTCCTGAATTCTGCCTTTCAAAAAAACCAAGGTGCATGTCTTATTTGAAGGCATGTGGTAGGCAAGAAAATACAGTATGTATTGCAGTCTCCCAAATATAATGGCTGAATCTATCCAGGACATGAAGAATGGCACATGTTGAACTAATGCTGTGCCACTGAAGTCTGAAAAGAATTTGCTAGAGAGGGAAAGTGATTGAGTTAAATTTCCTGGTTCTGTTATGGCAGATGTTAGGAGAATATTAGATATCTTGCCTGACTGATGAGGATATACTAACTCAGACCATCTTCTGCTCACACTGTCTCTGCCTAGCAGGACAGCGTGAAGCACCACCATTTCATTTCAACTTCCATGTCACTGTTTTGAAGGGACAGTGTTTTGTTTCATCATTTAATTTCATTTCAAAGCACTGTTCCATTTCATTTTGTCGAAATTGTTTCATTGTTTTGATGCATTTAGAGGTTTTGCCCACAGGCTATAATGGGGAAATCAGTCTTGCCTGATTTGGATGAAAATTGTAGGAATGGTAGCTTCTTTTGAGGGTATGAAGCCTGCCAAGTTTCAAGGAGATAGGTGCAGGGGTTTCTGGGAAATTGTGCCTCAAACTGTTCAAAGCAATACTCGTATCACTTGCTGGCAGCAGCAGCCTGCTGTCATCCCACATGCAGATGTGGTGGCCCGTGCCCCCTAAGAGGGCTGTGGGTCTGTGCCAGAGTCTTCCTGGGAGATGCAGGTCCCTGGATATGTGTGGGGGATGACAGCATGCTGCCACTGCCAGCTGGGGCCACTGCCAGCACCCGAGTCTGCCCAGCACAGCCTGTGCCGAGCACTGGAAAGAACCCAGTGTTGGTGCTGGCCCCAGCTGGCAGGGGCTGCATACTGCCATCCCGTGCCCAGATCTGGCCTGCACCCCCTGGGAGGAGTCTGACACAGCCCCACAGCCCTCCCAGGGGATGCAGGCCCCTGGATCTACATGCGGGATGACAGCATGCTGCTGGCTGGGTGGGGCCAGCAGTAGCAATAGGCTTCCCAGCACTCCGCACGGGCTGCACCCAGTGCTGGTCCTAGCTGGCAGTGACACCCTACTGTCATCCCACATTCAGATCCCAGGGCCCACACCCCACCACCTCCCCCCAGGAGGAGTCTGGCACAGTCCTGCAGCCCTCCTCGGGGGGTGTGAGCCCCCAGATCTGCACGTAGGATGACAGCATGCTGTCACTGCGGGCTGGTGCCAGCACCAACACCAGTCTTCCCGGCACTTGGCATGGGCTGAGCCCAACAGTGGTACCAGCCAGCAGCAGCAGCCTGCTGTCATCCTGCATCATCTTGGGGCCCATGGCCCCTGGGAAGAGCTTGGGGCATGATCGGGGAGCTGGGAAATTGAACCAGGAATTGGGGAAATATTCAGGGACCTGAACATTCCCCCAGCTCCCAGTTTGATTCCCCATCCCCCTGTTCAATTTCCCAGCCCCCTGTTCGATTCCCTAGCTCTCTGATCATTTCCCCAGCTCTTCCTGGGGGGATGCAGGCCCCCAGATCTGCACACTGGGTTTCAGCAGGCTCTTGCTGCAGTTTCAGCAGCAGCCTGCTGAAACCTTGCATGCAGATCAGGGACCTGCGCCTCCTGGGAAGAGCTGGGGAAACGATCAGAGAGCTGGGAGCTAGATGTCAATATCAGAGCAGTCCTTCCCTCTTCTTCCCCCTCCCTCTCCTTAGTTTCTGTTTAGCTGCAGCAAGCCTGGCTTTGAAACTCAAAATGTTTCAAACGTTTTGAAATGTTTTGAGTGCCTTTGTTTCGTTTTGAAGCCTTTTATTTTGTTTCAATTTCACTGTTTTGAGCTTGAAACACATTGAAATGGTTTCAAAATGAAACAGCCATTGAAATTTTGTACAGCCCTACTGCCTAGCCCCATCCAATCTTAGAGCTAGCTCAGCCATTTGCAGAGGATACAAAAGAGAATAGGCTGGTTTTCGTAACTGCCCCTCTTGAGTATAAGGTTGGGGTGAAGCCTTATCAGTAATGAAGGTATGTTTGCTGAAGAAACACAGGTGAAACCATGACCAGAGCAGTTTATATACTCCATATGTATTATTGTATCAGTTTGTCTCACTTTGTGTTTCATATTACTACCACTTCAGTACCTGCCACAATTTCTAGAATATCAGAAGAGGATATTAATGTTGCATATTTTATGTGAGCAATTGTCACTCAGATTTCAGATTTCATCTGAGGTGCAGGGAAGAATAGCATGCTAATTAGAATATTACTTAAGGACTGATTTGGCAGTTAACATTTTCCATTGACACCAATAAGCATAAAAAGTAACCTACGAAAATATCTGAGCAAGGTCTGCCCTCTATATGTCACTTACAAGCCATTAGTCTTGGCAAATCTGTGTAAGAGTCACTATTATCAACTTATAAAGCATTCAGCCTACATTAATAGTACATTATATTTAGTTTTAGCATGTTTTTTCACCAGAAATTACTTAAAGGATTTGAAATTATGCTTCTTGGGATTTAATGGAGGGAAAGGTTTACTCTAGTCTAGAGCAATGTTTTGAGTCTGAGACTGTAAAATAAGAGACCCCTGTAAATCTGCATTTGACTAGTGTTATGTGCCAAGTATCCATCTTCTTAGAGGCATTTCTCTGTCCTATTATTTTTCTTATTCTTTCTATTTTTTTTTTGACCAAAGAAGTAATATTCCCCAAAGCTATTGTGAGAAAATTTGGAGGGCTTTAAAATGAAGACATTTCAGTAATAATTCATTAACAGTGAATTGCCTGTTGATTGCATGAGTTATTTGCTACATGGCGTGCAAAGGACTGAATTTGCTGTTTAGTATACTGAAGATGTTGGACAGAAAGTGTATCAAGATGTTGGACTGAAAGTGTATCAAACAACAAGTATAACTAAACTGAATAATTCCACCCTTGGTATACCATGGCCTTTCAAAAATTTACTTTTCTTACCTTAGTGAAAATAGAATCTTTTAGTAAGAGGAGAATTGTCGAAATTAAAGGTATGACCCTCCCTCCAAGTGTCTATCTTCAAGCAGCTAATTTTTCTTGGTTGAATATTCTGTAGGTGGTTGACCCAGTGTATGTAGAAGGAAGAAAACTTTCTTCCTATGCCACCTACAGCATACCATCTAAATTTGCCAGGAAACGGAAGGCAAGGGACAGATTCTGATTTTATTTATGCCAGTAGAAATCCACGTACTTCAGTAGCATTACTCTGAATTCAAATTTACATAATTTGAATTAGCATCTGGGTCCTGAATTCTTTGCAGAAAAAAAATATTAATAATATGATATTTAGGGGAAAAATCCATACACAGCTCTCAACTGCTGAATTCCTCCCTTTAAAGGAAAATCTCTGAGCATAGTTATTTATTGGACTACTTAAGGAAAATATCGATTAAATCTATTTTTTTCATGAAGAAACAGTCTGTGGCCTTTCAAACAATCAGTTCAGAATTATTTCTATTTATGTGAAAGAGGTTTAGTGCTTTGAAGTTTAACAGGTTTAAAATAATTTCCTGCCTTCGTACTGTAGTATATGTGTTCCTCCAGTTAAGTCAGAAACCTGCTTCTTTGTATTGAAATGGAAAGTCAGCTGCATCCATCCAAATTTGCTGACTTTGGTATCAAGGAGTTACAATTACCAGAGTATCCGAAACAAGATCAACTTCTTTTTCTGGCTTATCCAACATTTTGATTCAGCCTTCAGGGCAAAAAAAAAAAAAAGGTTTAATTGAATTGGGTTCCTTCTAACTGGAAGCATTAACTCACTATGCCTAGAGTCTGTGAAATGTCATAACAAGTTGAGCTTTCCTCTCACCTTTAAGCAATAATGCTGAGCATTCTAGGAGGTATATAATTGGATTGGGATGCTCATTAAAGGCTAAAACTCCCTTTAAACATCCTACCTATTGGATTACCTGACACAGATGGCTAGAAAGTGCAGCTTTTAACTTCCAACATCTCTTTGGATTGTAACCACTGTCACCTAATCCATGGCAACAACTATACCACCCTGGCTGTGATCTTGTTAGATTTCATCCAGAGGCACAGCACGGTGTAAGTACTATTTTGATGCCAGTGAGTCCTGCAAGGAAACCAACCTGGGTTAGGGCTTCAACATTTATAACTTGTAATAAAATATAAGGATAAGAGCTTTCTTGTTGCAAACTTGACTAGCCTAGTAAAATATTCTCAGGCAGCCTAATGAGATGATTTGGCCATGTAGGGGTATGCATGACCAAATTGGTTCATTAATCTAATTAGACTTTTTAATTCCACTGCCAAATGTTATTAGTTTATTTTTATTTCCCAAAAATAAAGTGTGTGTGTGTTGGAGACTGTGAGAACAATAGCCTCTGCAGTTTGCAAAGACATCTCTTTTTTATGGACATTGTGAAGTCTGCTGTGCATATCTTTCAATACTTCAGCACTTTTTCTTAAGTTTCTTAAGGTCAGATGTCTTGAATAAATCCTTCCATGACAGGTTCATAAAGATGATAGGTTTTAGCTTGGGACAATGTTATGTAGTGTACCATTTTTAAGCAGCCTCTAAGCTCTAATCCTGGTATGTTAACAATGATTTCTAGACCATTATCAAGGGACATGTTCATATGTTTGAAAAAATGTGAGGAATCTAGAATTCAGCTAAATGCAAAGTATAGCAGTTCTGCTTAAACCAATACTGTCCAATTCAGGCTAATCATTAGGTTTAGTATATTAAAAAAATTATTATGAAAGGCAGTGTGCAGAAATATAGGGAAGAAACAATTTTTAAAACTATTGTGATGGCGGTAGGTATTGTAGAGCTTGCTACCACTGCCCTGAGTTTGTCTGCCTACAGGTGGCGACAGGGTGGACCTTAGCTTTGGATCACCTGGTCTACCAGGAAGTTGGTTTTATGTTTTCTCTCCTGCCACGACTTTGATGAAGTATATTCCCAGGAGGAATATATCGCCTGCGGTGATCCTGCCTGGTCTCAATCCCTGTTTCTTCTGTGGGGCTCCAAACCTCCCCTTACCCCAGCCTAGCCTCTCCAGATGGTTCTCACCAAATTCTTCTAAAGCCAGGTCCCAGTGCTACCTATTGTGGTCTTATTTGGCCCTCTACCCCAGGGTTACCTTTGGTCTCTATTAGGTACACCCTTCCAGGGCTGGTCTTGTCCTGTGCTCAAAATCAAAAGAAACAGGAAAAAAAAAAAAAAACCCCAAAGAAAACCCCAGCTGCTTACAACCTTCTTGTCAGGCTCTGTCTATATCCCCTTTACCTGGGATCAGGTTTTCAAAATCCCAATCGCAATGATCAAGACAAAATCCCTTAGTCCAGTCTTTGTTATGCACTGGCCTGCCCTGCACCCCTATGGACATTCACAGTCTCCTTGGGGTCTCCCCATGTGCAGGACAGCTCTACCTGTGACTGTAGTTTTCCCTCAGGCCCTCCTCTGGATCCTCTATTGAAAACTCTGCTCCAGAGATTACCACCAGCCGTGTGTGTGCAGGCCTCTGCCTACCTCCTGCTCAGGGTCACTCCCTCAGCATTCCTCAGGCATGTTCTGCAGCCCTTGCCTGCCCAGATGCTCAGCCGCTCCTCTCTCCCTGTGGCCTACAGGGAACTGATACCTCTCTGCCCCCCTCCAGGGCCAGAAATACCTTTGGGCAGCCTCCGTCCGCCAATCCTGATCAAGATGCTGCTCCGGAAGTGGGGTGGGTATTTTCCTTCCCTTCCGGTCTCCAGCTGCAGCCCTGCCAGCCCTCCATGCTGTGAGTTTTGTCTCACTCCTTCACAACTATATTTACACATTGCTGTGCAAAACTGCTAACATAAATGGAGTAGGTAAATTCTGGCCCCATGGAAGTCAATGGCAAGAATCTCATTGGCTGTAGTGGGGCAGGTTTTCTTTCAGTGATGTTGTACTGATATTGAGAAATAAATGTGAAAGTGACAAATCCAGTTCTGCTAGCTAAGCTTAGTGAAATGCCAAAATAAAACAGCATAAAAGGATGGAACTGAAATTAGAGTCTGAAAATTATTTCTGTTTTTTTCTCAGAGCTGGTTTTAGGGCTGTTCGAAGCTTTGGTAGCTGATTCAATTCAGAGGAGATTCGGCCCAATTCGGTGGCTGAATCTGAATTGAATTGGAAGACTCATTAAGAGGTCTGAATTGAATCAGAAGCCTCCGAATGGATTTGGAGAGATTTGGGACCAATTCAGAGATTCAGCCATAGGATATACACATTTCCCTTGCATAAAGCAAACCCACTTTATAATGTAACGAATAGGGATGGGTTCCCAAGGTGGTGAGGGAGTGAGTAAGGCTGGGACTAGAGAAGGGGTGTGGGGAGGGGTGCCATTCCCAGAGCTGCAGTGTGCTCCACCTGTTCCCCTGCACCTGGGCTCCTTATTCTGCCTGTCTCCACTCACCCCAGCTTCTGGGCTGCTCTGTGCCGTGGTGCAGGCAGCTGGTGTCGGCTGCTCCCAGGGCTGCTGCAGGAGGGTCTGGGGGGAATGGCAGCAAGCAGAACCCTGGGCAGCGTGGGACGTGGCACAGCCTGTCCGTACTCACCCTATCCCCCACTGCAGTTGCCCCGGGAGTGACTGGTGCACTCATTGCCAGCTGCAATGAGAGTGGGTGCAGGGGGTGGGGCACACCTCTTGCTTCTTCACATCCCCCAGGAGGGCTGTAGGCTTCGGGACTGCGTTGGACTTTTCCTGGGGGCACATGCCCCCAGATCTGCCCACGGGATGACAATAGGCTGCCGCTGCAGGCTGGAGCCGGCGGGAGCACCAGGCTGATTCTTCCCCCTAACACAGCCCTCCCAGGGGGCACGAAGCAGCAGAAGATGCATCCCTTCCCCAGCAACATCTGACAGTTCTCATTGCAGCTGGCGCCGGTCGCTCCCAGGGTTGCTGTAGCGGGGGCCCAGGCAGTGCAGGTCATGGAGTGAGTGTGGGGGTGGGGACACGCGCCTCTTGCTGCTCCATGCCTCGTGGGAGGGCTGTGGGCTGGAGGCCTGTGTCGGGTTCTTCCCAGGAGTGTGTGTCCCCGGATCTGGATGCAGGATGACAGCAGGCTGCTGCTGCAGGCTGGCACTGGCAGTGGCACCAGGCTGATTCTTCCTGGTGCTTGTGTCCCAGCTCAGCCCACTGCCCCCAAATCTGGATGTGGGATGGCAGCAGGCTGCCATCTAATATATTGGTATAAATTAATTAGGCTACCTGAGAAGCTGTGCCCCAGTTTAAATGAATCTAATGGATCTTTAAAATTATTTTGATGTTAGCAAACTGTGATACTGAAGACATATAGTTTATTGCTGGACAAGAGTTATACCCAATCCTAAGAACTACTGAGTTCCCTACATTCTTATTGGCTTTAGTGGACACCAAAGACGCTTGTTAATTTGTGAGGTCAGGCCCTAAGGCTTTAATTACAGAATTCTTCTGCATTCGGAGAAGGCATTTTGTGTTGCAGATAATTGCCATCAGGATTCCTCATTTCTGTGTAGAGCAGTTGCAAATAACAAATCCAAGTGCCTGAAGATTAATGTAATTTGATTGTTGTTGTTGTTTCACAAAGTGATATGTTGTTGGTTTAAAAAGAATAAATTAAACAATTATTTTTGTGACTAAATTACATCAATCACTAAACCCATTTTGGTTGCTTATTGGTAAACTTAAATTTTCTTTAGTTTTTCACTCTCAAAATATTTGTCATCAGTTAAAATAAAATAGTGTGTGTGTGTTAGCTTACAATTACGCTGTCCCTACGAGGGGAAATTAGTCCAGTCACTGAGGAGAGTGAATCTGGTAACCCTGGAAATCAGGAATATTGACACTAACCAGTTGGGACTCCTAATAATCTTGTGCTGTGCAGAAGGTCTAAGAGAATACAGTCTGCAAAGTTAATATTCTGGGACTTCCGAACAGCATCCCAGGGGGAAAAACATAGACAATTAACCAGTGCCAAAGGCTGTTTTATATTTCTAGTGTCATTATGATGATAGAGATAAACAGCCTTTCTCTTTTGAGACTTCTTGCTCCTGTGAAGCAAAGGAATCTAAATCAAAACAATGCTTTGCTATGAATTTAATCCAATAAAATAGCAGCAGAGAAGGCACACTGAGATGCCTCTGCTTGGTCAAGTGCCATTGCTTCCTGACAATCTCAAAATTGTGAGTTTTCTTCAGGTTCTTCTGTCACAATTCCAGAATCAGTGAACAAGCAGCAGGGGCTAACAGGACAAGTACATGCAGGATTGAATATTTCCTTTAAAATTAAATATGAAACAGAAAGGAAACCTGGCCCTCTTCCTTTGCTTAGTTATGCTGATTTCAGGCTGGTATGAGTTCACTGGCTTATGAGGAGTGAGGCTAGTGTCAAAAAGTAATGGAACTTTAAGTAAACTACTGATTAAGGAAAAATACAGGCTGCTTTCCAAGGGGATTAGCGCAACAGGGTTTGGAAAAATATGGGTACTGTATTTTGTTCTTAACTATGCAGCCATCTTATGTTGATTGTGTATGTCTGGGGTCAGCAACCTTTGAATAGTGGTAGGCCAAATTAATGGAGCTTGTTCTAAGGCAAGCCACAATCTGCAGCCTGACTGCCAGTGATTCATCCTGCCAGTGGTTTCCCCTCTGTTGCATGGTACAGCATGCCGTGGATTCCTATGCAGCCAACTGCCCTGCCACCAGATGCCACTGCTGTCTTTGGCCTGTGGGCTGGATGCAATCCCTTTGTAAGCTGGATCCAACCCACAGGCCATAGTTTGCCAAAACCTGGTGCATGTGATAGATGCCACTAGGGCTCAAGGGACATCCAGTATTTCAAATCTCTTAGAAACTGTTTGGGAGAAACTGAGTACTGGACATGAATTAGACTAATTTGACAATGACAATGCAATGTCATTGTCAGAGGCTTCTAAGGAATGGCAACAGAGTGGGTAGAAGTTCTTGCATCCATATTTTTCCATTTACTGATTAGCTCCCATCTCTGTCAAGTCATGTGTTTGTACGAGCTGAAGAGCCCATCGTGGTTTGGATAAAGAGCCAGAGTGGTTAAGACACAAAAAGTTTCTGGTCAAGGGAGTGATATGACTAGCTTCACATCCACCTGTTTTTGATTCCCCAGCCTGAAGTGCCAGATACCTATTTATATCTACGTCAGTTGGGACTGGTTTCACATCTCTGTATTTTTCCTTAAGTTATAACTGGATGCTTTAACTACTCTTCCATGATATCCCAGCTCCCATCCACTTGTGCTCTTTCAACATTCTGTTTCAAAGTGGGCTGCCACCTTTCTTTTGCTACGAAGCTACCCAAAGTGTGATTTTTATGGTTTCAGCCTGTTGCAGAAAAGAAAATGGGTTCCTTGCAAGCTAAGCGATCGCAGAACATTTGTTTCCCTTGAGTAACATTTTAAAATGAATTTCTCTAGGCTGAGTTGCAGGACATCTTTACTGATGCTTATCTACTAGTATGAACCCCAATTTTAATACACATTCGTCTACTGTATTTATTTGCAAAGCTTTTCCTTAGATCTACAATGTCTAATTCTTATATCCAGCTTTTGGATTGATAAAATCCCCTTCTGAAACCAGCTTGTTTTTAGAATCACTGTTACACAGCATTTTTAGCAAGCCTGATGTAATAAATGCAATTATTGAGCCTCAGTCCATAATGGAAGCAAATCTTAAATAAAAAGTTTTACCCTGCCAGGTTTCCTCTTTATTTAATTGGTTAGATTTAAGCAAAATGTATAGGTAAGTGTAACTTTAAGTGTAACTCCTTCAGTTTGGCATCATCTAGGTTTCTTAAGTCACAATATAGTATTTGGGATAAAATGTTATTTGTTCATGTACACTGCCCAGGGAGATTTTCCCTTCAAATGAAGCAGGTGTTTCTCTTTGAATAGGAGCAGAATGATCCTCCCCTGTGGGACCCCTTCTTCTATTAACTTCCAGAAGGATATGTAGACTTCTGAGTTTCCTGTCTAGGCATTTTTCCAGGCCCTTAAATCTTCTCATTAGCAAGTTCTAAATTAGTTTGCCTCTCTTTCATTTCATGGAAAATTATTGTTGAAGTTGGTCACCTGAAGTTTACCACTTCAGTCCACTTTACTAGATCAGCCTGTGTATTTGTAATGATAAGTCCATGCTTTCTTGCACAGTTTGGACTTTGTGCTCCACTAGAATTTCCATTTCCAACTGGCAGCATTTTAGACCCAACATGAGATGATCCTTCATCTCTGTTGGTTCTTTTAATGTGCTGCTAAAGCTGCTCTGTTCTTCCTGCAGTTCAATGCTCAAAGATAAATAACAAACCAGGAATTATTTCCACAAAAGTTTTTGGCAGATACTTTAAATGAGTAAATTTGGGACAGATTGTTCCATCCTTATTCATGTAAAATAGTTCCTTAACCTGAGACTATCTATTTCCCTGGAACTATCTATTTTGTAAGTCAATATTAAATGGTTCAATTTTAAGTGGTGTAAATTGACATACCTATTGCTGGCTGTGAGAGACACAATGTGAATAAAGGTGGCAAAGTACAGAACTTCTAGTAAAGTTTTCCATAGAACTATAGAAAAAAATCACTATAAACTCCCAGATAATTTATGAATACAAGCTATTCCAAACAGATTATTCGTAATATATTATCTACTCCATTCTAAAACATATATTATGCATTTTAAAGCTTCATGATATTATTCATACCTTCATAATGCTAAACTGGGGTTTTTATTCCATTTATAAAAATGGAAAATATGTAATACACTTTATTTTATTTAACCAATCATAAACATACATTTTTTATAACCCTCAAATAAAATATACTTTATGATTTTTGTAAGTTATAAGCAACAATAATAACCAAATAGTAACCAGAAATTGTAATTTAGTAGATGGAGCTGTGAGTGTATTCTATTAACCTGATAGACTAGCTGGAAATGGTCCTTAACCCTCTCTGAATGACACATTTTCGCAGAGTCAGAGTACTAAAAGAGTTAGGAAGAAAATTATAAGATGTCCATTTTGACTTGATTTAGCAAGTTGTAATTTCAGTTTACTATTGTTAATAAGCACATGTTGCAAAAACATGTTTCATTTCTATTTTGGCTTGCTATTTGTTACATACAAAATAGGGAATCACTTCTTTCGTCATGGTTTGCTTTATTTAAGAAAAAATAAACAAAACAAAAAACTTGTGTTATTCATCATGCTCCATTTTTTTTTTTTTTTTTTTTTTTTTTTTTTTTATAAATTAGCTTCTCCAGAACACTAACCTGTACATCTGGAAGCTGCTACCAATGAAGAGAGCAGCAGCCAAAAAACTGCAGATTTCCAATTGTCTGTCAGGGCAGTGAAGATAAAAAGCCTAAAGAGACAATAAATTTATAGCATGGAAGAAGACTGGTAGTTTCTAGCTGTTTCTTTATGTGTTGCCTTGTTTGCAGGGCCATAATTATAAACTGATTATAACCAGGAAAAAAAAGTCTGTATAGTTCTCCACCCTGAATAGTAATTACTGTGTTATTGTGTTTCACTCCCATTCCTTTCTGTTGCTGTTTCTGAACATAACCAAACCCATTTTAGGCTTTAACATAGCTTATGGGAAGCAGAAATTACGAAATAAATGTTTGCAATGATGATTGTATTGTAATTTGTACCTCATCATTTGTACATTTGTATATATCACTATCTAAATGTACATATACATTGTGACCACAGCTTGTTCGAGCTACCATCACTTTCTTTTTACATTGTTTTTTGACCTATTTAAATTTCCATCACTTTTGTGTCTCTCTTTTTTTCTCTCTCTTTAACAATCTCTGTTTTTTTAAAAAAAGAAAGTTGGAAAAAGGAAATGGAAAGTTAGCCATTTTCTTGTATAGAAATCACATGTGGTTACTGAATTGCCGCTTAAAATTAGAGTTCTAAATATGACATTAAGGATTTGATCACAATACTTGACAATATGGAGCCAGATCTGCAGCAGTTATAAATTGGCCAAGCTATCTGGATTCCATTGGAACTGATTTATATTAGCTGAAGATCTCAGAATGGACAAGTGCAAATTATTCAAAATTCATCATGCAGTCATGAGACTGGTTTAAAAATTATCTATCTATCTATCTATTGGATTTTTACTCCATTGGGGGTTTGTTGAAGTCATGTTTCCAAGATTTACTGCATTATCGTGAAGGCTAGAAAAGTATTTAATAAAAGCTGAGATTCTCATGTAATCATGTAGCTCATAGTAAAATCATGAGAATAGTGACATTGAGATCTGGCTCATCATCTCGTACATTTGTAATTATCTCTAACTATGGTGAATACTCTCCACTACATATTGAAGTCAAACTAAGTTCTCCAACCCAACCTAATTTTTGTGTCTACATTTCGGGACTATCCATAAAAAGATACTAAATGCCATTGTGGCTTTAACGGTCACTTTAGGAGCGTAAGCCCAACCTCAAATGTGCTCAAGTATATCATGATTCATTTGATGGAATGGATCCTGTAGGCAAGATAGAAAGGGGAATGCCTCATATGAAATTCCTTGGGGAATTTATATAAGAGCTAAGGTGTTGAAGATCTTGGCAGTGTCAAGACTAAAGTAGTTTTACTCATGCCCACCTGCAGAAATGCCTTAGGCATTTAAGGACTTTGGGCAGCAGCTGACTAGGAACTTTAAAGTTATCAGTGCCATCTAAATGTTAAATTTAGGCACTTTGTGGCAGTTAGATGCCTAAATTCCTTTATGGACCTGACCTTAAATTTGTTAGCTAGCAGATCATAGAATCATAGAAGTAGGGTCGGAAGGGACCTTGTAGATCTTCAAGTCCGACCCCCTGCCTGGGCAGGAGGGAAACTAGGCTCAAGTGACCCCAGCCAGGTAGACATCGAGCCGCTTCTTGAAGACCCCCAGGGTAGGAGCCAGCACCACTTCCCTTGGAAGTTGGTTCCAGATACAACAGGCCAGTTGACCAGCCACAGAAAGAGATGTATAACACACTTGACAAGGTGGTTATAATTTTACCTCATTACTAGTATATATAATGTGCCCAAACTAGTTTTATTAAAAATGAATTTATTTTGCTTATGTAGATGTCTCTTCCTCTCACTTCCAGTTGTGTGCCTACTTTGCCACCTGTATTTCCAAGCTGCTGTATCTGTTTCTGAAAGCTGGATTAGCTGTCATGGCTCAGAATGCTTTGCTACTGTCTATTGCAGCAGGATGGTGCTTAAAGTCAGCATGCTGCTGAAGCGATAGACAGGAACAAAGAATTCTGGGGCATAGTGTGGCAGCTGGTCAGTAGAAGAAAACAAACTTAGGACTTCTCTATAGAGACAGCTGGAATAGGTGTTCCTGCAGTAGGAGTTTAAGGAGCAGAGCCAAACAAGATGGAAGGTAAAATAGTGGGAAGTAAAGTGAGGGGTTAGATAGAGGGGCTGCAGCTGAAGCAAAATTTCACTGGCTAAATCAGAATATGAAGCATGCAAGATTAAATTGGTTTAAAGAGGAGTTCTAATGCCTACAAAAAAACGCCCTCCATATTCTTAAGGGTAAAATGCCCTACACGTAAGTAGCAGGAGAAATTACAAAATCATATAAGGAACCAGTGGAAAGATGGTTTTTAATTAACTTTTGCTTAGTGTAATGTGCTATAATATCTTAATGCCTATTAGGGGTGTGCAAAGCAGGCCCTATTGGATACAGATTCGGATTCAGCCCGAATCAGGGACTGTGATTCGATTTGTTGATTTGGATCACTGTCCCTAATTTGATTCGACTGAATCTCCAAATCTGAAGATTCAGTGCTGATTTGGAGAATCAGCAATTTGGACATGGACACAGCTTTAAAAGTTTTTCTTGTATACCTTGAGGTAGATGGTGCAGCTTGTGATTGCTGTGATTCTGGGATGGATGGAGCATCCCACCCCCCCAGACTCAGGAGGCACTAGCTGGGGGTGGGGGCCCTGTGCACTCCCCAGTGGACCCAGAAGCGGACCGGAAGTGCTTCTGGTCCACTTCCGGGTCTGCTGCCAAGTGTGCTGGGGAGCTCCCTGTGCTTCTGTGGGACACTCTGTGCACCCCAGCATCACAGCATTCATAAGCCCCTGCTACCTAGAGGTATGTAGAAAAAACATTTAAAGCTGTCTCTATATCTGAATCTCCAAATCTTTCTGAATCTCTCCGAATCAGTTCGGAGGGTTCTGATTTGATTTGGAGACATTAAAGGGTCTCCTGATTCAATTTGGATTCAGAGATTCGGCCACTGAATTGGGCCAAATCTCTGCTGAATCGAATCAGGGACCGAAGCTTCACACAGCCTTAATGCCTATCACAAAATGGCTGTTCTTTCAAAAACTGAGTGGGTCCCCACACTCAGGCATGTGTGGTTTGTGGCACTACAAACCTCTTTTGGTGCTGGAAACCACACAAGGTGAACATTCAAGCATATCCCATGCGGCAAATTTGCAATGCAGGGCCAAAATTTGCTACTGGGATTTCTGGCTAGCAAAAACCAAAAATGGAGTAAAAAGCAGTGCAATGCACATTCAGCAAGCATGTGCAAGGGGGCAGGGCCATCCAGAGTAATGCTCTGGCTGCTGGCCAGGCCTCCATGCTGTACCCCTGCTGCTCCAGGCCACCAGGTAAGACTGCTAAGGCCAGCACTGGTTATAGCCACAGCCTCTAGCTGTCCCTGGCTGAAGAGCGTGCTCTGTAGCAGTTTGTGCTGCTGAAAGCGCGCGCCCCTGCCAGATGTCTGAATGTGGCTACGCAGTCTAAAGCAGCTTGTCCTTTTTCATTTGGTTTTTCAGTGTATCAGAAGAACACAGTAGACCTAAACTGTCTAAGATGGTATATTTATCTCAAGGTTATAGTGATATTTATAAGCCACTAAAGATTTTTCTCTTTGTTTCATATTGTCATTGGAAATCATTGATTGAAAAAATTAATGGCTTCAGGCTATGATCAACTAAGTCACTGCATTGATCTGGCACTATGTTAAAAAAGCTACAAGACTGGGACCTTATTCAGTATATGGTTATAATTTATTTCAAAGGTATTTGGGGTATGAATATGCACAATACAATAGGATTCTCTTGATGTGGGATATCTATAGTTATATCTATAGTTATAGATATCCTGCATCCAACAAATCCTGTTATTTATTTATACTATTACTATAACTAGTAGTGTTTATGCATACTATTTTTTAAAATTACATTCGTACCTAGGACCCATAGTCATGGACCAGTGTGCTAGGCACATATCAATAACAATCCCTATGATATTTGGGGTATGGGATTCAAGTAATCGATACCAACACTAGGAAATAGTAAAACAAACAAACAAAAAACCTGCTGCCAGGGACCCCTTCTATTTGTATGACTAGAAAGTTACTTTAAACAGATAACTGTTGTACCATTCCCAAATGCCAGCTGTGGTAGACTAGTCTGTTCCAGACTCCAGAAACCTGTACGCAGTGTGTTTATCCAGCTCTCTACACCAATCCAAGAAGGGCAGCAAGTCTAACCCATGGAGTGGCAACTGAAACTCTTGAATTTTACTGGTTATAAAGGCAATGTGGAAATACTGTAACAGGTTCATGAGCTACATTATGACATTTTATGATACTATGTTATTTCAGCACTTCTTCCTTAGCTATAAGCGGGGACAGGGATCTGCCTAAATCACACCAGAAGTGCACTATGCGAGAGCTCCTTTAATTTTGCTCTTTTTGCCACATGCCTCCCTACCCCACTGCTGTTGATTGGCTGAAGGACCCCGGCAGCCCCATCACTCATCACTTCCTCCTGATTGGCCAGAAGGCAAAAACTGCAGTTTTAAATATGCTGCAGCTTTTGCCTCCTGGCTGATTAGCAGCAAGCGGCGGGGCTGCCAGGGACCCTAGGCAGAGGGAGGCAAAAACAAGTGGCATATTTTTAAACACTGTTTTTGCCTCCTGGCTGATCAGTGGTGAGTGGCAGGGCTACCAGGGCCCCTCTACCAATTAGTGTGTGTGTGTTGCAGGGGATGGGGGAGCAGCACATATGGCAAAACGAGCAAGGTTATAGAAGCCTCTGTGCGGAGCACATCTGGCAGATTTAGGTAGATCCCCATGTATTTGCATCTGACTTTTTTTTTTTTTCATCCTTCCATTAATTCTTCTTGTTAAAGCACCTTTAGGGCCTGATTCAAATTGTTTCTGTGGTGCTTCTGGTTAGGCATTGCCATGACTAAAAATTAAGCCACTTGCTCAGGAGAGTTTTCCAGTTCAACAGGATTAGGCATTTAGAATCCTTCTACATTTATGCAGAGTTTGTCACCTCCCATAAGTGTTCAGGAACTCAGCAGGGAGCTGCCTCTAGCTAGACAACAGGAATGCTAGGCTCAGAAGTATGTCTGAGCTCTTTCTTTGGAGCTTAAGAAATGATTTACAACTGCATATCTGTGGACTCTTGTCACCTCGGTATCCGGTGTATATAAAGGGACAGTGATTAGCAACCACCAACACTACGGTCATTGTGGGATCATAGAATCATAGGAAAGTAGGGCTGGAAAGGACCTCATGAGCTCATCTAGTCCAGTCCCCCTGCTCAGGAATTATCCCTGACTAAACCATCCCCCAGCCAAGTGTCTGTTTAACCTGCTCTTGAAAATCTCTAGGGATTGTAATTCCACAACCTCTGTAGGTAGCTTGTTCCAATACTGTTACAGTCAGAAAGTTCTTCCTAATTTCCAAATTAAATTTTCTCTACTGCAGTTTGAGGCCATTGTTCCTAGTCCTGTCCCTTACAGCCACAGAGAAAAGTCTCTCCCTATTCTCTTTATAAACCCTCTTCAGGTATTTGAAGATTCTTATCTTCATATTTCCTCTTGCACCCCACCCCCACCAAGTCTTCTCTTCTCCGGCCCAAACAATCCCAGTTCTTTATGCCTTTCTTCAACAGTCATGTTTCCAAGGCCACTAATAATTTTTGTTGCTCTCTGCTGGAGTTTCTCCAATCTGTCCACATCTTTCTTGAAGCGTGGAGCCAAAAGCAGGGCACAGTAATCTAGGTGAGGCATTAGCAATGCTGAATAGAGTGGAAGAATCACTTCCCTTGATATGCAAGTGGCACTCCTGTTAATACAACCCAGTATACTGTTGGCTTTTTTGCAAGAAGCATACTGCTCATATTTAGCTCATGGTCCATATAACTGGTCATGGTAGAAAGTGTTGCTGGTAGGGATGGTAATGCCAGCTCCCATTGCCCAGCAGACTAGTAGTTAAAGCAGGCACCCAGGAAGTGAGAGAGCTACTGCAGGTACTGCTTATGCAGTAGACAGTCTTGGTTAGAAAACAGTATTAATATAACCTTGGCAGCAGGGATCAAAACCAGGGCTCCCTGATCCCCTTCAGGAGACGCCTTATCACTAAGCAACAAAGACATATTTCCTCTTGCATGATTTCCCTCTGGCCCCATGAATCTTTCATTCTTGGATACACAATAAGCTAGCTTCAACATGAGGACTGGAGGCTATCGGGCAAAAAGTGGAGGTGACTATTACCATTGGCCATATTCAAGAGCAGTTACGGAATACTGAATTCAATACTGTTGGTATCAGTCACATAGGAAGTATGCCCTCCAAATGCCTGAGAGATCAAAGACTTACTTTATGCATCTCAGAGCATCAGTCTGGACAACAATGCTGCTTTGGCAGGAGTTAGTTGTCTAGATGCTTGATCTGCATGAAAAAAGCTTTTCAGACCAAAATGGAAGTACTTAATGAATCTAGCAACCTAAGCAGTCATGTGGCTTCTGGAGTGGGTCAACCTGAATCACTTTTTATGGCTTTGACACATACATTCTGCCTATGTCCTGTTTCAGTGGTTATGAACATGATTTGAATCTGACTAAATACCAAAATGCTACACTCTTTCACTACTACTGCTTTTTGTCTCATTACTGAATGCTGCCACTTCAACGGTATCCTCTCATGGAAATCAGGTACTTTTATTACAGGGTCATGATCAGGCCTGTGTGAGTAGACAGCTATTCGATCTGGCTTTGGATATGGCTGCTTTGAATGCCAGGGATCTGATCCAGAGCTCCAGACTGGGTTTCTGCTTACTGGCTGAAGTGGCTCCGAAGCTTTGGAGCTGCCTCAGAGATCCGGCCGTAGGGTATCATGGGGAATCAGTGAAATATCTATAACATTGTCATTTTTGCCTGATTTTGGATGAAGCTTGCAGGGTTGGTAGCCTCTGCTGAGAGCATGAAGTCTGCCAAGTTTCAAGAAGATCGGTGCAGGGGTTTGGGAGGAACTATACCCCAAATTCTTGAAAGCAAAACTCATGTCACGTGCATGTGTTACACCACAGGGGGGTGAAAACTGCAGGGGTGGGAGCCCCATTTGAGGCCACAAAGCCTGCTAAGTTAAGAGGTGATAGGTGCAGGGGTTTAGGGGGAACTGCACCTCAAGCTGCTGACAGGCAAAACTCATGACATAGATGACCCTATGTGTGTTAAGGCACAGTGGGCTGAAAACTGTGGGGGTGGGTACCCCTGCTGAGGCTACAAAGCCTACCAGGTTTCAAGGAGATAAGTGTAGGGGTTTGGGGGAAACTGCACCTCAAGCTGCAGACAAGTAAAAGCCGTGACATGGGTGACACTGTGTGTGTTAAGGTGCAGCAAGGTGAAAGCTGCAGGGATGGTAGCCCCTGCTGCAGCCACAAAGCCTGCCAGCTATTGATGAGATCAGTGCAGGGCTTCTGAGTTCTGGGGCCCTGCACCTCTGGCTGCTGACAGGCAAAACTCGTGACATGGGTGCTTGTGCAACTGACTGTGTCTGTCTTGGGGCAGTTGATTGTCTGTATTGATTCTTTCCTCTCCTTAGTATGGGGTTTTATAGGTGTTAATTATTGCTAATTAACTGGTTACATTAGCTAACAACTGTGTATTGAGATGGTCCCTGAGTGAATCATGATTAATTGGTAACTGGCAACACAGCAGCTTAGCAGCCAGGCCTGCAGTAGTTCCCCCCAAGACAATATTACAATATTTGCTTAGAACATTTTTAACAAGTTGCATAAGTACAAGCCATTGTCTCCACAATGTGTGCAGTTCTGAAAGTTAATGTGAACACCTGAGACATTGTGTTTCTTCTTTATCACACTATTAGCATGTGTAACCATTGTAACTAAATGTCTATAACACTGAATTGGTTTTCCTTTTGGATTTGAATATCTGTTCCCTTAGGCAAACATAGCAGATTACATTACACAGTAGTATAGCAAAGTAGTACACAGTGAATTGCTGGCAATAGATAATCATCAGAAGAAAGCATAAAATTAGCAGGTGTTAAAAAGCAACATTGTGATAAATAGCATAAGTGAATTAAATTAGTGCCATGCACATTACTTTAACATAAAACTGCTAAAGCCTTTGCCAGGATTTCAAAGTTGTGACTTTGGACTGTTGAATTTCTCAGGTCATAGATTCATAGACACTAGAGCTGGAAGGGACCTCGGAAGATCATTGAGTCCAGCCCTCTGCCCCAGGGGCAGGAAGTCAGCAGGGATCATAGGATCCCAGCAAGATAAACATCCAAATGTCTCTTGAAGGCATTCAGAGTGGGTGCTTGAACCACCTCCGGTGGCAATCTATTCCAAACCTTGGGGGCTCGGACAGTAAAGTAGTTCTTCCTTATGTCCAGTCTGAAATGGTCATGGAGGAGTTTGTGAATGTTCAACCTTGTCATCCCTTTGGGTGGTCTGGTGAACAGATGTTCCCCCAGATCCTCGTGAGTACCCCGATAAACTTATAGGTGGCCACCAGATCACCCCTGAGCCTGCACTTTTTCAGGCTGAAGAGTCCCGTGGTTCTCAGCCTCTCTTCATAAGGTCTGTTTTCTTGAACTCTGATCATGTGCATGGCTCTCCTCTGCACCCTCTCAAGCTTTTCCACATCCTTTTTGAATTATGGAGCCCAAAAATGGATTCAGTACTCCAGCTGCAGCTTCACCAAGGCCAAGTACAACAGGAGAATGATATCTTGGAATTTGCTTGAGAAGCATCTATGGATGCAAGCCAGCTTTTTGTTTGCTTTACTAGCTGCAGCATCACATTGAAGGCTCATGTTCATCTTGTGGTCAATCATGACCCCCAAGTCCCTTTCATCTGTAGTGCTAGCCAGTGTAGCACTGCCAAGCCTATAAGCATGGAGCAGGTTTTTCTTCCCAAGATGGAGAACCTTGCATTTTTTGGTGTTAAATACCATCATGAAGTAAGGCAGGCAACCTTTAAGAATGGTGGGGTGCTACTTGCAACATGCCCGCCACTACTGAGCTCTCAGTCCCTTCTGCATATAGAGTAGCCCTCTGTGCCAAGGGCTGTCCCTGACTACAGATGCTCTTCTTACCTTCATTACTGAGTGCTGTCAATTCTAGTCAGCAATGGCAATGAGGGAACTGTGTTAGGCAGTGGGGATAAGTGGTGGCTGCAGTAGTGGGGTGAGAGAGCAGCCCTTGGCAAGAAGCAGGGAGGGCTGAGATATCAACAGGTGCTGCAGAGGGGACTGGCAGTGCACAGTAGAGGAATACATTAAGCAGGGTGGAGAAGGTGCCCCAGCCACTGTGTGCTGCCAATTCCCCTACCACATGCTACTGTGGGCTGATCCCTTTCTCTTTGACATGCAAACTGTTGGAGGCAGGACACAAAAACTTGAGACACAGGTAGAAACTACTCCTAGATGGAAGTTTTAATTTACTACAATGCATTAGTTGGTTACCATCATTGATATTTGTTGACCATATTATTTGCACAATAGTATTTATCCCATGCTTTAAGGCTTTTGCCTATTATCTGTAAGGCAGGGAATTTTTTTTTTTTTCCCCTTTCCCCTCATGAATACATTATTCAAGGGGAGCTCCTGTATTTTCTTTTGACTTTGAAATCTGGGCCTTTGGCCATGGCTAAAGAGGGGAGTACACTGGTACTTCTACCTGTACTGAGAAACAGCTTAGGTGAGTGGCTGATGTGTGTCACTCTGTGGCGGGCCAGTAGGGGGCACTCCTGCATTGAGCCACCCACCTCACTGTGCCCGACCACCTTCCAGGCTCCGAGTGCCTCCCTGGGGGTGCCTCACGTCTGGCCGACCCCCTTCCTGGAGCACACTCACTAGCCTGGGGGTTCCAGTGCCACCACCCAGGGCTGCTCTTGTTTCTGGCTCTGTGCACCCTGGGAAATACAGGCCTAGTAGCCCACAAGGGTACTTGACTCACTTCAAGAACTTGGGATGCTTCCCTCAGTCAGAAGCACAAGTAGTGGTCTCCCTTAGTCAGCCGAACCAAGGGGACCCCCAGGCATAATCTAGACCCACTCCCAATAAGTCTCCCACACTAGGTACAAAGGAGAACTTTATTGGTTACAAAGGGTAGGGTTAGTATAGGGTACAGGGTAGAGCAATATCAGAGAAATCCCATAGAGCAAACTCCCATGGCTGGGTAGCCTTTGATCACACATCTTTACTGCAAGCTATATATCTCATTAGATCTCAGGTAGCTTACTCACAAGTATCATCCAGAGGCAGATGCAGATTCCCTCTGGAGGCAGGCAGTTGGAGGCCAGCACCTGTTGGCTATCAGCCAACCAATTTGAAATACATCACTAGTTGCTGAGCAGACTGGCAGTTCCTAGCTCCCCAGGGAGCAAGCCCCTCACCCAGGTATGTGAAACCAGTCACGTAGGCAGAGGGAGCAGGTTTCCCCCCTCCCTCAGGAACGTATCCAGCTCAGTTTACCTAAAGAGATAGGGTAAGGTGTATATCCTCTGTTGGGCCCATCCTAACCAAGTTGTCACAGAGCAGAGTTTTTGGGGAGAAACAGAGGTGGCCTTCTGCCACACACTCATGATCAAATTGAACACTACATTTGAGAACGGATGCACACCATTCTCCAAGGATTGCCCTTTAGTTGTAATGTGTGGAGGATCAGCTGTTTGGTTTGAGGTGGGTTGGTAAAGTGTCTTGGTTTTCATGAAGTTGACAGTGACTCCAAACATTTGCTATGCTTCAGAGAAGTAATCAAGAGTGACTCAGAGCTCTTCAATTGAGTGAGCACATGTAATGAGGTGGGTGTGGGAGTGGTGGAACCACTTCTCCTGGCCACCACCTGGGCCCCACTTTGGCCTCTCAGGGTCCCCTGTTATCTCACCTACCATATCTTGATGCTATACATTGATAGGGAGGCTGGCTCTAGAGAGCAAAAAGGGTTTTGGATGGTGGGCCCTTGTCTGGATTGAGGCCTCCCTGGTCTTGTTGTACTTTACTTTGGCTAGGCTAGAGCCAGCCTTCACTGTCCCAGGACCACAAGCTCTGGGGCCCCAGCTCTGGTCATAACCTTATGGCTCTAGGGCCCCTGGCCCATTCTTAGGCCCTCATGGGCACTGGACATCTCTGCCTCTGATCTTGCTCTTGTGAGTTCTGGGCTTGTTCCCACTCTTTGCTATGCCTCGCCCTGCATGGGGCTCTGGGCTTCTAGGCCCCTGGTCTCACTCTCTGCAGGCTCTGGGCTTGTGCTCCCAGTCTCTGCTGTGTGGCACTTGAGTCCTTCCACTAATGACAGCACCTAGGATCTGGGGTGTCCCTGGGTACCCTCCTCAGTGGCCTTCTCTGCCCCAATAGCTACAACCTGGTCCTCCAGTATAAATGAAAACCAAAAGTATGAGAGTCTGCTCCAAATCTAAAGGTTTCCCTCCTTGTGGAAGCCCTTGCCAAAAGGGCCCAAGGTACTTACCTGCTGCTGGTTCAGGATGCAGGGTTTCTTCTACCTCCTCTATAGATCTGAGTCCTTCCTCTGCCACCCAGAGTCCTTCTTCTGCAGCCTGGAGTCCTTCTTCTGGGTTTCCCACCCCATCTTCTTCCTGGAGTTTCCCCCTGTAGCTCTTATGGGCAGACTGCCCCTCTGGTCTGGGTCTTGTGCTTATAAGTCCCTTCCTGGTTCACCTGACCCTCCACTTCTGCCCCAGTCCTGTCAGTCACTGCTTACACCTGGGCTGAGTGGCCATTTTGTTTCAGGGCTCCCTGCCTACATTAGTTTTTCCCAGTGGTCAGGGAGGGCCAGTTACGCCTGGGCTCCCTCCCTCTTTTGTTTTAGTAATGGGAATAAGGGCCCCAATTCAATATGACACAATCATCAGTGTGTTAAGAGCATAATGGATGTGTTGGTTATCTCTGATTTGGAATGTAACTGGTTGATGTTAAAGAGATTCCCACTGTGATACTGGATGCTGACTCCGGATAGGAGTCTGTCAGGAATAAGATATGGAATAGATGTGATAGAGATGGGAAAGGGTGTTGGTACAATGACCATCCTTGCTTGACTCAAGTTCTAATAGTGAATGGGTCCATTTCTGAACCGTTGCTTAGGATGGTTCCTGTCATGTCATCATGAAGGAGTCTGAGAATGGTAACAAATTTTGATGAGCATCAAAGTCTCATCAGGACCTTGTACAGGGCCTGGCCTCTCTATTGATTGAACTGACTAAGGCCTTTAATCCAATGAAGGCCATGTAAAAATCTCATTGTTACTTACAACATTTCCCCTGCAGTTGTTTAGCAACAAAAATCATATCTCTTGCACCTCTGCATGATTTGAAACCACATTGGGACTTGGGTAGAATCTCCTTAATGGGGAGAGCGAGTTTATTGAGAAGAATGCAGGTGAGGATCTTCCGGCTGACAGGAGTGCAATGCCAAGATCATTGCTGCAATATGATCGATCTCCTTTCTTGAGTCTTGTAATGATTCTGGCATCTCTAACAGCACGGGGAAACTGTTCATGTTTACAGATTTCCATAACAACATATAGTTGGTGAGAAGGCTTTTTTCTACTTCACTTATAGATTTCAGCTGCTATTCCATCAGGACCACATGTTTTATTCTTCATCTGTTTAATGGCTTTCAAGATCTTTTGATAAAGATGGTGGATTTGCAAGGTGGTCCTTAATGAGGTATTGTGGAATAGATTCAGTGGTATTGTCTTCAACATAATCTCAGTTCAGGAGCTGTTAAAGTGCTTCTTCAGTGCATAGATGGTGGAGCTTTCTTTAGTGTTGCTCTATCCTTGAACCTCAAAGACATGGCTTCTCATATGCTTGGCCCATAGATAGCTTTGGGTACCCTGAAGAAACTACATATCATGGCTGTCGGCAAACTCTGGAATTTCTTTTGCTTTGTTCTCCCACTACATTTCCTTTCACTCTTGAATTTTCCCGTGGATCTCAGTTTTAATTTGGCGATAAGCATCTCACTTCTGTATGGATTTGTTCGCATTTTGCCAAGTTTTGGAAGACTCTCCTTTTTCTGTCAATGAGAGCTTGTATTTCCCTATCATTCTAATTGAAGTAGTCCTGATATTTCTTTGTGGAGAAGCCTAGAGATTTTTCTCATGCTTCATGAATGCCTTTCCTGAGGCTTTTCCACTGATGGCATCAAGAACATCAGGGAGGTTGGAGGGTCTCTTTATGATCTGAAATGTGACCATATTTTTGATAGTGTGGAAACTGTTGCCAAATATTTTCTTATTAATTCTAATGTTCAAAATGTTCTGACAATTAATTACGTTTCAGATTTCTTCAAACTTTTCTGTGATTTCTCAAATTGAAAATATTTAAAGTGTGCTGTGATACAATGGGAGTTTCACTGTATTCCTTTCATATCTTTTAAATAACTGGGAAGGGCTTTAGTGGAAAGCTTTGATGTACTTTAAAAAAGAGTCATTAAGATAAGAACTGGCAGTCTGCTATCTGATAATATCTCTTATACCCTATTTATATTTACATATGAACTTTTACATGGGCATTTATTCTATCTGCTATGTAGCTCAAGCTGCATCTAATTTTTTCTCAGAGACCTGAGAGAGGATATTTGGTATCCAAAAGCTTGTCTATATTCTTCCCATCTATCCAATAAAAGATATTGCCCACAAAAAATCCTTGCCTCTCAAATAGTTCCATTTCTTTTGGTCTACTGTTATTAATGAGGAACTATGTTTCTGTACACACTTTTTAAAGTTGATTGTATTGGAGTCAATTTGACAGTGTGACTTCATTTGTGAATGTTTTAAGAACATTGCCTTTCATTTAATACATTTGCTTTCAGTCAACTAATCTTTGGTCTTGTCCTTGCATTTCAGTATTAATGGATAAATTTAGTAAACCTAAAGTTTCTCTTTCCTTTTTTTATGAAAGTGTAAAATAACCTCAAAGGATATTTTAATTATATTATACACACATTTTAATTCTAAAAACTCTTTAATCAAATATAAAGTGAATGGATAAATAATTTATCTCATTTCCAAATCTAACTTTTAGTTTTGAGGAAGAGCTCCTTTTGTTGATTGATTTTTAGGGAACAGAAGTTCAATTTTGTGTTTATAGTAGAAACTCAGTTACAACTTTACAGAGTAATAATCTTAAAGTTGACGCTGATTCATTTTTTAAATGAAGTGCATAACCACAGGTTGAATTTTGTTTGTAGAAAATGCAGCAATATCAACTAGGAAGAGGCTGAAGAATTGTCATACCATGATAACATAGATGCAAATCAACCATGTTAATTCACTGTTTATTAAATCTGGGAATAAAGAAAAAATAAAAAGGTCATGAATCACTAACATACTTCTAAAGGTCCTGTGGTATAAAATCTGCAACCAGCAAAGCCTTTAATCAGAACTGAGATATGAATTTCTGACTTGAGTCTTCTTTTTTCTTGCTCTGAAATGGAAAAAGTGAAATGGGACTTTTGTCGTGTTTAACTGATTATGTAAATATTTAAGGAAGCTGCAAAGTGCATGGCTTGAATTTCAAATACAGCTTCAATGAATTTAACAGGAATTTTCTCTCTGTGGAAAAAAAATGGATTAAAACTATAAATGCTCACCGTGATGTCAGATTTCTTTAGTGCTATAGTTTCCTCATCAGTGCTTCGATGCTCTCCTTTATTCCAGCTGCTGTAGTATCTCATTTGGCTTTTACACATATATTTGTATGCTGCTTCAGATGCAGTCACACACGTTCTTCCTATGCAGTGAACAGTATAGGTACATTTATTACTGCCCAAGGGCATGTTGCTTTTAGGAAATTTCTACAGACAGCATCATTTTTATTGCTTTGCTAGCAGCTTAATAGCTGCAATTCATTGATAGGAAGTAAGTAGCCAATATTATCTGCTCTATGGACATTAGCTGTTTCTCCCACACGTATTCACAAAATGAAAGAAGTACTATACTCCTTAAATAGTTCCCCCAACGACTAGTGAACATGAACATGAGTAATTCCCTGTAACTTCAACACTAAGGAATTTATTTTACATGCACTTTTAGTTTTTAGGTTGATTTACACTTGTTCATGCTTAAAGTTCTGCATCAACTGTGGCAATATATTTTCTGAACACTTTCATTATGACTACATAGACAGCATATGCATCATTGTGAATCTCACTTCAGATCACTGCTTTTTGAAGTATTTGAACACTATTATTTGGATAGGGTAGTTGAAATTTGATAATGTTCAAGAGTTCTGCTCATACCATGGACTGTACCCCAGTGAATTCTGATTAATCAGATTTGTTTCAGCATTTTCAAAACAAAGAAATATATTTGCAAATTGTCTTCTTTGTTTAGAACTTAAAGCCGTTTTAATTTTAAAAATGGACAAAATGAAATTGAACGATTCCAAAAATATTACAAGATTTTGATTACCTCATTTTAAAAGAAAATATTTGCCCACATATTCTAGGATTTGACCCTTTTTTGTCCCTATTTCATCCTAAATATAAAAAAAACCAAATGCACAAAGGAAATCAAGGGACAGGAAAACTGTTTCCCGCCCTGGTCTACTCTTGGCTTTTGAGCAGTGGATCTGAGGTGGGAGACAAGGAAAAGGCTGGCAACACAAACCCTGAAAAATTAAAGAAAGAAAAAAATCTGCTGCTTGATGAAGGAGAGTTAATAGCCAGCTCACTTCTGTTTTGTGTGATTGCTTTTAAGTTCCCAGTTTGCCCAGTTTGAAGAAGCTGAAATAACCAATTTCTTCTCAGAGAATAGCTTCCTCAACTGTCTCCTTTCCCATATGAAGGAGCTACAGCTTTCAGGGATAGCGTCTTTGTGACTCACTCATCCAGCTAACATAATCATTCTGCAGCATTTTGCTATTTAAAAAATAAATAAATTACACAATATATCACCATCTTATCTTAGCAGAATGACCAGGTATCTAATGATTTAAAATGTGTAACAAAAAAATCTTCTTTATCATGGTAGAGTTTACTCTGAGAACATAGACAAATGAACATGTATGCCAGAGTAACTAACAGTTGGTTTTGTATACTAAAGTGAATTATGCTGGCATTGATAATGGACAAGGAAGCAGCTAAATTGGAGTAGCTCTGTGGGTTGCCACCAGGTAGTGGGGAGTAGGAAATACTTAATTTGCTTTTAGTTACCTGGAAAGTATAAATAAAACCTAAAGCGGAATCATCTCTGTCATGAAAGTTTGGGCCCTGTCGCATGGAACAGTTAACACATATCTTATTTAGATTGTAGTAAGCATTACTGTGCCACATTATGTGTTCTGAAAGTAGTTACATGATTTCAGCCCACATTGGATAGGGCTGGAGGTGGTGGAGGCTCCTGGCCACTCCCCCCAAAACCTGATCCTTGCATTGGGCACCACAACCCACATATTCATTTGTGAAGACGTGCAGTCCCATGCCCAGAGGCTGCATCTTCCCTGACACGTGGCCCAGCCCAGGAACACCTGCCCCAGGCACTCTGGGGGTGAACCAGGTCTCTGCTACTGGTAACAAGGGTAAAAAGTAGAAGGAAGCACAAGGAGCCAAGCCTGAGTGAAGGGTCCTGCTCCTGCTGCTAGATCTGCACCTGTAGCTGGATACATGGGGCGAGCAAGGTCTTTGCTGCTGGGAGTCATAAACCAGACTTGGTGTGCTTATTGTTGGTCCCACATATGTAATAAATGGATGCAGTAGTTGATAATTTTGAAGTATAATTCAGAAGATAGGTGTTGTAGAACATTGGTAAGGGAAGTAAAATGACACAGAAAAAGTTATGACCAATAGTTTTAAGGATAAAATTCAAGATTCTTTCAAGCATATTAGGAAGAAAAAGAATCCTAATAAAAGGTATTTGTCTATTACTAGATAGAAACGATTATGCAGAAAAAGCCAACGTTTTCAATAACAGTTTCTAAATATGCGGAAAAAGTCATCTGTTGATGCTGATCTGTATTTTTTCCATTCCAATAGTAACTTAAATGAATACGGAACAATAAGCATAAAAACCGAGCATTTTTAAATCAGCAGATCTAAAACTTATTGAAAAATATTCATAACATTTCCTGAGCTAATTCCAAAATTAATGTTGTGCCAACATTAAAAAAAAGAAAAAGAAAAATGTAAGTGGAATGACTTGGGTAATTATACCCCTGTCAGCCTGACATCCATCCCAGGCAAATAATTGAGTGGCTGATATGGTAATTAATAAAGAATTAATTTAAATGATATGATTAATAGGTTTATGCAGGAAGATCTTGTCAAACTAATTTGACATCTCTTTTTATTGGATTACAAGTTTGGTTGATAAAAGTAACAATGCAAGTGTAATATATCAGAACTTCTTTAAAGTATTTGACTTGGTAGTCCCATGTATTTTGATAAGAAACTAGGATTTTAAAAAGTCAGTGTAGCACATATGAGGTCAAGGTAAGTTGTCCTTTAATTAAGAATAATCAATTTAGATATAGATCTGAAGGAACTTAAAACTTAAATGTGAATCAAAGATCTAAACATTAAATACTTAAGTCCTTTGTTTAATATTCAGCCTCAATTAGGGAAAAAGAGGGTTAAAGAGAAGGTCAATCCATAAATTCAAAGTTTCTAATCTAAGGGAACCTATAAATGAAGATCTTCTTCAATCTAAGTTCTAATGCTTTAAAAAAATGTAGGTAGCAGTCTAGCAGCAGGGTAGGGGCTTTTCATTACCCTCCCTGGCATTCCCTGTATTGGTTTAGAGATACCAGAGGAAATATTTCTGAGCATTCTGTTAAACAGCTATTAATAGATTTTTTTTAAATCTATGAATTTCTCTAGTCCCTTTTTTGAACCTGGCTATAATATCTGCCTATCTGTCTCTACCACTGACTGTGGAAATGGATTTCACAAGTTAACTACACATTGCATAAAAAATGACTTTTTCTTGCTAGTTTTAAATTTGTCTCATACACAGTGCTGGGTTCTGAACTTGATGTTAGGACTCAGGAAAGAGACCTTAAAGTCACTGTAGATAGTTCTTTAAAAATTTCAGCTCAATGTGCAGTGGCAACAAAAAAAGCCAATAAAATGCTGGGCATCATTAAGAAGGGAACTGAAAACAAAACATAGACTTTCATCATGCTGTTATACAAAGTCATGTTTTTCTTACATCTTGAATACTGTTTACAGTTCTGGTCTCCTCATCTCAAAGAGATGCCTGCTACTCTAAGGGCAGAGGCAGGCAGCTACCAGGTGCCTGATGAGGGCAGCCTTTTTGGAACATGAGGTGTATATAAAGGCTGCAGTTTGCTGCTGCCAGCCCAGGCAGAAACATTACCTGGCTGAGCAGCATGTAACATCTAGAGGTAACAGCAGGAGGCTCTTAGTTCTGGGCATGACCTAAAACTGTACCCTGCCGGGGAAGGGTGGCCTGGTGGAGATCCTAGTCATATGTGAGCCCCCAGGAAATGCCAGGCCAGTTACCTCCCCGGTGAAAGGTGGGTAGGGGTGCCTTAACCCCAGCCCCACCATCTGGTGGGTAATTCCGAGAGCAGGAGGAGTAGTGGGGGCCAGGTATGCCCATGAGGGATCCCCTGAGCCCAGCAGGGATCCCCTGAGCCCAGCAGGGATGCAGATCCTGGAGACCCCAAAGGGGGTAGTGTGTTGAGCATTGGGAGGCCCCACAGCAAGTAGGGCTCAAGTCAGAGTAGGCCTGAAGGGCTGTCCATGTCAGGGGCTGAAGTGGGAGTAGGCCTGAAGGACAGTCCCAGGGGCATGCTGAGTAGGGCCAAATGGGAGAAAGCCTGAAGACCAGCCCAAGGGCCAGCCCCGTGAGAAGTTGTTTGCAAGTATAAGACAGAGACCCCAGGATGGGGTGTAGTGTAGAGCTGCCCAGTGAGGGGCTTGGGGCAGAGTTATCCCAGAGTTTGGCACAAGGCCAGACCACGTAGAGTAGGGGAACTCATGGGAACTGAAGGATTGCGTGGCAAGGCCAGTATGTGAGTAGCAAAGCCTGATGGCTCAAGAGGAGCCGCTCAAGGAGGAGCAAGGGCAGTGGAGGGTGGCCCAGTAATGGGCGGTATGCCAGATGCCCTGGTGAGAGGGGGGCAGAGTTGAAGAGGCCTCCTGTGAGAGGGGAGTAGGTGTGAATGAGTTGGTGTGTGGAGCCTGACTTTGGACTCGGTTTGCTCTGGTCTCAGATGGGAGTAATATTAATGTGGATACCATCTGTGAGGCATGGGCTGTGGTATAAGGGAGGTTCGGAGCCACTGATAGTGCCCTCTGGCATCACGGCTGGGAATGGCAGCTTCCTGCATTATACCACCAGTTTATGGGAACAACAGAGTCGTGGCAAGTGAGACAGGGTGGACTGCCCCACAGAGACAGGTGTATGTGCTAGCATGAGTCCTGGCCCTGAGAGTTGCCCCATGTCACAAGGAGGAAGAATTGGAAAAGGTACAGAGAAGGGAAACCAAAATGATATGAGATAAAGAGCAGTTGCCATATCAGGAGAGGCTAAAATGGCTAGGACTCTTTAGTTTGGATGAGAGAAGGCTGAGGGGTGGAAATGACAAAGGTATATAAGATCATGAAGAGTGTGTACAAAGTGAACTGGGAATTGTTGTTCACCTAGTCCCAAAATACTAGAGCTAGGGACACACACTGAAATTAGTAGGAGACAGATTTAAGACTAACAAGAGGAAGTAGTTCTTTATACAATGTATAGTTAACTTGTGAAATTAATTGCCACAGGAAGTGTTAGAAGCAGACAGCATAGCCAGGTTCAAAAAGGGAATAGATAAATTAATGGATGATAGATCTCTTAATAGCTGTTGAACAAAATGTTTGGAGACGTTTCCTCTGGCATCTCTAAACCAATAATGGTAAATGGTGGGGAGAGTAATGAATAGGGGATAGATCACTCTAGGTATACCCTGTTCCCCTCTAAAGCATTTACACCTGACATTGTTGGAGACGGGTTACTGGGCAGACAGACCATTGGCCTGGCCCTATATGGCACTTCTTACATTCTTATGAAACCATTAAAGTTCAGCTGCTAAATTTATAATGATGTATTCTTCTATCGGAACATCTGTGTTTGTAGAAACATGTCCAGTAAACTTTAATTTCAAGCCATAAATGAAAATATTTTAACTTGATACCCAAGGCTGAATAAGAAGTTCTTGATAATAATGACAACTAAAGGCTTGGCATTATTTTGGCAGGTGGTTGACATATATTTATGGCATTGAAAATATGCATCATTTTATAGCTATACATTAACATTTACTTTAGGAAGTATAGTATAATCAAATTTTACAGCCAATTAAGTTGATGAGTCACTGTCATCTTTGTAAATTACTGTTTTAGATGTTTGAGAATGCCAGAAAGAGAAAATGGTTGAAAATCTCAAGAAGGAACACACAAACCTAATTTACAGTTTTCTTCTTTCACTTAATTATGGAAAGCATAGAGACCCTTGGTATAAAACACTATAGGTTTTGAACTACTTGGTAAATGTCTGAAGCATCTTGAAAACAGAAATTTTGTGATGCCATCTCCTAACCACCTAATTAAGGAAACACAAACAGCTCTACTAAATTCATAATCTTGTTTATAATGTATGTGGTAAAATGATTTATGCCTACGTATCTGTGAGAGATATAAATGAAAGACTATATTGCTACTGGGTTATCCACATAGGATGTCTCAATACATTATTTTTATAATATAGAAAATTGGACTACCTATTATTTCTCTGTTAAGTAAAGATAAAATTTTATATAAACATATTTATACCATTGTGTTTTCAATGCATAAATGTTTGTAAATTTCCATGTTTTATACATTAGTATTTAGAGAGTGCATCCTCTTAAGCCTCAGAAATTATAGTGGCTATTGTCTGGAATTGTAGTAAGAAAGCTAGTGGGAGTCTGCCCATTTTAATGCCCTAATGCCAGGGGGTGCTGTACACAACTCCGGCCTCCCTCATCATGTCCCATGCCTTGCACATTGCATCCTCAAGTTGCTCTATTTTCTGGCTTGTGGCTGGGCTGAACTCAGCCCCTTGCTAGGCCTCATTCATTCGTCCATTCACTCCGCCTCATTGGGCTTCATTTATGCCACCTTCCTCTCACTGGGGCCTAATACACTCTGCCCTCTCTCACCAGGACTCTTACTTGCTAACCTTCACTGGGCCATGCCCAACCTGCCCTGTTCCCTTGAGCAACCACATAGGCCATCAGGCTTGCCTACTCACTCTCCTTGCCTGGTCCTGGCACAGCCTTTTGGGCCTCTCCCGCAACCCTCATCTGCACGGTGACCAGCCAGTTCACTTCACTCTGAGCGGAGTTCTGACCCGAGCCCTTCTCTGGGTAACTTGTTACTTTCACTGCCTTGTAGTTGCTTAGAGCCAACTACTTGCCCTTTTGACCCAGACTCGGCCTCACCATTTCTGAGGACTTACTGGGGTCTCCCTCTGACTCAACACTTGGCTTCATGACATCTGAGGACTTACCAGGGTCTCAGCCTCTGGCCCAACTACAGCCTCAGGTGTCCGTAGATCAACCTTGGCCTCACTGCCCCCTCCTGGGGTTTTGCCTCATGCCCTCCTGCTAGGGCCTTCTAACTGCCCTCTCACCAGGGCCTCACACTTATGCCCTTTCATTAGGGCCTTCCACATATGCCCTGCTCTCTGGTTCCTCCAGGGTCTTGCACCCCATGGAGCTCAGGTGTTTGGAGATGTGCCCAGCCCCTGTACCTGTCCCCTGTTCTGGATAACCCACCAGGATGTCAGGGCTGGGGTTTTGAGGCACCCCTCCTTGCCTTTCACCAGGGAGGTAACTGGCCTGGCATTTCTTGGGGACTGTCCCACCACAGACAGCCCCACCAGACCACCCTTCCTCAGCAGGGTGCAGTTTTCAGTCTTACCCAGGACCAAGCAGGCCTACATGCCCTGGTCTCCCTGCTGGGCTACATGTCATTCTGGGGCTGCTACTGGCTGCCTCTCACCTAGAGGCTGAGTTTCAGCCTCCTTCAGTCCAGCCTGCTGTCTCGCTGGGCCTTTCTTCCCTTAGACAGTGATGTCCCCCCTATAGAGGAGACTTTCAGCATCCTTAGGCTCTGGCCTCACCTTCAGGCCAGTCAGGGTGCCAGGTGGCTCATCATGGCCCAGGCCTGCCCCTCACATTGACTGTCATTGTCCTTCAGCCTCCCAGCCCTGGCCCTCTTGCATTGAACAGTTGAGGTCTTCTGGTCCAAGCACCACAGCAGCTGACCTCTGTAGGCAACAGGGGTCCCTTCCTGGGCCCCACCATATAGCCCTCTCATACTGGGCCTGCTTAGAGCCCCAGGGATCTTAATAAAATGACTGTACTCTGAACTGGGCTCAGCTGAGCCCCAGGCCTCACCCCTGCTTGTTCAAAGTCAGGGGCTTGCCTAGCCCCAGTGTAGGCCTGATGACCATAAACCCCTTCCCAAGCTGGGTCAAACTCTTTTCAGGCTCAACGCCTTCTTTCTGGGGCTTGGAGCCTTGCTGGGCCTCTAGGAACCTCTTGCTCCCCTATCTCTAAGATGTTCCCGTTAGCAGTTTAGCCGGGTGTTGTTGCTCCCCAGCTGCCAGCAGCTTACTGCTACCTCAGCCCTGTGGGCCTGGATAAAAATGGCTGCCTCATCAGGGCTGACCCGCACCTGCTGGCTGCTTGCTTTCAGCCTTAAAGTGGTAGGCACCAAAATGTGCACTGCCACAATACCATTCAGCCAAGACTACAACTCAGCATCATGTGGTACCAATTACAATTACAGAAGGGATCATGAGGTATTCAGTACAAATTACTGCTGGTAGTTCCCAGGTGGTTTAGATTTATAAAATGTAGCTTATTTAAACCAAATCCATTTCTCTGTGTTTGGAAAATGAATGTTAAAAGTTTGAGTATTTGGAGAGAAAAACATGTTTGCTTACCCAGTCAGGGACATTATCATGTGACTTACCCATTTAACTGACTAAGGTTTCTATTTCAAGTAACTAGGACATTTCAAGAAATTGTGACTGTTTAACTAATGTTCCTTGAGCAGAAAAATAAAGTCTTTGAGCTGATATTTAAAGATACTGCGCATATCTACACAAGATGCTATATCACCGTAGCAATGAGCTATTGCCCCGTAGCTCATTGCTACAGCAATGTATCACCAGGCATGAACCATGATGGTTAGGCTACTGCACAGTAGTATTAACATCCCTGACTGTGCAATAGCAGCTAAAAATATCCATGCGGAAGTGGGACTTGCAGTAATGCCAGTTACTGCACATCCAGTAATTACTTAAACAAGTACTAAGCATGTTCTAAATGATTGCACCACTGTGCAGTCTGCCCTATGTATAGATGTGCCTAAGTATCCTTAGTTGCCACTAAATGTGATATAACAAGAACTGCTGATTGTCAGAACACACACTTGCTCACCTCTACAAAGTTTCTAGTATTTTTCTGTCTCTACCATTGCATTGCAGAACTGTGGGCTTGATATAATCTGATAAAATAAAAGCATACAAGTATAGCCACTGGCAATTTTTCAGTTCATCCTTGTTCATAAGATGTGTCTTTAGGGCCAATAGGATTCAACAGATGTTGCAAGGCTGAAAGATCTTATACTTAATGTATTTCTAGATATAAAGAATATTGTATTCCTCTTAAGGTTAATGGAACAAAATACATTTGAAGACAAGTTTATTTTATTTTATTTTTTGAGGGTTTTTTTCTGGTTTAGAAAAGTGATAAGGTCGGGAAATAAGAGTAAATGATGCAGGTAACAACTTTTTGGAGCTTTGTAAACATGTTTGAAAGAATTTGAATGGAATAAAACAGGCTGCTGTAAAAGTGTCCTATAAATAACAGTAACCAGCTGTTCAATGAAACATACTAAACTGGAAAAAGAGATTACGAAATACAAATCTATATTTTTTTTCTTTTTTTTTTTTTCTTGTAATGAAATATTTTGCCCAGAACTCCACACACTGCTTATAAACCTGGCACAGTACACAAAGATTAGAGGTAAATCCAGATGGCTATATTTTTTCTTGTCTTCTTTATTTAGCTGATGGATAGCTAATTTTATCTCTTAATCTAACTCTAATCATTTATGTCATAGTCGATGCATAGATATAAATAAAAGTGAATTGATTCTTTTTCTCTGTCCTTCTTAGGCTTAGAAAGAATTGCAAGAGATTCAGCCTATGAGCAAGAAGGAAAGGTGCAATTCGTAATTGATGCTGTTTATTCCATGGCCTATGCACTACACAACATGCATAAAGAAATCTGTCCTGGATATATTGGCCTGTGTCCAAGAATGAGCACAATTGATGGGAAAGAGCTACTTAGTTATATCCGGGCTGTAAACTTTAATGGTAAGTTATACACATTTTTCTCTCTCTAAATGTTTCAAAAGTGTCAAGATGTGTTTTCATCTATATATAGGACACTTTGAAGCACAGTGGAAAACACAGGATTAGAGGCAGTTCCTTTTTTAATCAAAAGTGTGAGTTTTTCCACCTGCTTTGAAACCCCAAGTGTATTTTTCATCTTAACATTAAGCTGCTCCTAAAAGAGACAGGCATTAAAAATAAGAATCTGTCAATCAAAATATTCTGGTGGAAATTTGTTATTATAGAAACAAGCAGAGGATGCATGTAACTCTATTGATGGATTCAACTCTTGTGACAGTACATATTCATGCATTCAACATGTGTTTTTGTAAATTTTCTTTTTAAAAACAATTTTCTTCCAAAAGTGAATCATCTGGAATTTGCTTTTATTTTACATATTTAAAATTTGTTGATTAAAAAAAAGTCAAAGCCCTATTTCTATTTCATTACCTTTGACTCAGTAATTCGGTCAATTTTAAGCCAACTTCTGTATATATATTCTTTAAACTACACTGCACAAAATGGTGTGCTGTTGGGATCTGCCTGGTAGGGAATATATAGTTACTGTTGCTTATGTCCCTGCCAGAAAGGACCAATAAAGAACATACTTAATTTATGGGTACTAAGTTGAAAAAAAACAGGTCATATTTCAAGGCAAAACAAAGTTACTGAAACCTTATAGTCTTTTATGAAAGTCATAATTGTAGTAAATTTCATTTGCCATTGCTTTCAGATGAAATGATGCAGTGTTTTTTATTGTATGTTTTTTTCCTACTTGGCTGTAATCCACATACTAGACATGCCTCCTAACCATACAGAGAGTAGCACTGTCTATCACAATACACTCCAACGACCTCAGTTTCCAGCCTTTAAAAAAACAAAAACACAAGGTCATTTTCAGTTTAGCTTCTAAGTGGAAGCTTTTTTTGCTTCAGGTAACACACCAGATCATTTGGTTGATATGCACATTGGCTGTAGTCTGCAAAAATTTTTTATCTTCTAAACGTATTTTCCTATGACATTTTCATGAAAAGGGAATCCCAGTCTCTGAGACTATAAAGAATAAATGGATTTAATTTATTCTTAACCAGTTTTCAAGAAAACCTTGAGCAAAATATGTAGGTGGCAAATTGGAAATGTCATGATAACAAAGGTATGCTCTATATTATAAGGTTTGGGGTGATAATTATCTACGATTCCCATAGATGGTGCCTAAATTAAGGCAAAAGTGATCCATTTACATTTAGTTGGTATAACAGTTCAACATAAAAAGATAAAAGGTTCTACAGTTTGTATGAAACCACTTTTGGCCTAAATGTTGGCATATTTGATCAGCACCTGTCATGAGTTCTCCAAGGTCTAGAACTGTTTGCAGCGAATGAGAGGAGATGAAAAAGTGGGTGTTGTATATGTATAATTATGGTTCCTGAACACATTTGATCTATGGAAAAAAGAAAGTTGATCTGAGGTGAATTTTCTATGCCCTATGAAATAGCTGTGTTGATTAATCCTCTAGATTGGCTTAGGTTATATACTGTATTAAAGGTCAACCATACTCTATTGTCATTCACTGCTTGAAATTCATATTGAGGTGAAACAAATGTTAGTGTGGAAACAACTATAAGATATGCCATATTCAGCTTTCTCCTTAGGAGAGGGAGAGGGAGAGGGAATTTTCGCAGCTAAGGAACTTTGAGTTGCTCTGGTGCTTCTGTTGGTAGTTGGAAATCTTAGTGGTTCCCTGCTAGAGCAGAGTTCAGTGTCAGCAGTGATTTTTTTTTTTTTTCTTCCCCCAATTGGTAAGGACTGTGGAGTTTTTTCCTTTCCTTTTGAGTATAGATCCTCGTCCTCTCCCTAGGAGACTTAAAAAATATCTTAAGAAATTACATCTCTGTCCTAGGAATAACACTGATAATGTCTAGGGACCTACTGAATTCACAGTTTTGTGATTTTCATGGAAATGGCAAAATCAGCTAGTCCCCAAAAACAAGCTCATTCCCCATGAAAAAGTATGGGCACTGTGAAAGGGTGTGAAATCAGTGAGTGAGCAAGGGAAAAGAAGGAAAAAAAAAGGAATAGCAAAACAGAAAATGGTGGGAAGCCCTGGTGTCCTGAAGCATGGGGGGAGGAAAAGAGGGGAGAGGGAGCAAATTGGAAACTGAGCCCCTGATGTAGGCCTGCCTACCTGCCTGGGCAAAGAGCTATCTCTCCTCCCAGTGTGTGGTCAAGCCTTCAGAAGTCATTAATTAACCCCATGTTAAACTGCTTGCTAACTCATCAATTAATGCATTCAATGTAATCCATTGATCAAACCTATGAAAGCCACTAATTGTAATGTTAACAAGCCCCAATTTGGGGCCACCTGTCAATCTCTGGGGAAGGTCAGGACTTCCAGGGCCCCTCAGCCAATCAGAGGCATAGGGGGTGGGGGGGTGCTGCTGCAATCGGGCGCTGCTGCAATCCTTCATGAAAATGGTTCCTGATGCCACACTGGGTCTGTGAAATTGGGAAGCAGCCATCCTGAATTTAGTAGGTCCCTAGTAATGTCTTCTTCTTTCCTGCTATTTACTGGTAGTATGTTGTAATGTGTTCTATGTGTTTTGTTCTTTCTAGTTGTGGTGTATGAGGGTTTGACATGGATCATATGTAGATATCTTTGGGTAGATGATTCCTGCTGATTGGACTCTGGCCCAAGTGGCCAGTTTTGATCAAAGTCAAATAAATGCGACTATGAAGATGTAGAAAGGATACCAGGCACAGTAGGCCAGAGGAAAGGCCCAGGCCAGAAAAGAGATATTATTTGATGGATTATACTAACATTTGATTTAGGGTCTTGCTTGCAGAAGCTGGATAACGGCCTACATATCCTATGGTAGCTATTGGACTGGAGGAGCCTCCATCTCTGGAGAAGCCCCAGAACCTCTGATGAAGAATGTCTGCCCAGTTACCCCTCATGCACATAGATGCTGGACTCTGGATTTGGCCTGTATCTCATGGTGACTTGTAGACACCTCAGATTTATGGACCTCTGTGTTGTAGCTGGGAGGGATGTACATGGGAACTTAAGAAGTATCAGAATTTAAATGCAATTCAGTGCCTTCAGTTGTAGCTGCTTGTCACAGGACACTAAGGTGCCTGCTCCTAGAAGAGCAGAAACTGCCTGGGGAGAGCCTAAAGAGATAGACAGAAACCCAGGTGCTGGTTATTAGGGCAACAGGCTAGCAAGCAAATTAGCCTGCACCTGGTCAGCTGACCAGAAGAGGCAGGGCCCTGAGCACATATAAACCCCAGGCTAGAACTAGGGAAGTCAGTTCTCTGCTAGTGGCCAAAGGGGAAGGAGCCCTCCTAGAGGAAGTGAAGGGAAGAGGCCTGACTGTAAGTTCTGCTCCTGGTAATGTTAAGGGGCAGAGCACAGCTTGAATTATGGTATACCCTAGGGGCTTGCATTTTTTTACTTTTGTTTATAACACCGGTGGTTTGGGCTGAGGCTATTGGGGAAGGAGGAGGCCTCATTAAGGGGGCCCACTACAGTGTGGCGACCCCGGTGCCAGAGAGGGTGCAGAGTTTGGGGGTGAACAGATCCTGGTGCCAGAGAGGGTGCAGAGTTTGGTGGTGACCAGACCCTGCCACCAGTGTGGGCGCAGAGACTGAGACAGGGCCGTGGAGAGCCCAGCGCCAGGGTGGGCGCAGAGCGAGACAGGGCCGTGGAGAGCCCAGCACCAGAGTGGGTGCAGAGCGAGACAGGGCCGCGGAGAGCCCAGCACCAGGGAGGGCGCAGGGTGAGATGGGGCTGCGGAGAGTCCTGTGATGACCTGAAGGCTGAGTGAATCCAAGGCCTCGGAGGGACGCTGTGTCAATACCATCTGCGAGGCTTGAGGCATGGCAAAGGGGTGGTTTGGAGCCATGCATATAACTCATAAGGCTGAGGGTGCCCCGAGACATCTGTTTTAAAATGGGACCCACAAGGGGTCTGGGAACCCACGAGGTTCCATGGGGTCTGTCAGGGCCATGTCCAACTAGACTTGAAGGCAGCCTCCCTATTTATTATAATTACATCAAGACATGGCGGGCGAGAATGAGGGTGCTCATTGAGCCAAATTGGCACAGTCAAGGGGCCCTAGGGGTCCCACAGACAACCCTGGGGACCCCGTCCCATGACACTGCTACTGCCTGCTTACTACTGCATTAAAGGTTTTGATTCTAGAAAGCTTGCCCAAGATATCATGGGGCACACACTGTGCCAATTTTCCATATGGCACATGATGACAAAGGTGGGATTTGGCACATGTTCCAGGTGGATGTTGCCAGACTCTTATCTGGGAAGAGATCACCTAAAGAGGGGAGGAGTAAAGTGGAATGCTGGGTGGTAACTTTCCCACCAAACAAAATATTGCATGTAAAGCTAATGAGGAAAGAAGCCAAGGTAATATGTTTTATGAATCTGTAATCATGAAACTGGTTTCTGTATAGATATTTTTGTTTTTTTACAAAAATGCTATTTTCCTCTTAGTAAATAAAACATAAATATATGAATAGATGTATGAAAACTATGGAGCAGGAACAGAAAACTTTTTCAAGGCTCTCATTAGTTTTAATTACTTCCTTCTCTCATGGTAGGTTGGCATGTTTTTCACCCCTTTCTGCTTTGCAAGAATGTAGCAGTTCTCATTATCCAAGGATAACAAATTTTACAAATATGCATTTTTTCTTTTTGTTTGGCTTTACAGTATCTCGTCCTTCTTTTGTCCAGCCATTTACAGATATTGAGTCCATTGCTTCTTTTTTGTTGCACCCAGGTGCCTCTGACTTCCCTCATTGTTGAGGGGTATCACTTGTATTGACACATCCAGTCCAATAGTCAGAGCTTCCTTAAGCATGATTAGTTGCAAGTAATGATATGGAGTTTGTCTTACAGGACTGAAAGATTTACTAAAGCAGAAAACATATTGCTATTAGCTGAAGATAATGATTTGGTTCTTGGATTTAAGTAATTAATATTAAAAATGCTTATTTTATGCTTCTTTGTTTACTTTTATTTATATTACAAAGAATTATTTTTCCCCTACAAGATTCATCCATGTAATATTTTATGACACCTGCATGACAGCAGTGTGATCATAATCTCCAAACTACAGTGCATTGATGTAATTGATGTGACATTAGTTTCTGCTTAGATATTCTTCTACAAGTTACAATTTAAATACAGACTATCACACTGCACAATGTGATCATAATAGGGATGGTGCTTTCACATGTGTAATAGGAAAGAGGAAATCTAGTTGATGTGTCAATTTCTGCCTGTGTATCCATTTTTGTGAGTTGTTCAGTCTGCTTTTTATTGTTGTTTTTATGTCTTTGTTATCTTGTTTTTTATGTAGCAAGTAACAAAGCGTACAATATAGAACACAAAATCAATGGACAGTTTGGTAATTAATCCAGTTTAATACGAGAACCTGGAACAGTCATGTGTCTACAGCATTTTGTTGTGTCATCTAGAAATTCAGAGTTTGTGAATGCTGGAAATTTTCTAGGAGTAGTGTTTTACTGGCAAGCTATACTTCTGTGATATGCTAGGCGAGTACAGTTAAGAGAGTGTTATGCTGCCTAGTTATTTTGGCAAAGGACATGTAACTATTGTCTGTTTTATTTAAATATCCACTGCAATACCCAGAGCCAAATTTGTTTTATAGAAGAAAAACTGTTGATTAGAAATCAGAGCAGGGAATTTAGACCCAGAGTCCACAAGCCCAGTTTTAATTTTGTCAATGATATGCTATGTATTGTAATATCTAGAAAAGAATTTGTCCTCTCTGTTTGTTCTTAGCTTAGCCACTAGCTGGTTGGCTTCTGCTATGTTGCAGGAAGATAAGGAACCAACCAAAGAAAGTGGAGGCATTAATTATTTGCACCTCTGGCTCAGTTTCCATTTGTATGGGTCCTTCATAGAATCATAGAAGTAGGGTCAGAAGGGACCTTGTAGATCTTCAAGTCCGACCCCCTGCCTGGGCAGGAGAGAAACTGGGCTCAAGTGACCCCAGCCATGTAGGCACCGAGCCACTTCTTAAAGACCTCCAGAGTAGGAGCCCGCACCCCTTCCCTTGGAAGTTGGTTCCAGATTCTAGCTGCTTTGACTGTGAAGTAGTTCCTAAGGATGTCTAATCTGAACCTACTCTCCAACAATTTATGGCCGTTATTTCTTGTTATTCCGGGGGGCGCTGGGGGAAACAAGGTCTCCTCCAAACCCTTCTGGTCCCCCCTAGTGAGTTTATAGACGGTCACCAGGTCCCCTCTCAGCCTTCTCTTGTGAAAGCTGAACAGGTTCAGGTCCCGTAGCCTCTCATTGTAGGGTCTGCCCTGCTGCCCTGCTGGATTATCCTTCCCTAAGGATTCTGCAGTAATATGAGTTTGTGTAGTCATTACAGGTTCTCTTTCCCCATAAGGAGACAAATAGTAGAAAACTGTGACAGGAACCCCCCAAAGTGTTTCTTCCATTTTTACCTCCCTCCTCTGTGGTTTTTTTTTCCCCCCTCCCTTTCAAGTGTAAAGTCACAATTCACATTTTATGCATAACTGAAACATTTCAAACATAATCTCTCTGCTTTTTCTTTCCCAAGGTAAATTTTTTTTAAATGTTTACCCCCTTTCTTTCTTTTTTTTAAAGCAAAAACTGTATTGGAGAATATGGTAATTAAGCATGTAAAGGACAATATGCACAATGATGTAACTATATTTAACATGTAATCATGTCACATCATATTTCTACAGTATTATCATTTAAATTCAGCTTTATTGCACAATATTGTACAAAATAAGATGAGGAATTTAGTGATGTGCTAAGTGTAAAATGCTGTTTTCTTAATGAATTCAGCAGAAGTTCCTATCATTTTGTATGATCAGTCACTAAAAGTTCATACATGATGTTCTGAAGCACTTTTAAAAAGCAATCATCTGGATCTAAATCTGAATAGAAACTGAATCTATTGATATTTCCCAGGCAACAGTTAAAACAGCATCAGGCAGATTTGGTTTGATTATATAGTCTATTTCCATTGCTGTTCCTCTACAAAAATAAAGAATGGATTATTATAGTTATCATCCCAAAAACTACAAATGAGAGTTTCCAGTTTTTACGTAACCTTTTATACCATTCAGGTTGAGAAATAGATATATGGCCAATTTTCCTGTAGCTTCCTTGCTAGGGTATTATGTGAAACTAATGAGCTGTTCTTCATCTATATTTAAGCATCTGTATATTGTGAATGCATCTACGCCTGATGCTACATTGCTGTAGCATATTGCTACATAGCATTTACAGGTGTCTACGCATAACCAGCAGCTACTTAGCCGTAGCAGCACGCTATACCGGGGAGCATGACGCTACAGCGAAGTAGCTGCAAAAAATAACCGTGCACCATGCTTACAGTGCAGTATAGGCTGTTACTGTGCCATGATTTAGTACTTCCAAAAGGTAGTACTTCCAAAAGTGACACGTGTAGTACTTCCAAAAGAGAGACTTCCATAGTGACACATGTAGATGCACCTTCAGTGTAAAACATTATGTTAAGAGTATTTTACAGTTGTATGATTAAGGATTTGACCTGTATTCCAATAAAGGGAAGGAAAGGGGAGTAGTGGGTCCCCTTATTTTCCTACATAAACTAAAAGTCATAGCAAAGAGGAAAAACTGGCTTCATCTTACGTGTGGGCAGGGACAAGGAGGGAAGAAGCTGGGAAGGTGATTGATTCCATCCTCACAAGTGGAGCTAAGGGAGTGCATAGAGACTTCCATTATAGCTCAGTAGAAGGCTACTTCTTCCCTGTAGCAACATTCAGGAAATGAACTCTGATTCTCAAAATCATAATCCTTTTCTCAGCCAGCCATGAAGCAAATGAATAAGGCACAGGGGTAAATGTAGAATAATCTTACCCTTATCGTTTTTTGAATAAGAAAGTATAAGAGTATACACTTCCCCCCCCCCATCTTTAGCCTTAGACAAACATTTGTAGACACTTGTACTATTTTTTCTTATTTCATTCTTTTATATTTTCTTAAATGTATGTTTTGGATTACAAAAGATAGAAGACAAGAATAAAAACCAATATGGAAACTCAAATAAAGCTATGGCTGCCTCATAGAATTAATTTCTTTAAAAGTCATCAGAAACTATGATAATATATTTGTTAGGGAAAATAAAACAAATAGGCATTTGCAGGAGGACTGTTCTTAAAAACTGAAAAGCAAAATGTCTTGGGAACTATTGTGATCCAACCAGAGAGCCATACCCATAGCATCAGCTATTTGTATAATTCATATGACATTCCAATTATTTGTATGTACTAGTGCATTGACCTGGATTTTGAAATTCAGGGGACATTAATATGCAGATCAAATTTCATTTCCTCAAATAAATCTGGCACCTCTGTATTTTTAGCTTCAGCCTCAAACACAGTCTACAAACTTACCCAGTTCTTGATGAATTGTGAAATAGTCTAACATTTTAAGAAGGCTCAAACTTTAAAATCAGTGAGCATGGAGGATCATTTGCAGCTCATAAGGTTAGGGTCTATACCTGAATTTTCAAAAACCTCAATCATAAGCATGGTAAGGTGCATATTAACCCTGCCTTCTGCTTAATAAGGGCTTGTCTCACTGCAGCATGAGAATGTCCCAGTGGAACTAGTTCTGAAAACATTCTTCTCATCTGCTGCTGTATGCCGGCCCCAGATCTGAAAGTACACCAGTGAGTGCTTTGGGGTTGTACCAAGCAACTGTTCTTACAAGCTTTGTGGTATTTGTTCTTTTTCAGAGAATTTTATGTTTAGGTTAGTTTTGGTTTAGGTCATGACCAGCATAGGTACAAAGAAATGTTTGAAAATGTTACAAGAGTGTAATTGGAATAAAAATGGTAACCAAAAAAGACCTCAATTTTATACATGTACAGCCAACATGGATTTATCAAGAGCAAGTCATGCTTGATCGAACTGTTTTCCTTCTTTGACAAGATGACAGATTCTGTGGATGGAGGAGGTTAGTAGTGCAAGGTTTTAGGACTGTCTCCCATGATAATCTCATTAGTAAGCTAAGGAAATACAATCTAGATGGAAATACTGTAAACTGAATACAAAAGTGATTGGAGCATCATGCTCAAATAATAATAGATAGTTAGATGGAAGTATTGAATGAGGTTCTTAATCTTTTTTTGTAGATCTGATATTGCTCAATATCTTCATTAATTATTTGGAAGATGGGATTGTGTGCATACTTAGCAAATCTGCTGATGACACCAAACTTTGTAGATTGCAGATACTCTACAGGGTAGGATTAGGACTCAAAATAACTGATAAATTGAAAAAATGGTCCAAATTAATCAAATTAAATTTAGTAAGGACATGTGCACAGTCCTGCACTTATAGAATAATCATGGGTAGAAATGCCAGCTGGAGAATGACTGACTAGGCTGCAGTACTGCAGAAAAGTACCTCTGGTTTCTGGAAGACTGTAAACTGAATATGAGCCAACAGTGTGCTATGATTGCAAAAAAGAAAATAGAAAAAAAGCCAATAGCAAAATGAGCTTTATTAATAGGACCCTCAGAAACAACCCAAGGCAAGAAAAGATGTAGATGAATTGGAATGAGTCCACTGAAGAGCAGCAAGAATGATAAGAGTCCAGGAAACATGATTTACAGGGAAAGGAGGTAATAATTGGGATTATTTAGCCTGCAAAAGAGAAGATTGAGGGGGGAATTTGATAAGGTTCTTCCTATACCTGCGGAGTAATTATACAGAGGATGGTGATAAACCAGCAGATTCAACCTTTTAGAGTGTTGGGCTGGATGCTTGTGATACCATTTCATCATAGGACACTTCTCTTTCCAGTAGGGGAGGAAGGAAGGAGAGGACAAGGAGGGAAGAAGAAGAGAACAGAGACCACTGCAAAAGGAATTGGCAGCATGGCACAGGGCAGGGAAGGGGATGCACCAGGCCAAGCTGCTTTCCACTGATTCTTTATGCTGTGGGCGAGATCCAGTTACTTCTGTGAATGGATGACTGGTGCCTCCTGATCCTGGAGGGGCACCAGTGGTTGATCGCTGACTGGGGAAGGTCCCACAGAAGCTGATTACGGACTGGTCGATCACCGGGGAAGTCCCCCAGTGGCTGATTACCACCACTGGCAGAAGTGCCAGCAGCAAACCCGGAAGTGCCACCAGTGTTTCAGCGCCTTCACCTTCTCAGGAGGGGGCACCAACCATCACTCCCCACTCCCCAGCCAGTGAGGGCCAATTTCTGGGGGGGGCACATGCCCCACCCCCCATGCATTGCCTGTACATCTGTGGCTAGATCTGGCCTGGGGGCTGTAGGTTAAGCAGCACAACTATTATCTGTGGCAGCAGGACTAGGACCAATGGTTTTAAATTGCAGCACGGGAAACTTAGGTTAGATATTAGGAAGACCTGTCTCATTATGAGGTAAGTTAAGCGTTGGAAAAAACTATGTAGAACAGTTATGGAACTTTCAGTCTTGGAAGTTTTTAAGAGCAGGTTAGACCAACACTTGTTTAGGCTGATTGAGATGGAGATGATCCTGCCTTGAGCAGTGGATTAGAATAGATAAGCTGCTCAGGTCCCTTTTAGCCTTACTTTTTCTATGATTCTGTGAATTCATACAGCTGTTTCTGAAAGAGACTAATATTACCCAGTGGTCTGAATCACTCAATAAGTGTAATCACACCATGATTATAAGCTCAAACAGCTGCAAAAGTTTAGAACTGTGATTCTCTAATGAACTTAGGTATGCAAAAATATAGAAGTACTTGTTGTGAATTTAGAGGGGCAATACTGAAACTCAACATAGCTTGTAGCAACATTGTAATGTGGATAGATATGACATGAGCAATCATTATCTACTGAATATGTGTGTGTGTGGTTTTATATATACACACACATAAAATTAACGACATTGTGTGAAATAAAGGTAAAATAATCATTTTCAGTAGGTGTTTCAATATTATTATATACAGAAAAGGCAATAGAAAACAGTCCTTTCTGGTTCCAGTAAAAAATGAAATATATCTGTTGTGTCCCCAGGTTTGCAGCCAAATTAGCAAGTAGCATAGTTATATGATTTCCTAAAGGACCACAGTCCTATAGTAGTGAAAAAATATTGACTGTTAAACCTCTCCTTACCTAGTTAAAAGTTTTCTGCACTTTCTGAAGAAAATCTATAATAAAATCTTTTTTATTTAATCGGGTTTTTTTTCTTAAGCAATATAGAAAATGGCTTGTACAGGGAGGACATGTCTAGCTAAGTGCTTTGTAAGTAAACACTCTCAGTATTAAAATAGGGCCTCTTGATGCTACTTTAGAATAAACCAACTATTAGTAAACTGCCTAATCTGAGTGATTAAACTGGAATGACTATTTCTGAACATCAACTCCATCCCCTCAAGATTGAGGATTGACTATCCTGTCTAATCTTCTCTCTGTTCATATATGTATAAGATGTAACTTTTCAAGAAAGCACCACTTTTTTCAAGACAGCAGAACAGTTGCCAGGGAAATGCTCACTTTTTAGTTTCTACATCTTTTGATGTAGCAGAGGATTGAGTTCTTTTCATCAGAAAATATCTTTCATGTACAAAATGAAATAGGGATGTACATGTTCAAGAGAAAAGAAATCACAATGAAAAAATGTTGCAGATTTTTAAGGACATTGTGTAATATAAGTAAGCCTTCACTTACTGTTCATTTCTGTAAGGGTAATGGTACTGCTACTAGCTGACAAATGACTAGCTCAACAAAAAGGAAGAACCGTTTCTTTGGGAAGATCACCACCGATGAAATTAACGTGACAAATCTTCTCAGATAGCCACTTCTTAATGTTAAAGGGAATGACAGGGAAATCAAGTACTTTTAATTCTCTTGGGCAGCAATTACAGAGAGTGAGAGAGAATAGATTAATTATTAACAGACACTGCCTGTATTATTAGATAGCAGTATTTAATTTTTACTACTCCAGGGGTTTTTGTGTTTACCAGTAATCAACTGCATTTCAGATTTGTAGTCCAAACAATATTGGATTTCACAGCAAGTTAGATGTGTGTTAAACCTTGTTACCAACTGTGATTATAAGCAAAACCAAATGAAGGGAACCTGAAAAAGATCACTGAACTGACACGTCCCCTATTTACATAGGCATACTCTGAGCTGGGGTGCAGCAGTATGATGTGCACCCAGGGAATTCTCTGCCAGGGGACTCTTGTGGTGTGCTTCAGCAAATGGGGGAACCTAGGCAGGCTCTGCCAGTGTTTCAGGAGAATAGGAATTCCTGGGTGCGCATGATGATTTGCTCCCTGAAGCCCTGGGAGCACCTGCCTGAGGCAGCTGAAGAGCAAGGGCAGCTCTGGGCTTCCCATGCTCTCCTGCCATAAAGCAAACAGATGTCTGCCTCAAAAAGGTGGCATGCAGTTTTTACCAATTGTATATTGCACCCCAAAATTTTGGGCACTTGTGGGTTACAAGGTATGGATGTCTGTTTGTTGACCTTTGAGCCACCATAAAAATGTTTATGGTGTGGCACAAAGGGAAGACTAGTAGGCTATAGTGCAGCTGTGCTTTGGTTCTCCACCCTGCTAGAGTAGTCTCATGAAATCCACTGCAACTGGCCATAACCAGCAACACCTCAAATGGCTACTCCAGTGGAAAAGGAAGACACCCCTTAACTAGGTTTTCATAAAGGCACCTTTGGTGCGTGCCACTTCAAGGGCGGGAACAGCCAGTTGACAGGTGCCTGATGAGGGTGATCATTTTCAGTAGTCTGTGTTGAACAGCCAAGGAGACAACATCAGGCTAAGCTGCTCCTAGAACACGTTGGAGGTAAGGGTGAGGCTATGGGGTTGGAGGAGGCCTCAGTGGTCCTGGGCATGACTGTACCCTGCTGGGATAGGGAATCCTGGTGGGACTTCCAGTGGCTTGGCAGCCCTACTCAAATACCAGGATCGCTCGCCTCCCCGGTGAAAGGCAGGTCAGGATGCCTTAATAACCCCAGCCCCCACAACACTGTGGATAAGGAGGCCAGGCTTGGCTACAGCTGCCTGGGCCCCAGAGTGTGTAAGACCCCAGAAAAGGAGTGGGGCCAGGCAGGGCTGCGGTCACTTGAACCCACAGGGGTGAAAGACCTCAGAGGCCTCAGGGGAGGGATAGTTGTGGAGCCCCAGGGAGGGGACAGTAAAGAAGGCCTGGTAGGGGTTGACTAGGGCTGTGGGATGGCCAGAAAAGCAGCACATGGGCCAGTCCCCATGAGTTCAAGTTGTTGGGTGTAAGAAGCCCAGTGAGGGGCTAGGGTGGAGTTAGTCTTGTTTGGTGAATTGGCTGGCCACTACCCAGGTTAGGGTCACAGGAAATGCCCAAAAGACTGCATGTTATCACCCAAGGCATGACTCAGATAAGCTTGAAGGTCACTCAAGGGAGCAGGGCATAGTGAAGATGGTATAGTATGGTGCGGCGAGCAAAAGACTAGGGCTGTGCGAAACAGAACCATTCTGCTTTGACTTCTGTTTCAACGTTTGGATGGAACAGTGTTTCATTTCGAGTTTCTTTTAGTTTTGAAAGCAGTGTTCCATTTTGGGGCCAGTGGCAGCACTGATCTTCCTGGCATGGGTTGCAACCAGCGGTGGTCCCAGCCAGCAGCACCAGCCTCCTGTCATCTGGAAGGCAGATTGGGGGCTCGCCTGCACCCCTAGGAGGGCTGCAGGGGCTGTGCTGGATTGCTTTTGAGGGTGCAGGCCCCTGATCTGCCTGCTAGATCACAGGAGGCTGATTCTTTTGCCTGGGGCCAGCAGCAGCCAGGTCTTTCCCTGGCTGAATTGGGGTGACTGCCCTGGGCCCTGTGCTTTGGGGGGCCATGCGGAGCCAGGTGGAGTGGCTGTGGTGACTCTGTGCCACCACTACTGGCTTCATATCCAGCCACTTGCTACCCCGCCAGTCCACGCCACCACTGCCCCCACCACTGATGGTAGCAGTGGCTTCCTCACATCCAGGGCACATGGGTTTGGGATGGGTCCCCGTACAAGCTGATTTACTCTGGGCCCTGCACCAGAGCCAACCCAAGGAGGGTGAGGAGCCCAGGGCAAATTGGTTTGTGTGGGGACCCACCCCCACTCCAATCCCGTGCACCCTGGATGTTAAGAAGCTGCTGCCACCATTGGTGGTGGCACTGGCAGCAAGGGTGGGGGGGTAGCAAGTAGCCAGATGCAAAGCTGGTGGCAGCGGTGCAGAGTCACCATGGCCACTGTACATGGCTCCATGGGGCCCCCCAAAGTGTGGGGCCTGGGCCCCAGGGTGGTCGCCCTCATTTGCCCCCCCCCCCAGGCAGGTCCCTGGTTGCTGCTGGCACCGGGTGGCAGAACCAGCCTCCTGTGATCTGGCAGGCAGATCAGGGGCCTGTACACCCAGAAGCAGTCTGGCACAGTCCCTGCAATCCTCCTGGGGTTGCGGGTGAGCCCCTGATCTGCCTGCTGGATGATAGGGGGCTGGTGCTGCTGGCTGGGATTGGCACTGGGCATAGCCTGTGCTGGGAATATTGGTACTGCTGCTGGCCCCAGCCAGCAGCAGCAGCCTCCTGTCATCTGAGAGGCAGGTCAGGAGCTCACCTGCACTCCTGGGAGGGCTACAGGGGCTGTGTCGAACTCCTTCCAGGGGTGCAGGCCACCTATTGCCTGTCGGATAACAGGAGGTTGGTGCTGCCGGCTGGGACCAGTGCTGAAGCCAAGTAAGCCTGGCTTCAAAATGCAAAGTTTTGAGCCCCCTTCTTTTGTTTTGAAGCTGTTTTGAAGGCTTTTGTTTAATTTTGATTTCACTGTTTCAAGTTCAAAATGCATCAAAGCAGCTTCAAAACAAAACACCAGGTGAAATTTTGCAGAGACCTAGAAGAGACCCTGTGAAAGAGGGTGGAGTGCAAGAGGCCCCTGTGAGAGTTGGGTGTTATGACTCTGTGTATGCATGCACGTGTGCATGAGAGACCTGGCAGAGGACTAGGTTTGGTCTGGCTTGTGGCCAGGAGTATGATACTATCTTGGATGCCATCTGCGAGGCATGGGCCATGGTGTAGGGGAGGTACGAAGCTGTGGATAGTGCCCCCTGGCATCAGGGCACAGAATGGGAAGCCTCCTGCATTTACCACCAGTTTATTGTAATATCAAAATCATGGCAGGCGAGACTGGGTGGATTGCCCTATGTGGACAGGTGGGCAGGTAGCCTTGAGACTCAACCCTGAGCTTGCCTCTGGTCACAGTGTCATATCCAGTCACCTTTGCTACCACAGATTGAGTCCCGTACTGGCATGGACTAGACCCATATGTTTAAGTGAATGAACCCATCTTAAGCATGATATAAAAATTATGTGCTGTAGAAAGTCCTTGAGGCTTCCTGTTTCAGTTAGTAAAGGGATTACTCTCTGAGTTCTCCAATTACCTTCCTAATCAAATTTTACATTATATGATTAAAAATCAAAGCATCCTGAAATAAGGATTTTGGTTGTAATGCTGTAACCTCCATGGTTAGCACACAGTCAAGATGATTATGCACTAGTGAGTTTTCACATTAGCATGACTCAATTTATGCTAATTTCTTAAGGTTATTAACTTTTATAATTATGTTAACGTTTAATCAAGAAATTAGTTTGAAATGTGGGAAATAGAGAGAGCTCCTTATTATCAGTTATACTTGAAGGCCCAGAGTCTTTAAAACCTGCACAGCTTGGTGAACTTGAAAATGGTACTTCTCTCTGTTAGTTACAGCTCAGTTAACGAGTAGTATTGTTAGTTTGACTGTTACAGCACTAAATCCAGTCTTAGTTCAACTATTCCCTGAAGAAAAGATTGTTAAAAAACAAAATAGTTTCTGGCATTAGGTAGATTCAGAGATGTTTACACTTTATTTTAATAATTCCAATGCAATAAATAATATAACTTTAAATTGCAATGCATAATCATAAAGATACTACCTCAGTTGAATGACTGTCTTTCATATCCCAAATATATAGTTCAGCATGCAAAAATATTGGATCCTCTTTTTGACTTCAGTTTCAAGTTTTACACTTGTAATAAATCATTTATTTTGTTCACCACTTTTTCAATAGATATTAGAATCAGAAATACCTAATACTGAAATTGTTGTTTCCTTTTGGAAAGTTTCCTATGAATGCAGCCTATCCCTCTCTTTCTCTCACATGCCTTGCTCCCAGGAATCAGCAGCCACAGAGAGGACATATACAAAAATATCCTGTTTTAAAACATGGTGACCTTTTGAAAGGATTGATTTAATAGAAATAATAAATACAGAAATAGTTTTTGAAGCTTATTATGGTGTTTACCACTTGCACCATCCTAACTGGTGGCCGAATGTTATTTTCTTTTGTTATTCCCTGAAATTATTCACCCTCATCTCATCCTCAAAGTGTGGATTTCTCACACATCATCCCATAAATGCAAAATACTGAGTGACTAACTGCAAATGTGAAGGCAATCCCAGAACTTCTAATCCAATGAACACTTCATATTCCATATAAGTTGTTTCCAATTAAATATGAAAAAAAAGAAAAAAGCAAGCACTTCATTCTAACTTGAACACAGATAGGAATTTTGAATAATGCTAACAGAATGAGAAGAGAGACAGTTAGAGAGTAAGTAAGTCTTTAACACTTGAGCATAATGAACCGAACCCTAGTATGAGCTTTAAAGTGTTCTGCAGGTGCAATTCAGACACAAGCTATTGCCACTCTTATGAGCAGCAGCTTGATAACATGTGTTACCAAACAAATCTTTCTCCCAGTATCTTGGTTAATTCTACTTCAGACTGTTCAGTTTTGAACATGATATCATATATATTTTTTTCCTAGAAACCTAAGGAGTAGAGAGTTTAAAAAAAAAAAAAAAGATTAAAATAAGGGTCTAGATGGAAGTCATCACTTTGGGAAAGCTCACATTTACATTACAAGGAAATATTACAGGATTTAACCTTTACTGATTTTTAGGAAAGACTGCAATTCAATAACATTGCTTCAAATTTTGATGGGGTGGGGAAAAGAGTAGATTAATTTAAATGTGTATAATGAAGATATTTGCAAACTGCTCATGGCAGCCAAAGGCATATTTTAATTCTGTGAAAGCAGAACCACAGCATAAGTGATTGGAACAATTCTATACTCCCAGCTACTCAACATGAAAATAAAATGTGTAAGCTCAGAGACATCAGGAGAAACTGGATTTCTCATCTCTCTTGTAAAGAAGCATGGGAGAACCAATTGTGATTTTGACATTAGGTTGACTCCAGAGTTGTTTACAAGGGCTGTGTGAAGCTTCGGCTGCTGATTCGATTCGGAGGAGATTTGGCCCGATTCAGCGGCCAAATCTCTGAATCCAAATTGACCCAGGAGACCATTTAAAAGGTCTGAATCAATTTGAAGGTTTCCAAGTTGATTTGGAGAACTTTGGAGATTTGAGCAGTCCCTGCTGGCTGCCACAAGGAGCTGGACCTGGACTCTGTGCTGGTAAGTAGGGGGCAGGGGAGAGAGAGCTGGAGGATGGGGGAGACCCCTGACAGGCCCCATTCCCTGCCTGCTCTCCCAGACCCTCTGTGCACCCCCCTCAATCTCCACCCACTCTCCCTGCCCCCCCCATGTCTGCCTTGCCCGGCCCCCATTTCCGGCTCTTTAAAAAAAACTCACCAGCTGCTGCCAGGCAGGGGGAGGGATCCCTCTGCCACAAGCCTCCCAACCCCCACCCACTCTCCCTTCCCCCCCCCCCCCCGCATAGCTGCCCTGCCCGGCACCAGCTTCTGGCACTTTAGAAAAAAAAAGCCCCCACTCACCGACTCCTGCAGCAGCAGCTGCTGGGGCTTCAGGAGGCTCATGGCAGAGCCCCCCACACAGCACAAGGCATAGGGGGAGGGGCAGCAGGGATCACTGCCCCCCACTTGGCAGGAGCCAGTGAGTTGGGTTTTTGTTTTTCTTTTTAAAGAACTGGGAGATGGGGCAGTGGTGCAGCCATGTGGGGGGCTGGGAGAGTGAGTGGAGGTCAAGGGGCTTGTGGCAGAGCCTCCTACACAGTGTGGGGCAGGGTGGACCAGTGGGGATCACCCCCCGCCCACCTGGCAGCAGCCGGTGAGTGTGGGATTTTTTTTTTAAAGAGCTAGGAGCTCGGGCCAGGAGCTCATGACAGAGCCCCCCCCATGCAACATAGGGCAGTGGGGGGGCAGCGAGGATCGCCCAGCCACCTGTTAGCATCTGGTGAGTGCCAGGCTTTTTTTTCAGATGGCCAGGAGCTGCGGCCCGGCATGGCAGCCATTGATGGGGCTGGGAGAGTGGACGGGGGATGGGGCTGATTCATCAGTGGCCAAATCTCCAAATCAGATTCAGCCAAATCAATTCAGGACAGTGATTCGAATCACCGAATCAAATCACTGTCCCCTGAATCAGCCGAATCCGAATCTGAAATGAATACTAGCCGCTTTGCACAAGCTTATTGTTTACAACTCCGGAGTAATTCCAATACAGGAAATGACATAACTTTAAATTGCAGTGTATAATAATACAGATACTACCTAAATATAATTAGTAATATGCATTATTGCAAATATTCCACTGCTCTCTGACTGTTTCAGTTAATTTGGTTCCCCCTCCCTCTGATATTTAATCTTAATCTGTTTTTCTGCATTTTAAACCCATTGGCTTATGCTTTGCCTTCTATGGCAAAGAACAACAATTTTTGCCTTCATATTTTTAACATAAGGATAAACATTAGCTTATTTGTATAAGAAACCAACAGTGTGTTTTGAGAGTTTTTATGTCATAATGATGGCCGATTATTCTATCCATCAATCACTTTTATTTTGTTTCAGTGAGAACTAAAATGTGAGATGCCATGCTATTGCAAAATGAGCATTTTTCTATGTTACTATAACACACCCCCTCAGTGTGTGGAATGCAGCTTGATTAGATAGCAGTCTGATTAAATGCGTGTTCACAGTTGGCTAGTGAATATAAGAAGTCAGCAATAGATGTGAATAGCTTTTATAGAGACTGTCAGTAGAAGTCCGTTTCTGTAAAGATCACTATTTTGCACTGTTTCTCAACTACAGTTGTAATACTTGGCATTTGTGAGTGGATAGACTGTGCTTTTTACACATCTTTATTGTCGTTTTCCCCCATATACTTTGATTTAAATATCTGAGAATATTTTTGCATTGTTTAAATATATTTGCATTTTGAGATCTCCTATGTAATCAGATGCAAACAATAGTAAAGGAAATTTGTTTTATTTTTAATTTAGGGAAGTGGGTTCTACAGTTGTTACTTCAAGGAATTTCTTTCTCTTCAGACCATATTTTTCCCCTAAAAATACTGTTAAGATGAAAATATGATACTGGGTACAGACTCTTTTCTTGGTATTGTACATCTTAGACCCAACCATTGAGAGAGATGCTATATATTTTTTTCATTGTGAAAGTACTTCGTCTGATATTACAGTGTTTTTTAGGAGTATTTTCTAAAATTAACTCAGTGACTACAGCTGATTAAAAGTGAAACAACAAACCAACCAACTGAACAGAGAGAGAAAAAAAGTCAAGATTTTATGCGGAGAAATGTATCACATACTAAGAGCTCATCCTTCTGGTCAAAAGACTTCTGACTGCTTTTGTCTTTAGACCAAGATGTCTTTAGACCTACTGGTCAAAGTACTTGCCAGAGAGGGGAGGAGTGGAGGTCCTAGGTCCTGGTCTGCACAGATTATTTCTGTTTTTTAAACTATTGACCACCTATTTAGTTTTAGGGATCCAACAGTTTCTTTTGATAGCCCATGTTCTCATGCAAATGAGCCCTCCAATGGAGTAAATTCAAAAGTAAACTTTATTAGAATTGTCCAATTATGGAGGTTGCTAACAGATAAATAATAACTATATATATCTAGATATACTCTTATGATCTGAGCAGGAATAAGTAGTCTTACAACTTGGAATCTAACCATCTTAAAACCTAAGAATATCTAACACGTGGTCATTCTGTTAGGGAGCTGTTACCCAATTTGGAGAATAAGTTTTAAGAGGCATTTCATTTTCATTACGTCTGCAGACAGGAACCTCAGCAAAGGATGCTAGAGGAACACACGTCAGAGCATTGACTCCATTTTATGTCCTTCCTTAAACAAAGGCATACAACTTCACTTGATAGAAGCTTGGACAAATGTGGTCAGAAAGATGTTCTTGTGTCATCCTGTTGTTTGAGCTAGAACATGCTTCCCTGAGCCCTTAATTAAGATTTGATGTCCTAAGACTGTATAGTCTTTTTGAGAGGACTCTCTTGCCTATACATTACTTTTCTTAGCATCACTTAGGCTAACCTGGTCTAACTTAAACTCAACACAGCTAAAAGCTTGCTAAAGCTACTATAAAGCAAGATAGGAATTCAAAATTAACACAACCGTCTACAAGCAGGGACTGGAACCTAAGGGTTCCTGTAGACATGCTGGGACACTGCTCTGATGTGCTGTAATTACAGTGCGTTCCAACAAACTTGATTCATCGAGTCTGCTGGAGTATGCTAGATAGCATGCTCCAGTAGCCTCTGCTTTTGGTGTATTCAGCATCCTGCTCTTCAAAATGATGGTGGGGGCACTTTAACTAAAGATCATTTAATGAACTTTAGTTAAAGCGCCCTGCCACTATTTTCAAGTGTGGAATGCTGAATAGGTGAGATATTGTGAAGGCTTTACTTAGAGGGGCTCTCAGAGCCTCTCTAATTAAGGCAACCCCCTCCACCCCCAGAGCACATATAAAAATGCCCTAAGGGCATGAGTTACCTTGAAAGTCATGAAGGCATTTACAACAAGAGCAGTCATTAGTTAAGTGGGTGTTAACCAGCCATAAGTAACCTCTAAATGTTTTAAACATAAGCCACTCAAAATGAGGTTTATCTTGGAAATATTTTACCCAGGTCACTCCAGGTTGGAATGTCAGGGGAGGTAAAATGCTTGACTTTCAGTCCTCTAGCATCCCTGAATGAATAGTCCCCAGCCACACTACCCCCTTCCTATTCTCTACCCCTTCCTTCCCTCCAAAACTCTAATGGTTCCCTGCCCTCCTCCCCCACCTTTCCCTTGAACAACTGCTCTAAGCTTAAGTGTAGAAAGACCATGGAGCCAGGGAAGCCTGCTCCCCCCAGCTGCATGGGCTGGATGCAGGAAGCTCAATTTCAGCCCAAGCACAGAGCTCTAGGGAGGCTACTTCTCTAGGGCTCTGTGCTCTGGCCAAATCCCTGCCACTCTGCTCAAAGCACAGAGCAGCCTTATCAGTTGCAGCCGGAGCACTAAGCCACCAAGAAGCTGGCTCCCTGAAGTCCTGTGCTGAGGTTGAAACTGACCGAGCAGCTCAGAGTGGCTTAACAGCTGCAGGACCCTGAGGCTGGGGAAAGCATGCTTTCCCAACCCCAGGATCTTGCTAGCTAGGCTAGGACAGGTCCTGATTCCCAGTCAGCAAGACTTCTGCTGCCCCTAACGTCATGCCACTCTCCGACCCAATGTGGGTTCACTGACACCCATACAAGATTTTAGTTCTTCTGGGAGTTTTTAAACATGTTCGGGGGGGGAGGGGGGAGGGGGCTTTAATCGTAGTGGCTCCAAGACCCGTTCTAATTAAAGCACCACAATGTTTCATATATCAGCATTCCCATGATTCAAATTGGTGGTGTTGCACTTTAATGAAAGCTCATTGAATTAGCCTTAGTTGAAGTGCCCCTGCCACTATTTTCAAATGTAGGGACACTGATACATGAGATGTGGAGGCTGGCTGGAGCATGCTAATTAGCATGCTCCAGCAGACTTGATTAATTGAGTCTGCTCTGATGTGCTATAATTACAATGCATCAGAGCAGCCTCCTGGCACATCTATAGGCACTCTTAATTTCTTTTAAATCTTTTCTTCACTTTTTTCACTTTATTCCACCTTCCCAACCCCCCCCCCCCCCCCCCCCCGGTTTCACTTCAAACAGTTTTTCAACATTTCTCCTCTCCCCAACTTTACTCTGGCTGGACTCATGGTGGATATGGAGGGAGGGAAGACTTCATGCTGGTTTCTCTGCCTCCCAGCTACATGCCACCCTCTCTGTCCTCTCCCACAACAGGATGAATAGAGTCCTGGCTTCTCTCTGCTATCCTGCTCGCCAGCCCTCTATGGCAGTGGTTTTCAGCCTGTGATCTGCAGACCCCAGGGGTGCACAGGCTATGTCTAAGGGTCCACAAAAAATGACTATGATCAATCAAAATAAATGAATACCCACACTTACAATGCAAAGGGGTCCACACCTCCATTCAGTTTTTTTTTAAGGATCTGCAAATAAAAAAAAGGTTGACAACCACTGCTTTAGTGGCACAACCACAGTTGTGTAGGTCTGAAATGTCATAAAGCTTTCACCTGAGGAGACTGCTCTAAGACTTCAATAATTTTATGAAATCACAACGTTCCACAGATTTCTTATGCTATACATATACCTTGTACCAAAGTTCTAAGAATTCTTCTTTCTTCACCCACCCCACGACAGGAGACTACACTCGCCAATAGGCTAAAGAGTCAGGTTTTCTTTTGTGGCTCCATAATGTTGCACTGCTTTTGTACAATGTAGGTGCCACTCCAGGTAGAAGTCTATCAAACTTAGGAAGGATTAAGGCATTCATATGTATAGGCCAACACAGCAATGGGTGCATGATGGTACCTGGAAGGGTGGCTTCAGGTACAGATCTTCAAGGCTTCAGATCAAACAGGGAGGTGCTTAGTTAGTTTAGGCACAAGTCTGCATCTAGTCAGTTAGGTATCCACTGACTGGAGTTATTTTGCCTTGTAATGCTGACACCTAAAAATCTAGCCAAGTCTTTTTTGATTTGGCCCTAACTGTTTTCAAGGGAGGACCCTCAATAATTGAGCAGGGTCTAGGTTTGCTTCTGATGTTGTGTGGCACAGTTTGGGTACCAAATTTGAAAAAGGAAAGATGCTACATAATATATCAATATAACAATTTCCTGCCTCACTCTGGGACTTTTATTTCTGTGTAGGTCTGCACTCCACATATGGACAGGGCCATGAAATCAATAGAAATTCTCAAGTCAGTATATTTTATGTTATAAACTGATAACACTGGGCATATCTACATGAGATGCTTAATGCCCATTGGACTAATTCTGCTGCGTGTTAATACATTAACACAGCTTTTGCCAGATGCGCTAACACTCAGTAGCACACTAATGCGCAGTAGAATTAGCCCGGTGGCCATTAAGCATCACCTAAAAAGCATTCACATGCACTAATGCTCAGTAGCACTGATTAAAGCACAATAAATTAGTACGTGTTATTACAGATACTAAACTTAATGCACCATAATTATGGCACATTAATGAATGTATGGATGCACCCATTGAGACTTCAATGCTATCTTATTTTCATTTTTACTGTAAGACTAAATGAAAAAAAGAAAGAAACAGTACTGCACACTATTTTGTACATTTGATTTCACATTTGATTTCTTTTGTTTGGTCTTGCAGCCACTTTAGGACTTCTCTGCCTTGTCTCCAAGGCAGCCTAATCCTGATCCAAGACCTAGCAAATCATTTGCACTGGTCCCAGATTGCACATAATTATTTAAAAAAAAATATTTCCCAAGTTCGCATAACAGAAAAACACTTATTGTGGTAATTTATGGAAGATGCCTTACTCATGGTGAGAGCTTTCATTGAGATACTTTGATCCTTTTACTACCCCTTGTTGGCTCTGGACTTAGGACCTCGGTGGTTTGTTCTCTTAGGACCCATCCTCAGACTGACCACAACCTTTCCATTTGATTATAGGCAATTTTATTGATACACAGTGTTAACAAAAAAGAAACAATACAAACAATCAAGCAGTAACTCTATATCAGAGTCAGGATATATCTGGCCAGGGCACATTCTTCACTCTGAGGCTCTCTCTTAAGTGCCCAATGTCAGCAGCCTAGAGGTGGGATGCTGAGGCCCACACCCCCGCTCCAGCGGGGTGGATGAGACAGGCTGGTATTGTGCCCTCTGTTTATGGTGGCCTCAGAGACCCCTCCTAGGGGATGGGGACAGGGACTCCTCTCAGGAAGGAGGAGAGGACCCAGGTGGGACAGGGAGGGAAGGAGCCTTTGTTACTCTCAAGTCTCTGATTTTGTATTCTCCTTTCTTCATGGTGACTCCTGATGACTCTTCATCCATGGCTATTGCTGGTTGGTCTCTCTGTGTTCATCGCACTGTCCACGTAGCTAACCACACGTGCACACACTAATTTGGTCTTTCCAGGCCTTCTCCTTATTTCATCTGTTCCCCAAAACTGGGACTCAGGCCCTCCTGTTCTGGGGCTTTGTTAGCTGGTGCCACCCTTATCTCATGTTATCTGCCAATCCTGAACCATTCTAATGCATTTACATATACCTATAAGTCAAATCTCCAAAAGCAAACCTTTAAATACCTTTCTTAAGCCATCACCCATCATTATGTGTATGAAGAAGGACTGAGTACTTGGGGAAAAAAACCCAACAAACCCAACAATATTCAGATGCATGTAAGGTTGGGGAAAATGTATGTTGGACCTTGGTTCTAGTTGTAAGTCAATGTTCAATTTGGTACTTTTTAATCCAATGTTCCTTATCGCTAATCCTGAACTTTGTAAGACTCAGTAGTATGTCAGTGACATTCAGTTGGTATTCAGGTATTTCTGTATCATTGAATTAGCGTTAGAGTGCCTACAAGATGCATTTTATTTTATTTTTTTTATATTCCCGGGATGAGTCAGCTGCTTTCTCAGGCAGTATTAGGCAATATAGATTTTTCAGCTGATAAGTCACCACTGTCCACAAGTATCATGGACTTAATTCCCAAGTCTGTCTGAGCTGTATTTGATATAGAACATTATGGGTTCTAGTAGAAATATATTTTCTCCACTTCTTGGACCACCTGGATTATTTAAAATAAATCCAACTGGACAAGTATGAGAACAATAACAAAAGTGTTTATTATTCCTCTTCCATCCAGGATCTTGGGGGAAATGTATTAACTAATAAGGGCTAATTTAGACCAACATTTAGAATGTCACCTTCCTCAGTATTTTAGTAGCATCCTCTGAAGGACCAGTGTTACTTTATGAAGGATTTATCATTGAATAATATAGCCAATTTCTGATTTATGCAATATGTTACAATGTCCCCATCATGAGATTATAATACCTTGCAAACAGTTGATGTTGCACTTATTCTTTTTTATTCCCTATGTTTTCTTTAATTCCTGCTGTAGCTGTTCATATTAGTCATCTTTTATTGCATTTTCAATTGAATAGTCTTTTCAAATGGAAAGAAAAGATCCACCATGAGGCAGTTTCCTTCCACCATATCTGATTTTATATATATATATATATATATATATATATATATATATATATATATATATATCATATTTCGTGGTGTATAAGTCAAGTTTTGAAGCCAAATTTTTAACTCTTAAAAGTCAACCTTGACTTAGGCAGACAAGTAGAACCTTGTCTGCTTATGTAGCTGTGGTGGTCTAAGGACAATCTACACCCCTGTAACCTTGACTTACACATTGTTCCCTGTGAGTGGCACTGCCTGGACCCTGCACCAGTGCCCTGTCACATGGGGAGGCGGCATGTTGGTAGGCTCTGGAGAAGTTGGATTGGGCCCCTGGGAGCTTGGGCAGCACACAGCCTGCTGGCAGCCCACCCAGCCAGGCCTGGGGGGTGCAGCCACCAGGGAAGGAAGGCCTGACACCCCCTGCCCCTGCACAGCTCAGGGGCTTCCCAGCTCACATGCAGCTCCCCACCCCCAGCCAAAGGTGAGCTGCATTCTCTATGATTCTAATGTGTATAGGCAACTACCTTCTCTACATTCACTTTACACCTCCCTCTCCAGATAATCCTGTCTTCAGGGTTAGGCAAAACTTCATTGGGAGCTTATTTAATCTTTTTTGGACTTACATTTTTTTTTCCTCAACATTTCTGATACTGTAAAATGTGGATACTGTAGCTGCTTAGTAAAACCACCTTTTTCTTCTTCAGTTTCACCTCTAGCAGCAGCAGCAAAATTTACGTTCTGGACAAGAACATCAGTTGCACTGAGCAGTCGCAGGGAACCTTGCAGGCTCTCTTTTCCTAACTGAATGCTCAACTTCTGTACAGCACAGCCCCTTTAAATACCATGCCAGTGGAATTAGGTTGGTTCCAGACAATGTGAATACACTGATGAGATCAGATCTGGATCTGATCATAATTCTTAAATTGTATGATCTATTGGAAATCATTTAGTAATCAGTGAAATATCTGCTTAATTTTTATTTCAAAGTGAGAAATAATTTGAATGATAATTCATGTTACATGTGAGAGAAGAGATTGGATTTGTACAACATTTGGGCCTTGGACTAGGATTTGGGAGGCCTGAATTTGTGTCTCTGTTCTGTCACATATTGCCTCAGTGATCTCAGGGAAGCCACTTAGGGTATGTACAGGCCCTAGGTTGATCTAAATGTTCAATCATGGAGGCATTCAAAGCATTTAATTCATCCAAAAACTTGTGACCCCGATCTGAGTTAGTGTACTTCAGGAAGAGCACTAACTTAGATTGAGAAAGTAATCTGATCTAGGAAGGTGTTACCGGAGTTTGGGATTGGCTGTACACATTTTCGTTATGATCCTAGGGCTCAGAAAGCCCAGTGATTCGCCCCAACCCTGGGGCTGTGCTATATCCACCCTGACAATCCTGACTGAGCTATTTTTGAATCAGAGTTATCTTCAGGGACTACCAGTTGAATGATGAAGATATGCACATTTCCTTAGCTGTTCATCAAAAACACATCCAGCCCTGTTTACGTTAGCTTTCCACCTAAATATCTTCCTGATTGACTGTACAGTTCTGTTATTTCTAATGTGTTGTAAAGCTGTTTGTAAAAATTATAATGTTTTTTCTTTGGTGCAGGCACAGTTGCTTCTTTATCATCTCTTGGCCACTGTAGATATAATTCTGCCAGAATCAATACCATCTAGATCAATGGAAGAATATTTTTGAAAATGAGAATTGTTTTGTTTTTATGGCCCTGATTTACTAATAATTTGTAGTGGAGTATTTAATAGAAATGAGCACAGACCTTGGTCTGAATTGTCAAATTGATGTTAATAATAGGGGTGGTAGAGAGGGAGAGGTAGTTGGATAATGAAGGGTGATGTGAATACAAAACTGTGGGCAGAGGAAAAAGGATGAGAGCTAACGAGAGCAACTTGTATCAAAGAGGGTCACAAACTGGTACCAGACCTATGTGATATGTTGCAGAAAAATGGAAAATAATAAGGTTAGGCACAAACAACAAGAGGAAGGATTAAAACTTCAACAGAATGACATACTGCAAATATTGATCTGGAGCAAATGTTGCTGGAATCTCTACAGCTTACATTCAGATGTTTAAGCAGAGAAAGGATATAAGGCTTAGTTTATTTGTGCATCATAAGACATCAGGACTACAGTAGGGTGATCAGTTCTATTCACCTTGTTATAAAAATATATTCTAAAAATGGATAGAAGTGCAAGAGAAGGCAAGCAGAATGGAACAGAGATATAAGGATCTTATTTATTCAGAGAGGTTCCAAAAATAGTTGTCTGTTTTTTTGGAAGGAGGTGAGATTAAGCAGGGATCACTCTGAGGTATGCAACACTACAAAATAAATATAAAATATCAGTATTCTAAAGAATCTGAGTTAACAGCTAAACAAGAAAATAAAATGTACAAGGACTTGGGGAATGGAGAAACATATAACAGAGAAACAGAATTTCATTATAGAGATTATTTATTATAAAAACTAAATTACAAAGTCAGATAATTAATAAATTATTTAAGCCTTGTGTTAGCTTAGTATATTTCATTGAAAATACTTTATGCTACAAGTTACTGCTTTAAAAAGTGATGGGGAAGGTTATTCTATAAAGATAGCCTCTCATTCTTTTTTTCTTGCTGTCTCATATATACACATGCACACATATATATTGCTTCTTTCCTAAATTTTCACATATGCAAGATGTTAATTTTAAGTAAAATATACCTGTGCAAGAAAGTATTATGAGAGTCACTGTTGTGCCATCAAGACCAATTACGATACAATACTGATTAAACATTTTTATGACACCAGCATAAGGAAACCTTCTAAGGTTAAAAAAAAAAAGTTAGATGCACCTTATAAAGACAAGAAAGAAGTAAGGAGGTGAAGAAAATGAATCAGCAAGCAGCAAAAAATATTATAATATTTTTACTCTTGAAAAGAACCTAAAAATGGCCAAAGAATAGAGCAGTGAGTAGGGAAAATAGTAAATGCAGTTTGTCTGTGTAGAAAAGATACATTAGCTATGGGAATAAACTGAACAATAAGTTGTAGGCTTTGATGAGGCTGGGGAATTAAACATGAAAAAATGAGAAACAGCTTATGGAGGCAGGTGACAGCTTATGGAGGCAGATTATAGTTCAGAGTTGTATATATTGGGATATTTTCTGAGAAAAGGAAGGAGAAAATAGTGAATGCTTTTCATTTAATTCTGGAGGCTATTGGGAAACCAAAGGGATGATATGTTAAATTTTTGGTTGTCAGCATCTTGACAGTTATCAACACATTGCTGAAAAAGAGAGAGAATCTGACAGTTGTGGCTATAATCATGCTATGAAGAAATGTGCTATAATTCATTGTTCTATCATGTTCACTTGATCCATCATCATGACATCTGTCTGTCCAGTCTAGATCTCTGAGCATTTCCCAGAATGGATATAATGGCATAAGAAAGTATGTAAAATCCTTTGATTAAAAAAAAAATATGCATAGAAGACTGTATGAGGTAGGTTTAGGGAGCTTAGTTTAATGCTTTAGTAAGAGGTTGTCTTTAACATCTTAGTGGCTTGATTAAAGACCAAAGAGAGATCTTAAGCAAAATACTCCCTAAACTAAATACCAGTATTTTCAGATTTGAAAGAGAATCTGTGAAATAAGTCTGGACATTCTGATAAAAAGGGGAGGGTAGAATAATGCGTTACAGAATACTAAACAGAAAGAATTTGGCATAAGTAATAAGTTCTTAATGGGCCAGATGGGAGAGACTGTGAAATGAATGGAATGTAGGAATATAGGATATATTACTGGAAGGGACCTCGTAGGTCACACTATACCTAGTTCTCTACTATCACGTACAGGGTCAATATGCTGTTGCATTGATATTTTTTTTCAGATCCACAGTAAAAACTATTTACTTTTTCTGCTCTTACTCTTCCTATTGGAAGACTATCCCAGTATCTTGGTAGTGGTAATTAGAAGCCTTTTTAAATGTTTGGCTAATATGTATTCATTTACTGTTTCTAGTATTTTGTGTGCCAACATTGTCCTTGGCTTAAACAGATCTTCTTACCCCGTGGTGTTCACCTCTCTCACTCATTTGTAGAAAACTATATTTTCCTTTTCAGCCATTATTTTTCAGGCTAAACAAACCAAGGTCTTTTAGTCTTTTCTCGTTAAAGAAGTTCTTCATTCTAGTAATAATCCTATTAGTCTTTCTCTAGACCTGCTCCAGTCTGAATTCATTTTTCTTAAACACAGTGGGGAGGAGGGGAGGGACAAATGTATGCAGTGTTCCAAAGGAAATAGACCGTGTCTTGTACAATGGCATTAATACTTCCCTATCTGGAAAAAGGGTTCTTGGTTGTAGCCGTGTTGATCTAAGGACATAGAAATACAAGGTTCTTTTGGTAGATGTGATATCTTTTATTAGACCAACTAAATAGTTGGAGAAATTGTTCTCTGCAAGCTTTCAGGCATAGGGGGAGTTTACTGGTGTATTATGTGCTTTCCTGGGTAGAATAGAACCCAATATGCAAACTGCAGGTCTGTGAAAGTGTAAATGTATGGCAGTGAGTATCAGAGGGAATGGGGGACAATAGGTGTGAGATGGGTAGGTAGGGAGTGGGGAGTGAAGAGGGAATGTAGAACTGGTGATAGAAAGTAGCTGGTAGAATGCAGACAGGTTACCTGGGGCTAACCTGTTTGCATTTTACCAGCTACACTATCACCAGTTCAATATTCCCCCTTGTTGTCATCCCCCCCCCCCCCCCAATCTCACACTTATTTTCCCCCATTCCCTCTGATACTCACTGCCCTCTGATCCTCACTGCCACGGATACAAAAACACTACCAAAGATTTTTTACAACAGCCATCCAACATAAAAAGAAGAAATGTAACCAATTACTACAGGAACAACTTTCCCAGCCATTGAACAACCATCAGAGAAACGACAGCAATACTGTACAATATTCCAACTTCATACCCAATGAACCAGTCAACCCTCAACTATTATCAATCTCTCCATACTCACAGTTACCAAAGCTGAAAATTCTGTCCTCTCTAAAAGCCTTAATTCCTTAATAAAACTTGGTGACTGCGGCATTGATGCCTACAGGCAGATGGGTGGCAAATTGGCCAGATGGTCGCACCCAGAGAGTGGTGGTGGGTGAGTTCTTTTTGACTTGGAGGGATGTGGGCAGTGGAGTCCCTCAGGACTTGGTCCTGCGGCCTATACTGTTCAACATCTTTATTAGCGATCTGGATGTGGGTGTGGAATGCACGGTGTCCAAATTCACTGACGGCACCAAGTTGTGGGGTGAGGTGGGCATGCTGGAAGAGAGGGACAGAATTCAGCTAGATCTAGAAAAATTACAGAGGTGAGTGGATGAGAATAGGATGGAATTCAACACAGACAAATGCAATGTACTGCATCTAGGAAGAAGGAACCAGCAACACATCTATAGGCTGGGGAACACCCTTCTTGTCAACACGGTGGCAGAAAGGGATCTTGGAGTTATTGTTGACTCCAGGATGAACATGAGCTGCCAATGTGAGGTAGCGGTCAGTAAAGCTAACTGCACCTTGTCCTGTATCTATAGATGTATCACAAGCAGGTCCAGGGTGGTGATCCTTCCCCTCTATGCAGTGTTGGTCAGGCCACAGTTGGAGTACTGTGTCCAGTTCTGAGTGCTGCACTTCAAGAGAGATGTGGCTGGCATTGAGAAGGTCCAGAGGAGGTCCACTCACATAGTCAAGGGGCAGCGGGGCAGGACCTACAAAGAGAGGCTAAAGGGCCTGAACCTATTCAGCCTCCACAAGAGAAGGCTGAGAGGGGATCTGGTGGCTGTTTACAAACTCACCAGGGGGGACCAGCAGGAACTGGGGAAGGCTCTGTTCCCCCAGGCGCCACCCAGATTTACTAGGAATAATGGTCACAAATTGTTAGAGAGAAGGCTGAACATCAGGAGACATTACTTTACAGTTAGGGCTACCAGGCTCTAGAATGGGCTCCCAAGTAAAGCAGTGCTCTTTCCTACTTTGGGGGTCTTCAAGAGGAGGCTGGCATATTTGGCTGGGGTGATATGATCCCAGCACCCATCCCTGCCTGGGGCAGGAGATCAGAACTGGTGATCTGTTTAGGTCCCTTCTGACCCTAAGTACTATGATACCTTACAGTCAACAAAATTTGAACCTTGACTGCTATATTGACTGCTTCAGGGAAAGAATGAACAATGAAATAATCAACAAACACCACCAGAATAGCCTTTCCCTCTCAGAGAGAAGGGCCGTAGAATCTCTAAAATCCAACCAGCAGATAAAGGAGGAGCTATAGTTATCCTGAACCATAAATGCTATATAAAAGACCCCAACAGATAGCTCTCTGACACCACCTTCTACAAAAAACTAGAGGAAGATCCAGCTCCCCTTTTCATCTTAAAACCCAAAACCACCATCACATCATTTCCTTCTGAACTACTAGAAAAACAATGAAAATTGATATCCCCACTACCTAACTCTGGGACTTTTTGCATGCTCCCTAAAATCCACAAACAAGGAAACCCAGGCTGACCTATAATATCCAACCATAGGGCCCTAACTGAAAAAATAGCAGGTTTCATCTAAGTCATTGATGCTGAGACCTCTTGTCACCCAAAGACTGGGTGACAAGAGATAAGGCTAAGACCTCTTGTCACCCAAAGACTGAGTTTTGTCCAAGACACAACAGACTTTCTATGAAAACTTTAAAAACACCACCTTCCCAACAATACCCTCCTAGCCACCATGGATGTTACCAGCTTACATACCAACATCCCCACACCAGGATAGCATCCAAGCCTGCCTTATATATGTACATGAGCAAGATTACAACTCAGAGTACTTAAAGATATTACTGAACTTACGCATTTCATCCTCACACACAACAACTTCAGTTTCAATAACCAACACTTCCTCCAGACCATGGGCACAGCTATGGGAACCAAAATGGCTCCACAATATGCCAACCTTTTATGATCCACCTGGAAGAAGAATTCCTCAAGAACTGTACCATCAAACCCCTGCTATCTCTAAGACATATAGATGATATCTTCATCATTTGGATGGAAAACCTGCAGTCTCTCATTGATTTCTATCAAATTCAATAACCATCACCCCTCAATCAGACTCTCTCTTAAATACTCCAGCATGAACATTTCCTTTTTAGACACTATGATCAATATCCAGAAAGGTAGAATACAAACCACCATATACAAGAAACCCACAGACCAATATACATATCAACACAACCAGAAATCACCCTAAATACACCAAGAAATCTGTAATACACAGCCAAGCCCTCCAATATCACCAAATTTGCACTGAGGAGAATACCTGTGATCATCGCTTTGCAAATCTCAAAAGGGCTTTCACTCAACAAGGACACTCCTCCAGCGAGCTAGAAAGAGCCACCCAGATACGACGTGAAGAATTGCTGCAGTACAAAATCAAAATCCCCATGAATCACACACTATTAGTTATGACATACAATCCTTCCATGGAACCTACATAGAAAATCCTCAAACAACTGCAACCCATACTAGAAAAAGACACAATTCTTAAAGAGATCTTTCCAGAACCACCCATCCTAGCCTTCAAACAAGCACTGAACCTCACCAACCTTATCACCAGAAGCAAACTTCCTATGGTCCAAAGCACACCGAATGGATCCTGACCATACCAAGATAAAAAATATAAAGCCTGCCAACACATCTCCACTGCTCCCGCAATAACTACACCCCACAACAGAACATCACCATTCCTGGATCTTATACCTGTATCTCCAGGAATGTAATATATCTCATCCAGTTCACTAAATGCCCTGATGGAAAATATATAGGAGAAACCAAACAACTGCATACCAGAATGAACAAACACCAAAAATCTATCAAAGACAAAAATACTCAATGACCTGTGGGTGCACACTTCTCACAAGGCAACCACTTTCTCTTCTGTCTTTCAGTTCTAATTCTCAAAGGGAATTTACATAACACCTTTCATAGATGAGTCTATGAACTTCTTAATAAAATAAAAGGCTTAGTACTTCCATATGTGTGTCTGTCTTTCCCTAAGCCTGGGGGCCAACTGCGTATTTGCCCTGGAGAGGGCAGGCGGTAATTGGCTGCACAGGCCCCGTCCCCTCAGGCAGAGAGCAAGAGGCGGTGGGAGCCTTTAGGCTTTAATACTGTATTGAGTTGCCCCTGGTTCCTGCCAAAGCTGAGAGAAAGACAGGGGCACTAGGACCCAGTGGGAGCCTCAGCAGAATGGATCAGCCCAGCCCACCCTACCCCGCAGCCATTGCACTCCCTGACGGCCTGGCACCATGTGGCCCAGCTGCATCGGTGTAGCAGGGAGCACACAGCTGCACCGGTAGGTGTGTGTGTATTTGTGTGTTTTTGGGTGTGATGGGTGTGTGGGTGTGAGTGTGTAGCCAGGGGCAGAGTGTGTGGGTCTAGGTGGGTGTGCAGACAGGAGCAGAGTGTGTGTGTGTGTGTGTGGGTGCGTGCGTGCGTGCGTGCGCATGCACACAGACAGGGGTCGAGTGTGTGTGTGTTCATAGGGTGAGTCCCACATGCACATCCCACCATACACATACACCCATACACCCCTTGCAGTGTCATACATACAGACTGCCACAAACCCCATACACACCCACACCCCACATATCCACACACACGCTCACATGCTCCCTCACCCCACATACCCACAGCCCCCCACAAACCTATACCTACCCCCCACAATATACAAGACTAAGACTTCATTTTAAGCTGTTGTGTGATCATCTCTATGTACAATACACAAACACATGTATATTGGGAGAAAAATATTTTTTGAACTCAAATTAATGAAGGCTGTAGATGTTTCCTTTATAGAATATAATTTGGTATTTTTCTGGTTCCAAGATGGCAAAATCCCTTGCTGAAATGAGTACTTCTGGGGGCAAGGGGAGGGACTTCTGGTGGCAAGGGTAAGGGGTTAGGGGGCAGGACTTCCAGTCACAAGTTTGTGACCTGGGGTGGGGCACCTGCCAAGGGGCAGAGCTACCCATGTGGCCCTCGACAGCGTGCCCAAACTTGGTAAGTGGCCCTCCACCCAAAATAATTGTCTGACCCTGGTGGTTTACATGGCTGTCCCCAAATGAGTGGGGGGAAGAGGAGGGGCATATAACCTCTCCCTGAAACACTCCGTCATTCATAACAGGCAATTGGCTAGACACTTCATAAATGTATTGGATACAAAAAATCATGGGCTAAATATAGACATTGGATTTATGGCACATTCTATCCTGCCTGCCAACTGTTAATCCCAGGTAACCTGTTTGGATTTTACCAGCTACATTCTGTCACCAGCCCTACATTCCTGCTTTCCTCCCCACATACCTGTCTCACTCCTATTGTCCTCCATTCCCTCTGATCCTCATTGCCATGCATTTGCATTTTCACAGACCTGCATTTTGCATATCGGTTTCTATTCTACCCAGGAGAGCATATATTACACCAGCAAAGCTTTTGTGCCCAAAAGCTTGCAAAGAACAATTTTTCCAACTGTTTAGTTGGTCTAATAAAAGATATCACATCTGCCCAAAGAACCTTGTCTGCCTATCCAGAAAAAAACCCCAAACCAAAACAAAACAAACAAACAAACAAAAAACTTGTCTGAGAAATCCTAGGAATTAATTTGCACTTTTCCTGACCATATCACATAGGTGGCTAATGGTAACGTTCTTACTTGTTCTTAAGTCCGTATCTTGTACCATTATATTTCATCCTATTTCTATTCTAGTCCTCAAGTTCTTTCACTTTTTTCTGTAAGATATTTCTCTCCTCCTAGATAGATGAAGCCTCCCAACTTAAGGTCCCTAGCAAATTTCATTAGCATGCTTTTGTTTTCCTCCAAAATAATTTAAAAAATTGTAAGATAAAATTGTTCTCAATACAGATCCTTCAGGAAATCCACAGATAGCTTTCTTGTAGCCTAACAGTTAAATTTGCAGCACAGTCCACTGTAATCAACCCCTTAACCCTTGTCTAGAAAGTCAGTCAACTAATATAAGAAAGAAATCAGGTTATTTTAGCTTAGTCTACTTTTGGTTAGGCCATGTAGCATTTTATACTGTGTTACATTTATTTCCATGTCTTGCCTATAGATCTTTATGGATAGGGTACTCAAAGATCAATTAAACGGGGTTAGAGATTTAATAAAATATTAGTACAGTGTAGTAAAGAGATTACTATGGGTTTAAAACTATTTTTGAAACTAAGGAAGATTTCCTTTCTACCAAAGTTGTTCTTATATAAGACTCACTGGGTACATCTACATGAGACACTGACTGTGTAGCAGCTGAATAATATTGCATGGTAGAGTGTCACAGTACAGACAGTGCTAATACACTACTGCACAGTTTTATTTGGCTGCTATGTAGTAGCATCATTTAAAAATGTTTGCGGTGCTATTCTGCAGTAACTCTGGTTATTGCACATTTATTTAGTACCTGTTTATACAAGTACAAAAATTAAAGCGCAGTAACCCCTGTGAAGTAGTGTCTCATGTTGACATACCCACTCTAGCCTTGTGAGGCATCATCTCCTGAAAATTTTGAAGGCACTTTTCTTAAACTAATCAAATAGCGTGTCAAAAAATCTGGGACCAGTAATTTTTTTTTGAGTAGGGCAATTGCCAAGATTGTTAAAAGCACTAATTTTCAGAGTTGGCACTGACTGTTGGCAAACTGGATCCAACTTGTATTATCAGGAGACAGGCTAATGAATTTCAGATTAACACAAAAGCTAAAATTAATAATTGAACTGAAAAGGTACTGCCAATCTTTGCTTGTTTTGTAGTGGCACAACTTAATCTGAGATCATTAGGTTTTCACTGCAATAACAACATCTACTGGGGCTGTAATTAATTTCTAAATGAATCCTTAGAGTGCAGTTTAGTAGGAATAATAAAAGGGACTGTATAGAATACTCAGTAGTCATCACTGCTGGATGTTCCCTAAAGGGATATCACAGGGTAAGCAACATTGGATGTTTTTAACTGTACCATTATTCCCAGTAAAGATTGTTTCTAAAAGATACTGCTTCCAGATAATATATAACTTTCTATTGTATTTTCAATACTATACTGGTATTCCCAGAAGTACTTGTGCATGAAGGAAGAGAAGGAAGATATTGTCCTTTATTTATGTATGTATATAGCAGACACAGTGAAGGGGAGTAGCTATTAAGGTTTCCCTTCCTATCTACTCCTTGATCTTTGCTGACATTGCCAAGCAGCATACCAATTAGTTAAAGTTGTGGTGAAATTATGTTTTATGTCCATTAGGAACAGGACTGCTACCTCTTAATCTGACATGGTTTCACACTACGATTGCAGATTTTTTGGTCACTACCAGGCTGATTCACAACTGAGATTTTTAAAGACAGACAAAAGGATTCGTTTTGGTTTATAAATTACCTGAACTATCTGGTACTTGCTCTTAAAACTGGGAAACTGTACTCATTGCCATGCCAGGAATTGTCCTTAATTAGCCATAATACTTGTACCTCAAGTGGTTTATCTATTTTTAAGATTTATGTTATGAAGCCTAGTGAATTCTGCAATTCTTAGACTTTTTTTACAATGTGGACAATATTTCAATACAATATGTGGTTCCTAGGCTAATTCCACTCCCTTTTATGATTATGTAAACCAAGTTACATGCCATATAATTGTATAATATCATTGTAGCAACTACAGCATTGACTCACATGGATAATAATGCTTGACTTCTCAGCTGACATTCTTTTTAGGATTTTGCAAGGGAGAAAAAGGGGAGAAAGATTACTCTAAGGCCACTTTTTCCACAGGCTCTAGTTCAGGAAGCAAGCTAGGCCCTAGTACAACATAGAATACGATCAGAACATAGAACTCAGCAGCTCTTTGTCCTGCTCTCTCCTGACATGACTTCTGAACTCTTTCCTATTTCTGACATTTCCCGACTCTGAGAGTGGGTCTGAATATAGGTCAAAGGAGTCCTTATCTACCTCTTGCATCTAATTTACAACTCCGTTATTCCATGGCCCCTACTTTTTAAAAGTAAAATTTTGTATGCAAATAACAATCATTCTACCATAATGATATAAGTAGCACAACTGTATCCCAATACATTGTTACATGGATTTTGTTTGCATGTGGTACCTAATCTGATGCATGATCAATCACACCTAATCACCAATTCAGATGGAACAATATGCTAAGCAAAGTGCTACTTGGAATGAATCTGAAGCATAGTTTTCCTTCTAGGATTATTACATTTCAATCAAAAAGGAGATGGAGCAGAATTTTGTTAAAATAACATTGATATTAAATTGGATATATTGGTAATGTGCACTGTAGATTCAACCCTGGAATTACTCAAGCTAATCTTTGCCTGCCATAGGTTTAGACATAATGCAAATGTGTCTACTCTACTCTTGTTTTTCCTATGATTAAAAAAAAAAAAAAAAGGTTAATTAAAAAAAACAAAACAACCTTCCCAACCATTCCCCCTAACTCTTCTGATGGCATTACCTATCAGTCCTCTGTGAGAACTCCTTGGATGGGTCCCCATGTGCAGGCACGTGCAATTTGCGGCTCCACAAAGCTCTTTGTGGCTCTGGAAACTGTATGTGGCAAAGATTCAAATGTGCCCCAAGCTGCAAATTTTCAGTACGGGGCCAAAATTTGCTACCAGGATTTCCTGGTAGCAAAAAAAAAAAGGGGGGGGGGGGACAAAAAGTAGCTCAATGCACACACAACAAACATGTGCCAATACACAGAGAGGCCAGGACATCTAGAACAATGCTCTGGCTGCCAGCCAAGGCTCCATGCTGCCTGACCTGTGCCTCTGCTGCTCCAGGCCAGCAGGTAAGGCTGCTGGGGTTAGCACCATTGCTGGCCCCAGCCTCCAGCTCACACTGGCTAAAAACCTGGGAAGAGCTGGCAAGGGTATTTTGGCAAAGTGCAGGGGTGTGTGCTGTGGCAATTTGTTCCACTGCAAATGTATATCCCTGCATATCTGGATGTGGCCTTTGAGTCTGACACCATTGTCCTTACAAGATCATTTATTTTCCCCAGCTCTTGCTGATAGCTAAGCTGGAATTCTATTTCTCGTTGCATATGGAAGTGGCAGTTTTCCAGCTCTCTACCTGGCTGGTTTTGGTTCTATCTTTATGGCATGAATGAGAAACTGTGTATGAATAGACTGATTCTTGGAATCTGAAACACATGGAAGAACAACATGCTTCATCAAAGTGCTCCCAGTTTGGCCTTGGAGGCAGTGTAGGCAAACCCTTAGTTTTATATATATAGATTTCATAGACATTAGGGCTGGAAGGGACCTCGGAAGATCATCGAGTCCAGCCCCCCGCCCAAAGGGCAGGAAGTCAGCTGGGGTCATAGGATCCCAGCAAGATAAGCATCCGGTTTCATCTTGAAGGTGTTCAATGAAGGCGCTTGAACAACCTCCGGTGGCAGGCTGTTCCAGACCTTGGGGGCTTGGACAGTAAAGAAATTCTTCCTTATGTCCAGCCTGAAACGATCTTGTAGTAGTTTGTGACCATTCGACCTCGTCATCCCTTGGGGCACTCTGGTGAACAAACGTTCCCCCAGATACTGGTGGTCACCCCTGATAAACTTGTAGGTGGCCATCAGATCACCCCTGAGCCTGCGCTTTTCCAGGCTAAAGAGCCCCAAGGCTCTCAGCCTGTCATCATAGGGTCTGCTTCCCTGACCTCTGATCATGTGCGTGGCTCTTCTCTGGACTCTCTCAAGCTTCTCCACATCCTTTTTGAACTGTGGAGCCCAAAACTGGACGCAGTACTCCAGCTGCAGCCTCACTAAGGCCGAGTACAGGGGGAGAATGACGTCCCGGGATTTGCTTGAGAAGCATCTATGGATGCAAGCCAGCGTTTTGGTCGCTTTACTAGCCGCAGCATCGCATTGCAGGCTCATGTTCATCTTGTGGTCAATGATGACCCCCAAGTCTCTTTCTTCCATAGTGCTAGCCAACATAGCACTGCCGAGCCTATAAGGATGCTGCGGGTTTTTTTTCCCAAGGTGGAGAACCCTGCATTTATCGGCGTTGAACACCATCAGATTCTCGTCCGCCCACTTGCTGAGCCTGTCCAGGTCAACCTGGATCACCCGCCTGTCTTCTGGTGTGGATGCTTTGCCCCAAAGTTTGGTGTCATCTGCAAACTTGGCCAGTCCACTTCTGACTCCAGTGTCCACATCATTAATGAAGATGTTGAACAGTATGGGTCCAAGGACAGAGCCCTGGGGGACCCCACTGGTCACAGGACACCACGATGAGTGACTTCCATCAATTACTACCCTCTGGGTCCGACCCCGGAGCCAATTTTCCAGCCAGTGGATCGTGGAGGACCCAAGGCAACAATTGGCCAGTTTCTCCAAGAGACGATCATGGAACACCAGATCGAAGGCTTTTTTGAAGTCAAGATATATGACATCAATCTCATCTCCCTTGTCCAGGTGATAGGTCACCTGGTCATAGAAGGAAATGAGATTGGTCAAGCAAGACCTACCCGCAACAAACCCGTGGACTTAGTTTATAAGTCCACAGGTTTATATATATATATATATATACGTATATATACGTATATATATATATGTAGCAGGATTGCCTTTAGGAGCTTGGGTTGGGTCCCAGGCTTGAGATTTTGCTGTTTTGATTGGTGGAGCCTGTCCACCAATCAGGAGGCAGCAAGAGGGGTTAAGTCATGCCCCTTTCCTGAGGGGAGGAGGAGAGGAGCTGCCTCCTGGACCTGATTGAAGCCTGCATGCCCAGCACAAGGGGGAGACATCTGGGAGAGAGAAGAGCAGGGCTTAGAAGAGGTGAGGAGAGCTGCTCAGCAGGGCGAAGCAGCAGCAGTGAAGTGCCCCTGAAGACTTCCATCAGTGGAGAACGGTGGATGGCTCCAATGGCTAGGTTCTCGGTGTGCAGCATGGCGCACAGCGTCCAGACTCTGGAAGCTGTGTGTGGCAGCTTGGGTCTGCAACCTCTGGCTTGCGGCCAGAGACATGGTGCACAGCCGGTGCACAGAGCAGGATCTTTGGAGCCCCTTGGGTGGCTCAGGTCCCCAACCCCTGGCACGAGCCTGGGAGCTCAGTGCAGGAGGCTCTGCACGGAGGGTCCAGGTGCAGACTGAGCATGGTGCTGCACAAGGCAGCCTTGGCCTCCAACCCATACCAAAAGGTTGAGTACAGGGAGCCAGACATAGCTTGAGCTACTAAGCCAGGAGACAGTGCTGAGCCAGAGGCCCCAGAAGACCTGTATAGTGGAGCCCTATTCCAGGGGACAGCGACCCCTGAAGCCCACTGCAGGCAAGAGAGCACCTTGGCACAGAGGACGAGGGCCACCCTCCAGGCCTGGGAGCTGTGAGTTGCGGGGGAAAAGGATTCCCACAGGGGAAGGGGAGTCCCCCCTGGTTAGTTAAGGGCTCCTCAAAGTGGAGGTCCCACTGGTAGGCCCCCACCTGAAGTTACCAGCTTCCTTGAAGGTGTTGGGAAAAGGCGCAAGGGCATTGGGATTTCTCCTTGGGATTAAGTTTATTTTTGAGGTTCTTGCACTGTAAGTGGTGTCGTGTCTTATATTTTGTGAACTCTCATGTTTGTAAATCAGTAGATGAGTAGTGTCCTAGGGCTCTGCTGGACCCCCTTTTGCTATTATTTCACCTGTTGTTTATTTGTATTTTTTGTGGCTATTTATTGTTCACTTATACTTACCTATAGTTTATCTGTTGCTTATCTATGTTTATTTTGGGGTTTATCTGTTTCAGATCGGATACTTACCTGTGACTTACCTGTATCTGGATCACTGGTATAAGGTTTTATAGCATTTACCCACAGGGTAGTTTTTATGTTATTTGTTTATATATATGTATGTATGTCTGTTTATATCCATGTTTCTTTTCCTTGTGATAAGTTAATGTAAATAAATTTGTATATAGTTAAGTCCCCTGACTATCATGGCCTGATTTTATAGGGACAGAGGGAAACTGAGAGGTCTGCAATTCCCCCACAGCACACCTGCCAGCTAACAATTCCCTTCAATTGGAGAAGGAGAGTATATACCTGAGTACACCTGGGCTACATGTACTTGAGTGCTTTCTTGGATAGTATCCTTAGTACACTTGTATGTTAGCATTCAGGGGAGGAACTTGTTAGAAAGCCCTGGATACATCTTAACTACTGTTTTAATATATAATGATATAATCAGCAGTAATCCCTCATGGTCAAGGATGATTACTCCAAGGGGTCAAGTAAAGGGTTGTAAATGAGACCGTTGATGGCTAAGAAGGGTGTTCCTAGAGCTGCAGATTCTCTGGCAAACACCACAGGTGGTGGTTAAAGGGAGGATTAGACCATGAATTTCTTGGTCTCATATTCTTTCATTTCTGTCATTTTTTTGCCTCCAGAGTGAGACAGTTTTTGTGAAAGTAACCTTGTCTCACAAGATGTTGCCATGTAGCCCTGTTTCAAACTATTTTTTCTCAATTTGTGATGTCAATGCCACATTTAATGATTGCTTTGAGGGTGTCCTTGAAGCATTTCTTCTGGCCCTCATCTGTCCTTTGTCCTTGGCTGAGTTGTGAGTATAGCAGTTATTTTGGTATACATGCATCAGACATGTGCACACAATACCCTGTCCACCACAACTGATGTTGAATAATCAATGGTTCCATATTGATTATGTTTGCATCAGTGAGGACACTGGCATTTATTTGTATGATAATCCTTCCACTTTATGCCAAGGATCTTCTGGATGTAGTGCTAGTGGTATACTAGGCTTTTCAGGTGTTCCCTCTAGGCTATCACAGCTGTAGAGGAGAGTTGGAATTATCATAGCCTTGTATAGCATGAGCTTTGTTTGAGTCACGAAGTCATGAATACACAATGATTCAATCTTTTGAAGGCAGAACTGGCATATAGAATCCTATACTGGATCTGCTTGTCAATGTTGGCCTTCTTTGAGAAATGGGTGCCAAGGTAGGCAAAGTATTAATATTCTCCAGCTCCTGTCTGTCAGTGAGGATCTTTGCCAGGGGAAGGTTAATTGGTTCATGGCAGGCTGGTAAAGCACCTTTGTTTTTCTGATGCTAAAGGTCAGCTCCAGGCACTGGTATGCTTGAGAGAAATAGTTAAAGGCCATTTGTAGGACCTCCTCTGTATGTGCAATGACAGTACAGTCATTGGCGTACTGAAGTTCTGCAATTGAGGCTGAGGTAACTTTGGTTTTGGCATGGAGTCCGGAGTGATTGAAAAGGTTCCCATCCATCCTATACTTGATGACAATGCCATGTGGCAGGTGGTAACAGATGAGCATCTTAATGACTGCAAGAAAGAAAACAAAATTGGCGTGATCACACAGACCTGCTTGATGCCAGTTTGAATAGCAAAGGGCTCCATAGCAGAGACACTGCATAGGATGGAAGCACTCATTTGGTTATGAAGGATTCTTAGGATGATGATAAATTTCCCCTGGCCCATCAAACTTTGATAAGATCTTCCATAGAACTTCACAGTTAATAGAGCTGAAGGCTTTGTTCAAATCAATAAAGGCCATAAACAGTTCCTGGTATTGTTTGTGGCATTTTTCCTGGATCTGTCAGGACGCAAAAATCATGTCCATGGTGCCTCTTGATGGTCTGAAGCTGCATTGAGACTTGGGAAGGATTTCCTTGGCAAGAGGAAACAGTCAGTTCAGCAGAATTCAAGCAAGGATCTTCTGAGTGAGGGACAGGAGGGCAGTACTTCAATAGTTTCCACAGTCAGACTTATCTCCTTTTTCAAAAATGGTGAAAATATTTCAGGGATAAAGGTTGTAGCTATGTTAGTGTAAAAAAAAAAAAAAAGTAGTCAGTATGGTAGAGGCAATATCTTTTATTAGATCAACTAGATAGTTGCAAAAAAAAAAAAAAAGTCTTTATTTGCAAGCTTTTGGGCTCACGTGCCCTTCCTTAGGCAAAGAATAATGTAAAGATTGTAAAATTTCTCCCAGGTAGAAATGAATCTTCATATTGCACAGGAGAGCTACAGGGTGATGTAATTTCTTCTGGCTGGAAAAGTTCATTTTATGCAAATTAAGCTCAGATAAATAGACTGGTCCAACTTTTAACTTAAGGTGTCTGATGGCAAGCAGGATGTTGAATTATATTTCTTTCTTGTTCAGTTTTCATATTTCATGGGAGGACCGGTGATAGAAAGGTTCTCTTGGGCAAGGAAATTCTGTTGTGTTCAGGCTGCTCTGCAAGTATGCCAAATATGAGTTCTGCCAACACAACAGAACTTCCTTGCCCAGGAGAACCTTTCCATCACAGCTTGTTGGTCATAGTTTCCCCATCAATGTTGAAGACCTCAGCTGGTATGCCATCAGGGCCAGATGCTTTGTTGTTCTTCATCTGTATTATCACCTGGTGGACTTCTTCGAAGTTGGTGGACTGGCAAGTGCTCCCTTTACTGGATGCTGTAGGATAGATTTGATGTTTTCATCAGTCACCATCAATTCTTGGTTTAGGAGCTTTTGGTAGTGCTCATTCCTGCTGTTTTTGAGACTCATCGCCTTTGAGGAGTGTACTGCCATCTTCAGATCTAAGCAGGGTGAGGCTACAAGAGCTTGGTCAATACACAGCTTTGCACTGAAGAAGCTCCACGTCATGATTGTCAAAAAAAATATTGGATTTCTTTCACCTTCTCTTCTCACCTTTGTTTTTTGTTTTTTTAATCAAAACTTCCTCTGGGCTTCACCTTTAAGCCATCAGAAAATTCCCTGCTTCCGACTGGACATAGGATAGTTTTACCAGTTACAGCAAGCTTTTCTCTTCCAAGTGAGAAGGGCTTTAATCTCAGCATTGTTTTCATCAAACCAGTCCTGATGGTGTCTAGTGATAAAGCCAATACATTCTGTGCAAGCCTCATGGATAGTCTCTTTTAGAGCTTGCAAATCTTCCTCAACACATGTTATCAGTTTTAACCCTAAACTTGGTGAATTTCTTATTGAAATGTGTTTGGGGGCCTGAAGGCATTTTATGTTGCACTGACTTCAGACTGATTTGGGTTGCTTTTGATATTTCAACCAGCCCTGGTGGATATGATTGATCTAACTAAATGATGATTGGTCTAGCAGTCATTGACTCCTCTCATGACACGTGTGATATGGGCATCTTCTAGGTCACATGCTCTTACAATGAAATAGACAAGAAGGTGCCATTGTTTCAAGTGGGGGTGTTGCCCTGTTGTTTTGTACCTGTCACTTTGTCTGAAGATAGCTTTAGTAATGACAAGGTCATGCCCTGTACACTTACTGAGTAGAACTGGCCTGGCCTGGTCCTTCCTTCTCAGTCATATCCCTTCGTATGTTAAAGTCCTGGCCAACTCTCACATTGAAGTCTCCAAGGAGGATGTCCTCTTTTGGGATGGTAGTTGGGATTTCATTACGGTCAGTATAAAACTGTTCTTTGTGTTCTTTGTTGGCATCAATCAAGTGTTAGGGTGTATGCACTGACGATGGTAGTAAGCGAATTCTTGGTCAATTGGAGGTGGAGAGTCATGTGGTGTTCATTAATACCAACAAGGAATTTGGTCATTTGGCTGACAATCTGGTTCTTAATGGTGAAACCAATACCATGTATTTGCCTGTCATTTCCCTTTCCAGAAGAACATATAGCCACCCCTTCCTTCCTCAGTTGGCCTTCATCTGCACATCTGGTCTTGCTGACAGCAGCAACATTGATGTTATATCATGAGAGTTCTTGGGAGACAATAGCTGTTCTGTGTTCAGGTCTGTCACTTTTCAGGCCACCTAGTACAGTTTGTACATTCCAGGATACAAAAGACATTTTTGTATTTTGACTTCAATTAGAGTGATCCTCCTGGAAGTGACTATCTAGTCAGGTAAGGCAAAGTGAGACAGCCTATGTTTGGGGCACCTTTTCTGGCACTCTCCACGTGTGGGGTAAGCACAGGGGATCCTAAAAAGGACTTCTCAGTTATGAGCACAGCTGCTGAATCACCCTCCTATCCCATCTCAAGGGTAAAGCAACCATCGTGCGAATACTGCCTGCACGTAGATTCATGACTAAGGACTCTTGGCAATCATTTCATCTGCCCCTGTCACCACTTGTCCATCACCACAGAACTAAGTCGACGTTATGTGTATTGGTATCAATTATTGTAGTAGATGTTGCACCAGTGGGAGAAGCCTGAGTGTGATTTGTTTTACATGAGGAGGCCATTGTGCATCGACAACTGCATACATCTTGGTGGCAAGAAAACTGGGATTACTCCTACACTGCAACCTTCATCCACTTTCACAGCTATTGAGACGTATGCCTTTTGATTCAACTTCTCCTCTCTTGAGGCCATTGTGTTATGTCAGACTGCTCTTCATCTGATAATTCACCTTTGACCTTACTGCCATACATGAACCTACCAACAGTACAAGACTCCCAATGGTGTTGCTCTTAGGATCATCAGTACATGGAACCCTCTCCACCTTGTCAAGGTGGTAGTTCATGGAGCTGGTGAGTTTTTCTTAGGTAGTTCTGGAAAAAAAGTACCTGAATAAGTGGCTTCTCCCTCCCCCCCCCCACCCTGAAACATTTAAATAGCCAAAAAATGGACCCATCAACCACCACAGATTAAATGAATATCTATGCATATGTCCACTAGAGAGTGCCAGTACAGTGCAATGTCTAATTTATTATTTAAATTGACAAATAAGCAAACCAAAATGACCCATACTCTTTTGTCTTGGATCCACATTTTCTTCAGTGGGTCTTGGTGTGTCTTTTACTACTCCATTTGAGGCCTTCAGAATTATGAAGTGTTGGCTCTATAAAGAAAATTGTGTGAACAGGCCCTGCACCCCTGAAAAGTCCTACCTTTGGGTACTCCAGTCATACAAATACTCAATTTATTAATTATTAAAAAAGAAGCAGCTTTATGACTATTGCAAGAAACTAGATGAATAAAAGAAATACAGAAGTTAATTGAAAAATTATAATGGCCTCATATGCACTGCTTTTAGCCTTAAGTTTTAACTCGGAGTAAGACTAATGTTCAGGCAGGGTTACATATTTCCCCTGGGTTTGTCTCATACACAGAGGCATTTGTATTTGCACTGTAATTATGATTGAAACCTAATTCAGAATCATTTAAAAAATTTGTCAGACAAATTTTGGGAGCGTGTGATGTGAGAAGTGGAACGTTTTAATAGCATACAGACCAAAAATCAGTCTCCATTTTGAGTACATAAAGTTGTGAGTCTCCAAATTTTTAAAAGTGAAAATGGAAGAGATTTTTTTATTAGATCAGTGTATAGAACATTAAGCTGTACTGTGTGACTGGAACTGTAAGGGAGAATGACTTTTTAAACAGTGTGTGGAGGGGAAGAATGGGCCCAGACCCAATGCAGGGGAGGACCAGGCCTGAGGGTGGGGAAATACCGGGTCACTGCAGTTGGGGGAGGGAGGAGAAGCAGTGGGCCCAGGCCAGCCTGGTGGCAGCGGGGGGTACTGGAGGATCGGGCTCGGGGATGACACAAGGTAGAGGGGGTGGGGGAGCAGTGGGCATGGGCCCAATGCAGGGAAAAAGGCCCACTCCTCCTCCCCTAGCCACTGCTGCATTGGGCCAGGCCTGCTCCCCACCCCCATCTCAGGCCTGCTTCCCCCCCTTGCATTGAGCTCATTCCCCCTGCCCCTGCATTGGGCCCATTCCCCCCCATAGTGGTGGTGGGGGAAGGGGAGTCGCAGGCCTGGGATGCAGGGGAGAAGCTGAGCTGTGGCGGTGGGGGGACCAGTAGGCCCAGGCCAACCTGGCGGTGGCAGCATGAGGGTTGTGAGGAGCATGCTTGAAGCTGATGCAGGGGAGGAGGGGGTGGGGGAGGAATGGGACCAGGCCCAAGGTGGGGAGGAGCCCCACACTTCTCCTCCCCTCCCCCAGCTGCTGCCACATTGGGCCGGGCCTGCCACTCCCTCCACTTCCCCCCTGTGCTGGCCTTGCCCCCCACTCCATTCCCTGTGTCCCCACCATCATGGCAGCACTCCACCCCTGCCAGATCTGTTGGAATGCTTGTTCACACTCTGATTGGCATTTTGTCAGCCAATCAGAGCATGAATAAAGCATTATGAACAGACAGACTTAAGCTTTTATAATATTAGAATGTGTGTGTGTGTATGAATAATGACTTATTCAAGAAATATATATGATTATTTTGGAACACAATTATATTTTAACTTTGTCTAGAAATACTTGAACAGTTTAGTATAGGAAGGGCATGGAAATGCGTGGAAATTTTGCTGCATATTGTAACACAATTAAAAGCCCAATTTTCTGAAGTACAGAATGTCTGTCACTTCTATTACTTTAAAAAGTATCTATGTAGATTCTGAAAATGGCCTCTAGGGCAAATATTTCCTTCTCCAATATATCTCAGTGACCTCTGTTATGATGATAATCTTCTCATGTGGCTTAAATGTATCTTTTAGATTAGTGAAGTCAAGTTCTGTTGAATGGCTGTGAGAGAAAAATAATGCACATGTCACAGTCTGATGGTCCCCATACACTTCCAACTTTGATCTCAATAAGAAACGAACATTTTTCTTTTTTTTACAAATGTTTACATTTTATATACAAATACTTTCCAGAATTTGAACTATCTTCAGTGTCAATCCACCAGAATTAAAAATAAACACCACAAAAGGCTTTCAAGGTTAGTAAAATTATTCCCAAAAAGAAGGAAAATGGCATTAATCAATATATGACTTAAAGATATGCTTACCATTCAAAATTTAACACTATAACTACACTACAGATCCAGCTCAAATCAGACATGCCTGATGCATTGTAGCTGACATATCAGCTGTTCTTAACCAACATTTTAGAAATTGTACTTGGAATTATTTGACCAAAAGGTAACAGCAAGAATAAATTGCCATATTGTCTTTGGAACTTCCTAGCCACTAATCTTTGCTTACAGTGGAATCTAATGTATTTTCAAAAATTGTCTGTTTTGAGGCAAAAGCATGTTGCAGCTTGATATCAGGCATTAAATAGGATTTCATTAAAAAACAAAGTTGTTAACATGCATTCACTTCAGGTTTTAATTTATTCTGAATTTCCCTAATGATCAGCCCATGCAGCATTGAAAGGTTCTGTACTTTTTCATACTTTTCATATCTCAGTTAGTCATGTGAAGTAATAAAGGTATATAATTGGCTTGTGGTAGAAATAGAAGGCTCTAATGCAAAAAAAATCAAAATTAAAAAAAAATCATATTCACTGTTGTTATTGGGTGGTAATTAGCATCATGAAGGCCAATACACCTATCAAAAAACTCACTTTAAGTTGAATATTCACCACCTCTGACAAAAGAATTTTACTTTAGCAGGAAAAGCTTGAAACAGATGTAGAGAAATGTGAAGTGACATTCATGCATTTTTCTAACAAAATTCACAATGACTGGATGGAGGTAAACAATTCTATTCATAATAGTATTTCTATCTGTCTAGATTATGCCTGACTAGAATTTCCACTAAACATGGAAGTTACACATAAACCGGTTTAAGAGATCAGAACCTGGTTTAAACATGCAACAGAATAGAAATTCAGTACACATAAACCAGTTTCAAAATGGCTAGAACTGGTTTAAAATAAACCTGGTTGAGTATAGTATCAGACTTAACTGATTTAGGTCAAACCAGTCTATGAAACCTCTTCCCAGATTCCTTCCTGGTTCAAGTTAAATCACAGACCCCTAGCACCCCAGAATTTTGTAGCCCTGGGCTGGGTTCTGCTGTCTCCTACAGAGAGCACTGCTGTCCCCTCCCCTCTTCTCCCTAGCTGCAGCAGTGAGGACTGGCCCACTGGCCAGCTCACTGGTCCCCCAAGGCAAACCCTGGCTGGGGTCTGGGGCCAGGGAGGGGGAGATTAAACTTCCCCTCCCTGGAGTATGAAGCTGCCCTGTCCTGCTTACTTAGTACTGGCTGTGACTGTGGACTACAAATCCCAGAGGCACCTGGATGTAGGAAGAGGAAGTGATGAGCAACCTTGTAGAGTCCTGCTGCTGTAATTCTGGACTGCAAATCCAAGACAACTCAGGGCAGCAGGAAGAGGAAGCATGTGCCAGAGCCCACAGCCCATGCTGGCTATGCACCAGAAAGTTGTGCTCTAGCACCCCCTGGCTTCTGGCTTGAGCCACTGTACACATGACGCTGCATTTCCTGAATCAGAAGTGAATGTCTGTTAATTTGCTTATTGCTTCAGTCTTTGCATCTTAGATTAACCTGCAAAGACTGAATCAATTCAGCCTTGGGCCTTTTGACTGCCTGTACTTAGCCATAGTATCAGAGCATTGGAGAGTTTGCACTAACAAAAATTACAACTGAATTCTTTGTGAAATCATCAGTATGAAGTGTCCTCAGACATCTCCCTAGTACCAGCAACCATAATTGTGGACTGTTTCACTTCTATACAGGAAAACTGATTATTTTTAATATATTGTATCTTTATTATCTCATTAAGAGACAACATTCTTACTGATGATACATATTAAATTTTATAAACCTGTTAACTCTACAAAAGTAGCACTAAATTTTTAAAAAAATCTTCATTATCTGAAAGAGAGAAAATGATTATTTCTGTATAATTGTTGAAGCATTAAATTATTCTTAAGAGGACAGAGACTTTTGTGTCTGTTTTTGAAGAGGTAAAGAGTATTTTAATAAAATGACATTGGATTTCTGAAGGAGTGTTTTACAAGAGATATATTTTTACTGTTTGCTGCCTGTTTGGTGGGATGATTCAGATTTTTATTTTTTAAGGAAACAAAAATGTAAACCTAAGCATGTTCCCTTACCTCTCATGAAAATGTTTGTAGTGGATTTGAAGAATGGGTCTGGAATTTCCATAATTACGTATTTATTTCATTGAGGGATAATGAGTAGCCACTGCTGATGTGTTAATTTGTATGGGATTTTTTCTAACTATATGAAATGTTACTGTGGACTTAGAAACAGATGTGTGAAGATAGTTGGAACTAGATGTTTGTGGTCAATGTCCATACCAGAGGTTTATGCTATTACCCTTGAAGTTTTGGGGTAAAAATAATACTCATTTTAATTAATTTTAATTAAGAAATTTACTTTCAATAGGGGTGCACTGATAAAGTTTTTTTGGACTGATACTGATGGCCGATTTATTAGTGAGCCATATCAGCTGATACTGATCTGATTGCGAATGTGTAGTCTGGCAGCTTAGAAAGCAATATCAGACTGGTAGGTCTGTGGGAGGGAATGGGTGTGGGAAAGGAAGGAGTGCAGGGGGGTCAGATGGAGGCCCCCATGGTGAGGGAGGGAATAAGACTAGGGCTGAGCAGGGGCAGGGACAGGCACTACACAGTCAAGGGGCGTGGCACAGGATGGAGCAATGGCTTATCCAGGGGTGCTGGGGGCAAGGAGAGGGGGTGGCTCCTGCCACTGTGTGCATCCCAAAGGAAGGCATGGGGGACACATGCCCCCTGGATCTGTGCATGGGACGAGGGCAGGCTGCCCTCTTGGGGCCATAGGCTGCACCAGGCTCTTCTCAGTGTGTGGGGGAAGGCTGGGGCTGCACTTGGGGTGGGTGGAGCAGGTGCTGGCAGCACTGAGAGGGAGCACTATGGGGGGGGGGCTACAGCCACCCCAGAATTTGCCATAGCCCCTCCCTCCCAGCACAGCCACCGCCCATGCTGCTAACCTTGAGTGCAGCCCTGGCCTGGCCCCCACTGCCAGGAAGAGCCTGGCACCACCCCTGGCCCTGAGAGGGCAGTCCACCCTTGCCCCATGCACAGATTTGGGGGCATGTGCCCCCCATGCCTCCTCTGGGGGTGCTGCAGCAGTGGGAGCTGCTACCCACTCCCCTGCAATCCCCGGATGAGTCATGGCTCCATCCCATGCCCCACCTCAGCTGTGCAGTGCCTGCCCCTGCCCTTGCCCTAGCCCCACTCCCTCCTTCACCATGGGGCCTCAATCTGCCCCCCCACACTCCTTCCCTCCACAGACTTACCAGCCAGACGCGGCTCCTCAAGCTTGTGGGCTATGCTTCTGGCCACATGCATGCTGCGGCTGCACGCATGCCTGTGGCACTTATCAGTGACCTTATAGGCTACATCAGCCAAAAAAAAAGATTGCTGATAACGTCAATTTTACTTTTATCAGTGCTGATATGACGTACATCAGTGCACTTTTACTTTCAAGATGTGAAAGTGGCCTCTGTTACAGGATCCAGTAAGGCCAGTATGAAGGTTTTCATCACTATGGGACAAAACAAATCCTTGCTTGCACAAAAACCTCATTCCCTGCTATTGAGCTTTCCCCTCCCCCCAAAGGTCCTGTAGATGCATCATACTTATTTACTGGAGTTTATTCTTGTTGAGACTCTGCAGGCCCAATCAGAGGTCCAAATTCTTCAGGACCTTCTTGAGAGTTCTCATCTCAACTGATCTGCTGGCTAGCAAGCCTTTCAGTGCCACAGTGTCTCAGCAGCTTGACCTTTTCCCTACAATTTTTTCTGTCTGAGAACTTAACCCTGCATTTCAAGGTCTTCAGGCACTCATCTTGGGTATCAGAGAAGCACTAAATAGAGACATTGCTTTCTCAATTCACTAGGACTTCTGAAGGGTAGGAAATGACCTATTTTCATCACAGAAGACTATTCCCTCTCTCACTGCATCTGGATCTAAACTAAGAAGGGATAGAGACCATCAATAATTCCTAGTATAATAAATGTGGAAATTGTAGAAGTTTACCAGCAACT